>NC_138881.1:52606472-53806472 GCF_965194805.1 Balaenoptera borealis | reverse complement strand
CTCCCCTTCCTTGAATACTCTTCTCATAGTTGCCTCCCTAGCTCCTTATATCCATCAGGTCTCAAATTAAATGTCACTGCCTCAGGAAGATTTATACACCTCTCCCTCTACCCTGTCACATTATCTTCTTCTGCTTCCTTCATAGAACTTACCTAATTTTGTAAATATGTATGTATCTATTGGTTTCTTGCTTATTACCTGCTTTCTCTCCTAGACTGTAAAATTTATGAGGGCAGAGGTCACATCGGTTTTACTAACCAATTTGCACTGCAATATTTATTAGTGACCCCTAATTTATTTTTTAAATTGGACATTTGTATTTCTTCCTTCATAAATTTCCTGTCTACATACTAATTTTTCTTTTGCTACTCTTTTAAAAAAAATAAGTATCCTACATGTAGTAACACTATCTTATGTGTTAAACATCTTTTTAGGGTCTCAAACTTAGAAAAATCTATCTCCACCCAGAATTCAGATAAATTTTCACTTATATTTTCTTTTAATTCTTTTATTTTTAAGCTATTTTACCTTTAATCTGCTTGTAATTTATTTTAGCATATGGTAATAAACAGAGATCTAATTTTGTTTTTGACAAGAGACAACTTGTCCTAAAGCCATATATAGTCCTCTCTCGGTATCCATGGGGGATTGGTTCCAGGAACCCCCATAGATACAAAAATCCATGCTTAAGTCTCTTATATAAATGGTACAGTATTTGCATATAACCTACACACATCCTCTCATATAGTTTAAATCATCTCTAGATTACTTATAATATCTAATACAATGCAAATACTATGTAAATAATTGTAAATACAATGTAAATGCTATGTAAATAGTTCCTGGCCCATGGCAAATTAAAGTTTTGTTTTTTGAAACTTTCTGGAATTTTTTTCTGAATACAGTTGACCCATGAACAACACAGGGGTTAAGGATGCCAACCTTCCACACAACTGAAAATCCACATATAAGGGCTTCCCTGGTGGTGCAGTGGTTAAGACTCTGTGCTCCCAATGCAGGGGGCCCGGATTTGATCCCTGGTCAAGGAACTAGATCCCATATTCATGCTGCAACTAAGAGTATGCATGCCACAACTAAGGAGCCCGCCTGCTGCAACTAAGACCTGGTGCAACCAAATAAGTAAATAAATATGTTTTAAAAATTATATTAAAAAATGAAAATCCACATATAACTTTATGGTTGACCCTCCATATTCGTGGTTCCTCATCTGTGGATTCAACCAACCACAGATTGGGTAGTACTTTAGTACATATTTATTGAAAAAAATCTGCATATAAGAGGACCTGTGCAGTTCAAATCCATGTTGTTCAAGGATCAACTATATTTTCAGTCTGTAGTTGGTTGAATCCATGGATGTAGTTGGTTGAACAAGTGGATATGGAGAGCTGACTGTATTGATCAATTTTTCCTTTCTGTCACTGAAATGCTAGATTTTTCTAATATTAAACTTTTATATACACTCAGCATTAGAGGCAAGAGGCAAGATTTCTATGCTATTGTGATGATATTAATGCAGGATCACAAGAATGTCTGGCTTTTATTAGTTACTCCTCTCCTTGAGGCTTTTGAAAAACTTTGACTTAAAGTCCTAAACAAAGCTTCCTCATTCTAGCCCCTTGAAACTAAGATAGCTCGATCTGCAGTGCAGGCATAACACAGAAAACCAGTTATATGAGTCTTAACTCATATAACCAGTTTACCCATTTGCAGGCACAGATCAACTTAACACATGGAAGTAGGCAGTGAAATAGAGAGTGCTGAGATGAGAGAAACAGTAACCCTGCCCACTAGTAAGGCATTGTCCAACAAATATCCTGGGTTCTGACTAATCAGATTAATAACATTTCCTTTGTGAGGAGACCTAAGGAGGGAGGTAGAAAGAAGAAATGTGGGCTAGTAGTGGAATAGTTGTATTCCCATAGCTGTTGACAAAGATAGAACTTTGAGTTTGTTTCAGGGATTTTTTTTGTCCTATTAATTATTTTTTAATAGTACCATGCTGCTTTAATTATTGTACCTTTATAATATGCTGTAATATTGGGTTGTGCTAGTCTTCTCTCAATCTTTTTTATTAAAGAGTAGTTGATTTACAATATTGTGTTAGTTTCAGGTGTACAGCATAATGATTCGGGTTTTTTCTGATTATATTCCATTATAGGTTATCACAAGATATTGAATATAAATCCCTGTGTTATACAGTATACCTTTGTTGTTTATCTATTTTATGTATAGTAGTTTGTATCTGTTAATTCCATACTCCTAATTTGTCCCTTCCTCCTTTCCTCTCCCCTTTGGTAACCATAAGTTTGTTTTCTATGTCTGTGAGTCTGATTCTGCTTTGTATATAGACTCATTTTATTTTATTGTATTATTTTTTAGTTTCTACATATAAGTGATATCATATAGTATTTGTCTTTCTCTGTCTGACTGACTTCACTATGTATTATATTCTCTAGGTTCATTCATTTCATTCATCTTTAAATACTTCTTGGATCTTCTTGTCCAGGCATTCCTTATTCTTCCAAATGAACTTTATATACAATTATTTCATTTAAGTATACAAATGTCCAATTGTGATTTTGATTAGAACTGCTTCAAATCTATAAATTATTTAAGGTAAATCACCTCCTATTAAGTAATGGTATTTTGCAAAGTTCCATTCTCAGCTCAATGTTATTGTCACTTTACACACTATCTCACTAGGTGATCTCACATATGATCATGATTTCAACTATCATTTATTGTAGTTACTGGTGACTGTTAAAGCTCCACATTTTTTCAGATGTTTCTTCCAAATTACAAACCCATACTCAAATTGAGTACAGCCTCCTATTCTCATCAGTGCTCTCTTTTCCACCTGGATGTCTTACAGGTACCTGATTCAAGACAATCAAAAATAAACTTAATATCTTCCCCCTCTAAATAAACAAACAAACCAACAAACAAAAACACTCCATACTTCGTGCTTTTTTATCTTCTTTTGTGAGTGGTACCACCATCTAGGTGCTTAATCCAAAAAATAGTTTGTTATCCTTAACTCTACTATCTCTCTTATCCCCTAACACCTGTACAATCATCATGTCCTATTGATTATCAATTAACATCCCTCAAACCCAACTAATTCTCTCAATCCTCATTTCCTACCACTTTTGTTAAAGTCATTATCTTCACTTGTATGTACTGCTACAACCTTCTAAATGTTTTCCCTGCTTCCAATGTATCCCCTTTCTCCTTTTACTCATTTATTGATGATTTTAGTACCTGGATCACCATCTTCCTTTCCACCCCAATCTCTACCACTCTTCTGAGTAACTTTAAAGTCTATATGGATGAATCATACAACACTCTAGCCTTTCAGTCCCTTGATCTCAATTCCAGTAACTTTCACTTCCACTTTACTTTAGTCCCTGGTCAAACCCCAGACCATCTCGTCACCTGAAATTGCTCTTCTTAAGTCTTAAAATTAAGCCACACTCACTGTTTCCACTCCCAAATCTCCCAATTACTCTTTATTCCATTATAATCTGGCTTCTTTCCCCACCAATTTATGAAAAGCACCAGCCATTCCTCTGTTGCTATATCCAATGGGAAATTTTATGTTACCTTATTTAACCTCTCTGAGGAAGCTGAAACTGTTGACCTCTTCATTTTTGAAATGATCTTCTTTTAAACATTTTTGATACAATCTTATCCTGGTTTTTCTTCTAACATCTTGCTCACTTTTTCTCACGCTTACTTTTCAATTAGTACCTCCCTTAAAAGTTGGTTTTCCTCAGGGTATCATTCTAGGATTCCTACTGTCCCATTGAATATACTCTTCCAGGGTGACTGTGTTTATTTCTTTGCCTTCAATTACTACTTAAATGTTGATGTCTTTCATATCTATTCCCTCAGATCCTACCTTTCTTTTGAGCTTTGGACCTTTATGTCTATTAGATATCTCTATCTGGTTGTCTTACAGACATCATAAATTCAAGAAATTCAAATGTGAACTCACCATCATCCATTCTTCCCCATCCCAAATCAGTTTCTGCCCATGTTCCCTATATTGGTGAATGACATTACCATATATCTGGTTGTCCAGGCCAAAAATGTGGGAATCATTCCAGGATTTTCCTCCAAATATGTGGTTGTCATTCAAGAATCCTTCTCCTTCTCACCTTCCATATCCAGTTAATCAAATCCTGTTGATTCTACTTACTTGATCTTTTTAGAACCCTTTCCTCAACGTCAAATTTCATCTCTCTTACTACTGAATCTTTACATATTGCATTCCCCACATATGGAACTTCCTTTTCCCTGCTTTTCTTCCACACTATCACTTTACCTGTATACTTACTTCTCATTCTTTAGATTATTGGTTCTTAAGGTGTAGTTCCTGATCCAGCAACATCAGAATCACCTAGGAACTTGTTTGAATAAGAAAATTCTTGAACCCTATCCCAGACCTACTGAATCAGAGGCTCTGGGGTTATTCCCAGAAATCTATGATTTAACAGACCTTCCAGGTGATTCTGATGCATGCTAAAGTTTGAGAACTACTGATTTAGATCTCAGCTATCACCTACTCTGGGAAATCATCCTTGACCATCCAAACTTTAGATTAGGTACCCTATTCTACACTTCCATGGCACATTTTTAAAGCCCCTATTTAACAGTTAAAACATGGCATTATAATTACCGGTTTACTTATCTCTCTATCATAATAGCCCAAGTTTTTTAGGGTATGAAAAAGTATTATTCCCCACTCTTTCCATAACTTCTAACATTTTTCCTGTACCCAGTAAGCCTCCAGTAAGTGTTTATTCAGTGAATGAATGCATGGAAGATAATGTGGTCAAGATTATGGTAACCCTACATTTAATATTAGAAGTTTAGTATATGACTGGAGTTAGGATTTAGTCTGTACTAAGAGGACAAGAACTTTATCTATGGCTGGGTTTAAGGATCAGTTTGTGGTCTGGGACAGGCCAGTCTCTAGTCATGATTAGGAGCTCAGACTATAGCCAAGTTTAACTTCAGATCTAGAGAGGGTTAGAAGCTCAATCTGTATTCAGGGTTAACGACAGTATAAGGCTCCATGTGTGGCAAGTGTTGAGTATGTCTTTGATTAAACAAAAGACCTAAGGTAGGCAGTCTGTTCTGAGATTGAAAAAATGAGTATTTCATAGAGACAAATTCAGACTGAGGCTTAGTTCTGGTTAATATTCCTGTTTCTGTTCGCTAAGGGCATATTTTTTTTTAAAGGAACAAGCCAGAGGGCTGAAACAGAGATGCTTCACATGTTCCTTCACTAAAGTGTTCCCACTCACCAGGCTCAGCAGCCAGTGGCCAGCCGGTGCTAGATTCTAGCACTCCATGGGCATGCACAGAGTAGGGCCGGCTGGCATTGTTCTTGAACACCACAGTTAGAATATCACCAACCTCTCCTCTGATAAGTGGACCTAGTATATGCAAAAGAAGAAAAAGTCTCATTAGTAGAATAGTGGAACAGGGACATTAAAGACATTAAAGAAAGGGATATACATAGGAGCTCCCTAGAATTAGGGGTTTGCTCGGAGAAAGGGTCCCAAAACTGAAAGTCGTGACTGACTCCATTTTTAAATTCAGAAGACCTTGAGCTGATACTGTTACCCACAGGATAAAGGTACTTCAACAACAAGATTATGCCTCCAATTATCCCCACTTTTCCCACTCCAACTCTCTTTGTATAATAGCCCAAGTTTCTACATATTCAGGGTTCTGTGGAATCATTGTTGGTAAGGAGTGAGAGTTTGACACAGAGTACAGAATTGCTGGGTTCCCTTCAAGGACCAGTGGGTCCCTTCTGTGTGAAGATAAAAATGATGAAACTCATTGGCTCCTATGAAAGTGAAGAAACTACAGCAATAATTGCAAGGGTGTAAGGGTAATACTGGTTCCCTGTACCATTTTTCCTACTCTTCGATGTTCCTAAGTTCCCTTGCTTTTAGCATTGAAAAAAAATTCATCACCCTTACAGATCCCTAGATATAGAGGCCTGGAAATACCTGGTTTAGGTTGCAGCAGAATTCATGAATTACCCCCATATGATTGCTTATTTTCATGAATGATTTATAAAATATGACCATAGTTCCACTATAAGGAAAACTGATAAGGGGGAATGGAGAGGCCTTCCTGATATGACATAACCTCCCTAGGAGCATCACAGGTTTCTAGACACTAGGAGGGAAGTGGAATTCCCTTACCTAAGATCCCCAAGTGTTCCTCTGATCCAGTCCTTGGCCGTCGGACCCTGAATGTACCATCAGTGTATTCCCTGAATACAGCTTTCTTGTATCTGGAACCCAGGAGTCCATCTTTGTTGCTCAGGAAGATGTGACCATAACTAGAGGAATCCAAAGAGTGGCATCAGCACCTTTCCCTTAACCCCTCATTTTCAAGTATGGGAAAGCTATGTCAGACCCAACCTCATGTCACAGGTATAAGAAGGTGAGGCCTATTCCTTCTAATGTCAGATTATGCACTTTGGCTGCATATCTGCAGTTAAAGATGGCATATTTCAATATTTATGTATATTTCCTTGTTTGCCATCATCCAGTTAGGAATTTATAGTAAAATTAATCTGGTAAGAATCAGAAGCTGTGAACTCTAGTTCCAGCCTTAATGATGTCTTAGATGGAATTAGTCTGACAAAGGACAAGGTACAGGCGGTAGGAGAATACTAACTGCTTCTGTTGCTGGTGGATAAGGGGTAGGGAGAGGTAGGAAGAAAATGAAATCTTACAGATTTCTCATTATGGGATGTTTTCCTGTTTACAAAGAGCTTTATTATTCATTTTATCATTTGATCGTCCCAATAGGCTGATGAGGTATGTATGTCCTAGAGGAGGAATCCAGTGATCTAGAGGTGATAGGGCTTATCTTCATTGATACTATCAGCCAGAAAGGGAGCCAGGGCTTGGATTAAAGGCTGGTCAAGTTCTTTCAACTATACCACATCACTTTAAAGATGAGTAAACCAGAGTCCAGAAAAGGGAATTAATTTTTTCTAGGTTGCAGAACAAGTTAGCAAGAAGGCTTCAACCTTCATAAACCAACATAAAGATTGGTAAAGGGTAGTGAGAACACCAAAAATAAACTATAGTGGAAATTGCTAAACTGTACCTAAATTCCCATTCTCCCCTCCTTCCTTTTTAGTAATAGAATCACCTAGGTTTTAGCTGAGCACATGGCTGCCTAACCAGAGATTACACTTCCTGGACTTTCTTGCAGCTAGGTATGGCCATATGAATAAGTTCAGGATAACGGGGATTCAGAGAAAGTAATGTATTACAACTTCAGGCCTCACAGACAATGCTGCTTGGCATGGATTTAGTTCCCATTTCTTGATAGCTGGGAATGACTACAACTGGAAGAGATGTCTTAGTTCCACAGATGAAAGCAAGTGTTATGGATGACTAGTTCACCTATTGGCCCTGAACTGCTCATATTTGTACTTAAGCAAGAAATAAAACTCTAACATATTTAAGCCACTTTATTTTGGGCTTTTTCTTCTATACAGCTTAGCCTCTATCTTAAAGACATTTTGTCAAGGGACATCTGAGCTTGGGGACATTCAGTCCCTTGAGTAAATTCCCTATAAAATTTAAGTCTCAATATCAGTGCTTCTGGCTAACCAGAGGAAAGGATGCCAAGACTGAGAGCATGAGGATGTGGACAAGGTCTTTACTTCAGCTCTACAGTATAACAACATAGACCAAGCACTGAGTACCAGCTTACCTGTGTTCTAGTCCTTCCTCTAGATGTGTTGGTATCTTATTAGTTGACTTTAGATAAGTGCCTCCTCAGCTCAGAATTTCAGTATCTTCCTCCATTTCAGTAAAATGGTCCAGAGTCTTTGAAAGTGTGATCGCTTCTTTTCTGAAGCCTTACCTGTCCTTCTCAGACTGATTGTGCCATTCTAGTTCCCAGCTCCTGTCAGGGCAATAGTCCCACTCCATCTCTTCTGCCATGATGTAGTAGATCCTTGCAGCTTGGTAACGTTGATGAGGGTTGGCTTGGCGGCCAGGACACTGGGAGACATTATAGATTGCCCTCATCCCTGCTTCTCTATGGCTGCTTGCCTGGCAGTAAATTTCAAATGTCCCTGAGGTAGGAACAGAGAGCAAAACCTGAATCAAAATACCCCTGTATAGTGCCTGAGGGAGTTCCTACTTCTCTCTAGGCATATTGCAGAGAGTGGGTAGCTTTAGATAAGGTTTTTCTATGCATTAGATAAAAGATTATTACAAGTTTATTGAGAGCAATGAGCACAGAGGTTAAGAGCTCTGGTGCCAAAGCTACATTGTCTGGGTTTAAAACTAAACCTGCCACTAGGATGACCAGCTCCCCCCTGTTTACCAAGGGCTTCTCTAGTTTTAGCACTGAAAGTCCCACATCCCTGGAAATTCCTCAGTTCTGAGCAAACCAGGATGGTCAGTCACCCTATCTGACACTTATTATCTATATAACCTTCAGGAAAATTTTAAGCCTCTGTATGTTTCAGTTTCATCATGGTAAAGTGGGGGGCATTTTACTTAATAGGATTGTTTTAGAATTAAATACAATAATATGTAGATATTGCTTGGCACATTATAGAGTAAATATTCAATAAGTGAAACTATAAGTAAGTAAATAAAGCTGTAATTATTATTTGAAGGAAGGAATTGACCAATTTTCTCCCTTCTTACCAAGTCTCAAAGAAATAAATATGGGCTTAAATACATACATATATATATATATATATGAATTTCTTGATCACAAGAATTCTTACATCAGAGGGCTTTGGAATGGCTTTCCCTAGGTTTTTAACAATGAAATGTTTGGATATCAGTCTTAAATGTCTGAGTTGTAGAGCTGCCTGGATCTAATCTCAAGATCCAGGTTTCTATGTCAAGGACACATAGGCTCATAGAATATTGATCAGGAGAAAGTAACTTTTTAACATTTTCCCCAGTATTCCTTCCTTTACTGCTGACTGCCTATACCACCACTACAAATTCCTCCTGGCTTTTAAAGGCCTCTATGAGCTAGCTCCAAACTATTGATACAATCCCACTTACCACTCTGTCCCAAACTCAACCAGTGCTTTAACTAAATCTGTCCCTGATGGCCCCTCTCACATATCTCATTCTTATCTTGGAATTTTCACTCATGTTATTTTTACTTTTCTGGAATAGACCTGCCCATCCCCTTCCCCATAAATATCTATAAGAGTTCACTCATTCTCCAAGACCCAATTCATGCTTCATCTCTTCTAGAAAGTCCTCGCTGACTACTCCGGCCCACATTGGACTCTACGTTCTTGGCCTCTCTACTCTTAAAACACTTTACATCTAAATCACATGGTTAAGGACTAAGTGTTCCTCTCTTTAAAAAAACAGTCCTTTCCACTAGTTTATAGACTTCTTGAAAAAAATCTAATATTTTCTTTCCATATCTACTTTCTGACTTTTCTATTTCCCTTATCCCCCAAATCTATTCCATCAATAAATCCTATCATCTCTTCCCTCACAGTCATCCTTCTGTTTCCACTCTCACTTCCTTAGTCAAAGCCACTATCATCTCTCACCTGGAAAACTTCAATGGTCTCACAACTGTCTTCTCTGTTTCTCCCTCCCACCTCAAACATTCTCCAAACAAGATACAGGGTCCTCTTTAACAAATATGATCCAGAGCACATTGGTCCCTTGTTTAAATGCTCCATTCATACTCAGAATACAATTCAAGTTCCTGACTGTGGTCTATAAGGCCCTATATAATATGACTCTTGCCAACCTCTATGATTTCATACGATGTTAGGCTTCTCCTTGCTCACTACACTCCAACCATACTGGCCTTCTTTCTGACCCTTGAACAAACCATGTTTATTCCCACCTTGAGACATTTACACTTGCTTGTCCCTCTGCTCGGAATATACTGCTCAGAGATCTTCATATAGCTCCTTCCTCCCCATTACTTAGATCTTAAATGTCGCATTCTCAGAGCGGTCTTCCCTATATACCTTCTCTAAAGCTCCAGTCAGTTTAGCACACCATTGTATTTTATTTCCTTCATGACATGTATCATGATCTGAAATTATCTTATTATTTTATGTGTGTGTTTTTGTGTGTTTGTTGTAGATCTCCCCTGGGAGTAAGTATCATGTCTATCTTTTCACCTCTCTACCCCAGTCTTAGCACATGGGAGGTGTGCAATAAATATGTGTTGAGTGAATGAATTTCTGTACAAATGAATGACTGTATACACTGTCCAAACGTCATAGCTTAGGGGTTGGTATGGAGAAGAAAGTCTGATGATCACTGGAGGGAATGGGAAAAATAGAAGTCTTTTTGGGAGAATCATGTGACCTGGGACTATCACATCATCTCATATGGACATTGTTGTCCAAGGTGATTCTTTTTTTTTTTTTTAATTTATTTATTAATTTGGCTTCACTGGGTCTTAGTTGTAGCACATGGGATCTTTAGTTGCACCATGTGGGTTCTAGTTCCCTGACCAGGGATTGAACCCGGGCCCCCTGCATTGGGAGTGTGGAGTCTTAGTCACTGGACCACCAGGGAAGTCCCCAAATTGCTTCTTTTTCAACGCTCTTCTGCCCTTGGCATCTGACTCTCCTCCTACCTCTGTGACCAATCTTTTTTTCTGTCTCCTTAACCTGGTTTATCTTCTCCCTTCTACACTTAAATGTTGATTTTTGCTTTAAGTTTTATTTCCTATAACTTTACATGCTAAAGCACTTCGACTATGAAAATACTCAAATCTCTCTCTCTAGCCTGGACTTTTCCTCCAATGTTTGTATGTCTACCCACAGCTATCTACGGTAAAGTCCACACCACTTGGACTTCACAAGAAATTTAAAATTCACCATGCCCCCAAATGAGTGCTTCTACCCAAACCTTACTATCCTTTCCTTGCTTCTGTGTTTGCTCATTTGGTTAATGACACCACCATCCATCTAGTGCACAAGCCAAACGAAAACCTCAGACATCCTTTCTTCCTGCTCAGTCCCTCAGCAAAGTCCTGTCATTTCTCTCTCAAATATCCCTTAACTCTGCCACTTCTGTCCATCCCTATTGCTCCCACCCACTGTCAGGCTCTCATCACCTCTTTCAAGGGCCCCCTGCTCTACCTCCTCTTAAACCTTTTTTCTTGGTGTTCCTCAACAAGGCTGGTACTAGCAGTTTGTGTGGGATTATTCTTCATTGTTTAAGACTGTCTTACATATTGCAGAAAGCTTGAGAATCTCTGACTCCCACTCTCTAAATGACAGTATCACACCCCCATATCCCCAGTCATTTGACAACTAAAAGTATCTCCACACATTTCCAAACACCTTTTAGCATACCCCCTTAGTTGAGAACCATTGAATAAAATCAATCTATGTAACCTTCTCTAAGCAGATGCTGCTTTCAAGTCACTGCCCATGTGGTTCCTACTGCCTATAATACCCTCTTCACCACCCATCCCCTTTCTTTGCCTGGTAACAGTTAACTCTTCTTTAAACGCTCAGTTTGAATGTCTGCTTTTCTAGGAAAGATTCACTCCACAAGTCAGGCAGAACTTATTATAGCTTCCCATGTGTTACTATAGCCCTTGGCTGATAGCATTATCATAACATGGTGAATATTGTTTACATACCTTTCTCCTTTTCACACTAACTATGAACTGCCTCATTCATCCTCACATCCCTAGCATCTAGACCAAAAAGTGGAAGAAAACAGATATTTACTATGTCTGGGGAAAATCTAATTGTAAAAGAAAGGTAAAATAAAAAGTGAGGAAGAAAAAAGGAGAAACATGAAGACAAGAAGAGTGAAAAGATACAGATTAAAGGAAAGGGAAAAAGAAGAAAAGAAACAAGAAGAAGGGAAAAGGAAAAGAAATAAAGATAAAAGAAAAAGGAGAAAAGAAGATTAAAAACAAAAATAAAAAAGAGAAACAAAAAAGGTAGGAAAAATCAAAGGAAGGAAAAAAAGAAGTGAAAAAAAGAGAGAGAAGGGAAGGAAAGAAGAAAGAAGGAAAGGAAGAAAGAAGAGAGATAAAAAGAATGCAAGGAGAAAATGAAAAGAAGGGAAGATAAAAGATAAGATAGGAGACAAATGAAAAAAAGGAAGAATGAAGGAAAGAAGAGGGAAAAGAGAAGAGAGATAGAAAAAGGAGAGAAGCAAAACAAAAAGAAAGGATGAAAGAGGAAGAGGAAAAAATAGGAGAAGGGAGAAAAAGTAATGGGGAAAGAAAAGAGTGTGGGAAAGGGGGAAAAATAAATGAATAAAGAATGAGCTCCAATGGTGAAAGAGAGAAAAGAAACTCTGACGGACCAGAGCAGTAATAAATGTTCTCTTTGCTGCTGAGAAATCTACATGAAGTTGGTGGAAAATAGCACATTACAAGCTCTAACCTCTTTTTCTGCCACTTTCCCTGGCTATCAAAGCTCTAGTATCAGTGGTTCTTTTGGAAAAGCTGAGGTGTATTATTCGGGACATTTTTAAGTGCAAAATCATCATTTATATTAAATGTAATTAATATTTGAAATTAAAATATTATTAGAATTTAAAGCAAAGCAAAAACAGGATTAAAAAAAGTCACCAATAAACCCACAACACTCACACTCCTAGCATTTTGCTGCATTTTTTCTGGGAATTTATTCTTCTGTTTTGTTAAACATAATGGTAAGCATCCAGCAAACAACAAGTTGAATCTCCATGGTGATGTTTTAAGTCATCTGCAAAGCTGCTTAATTGCATATTTATATTTACCAATCTTCATTGCTACCCCTTTTTCTAGAATTCCAAAGCCAGATTCTGGTTCTGGCTTTTCCATTAATTTGGTAATTTTGTCCTGTCTTTGGGGAGCTACTCACAATGGTCTCTCTCAGTCTTAATCAGAGACTAAACTCTCAAGGTAGAATGAAGGAGACTTCAGATTAAAGAGATTACCTAGAAGTAAGAATCAACAGGGGTTGATAGAGAAGGGGCAAAAGGGGAAAAAAAACATAGAGCCAACATTCCTAACATGAGAAAATCATTTTCCCCCCTCCAGATCTCTGTCTCTTCCACCCATTAGCAAAATGAGTGAAAGATGATCTTGAAGGGGCTGTACCAGTTTCAACATTCTATGACTCGAGGATTGTTCAGAAAGAGGAGAGTTTGAAAGGACTGGAAAATGCAAAGGTAAAAAGAGTTTGGGCTTTTTCTAATAAGAAAACTCAGGAATCTTGACCAAGATTAACCTTTTAAGCCTTTACCATTATAAACCCATTCACTGCCTCTCCTCCCATGTTTTTAAGCCATCTACAGTCACTCTCCTTGGGCCTTAGTGTGGCACAAAAATAATTTCACTCATCCAGAGTAAGAATGAGCCCCACAGAGGCATATAGACCTGGCTGGGGAGCCTGGCTAATTTCATAGGAAGGATATTAAACCTAGGGTTTGACTTTGGGACCAAGGCTAGAGAGATGGGTCTTTCTTTTCCAGAAGTTCCCCACCCTAGCACTCACTACAAGCACTTAATTCTATTGTCCCTTTCAGCCCCATTAATGGTTATTTCTAATTTGCTAACAACAACTCTTCTTGACCAAGAAAGTATCCTAGGTAGATGAGGAGAAATGAGGACCCAAGTGGCCTGTTTTATGTCAAGTTTTTGTCAAACCCAGTGCCAGGCTGAAATTATTAATTTGTCAAGGAAACTTGATTTGTTTAAGGATTTTTTTTCTCAAATATGAATGGAATTTACAGAACTAAAATAAAACTTTAGTGGGAACTGCATTTAACTGAGAGATTTTTCTTACAAACACTATTGCCACCTACTGCCTGGAAAAAAGAATACACCCTAGGCTCTGCAAAGAGAAATTACTATATTTCTGTTTTAGTATAGATCAATGGAACGGGATAGAAAGCCCAGAGATAAACCCACGCACATATGGTCACCTTATCTTTGATAAAGGAGGCAAGCATATACAATGGAGAAAAGACAGCCTCTTCAATAAGTGGTGCTGAGAAAACTGGACAGCTACATGTAAAAGAATGAAATTAGAACACTTCCTAACACCATACACAAAAATAAACTCAAAATAGATTAAATACCTAAATGTAAGGCCAGACACTATAAAACTCTTAGAAGAAAACAGGCAGAACACTCTATGACATAAATCACAGCACGATTCTTTTTGACCCACCTCCTAGAGAAATGGAAATAAAAACAAAACAAAAATTAAAAAATGGGACCTAATGAAACTCAAAAGCTTTTGCACAGCAAAGGAAACCATAAACAAGATGAAAAGACAACCCTCAGAATGGGATAAAATATTTGCAAACGAAGCAACTGACAAGGATTAATCTCCAAAATATACAAGCAGCTCATGCAGCTCAATAGCAAAAGAACAACAACCCAATCCAAAAATGGGCAGAAGACCTAAGTAGACATTTCTCCAAAGATATACATAGTGCCAAGAAACACATGAAAGGATGCTCAACATCACTAATTATTAGAGAAATACAAATCAAAACTACAATGAGGTATCACCTCACACTGGTCAGAATGGCCATCATCAAAAATCTACAAACAATAAATGCTGGAGAAGGTGTGGAGTAAAGGGAACCCTCTTGCACTGTTGGTGGGAATGTAAATTGATACTACCACTATGGAGAACAGTATGGAGGTTCCTTAAAAAACTAAAAATAGAACTACCATATGACCCAGCAATCCCACTACTGGGTATATACCGTGTGAAAACCGTAATTCAAAAATAATCGTGTACCACAATGTTCACTGCAGCACTATTTACAATAGCCAGAACATGGAAGCAACCTAAGTGTCCATCGACAGATGAATGGATAAAGAAGATGTGGCACATATATACAATGGAATATTACTCAGCCATAAAAAGAAACGAAATTGAATTATTTGTAGTGAGGTGGATGGACCTAGATTTTGTCATACAGAGTGAAGTAAGTCAGAAAGAGAAAAAAAATACCACATGCTAACGCATATATATGGAATCTAAAAAATAATAAAGTTTCTGATGAACCTAGGGACAGGACAAGAATAAAGACGTAGATGTAGAGAATCGACTTGAGGACATGGGGAGGGGGAAGGGTAAGCTGGGACGAAGTGAGAGAGTAGCACTGACATATCTACACTACCGAATGTAAAATAGATAGCTAGTGGGAAGCAGCTGCATAGCACAGGGAGATCAGCTCGGTGTTTTGTGACCACGTAGAGGCGTGGGAGAGAGGCTCAAGCGGGAGGGGTTTTGGGGATATATGTATACATATAGCTGACTCACTTTGTTATACAGAAGAAACTAACAGAATATTGTAAAGCAATTATACTCCAATAAAGATGCTAAAAACATAATCAAAAAATACAACAAAAAGAGAAATTACTGCTACGTTATGAAATATCGACACAGATGGAATCTGAAGAAACATTCTAGTCAAATTTCATCATGAAAGAAGGATAGGGGAGGGGAAAGGGAGGAGGAGAGGGAAGGAAGGAGGGACAGCGGAAGAAAGAGAAGAAAGGAAGAGAGGGAGAGAGGGGGAAGAATGAACAAAAAAAAAGAAAGAAGGAAGAAATTTAGCCACCGAGAGGGGAATTAATTAGACAATAAATGGACAGCAAGTTAATGAAAGAGCCTGGACTAGAAGCTCCTGTGTTCTGACTCCTAGGCTGCAACTGTTACAGCATACTTCGCCCCCCACTCCCACCAGAAGTTTGCAAAAATCCTCACAGAATATCAGAGTTGGAAGCACTTATAGGTACATCTCATGGACCTCTTTTCCAATGCAAGGGTTAAATCTATAGAATCTCTACATGGCCAAGGGGCTATGTAACCAAGTCTACCCTCTGCTTATACAAGAATTGCCCTGATGCTGGGCAGCATCCCTACATCTCTCCTGTTGTTTCAGAAAAGAGCTTCCTCAGCTCTTTATTCTGCCTGCAACTGAGAAGAGAATCCAAATAACCAAAACATGGAGTACACATTGAGGAAGGAGAAGACACAACTGTTTTGAAAAGTTCCCAAGTACCCTCAACATGACTTTTCTTTTCTCTTCACCAGCCCCCCACCTCACCCAGCCCAATGCCCAATAAAGTTTCTCAGCCTAGGGCCAGCTGCTAAAGCACTTACCAGGGTTGTCAGGCTGCATGATGGCCATAACAAAGGTGTGAGGAAAGAGCATGGCTGCACTCTTTCTCATGCCCTGAAGCTGCACAGTGTTGCCCTGGAACGTGACCCCATGCACATCAGTCTCTGTGCCCAGGCCAACCAGGTGCCAGGCCACTGTGTCACCCTTGCACATGTCCAGCCTGGGCAGGTTAGAGAACAGAAACCCGTTAATGGCTGGAAAACAAAAACACAAGACAGGATGGGGAGATGAGACCAGACTACTTGGGCACCAGCCAGCAGCATGGCATCAGCTCTGTACTAAGTTTTCCCACAACTTGAAATTTCTGAGTCATTCTCAACTCCTCTGCCTTCTTCCCTAAGCCACTTTAGTTCTACTTATGAAGATCTGCCTCGTTGGGACGAGGGCCTTACTGTCCTTTCCGGGTTTACCTGCTGCCCCTCCTCCACCATACTTCACATCCTGGCAAAACTGAACTACTCTGCACTCCCACAACTCTTTCACACACACACACACACACACACACACACACACACACACACACACACACACACACACACACACACACAAGTATTAATCTTTCTTATTCCCACTTTCTTGAAACTCCACTCCCTTGGCTTCTGTAGCACCGTATGTCCCTGGTTCTCTTATAACTTTTCTGAATGTTCCTCCTCCATCTTGTACTCATTCTTCATGCTTCTGTAAAGTGTTGGAGTTCCCCAAGGTTCCTTCCTCAGCTTTCAATCTGTTTCCTCCTTTTCATCTTCACTCCCACTGCCTTATTTCTGGCTCTCATCATCTCTGGCCTGAACTTCCACACAAAAGCCTCCTCCCTGGTACTCCTACCTATAACCTATCCTCCCACTCTCTTTCACACAACATACACACCATTATCCTGTGAGCTCTATTTGCCTCTGTATCCCCAAGGCCTTAAACATGGCAGGCACTTAGAAAATACTTGTTGATTTTACACATGCTGTTCCCTTTGCCTGGAATAAACTTTCCCTCTGGTTTCCCTCTACAGCAAATTACTACATATCCATCATGCACTAGCTCAAATATCATCTACCCTGTAAAGCAGAGTTTTTACACTCTTTCTGGCTTCCTTGAAACTTTTCTCTCCACAAAATTCTGAAATGTCACTTACCACAGAGTCCAGTGATTTACTTACAAATTTATCTCCCACACTAGATTGACCTAGCATGAAACACACCATTTTTTCCAAGCATCTCTCATGTTACCTAGTACTTATCAGTTGCCAAATAAGTTCAGACTGGAATAAACTTGGTTTGTAGACTGTATTACTTTTTCCAACTGATGTAACTGACTGGTAATGAGAACCAAGAGATAGAGCCAAAAGACAACACACTCGTTCTTGACCCTCTCCCACCCTGCATACTCCCCTCAAAAATACAGCGAGGCCTGCTTGAAGCTGATCCCTTTTCAATGTTCCTACATCCACTGGAACCAGCTTTAATGAGTAACTTTATTTGGTAATCCCCTGGGATGCTGATGGAAACATCGCTAACTGCTTGATTCTGCTTCCCCTACCTATAATGTTTGATTGCAAAGTCATTCAGACTTCAAGGCTCAGTCAAGCACTTCCTTCTTCCAGGAATCCTTTAACTGGATTGTTCCTCATTAATGTTCTCCTTTTCTGAACGCTATGTCATTTAAAAGCTGTTCCACACAATTTAGCACTTAATTATAGTCTGTCTTGGATATTTTATAATTGTTTTATGGGTGTTAGTTTCATTTCATTGCAAAATGCTGAGAGTTCCTTACAAACTTGGACCATGACTCCCCATTAATTCACTCACCCACCCACCTATTCATTAATTTAGTAGTTCACTAGTTCAATAACTACTTACTATATATTAGACCATGTAAAGGATACACAGATAAACAACAAACAATACTCACCTTTAAGGAGACTACACTCTAGCAGAAGTCAAAAGGCACATAACAAATAACTACAATATTTTGGAGTGTATGGAGCTTGCTATTGAAAGAGTCTGATAAAAATACAATAGTAGTTAGTAAGAGGGTGTCATCATCCTGGGATTTGGTAATAAGAAATGAGGAGGAGGTAGCTTTTGAGTAGGGCCTTAGAGAATGAGAAGAATTTCCACTGGCTAAGAGCAAAAATGTAAGGAGGGGCATTTCAAGCGGAGGACAAAGCATTACGAAAGCATGAACTCAGAAGAGTACAAGGTATGTCTATATAGAGAAAATATCCCTGTTTGGCTGGACTATGGGGTTGGCAAGCAAGGATAGTGGGTTATAAGAAAGAAGGAGATAAGACTGGAAAGGTATCATCCCAGCTTACTCTCCTCATTCTCTAGCGGATTCTTTGTGAGGAATCCTCATTTTACAGTATCTTTTTCCAGTGTCTCCCATACTGTGTAACACAGAACAAAGCACAAGAAGGTGTTAAGTACAAGATATGTTGTCTTAGGTTTAATCCCTTGATTTAGCTTGTCTCTTGGGAAGAGCTGACCGATAGGATCAACGTTTTCAGGAATGGATCATGATTAAATCTAGGCTAGATTTTACTTATAATCTCTCAGTTGTAGCTTAGGGTAAAAGCACTCCCCATACCATGCATCCGATTAGAGTCTTGGAAACCCTTGACATCCTCTGAGAGCAGTCGGGAATCCAACATAGCAGCTGCTTGATTGGCATTGCTGTACCAGCTCTTGTTCTCATCCAACACAGTGAAAAGGAGAAAGAATTCTTTATCCACTCCTTTCTGTAGTCCCAGTGGAAGAAAACAGAGGGGGGAATAACCACAGTTTCAGCAGTTGTGGACTGTGCAGCTCCAGAACCCAATGATCCCTGATTATTTTCCATTTCCTTTTCCAAACACAGATCCAAGCCCATATCTCCTGCCTAGAGCTGCAGTTGTTGCTGTAAAGTTTTTCCTCAGGTAACTTCAATTTGCAGGTGGGTGAAGGGGGTTAGAATAAAGTGATAAGACTGGAGGGGAGGGATGTATGAAAGAGGGCAGGGAAGAGGCACAAGATTATGATGAAGAGGTACAGAGTGTGATAGAAGAGAGCCTGGCATCAATTAAGGGGAGGAGTGGGGAAAGACGGCTGGAAGATCGGGGAGGGGGTGGTGGAGGATTCTATGGGGAGGGAGAAGCTAGAAAATAAAAGAAAAAATAATTATACTAGCTTACTATTATTTTATTATTAATTTTAGTAATATTATTATTATTACTGTAACATTTACTGAGTGTTTACTAGGTATGTGCCAAGCACTTTATATAGATTATTTTAATTAGTGTTCACAGAAACCCAAGATACCTTCTTCCATTGTTAACCCTTTACTGTAGATGAGGAAACTGAGGCAAAGAGAGGTTAAGTAATTTGCTCAAGGTTAAACAGCTAAGATTTATGGGCTGGATATGAAAGAAGGCAAGAAAATAGTAGGACAGAGTTAGGAATTAGGAGCAAGGTTTAAGGGCCACTGAGGTTAAAACAATGAGGAGATGTTAGAAGAATATAAAATAGAAAGGAATAAAGACTAAGGAAGATATGTGTTTGTGAACAAAAGAATAGGATGCAAGATAGCATGAAGTCACCAACGATTAATTTCTGATTCAATAACTTGTTTTTTTTTTTTTATTCCTTCACTTCTAGAACCCAGTTCCATGCTTAACTCCTATTCAGCAACCCAACCTCATCCTCTTCCCAGCAGGCTTTCCAGCCAGAAACCATGGCAATACCTGCTTGCCATCTGCACCCAAGGCACCAGCCTTGCACACAAGCAGGGGGCCCACCAGACCAGAATTTGTATCTCTTATGGGATCAGCAGCAGAGAAGTACATCCAGGTGAGACAGGCAGGATCCTGAGCAGTGGGGCCAGCATGGGGAGGGACTGTCCAGCGGTATGTTACTTTCTCAAAGGGCTTAGCCACCAAGCCAGGGTGGGATGAGCCTATAGGAAAAGACATAGAATTCATTACTCACATTGGCTAGAGTGAGTATCATCATCTCCAAACAGTGGAGTAAAGATCATAATCTACAAAGGCATTTTGGAGTATCAGTAAGAGAAGCAGCAACATAGAATATAGAATATTAAAAAAGATTCTGAGTAGGAGTCAAGAGATTAGAGTTTGGTTTCTGGTTCTGCCACTACTTGTGATATGAACTGGGGAAATTTAAACTTCCCTAGGTTTCAGTTTTCCAAACTCATAGGTCCCAAGGATTGAAAGGACTTTTAAAACGTATTTGGAATATCCCTCACTTAAAAACATACATTCATCTCCTCTTGTAGTCCTACCTCTGTTTAAAAATATCCAGAGATAGAAGATTCACTACCTACCATCATAGCCTGTTTCATCTTTGAATGGTTTTAATTGTTGAACATATCTTCCTCTCTATGTGTATGCATGTTTGTGTGGATGTGTATATGTTATGTAGGTACGTGTGTGCGTGTGTGTGTATATATGATACTAAGGCTGTAATTCCTTAAATAGACACAAGTCATGGTAAACAATGCACAGAAATTTTATTTTATATGTTCAAACCTATTAGTAATCAAATTAGTACAAGTGAAAACATAACTTTTTTGCCTGTCAAATTAACAAAATTTTACAAATTATAATAATCAGTTCTGGTGATAAGTGGTTCAAATGGCACTTACTCCTCTCACTCACCTATAAAAAGGGTAGGTGTAAATGAAAATAACCATTTTAGAAAAAATGTTGACAGATGTATCAAAAGCCTTAAAAAGTTTATGTCCACAAAAAAAAGTAAGATACAAAATAAATACTGAAAAGAATGTTAAACCTAATGCAAATAGAAGTAACAGTGAGTTTTGTTGTTGTTTGCTTACAAGACTGACATTTTGACAATGATTAAAATGGCTGCCCTCTGCTGGTGAAGTTGTAAGAAAATGTGTCCTCCCTCTTGGTAACTGTTGATGTAACTCCAAATTGATGTGACTGAAAATTTTTCCAGAGAGCAATTTGGACATAGGTACCAGAAATTTTCATGTGTGTGCCCTCTGACATAATTCCATGTCTTAAATATATATTCTGATGAAATAATCATAAAAGTATGCAAAGAAGCATACATAAGGATATTTGTAGTATAATTTATCATATGGTGGTATAATTTAGGATGGTTTTAACTTATTTTTTCTTATTCATTCATTGTTCCTAATTCTTTAAATTTTCAAACATACAAAAAACCTTAAAGGATAGTGTGATAATTACCCTACCACTTGGAGTTGATTGTTAACATTTGGCCACCTTTTTTCTCTTTTTGTATTTTTAAAAATTTATTTATTTATTTATTTGTTTATTTATTTTTTGTTAGTTTCTGCTTTATAACAAAGTGAATCAGTTATACATATACATATGTTCCCATATCTCGAGGGAGATGCAAGAGGGAAGAGAGGAAGAGATATGGGAACATATTTATTTATTTATTTATTTATTTATTTATTTATTTATTTATTTATTTTTACAGTAGGTCCATGTTGGTTATCTATTTTATCTCAGACTTGGCCATCTTTAATTTATCTAAATCTATGTGTATGCTTACTTTTTCTAAATCATTTGGAAGTGAAATGCAAGCAAAATGACATTTTACTTCTAAATACATCAGTAAGCATCTGCTATATTACCATAATAACATTACCACACCTAAGAAAATACTCTAATATCATCTAACATTCAGACAAGGTTTGCACGTTGCCCTTGGTGTTGCTCTTTAATTATTTTCCCTATGGCATTGATTTCTTGAAGAGACTAGACCAGTTGCATTGTAGAATGTTCTTTTATTCCAGATTTGTCTGTAAGTTTGCCCTTTATGCTTTCAGTATTTTTGGTATTTTTGGCTTGAGATTAGCAGGTGTTAATATTATTCTCAGGGAAAACAAGAAATTAACTACCCAATAATCCCACTTCTAGGATTTTTTCCTAAGGTAGTAGTCCAAACCAAATGTATATATTCATTCATTGCAACATGATTTACAATATTAAAAAATAATGGAAGCAACCTACATGTCCAAATAATAGAGGATAAGGTAAAATATATGTGTTAGAGTATTATATAGTCATTAAAATGTTTGTAAGATTATAATGACATAGAAAATGGACACAATATAATGGTAAGTGAAAATAGTAAGATACCAAACTATACAAAACATATCATCACAAATCTATAAATATATAAATTTGTATAAACACAGAAAAATGTTAAAAGGTATATAAAATATATTGTCAATTTACCTATGAATGAAGTTTATTTATTTTATAATTTTCCATGTTTATCAAAATTCCATAATACATGTGTTATTTTTATAATCAGAATATATTTAAATATATTTAAAAGTAGTTGTCTCTTATTGATCCCAGCTCTGTCTCACTAAAATATCATACATTCATTCAACAACATCCATCCATGGCAGTTAATTCTGCCTTCTTTTCTCTCTTTCCTTCCCTTATTTATTTGTCCTCTAGAGGTACCTGTTATTATCTGCAGCCCACATTACTTGAAACCCTGCCTGCTCACCATCATTGTACACAGTTCCCTCGGAGTCTTTCTCATAAAAGACCCCATGAGGCTGTATGCTGAATGGCTGGGAGGCACGGTTGTAGAAGATCACCTGGATGGTGTCACCCACCTCAGCCCGGATCACTGGCCCTGGAAAATGGCAAGGAGAGACAATGGTAATGAAAACAGGATGATCAAGTAGGATGGAAATAGGAGAGGGAAGAAAAGAAAAAAGAAGTGAAAAAGATAGAGAACTTTTTCCTCTGCAATAATAAGAATAATCTTCTTCAAGTATATTACAATTTACAGTTATAAAAAGCACTTTAAAGTCTACCATCTCATTTTGATCTTCAATCACCATTCTAAGGTATACAAGGCAGATGATATCTTCATTTTTCAGATGAGGAAACTGCAGCTCAGAGAGTTGGAATTGATCTGCCCAAATTCAAATGACTGATTAGGAAGAGAACCAGGTCCTGAAGCCAGGGTTTTCTCCTACTCCACTGTCAGGTCCAATCCCATTTCCCCAGTTCCCACAACTGCATTTCCTTGTAGAACGCAACTAAAAATCTGAGCTTGTCTCAATCCTAAACTGAATTGAAACAGATGAAATTATTATAACTTCTAGTCAGGTCCTGGACTAGGTAGTCTAGCCATGACTTCTACACTTACCTTTCTTCCACCACCTACCACATCTAACCTAGCCTGGACCACCTTTGAGATCAACAAGAAATACCAAGACAATACCTTGAGTACTTATGGTGGCTCTAACCCTAGTTCAGGTTTTCTGGCTTAGTTTTTATTCAATTGCTACTCCTAATGCTGCACCTCTGTTCAAAGACTAGGAACCAATACCCCACTTACAATAATGGAAAAAACAACTATACAAAAATAAGCAAAGAAATGAAGACAAACCACACAATAGACCAACTAGATATATACAGAACACTCTACCCAACAAGAACAGAATACACATTCTTCTCAAGTGCACAGAGGACACGTTCCAAGATAAACCATAAGTTAGGCCACAGATTAATCTCAATAGACTTAAAAATATATCATACAAAGTATTGTCTCCATCCACAATGGGATAAAGTAAGAAAACAATAACAGAAGGTAAACTGGAAAATTCACAAAGTTGTGGAAATTAAGCAACAAACTTTTAAACAACCAGTATACCATAAAAGAAATCATATGGGAAACTACAAAATATGTAGAGGAAAATGAAAATGAAAATGACCACACAACATACCAAAAGATGAGAGGTAGTAAAAGCAGTGCTAAGGGGGAAACTTATACCTATAAACACATTTAAAAAACAAGAAAGTTCACAAACCAACAACCCAACTTTACAACTTAAAGAACTAGGAAAATAAAAGCTAACAAAACCCAAAGCTAGCAGAAGAAAGGAAATTATAAAGATTAGAGCAGAAATAAATAAAATAGAGAATAGAAAAACAATTTTAAAAATCAATGAAAATGAATATCGAGAACCTTCAAGATGGTGGAGGAGTAAGACGTGGAGATCACCTTCCTTCCCACAAAACATCAAAAATACATCTACATGTGGAACAACTCCTACAGAACACCTACTGAATGCTGGCAGAAGACCTCAGACTTCCCAAAAGGCAAGAAACTCCCCATGTGCCTGGGTAGGGCAAAAGAGAAAAGGGGAAAAAAAGACAAAAGAATAGGGATGGGACCTGCACCTCTGGGAGGGAGCTGTGAAGGAGGAAAAACTTCCACACACTAGGAAGCCCCTTCACTGGCAGAGACGGCGGGTGGACAGTGGGGAAGATTTGCAGCCATGGAGGAGAGCACAGCAACAGGGGCACAGAGGGCAAAGCAGAGAAATTCCCACACAAGGATCAGTGCTGACCAGCACTCACCAGCCAGAGAGGTTTTTCTGCTCACCAACTGGAGCAGGAGGGGGCTGGGAGCTGAGGCTCAGGCTTCAGAGATCAGATCCCAGGGAGAGGACTGGGGTTAGCTGCATGAACACAGCCTGAAGGAGGCTAGTGCACCACAGCTAGCCAGAAGGGAGTTGGGAAAAAGTCTGGAACTGCCTAAAAGGCAAGAGACAATTGATTCGGGGTGTGCGAGGAGAGGAGATTCAGAGCACCGCCTAGATGAGCTCCAGAGATGGGCGTGAGCTGTGGCTATCAGCACAGACAGCAGAGGCGGGCATGAAACGCTAAGGTTGCTGTTGCAGCCATCAAGAAGCCTGTGTGCAAGCACAGGTCACTATCCACACACACACACCTTCCCCCCAGGAGCCTGTGCAGCTCACCACTACCAGGGTCCCAAGATCCAGGGACAACTTCCCTGGGAGAACAAACGGTGTGCCTCAGGCTGTTGCAACGTCACACCGACCTCTGCTGCCTTAGGCTCGCCCTGCATTCCAGACCCCTCCCTCCCCCTGGCCTGAGTGAGCCAGAGCCCCCTAATCAGCCAATCCTTTAACCCCATTCTGTCTGGGTGGGGAACAGACAGCCACAGGAGACCTACATACAGAGGCGAGGCCAAAACGAAAGTTGAACCACAGGAGCTGTGAGAACAAAGAAGAAAAAGGGAAACTCTCCCAGCAGCCTCATGAGCAGCAGATTAAACCTCCACAATCACCTTAATGTACCCTGCATCTGCGGAATACCTGAATAGACAATGAATCATGCCAAAATTGAGGTGGTGGACTTTGGGAGCAACTGTAGACTTGGGGTTTGTTTTCTGCATCTAATTTGTTTCTGGTTTTATGTTTATTTTAGTTTAGTATTTAGAGCTTATTATCATTGGTAGGTTTGTTTATTGATTTGGTTGCTCTCTTCCTTTTTTTAATATATATATTTTTTCCTTTTTCTTTTTTTGTGAGTGTGTATGTGTATGCTTCTTTGTGTGTGTTTGTCTGTATAGCTTTGCTTTTACCATTTGTCCTAGGGTTCTTCTGTCTGTCCGTTTTTTGTTTTTGTTTTTGTTTTTGTATAGTTTTTAGCGGTTGTTATCATTGGTGGATTAGTTTTTGGGTTTGGTTGCTCTCTTCTTTCCTTCTTTTTAAAATTATTTTTTACTTTTTATTTTTAATATTTTTTTCTTTTAAATATTTTATTTTATTTTTCTTTCTTTTATTTTTTCTCCCTTTTCTTTTGAGCTGACTGGCTGAGTGGCTCTTGGTGCTCCAGAGTGAGCCTCTGAGGTGGAAGAGCCAAGTTCAGGATATGAGTCTACCAGAGACCTCCCAGCCCCAACTAATATCAAAAGGCGAAAGCTCTCACATAGATCTCCACCTCAATGTTAAGACCCAGCTCCACTCAAGAAACAGCAAGCTGCAGTGCTGGACACCCTAGGCCAAATAATTAACAGGACAGAAACACAACCCCACCCATTAGCAGAGAGGTCACCAAAAATCATAATAAGTTCACAGACACCCCAAAACACACCACTGGACGTGGTCCTGCCGAGCAGAAAGACAAGATCCTGTCTCATCCACCAGAACATAGGCACCAGTGCCCTCCACCAGGAATCCTACACAACCCACTGAAACAACCTTACCCACTGAAGGCAGACACCAAAAACAATGGGAACTACGAACCTGCAGCTGGTGAAATGGAGACCCCAAACACAGTAAGTTAAGCAAAGTGAGAAGACAGAGAAATACACAGCACATGAAAGAGCAAGGTAAAAACCCACCAGACCAAACAAATGAAGAGGAAATAGGCACTCTGCCTGAAAAACAACTCACAGTAATGATAGTAGATGATCCAAAATCTTGGAAATACAATGGAGAAAATACAACAAACGTTTAACAAGGACCTAGAATACTAAAGAGCAAACAAACAATGATGAACAGCACAAAAAATGAAATAAAAAATTCTGTAGAAGGAGTCAATAGCAGAATAACTGAGACAGAAGAATAGATAAGTGAAATGCAAGATAAAATAGTGGAAATAACTACCACAGAGCAGAATAAAGAAAAAAGAACAAAAAGAATTGAAGACAGTCTCAGAGACGTCTGGGACAACATTAAATGCATCAACATTCAAATTGTAGGGGTCCCAGAGGAACAAGAGAAAAAGAAAGGCACTGAGAAAATATTTGAAGAATTATAGTTGAAAACTTCCCTAATATGGGAAAGGAAAGAGACAATAAAGTCCAGGAAATACAGAGTCCCATACAGGATAAATCCAAGGAGAAACACGCCAAGACATATTAATCAAACTATCAAAAATTAAATACAAAGAAAAAATATTAAAAGCAGAAAGGGAAAAGCAACAAATAACATATAAGAAAATCCCCATAAGGTTAACAGCTGATCTTTCAGCAGCAACTCTGCAGGCCTGAAGGGAGTGACAGGATATATTTAAAGTGATGAAAGGGAAAAAACTACAACCAAGATTACTCTACCCAGCAAGGATCTCATTCAGGTTTGATGAAGAAATTAAAAGCTTTACAGACAATCAAAAGTTAAGGGAATTCAGCACAACCAACCAGCTTTACAACAAATGCTAAAGGAACTTCTCTAGGCTGGAAACACAGGAAAAGGAAAAGACTTACAGAAACAAACCCAAAACAATTAAGAAAATGGTAATAGGGACATACATATCAATAATTACCTTAAATGTAGATGGATTAAATGCTCCAACCAAAAGACATAGACTGGCTAAATGAATACAAAAACAAGACCCATATAAATGCTGTCTACAAGTGACCCACTTCAGAACTAGGAACACATACAGACTAAAAGCGAGGGGATGGAAAAAGATATTCCATGCAAATGGAAATCAAAATAAGTTGGAGTAGCAATAGTCATATCAGACAAAATACACTCTAAAATAAAGACTACTACAAGAGACAAGGAAGGACGCTAGATAATGATCAAGGGATCAATCCAAGAAGAAGATATAACAATTGGAAATATTTATACACCCAACATAGGAGCAGCTCAATACATAAGGCAAATGCTAACAACCATAAAAGGGGAAATCGACAGTAACCCAATAATAGTAGGGGACTTTAACACCTCACTTTCACCAATGGACAGATCAACCAAAATGAAAATAAATAAAGAATCACAAGCATTAAATAATACATTTAACAAGATGGATTTAATTGATATTTATAGGACATTCCACCCCAAAACAACAGAATACACTTTCTTCTCAACTGCTCATTGAATGTTCTCCAGGATAGATGATATCTTGGGTCACAAATCAAGCCTTGTTAAATTTCAGAAAACTAAACTCATATCAAGTATCTTTTCTGACCACAACTCTATGAGACTAGATATAAATTACAGGAAAAAATGTGTAAAAATTACAAACACATGGAGGCTAAACAATACACTACTTAATAACAAAGAGATCGCTGAAAAAATCAAAGAGGAAATCAAAAAAGACCTAGAAGCAAATGACAATGAAAACAAAACGACCCAAAACCTATGGATGCAGCAAAAGCAGTTCTAAGGCGGAAGTTTATAGCAATACAATCCTACCTTAAGAAACAAGAAAAATAAACAACCTAACCTTACACTTAAAGCAATTAGAGAAAGAAGAACAAAAAAAACCCCCAAAAATTAGCAGAAGGAAAGAAATCATAAAGATCAGATCAGAAATAAATGAAAAAGTAGTGAAGGAAATGATAGCAAAGATCAATAAAACTAAAAGCTGGTTCTTTGAGAAGATAAACAAAATTGATAAACCATTAGCCAGACTCATCAAGAAAAAAAGGGAGAGGACTCAAATCAATAGAAGTAGAAATGAAAAAGGACAAGTAACAACTGACACTGCAGAAATACAAAAGATCATGAGAGATTACTACAAGCAACTATATGCCAATAAAATGGACAACCTGGAAGAAATGGAGAAATTCTTAGACAAGCACAACCTTCCGAGACTGAACCAGAAAGAAATGGAAAATATAAACAGACCAATCACAAGCACTGAAATTGAAACCATGATTAAAAATCTTCCAACAAAGTCCAAGACCAGATAGCTTCAAAGGCGAATTCTATCAAATATTTAGAGAAGAACTAACACCTATCCTTCTCAAATTCTTCCAAACTATAGCAGAGGGAGGAACACTCCCAAACTCATTCTACGAGGCCACCATCACCCTGAAACAAAACCTGACAAAGATGCCACACACACACACAAAAAAAAATACAGGCCAATATCGCTGATGAACATAGATGCAAAAATCCTCAACAAAATACTAGCAAACAGAATTAAACAGCACATTAAAGGGATCATACACCATGAACAAGTGGGGTTTATCCTGGGAATGCAGGATTATTCAGTATATGCAAATTAATCAATGTGATACACCATATTAACAAACTGAAGGATAAAAATCATATGATCATCTCCATAGATGCAGAAAAATCTTTGACTAAGATCAACATCCATTTATGATAAAAACCCTCCAGAAAGTAGGCATACAGGGAACTTACCTCACCAAAATAAAGGCCATATATAACAAGCACACAGCCAACATCATTCACAATGGTGAAAAATTGAAACCATTTTGACTAAGATCAGGAACGAGACAAGGTTGCCCACTCTCACCACTATTATTCAACATAGTTTTGGAAGTGTTAGCCACAGCAATCAAAGAGGAAAAAGAAATAAAAGGAATCCAAATCGGAAAAGAAGAGATAAAACTGTCACTGTTTGCAGATGATATGATACTGTACATAGAGTATCCTAAAAATGCCACCAGAAAACTACAAGAGCTGATCAATGATTTGGTAAAGTAGCAGGATGTAAAATGGAGAGATATACCATATTCTTGGATTGGAAGAATCAACATTGTGAAAATGACTATACTACCCAAAGCAATCTACAGATTCAATGCAATCCCTATCAAACTACCAATGGCATTTTTCACAGAACTAGAAAAAATTTTTTCACAATTTGTATGGCAACACACAAGACTCCGAATAGCCAAAGCAATATTGAGAAAGGAAAACCAAGCTGGAGGAATCAGGCTCCCTGACTTCAGACTATATTACAAAGCTACAGTAATCAAGACAGTATGGTACAGGCACAAAAGCAGAAATATAGATCAATGGAAGAGGATAGAAAGCCCAGAGATAAACCCACGGACATACGGTCACCTTATCTTTGACAAAGGAGACAAGAATATACAATGGAGAAAAGACAGCCTCTTCAATAAGTGGTGCTGGGAAAACTGGACAGCTACATGTAAAAGAATCAAATTAGAACACTCCTTATCACCATACACAAAAATAAACTCAAAATGTATTAAAGACCTAAATGTAAGGCCAGACACTATAAAAGTCTTAGAGGAAAACATAGGCATAACACTCTGTGACATACATCGCAGCAGATCCTTTTTGATCCACTTCCTAGAGAAATGGAAATAAAAATAAACAAATGAGACCTAATGAAACTTAAATGCTTTTGCACAGCAAAGGAAACTATAAACAAGATGAAAAGACAACCCTCAGAATGGGAGAAAATATTTTCAAATGAAACAACTGACAAAGGATGAATCTCCAAAATATACAAGCAACTCATGCAGCTCAACAGCAAAAAACCAAAACAACCCAATCTAAAAATGCGTAGAAGACCTAAATAGACATTTCTCCAAAGAAGATATACAGATTGCCAACAAACACATGAAAGGATGCTCAACATCACTAATCATTAGAGAAATGCAAATCAAAACTACAATGAGATATCACCTCACAACAGTCAGAATGGCCATCATCAAAAATCTACAAACAATAAATGCTGGAGAGGGTGTGGAGAAAAGGGAACCCTCTTGCACTGTTGGTGGGAATGTAAATTGATACAGCCACTATGGAGAACAGTATGGAAGTTCCTTAAAAAAACTAAAACTAGAACTATCATATGACCCAGCAATCCCACTACTGAGCATATACCTTGAGAAAACCATAATTCAAAAATTGTCATATACCACAATGTTCATTGCAGCACTATTTACAAAAACCAGGACATGGTATCAACCTAACTATCCATCGATAGATGAATAGATAAAGACGATGTGGCACATATATACAATAGAATAATACTCAGTCATAAAAAGAAACGAAATTGAGATATTTGCAGTGAGGTGGATGGACATAGAGACTGTCATACAGTGTGACATAAGTCAGAAAGAGAAAAACAAATACCATATGCTAACAAATATATATGGAATTAACAAAAATGGTTCTGAACCACTTAGGGGCAGGAGAGGAATAAAGACACAGACCTAGAGAATGGACTTGAGGACATGGGGAGGTAGATGGGTAACCTGGGTGAAGTGAGAGAGTAGCATGGACATTTATACACTACCAAATGTAAAATATATAGCTAGTGGGAAGCAGCTGCATAGCACAGGGAGATCAGCTTGGTGCTTTGTGTCCCCCTGGAGTGGTTGGATAGGGAGGGTGGGAGGGAGATGCAAGTGGGAGTGGATATGGGGATATATGTATACATATAGCTGATTCAACTTGTTATACAGCAGCAACTAACACAACATTGTAAAGCAATTATACTCCAATAAACATGTTAAAAAAAATCAATGAAACCAAAAGTGGTTCTTCAAAATGGTCAACAAAATTGAAAAATCTTTAGTTAGATGGAGTAAGAAAAAAGTACAGGAGACTCAAATTACTAAAATCAGAAATGAAATTGGGGATGTTACTACTGATTCTACAGAAGTAAAGAAAAAAACGTTTATAAGAGATTATATAAAAAAATTATAAGAAATATTATTGAAAAGGTTATAATTTGTTTGTAAACCAACAAATTGGAAAACCTAGATAAAATAGACAATTCCTAAAACAGAAAACCAACCAAGACTTAATCATAATGTAATAGAAAATCTGAAAGACCTATAAAGAGATTGAATCAGTCATCAAAAATCTGGGAACTAAGAAAAGCCCTGGACCTGATGGCTTTACTCGTGAACTCTACTAAACATTTAAAGAACTAATACCAATTCTCAAATGTTCCCAAAAAAATTGTAGAGGAGGGAATACTTCCTAAATCATTCTATGAGGTCAGCATTACACTGATATCAAAGCCAGGCAAAGATATTACAAGAAAACCACACACCAATATTACTTATGAACACTGATGTAAAAATCCTCAATGAAATACTAGTAAGACAAATTCAGCCACATATTATAAAGATTACACTGTAAAGTAATTATACGCCAATAAAGATGTTAAAAAAATAAATAAAAATACATTCAATTCTAAAAAAAGCAAAAAAAAAAAAAACAAAACAATTACACACCATGACTAAGTCGGTTTTATTCCTGGAATGCAGGAATGTTTCAACATATAAAAATTAATCAATGTAATATACTATGTTAACAAAATGAAGGGAAATAATGATCATGTTGATTGATGCAGAAAAAACACTGGACAAAATTCAACACCTTTTAATAATTAAAAAAAAAAATCCAGAAACTAGGAATAGAAGTAGTCTACTTCTACATAATAAAAGCCATATATGAAAAACCCACAGGAAACATCATACTTGATGTTGAAAGACTAAAAAGTTTTCCTCTGAGATCAGGAAAAAGCAAGGATGCCTGCTTTTACCATTTGTATTCAACATATTACTGGGACTTCTAGCCAGATCAATTAGTCAAGAAAAAGAAATAAAAGATATCCAAATTGGAGATGAAGAAGTAAAATTATCTCTGTTTGCAGATGATAAGACCTTTATCATACTTATTTAGAAAATCTTAAAGTGTCCAAAAAAAAACTGTTAGAATTAATGAATTAGGCAAAGTAGTAGGATACAAAATCAACACACAAAAGTCAGTTGCACTAACATTGAAAAATCTGAAAAAGAACTTACAAAAGCAATTCCATTTATAATACCATGAAAAAGAATAAAATACTTAGAATTTATTTAACCAAGTTGTGAAAAACTTGTAGAATGAAAACTACAAAACATTGCTGAAATAAAATAGACATAAAAAATGGAAACACATTGCATGTTCATAGATCAGAAGACAATATTGTTAAAATGTCAATATTACCTATAGATTCAGTGAAATTTCTATCAAAATCTCAATGATGATTTTGAAGAAGTGGAAAAACCCTTTCTAAAATTCATATGTAATCTCAAGGGACTCCAAATAGCAAAATAATCTTGGGGGAAAAAGAACAAACTAGAAAACATCACATTTCCTGCTTTTAAAACTTACTACAGAGCTATGGTAATTAAAACAGTGTGATACTGGCATAAAGACAGACATATAGACCAATGGAATAGTATAGAGAGCCCAGAAATAAACCCTGTCAGATATGAGGATAGTCTTTTAAACAAATGGTGCTGGGAAAACTGGATTTCGATATGCAAAAGAATGAAGTTGAACCCTTACCTAACACCATATGCAAAAATTAAATAAAAGTAGATCAAAGATCTAAATATACCTAAAACAATACAACTCTTGTCAGTAAACATAGGGCAAAATATTCAGGACACTGGATTTGGCAATGATTTCTTGGCTATGACACCAAAGACACAGGTAACTAAAAAAAATAAACATTGTATTTCATTAAAAAAATTTTTAAGTGTGCATCAAAAGACACTACAAACAGAGTGAAAAGGCAGCACACAGAATGGGAGAAAATATTTGCAAATCATACATCTGACAGGGGATTAATATCCAGAATATATAGAGAACTCCTAAAACTCAACAACAAAAAAATAATCCAACTAAAGGTGCGCAATGGACTTGAATAGACATTTTTCCAAAGAAGATATACAAACGGCCAATGGGCACATGGAAAGATGCTCAACGTCACTAATCATCAGTGAAATGCAAATCAAAACTACAATAAGCCAACTCCTCACACCCACTAGGATGGATACTATGAAAAAAATCAGAAAATAAGTGTTGCCAAGGATGTGTAGAAATTGGAACACTTATGCACTGTTGGTGGGATTGTAAAACGGTGCAGTCACTGTGGAAAACAGCATGGTGGTTCTTCAAAAAATTAAAACTAGAATTACCATAAGACCCAGCAATTCCATTTCTGTGTATATACCCAAAGTAATTGAAAGCATGTCTCAAAGAGACATTTGTACACCCATATTCATAGCAACATTATTCCAAACAGCTAAAATGTGGAAGCAAACCAAGTGTCCATTGATAGATGTGTGGATAAGCAAAACTACAATGGAAATTCTGCAAATACTACAACATGGATGGACCTTGAGGACATTATTCTAAGTGAAATGTCAGTCACAAAAAGACAAATATTGTAAAATTCCACTTATATGAGGTACTTAAGGTAGTCAAAATCATAGAGACAGAAAGTAGAGTGGTGGTTGCCAAGCACTGGTGGGAGGGAAGAATGGGTAGCTATTTTTTAATGACTATAGTGCTTCAATTTTACAAGATGAAAAGAGTTATGGAGATGGATGGTGGTGATGGCTGTGCAATGCTATGAATGCATTTAATACCATTGAACAGTGTATTTTAAAATGGTTAAGATGGCAAATTTTATGTTATGCATATTTTACCACAATAAAATATTGAAGAAAAACAAGGGCTGGGGACAAATACTGAATACCAGCTAATGATAGCTCCTTACTACTCGCCACCCACCCTCTTTCCCAAACCCAGGTGGGTTTCTGCTCCTTATATCTCCCTATCCAGCTAATGAAACAGCAATTGTCCATGTTCAGATCTCCTAAAATCAACTGGCACACACCTATCCCCAGAATATGGTCCATTACATTATTTCATTTTCAAAGTTTTCTCCCATCTGATCTATATTATTTCCTGCTCTACTAAGTGACTAAGCCACACCCAACCTTCCTATAGTATTTCAGTGCTATACTGTGATTTAGGCCTTCTAGATACCTTCTCTAAGGTCAGGCCCTAAGCTTTGTTCCACATCCCTCACCATAGCAAGCATGTGTGCATGTCATGCCAATCTGCTCCTGGTCCTGTATTGCCAAGAACATGAACAGTCTTACTGTCTTATATAGCCCTTCAGAAATACACCTAGAGAATAACGTTTAAAAGTGTGATCTGTACAACACTGCTACCAGAAGATGTTCAATGAAAAAAAGGTTTCAGTAGTAAAGTAAATATAAGAAATGCTATATACTCTACTCCCATCTTGGAGATTCATGATGAACAAAAATAAATCCAAGGCTCTGGGAAGCCCTGCATCAAAGAACACTATTTGACTGTTTAACTTAGTGTTTTGCAGACACATTCAGACCTATAACCCTTTCTCACAAAACACTCATCTCTTGGGACTCACTTTGGGAAATGTTGGTCTAGAGTGTGTTTCTGAGCTGTCATCAGCCTCCAGTTTCTAAGCCCTTCCCAATTCTCTGGCTCTAGTCAATTAAATTCACAAGTTAAGGATTCCTCACCCAGGATTCCAAGATGCTTATCTTCCTCCAGCTGCACCTTTTCCTGGAATGTCTCATCTTGGAAGGCTTCATATCGAACTTTCCAGTAAGTACCCCCGATTCGACTGGAGCTCTTCTGGAAGAATTTATCTGAGCCACTGGCATATAAGGAGGCAAATTTCAAATGATTTAGCAATGTGTCAAATAGGTTTCCATCTCACCCTTTTTCTCATCAAGTTATGGATCTTTGTGATTAGGAAGGACCTCAGAGATCATCCAGGTTAACTTCCACCCACTGAAGGTATCTCCTCTGGTGACAACACAAATTAACAATACACAGCTTCTGCTTGAGCCTTTCCAAGATCAGGGAACTCATTTTCAGAGAAAGCAATTCCTTTTACTGTTGTATAGAAATAGGCTGAAATCTTCTTGCTTGTAAGTTCTAGACACTGGGATCAGTTTTGTGCTCCAGAGTTAAGTAGTCTTACATCTGTCCTTAATAATCCTCAGGTACTCAAGATCCTTTCTTCCCTTAATCAATAATATCTTTCTTTCAAAAATGAAAACCCAGTAAGTTAGCAAGACCAGCTGCAGATTCTTAGAAGCTATGCTGACACCTAAGTGCCTACTTTCCTATGTTTTCTGCAGATTCATTCCATTATTTCCTACTGGAAGAATAAACATGATTGGGTGTCCTAGGATATTTCTCCATAAACTCTCTTAGTCATCTATCAAGTTCCTCTTTTGAAAAACCTTGAATCACTGATAGACCAGTGAGTCAGTATAACTTAAGGCCTAGCAACTGATTAGGGCACTAACCTTCTACTCTATCTTGCCCACATCTGAGTCATGAGAATTTGGAGAAATTCCTCCAAAAGGATGAGCACGGAATGGCCACAGGCAGGTTGCTTCCCCTCTTCCTACACTTCTCAGAGTGCATTTTACACTTCAGCTTAAATGTCTCCTTCAGACTATGGTAAACAAAGGAAGGAGCAAAGAGGTAAATAACTAGTAAATTAGAGTTGGAGAAATGCCATTTTGAATGATCTGGTCCCACCTGGGCCTTCTTTTCTGCTTGGACTCTTTGCTGGGAATATGACATAACCATACAAAAAGCTTTATAGCTCCCCAAGAGCAAGCACTTCTGGGGGCCACAAGAATTTGGCTATCAGTTGTGCCATGTAACTTCAGACAAACAATGATTGTGATCCCCAAGTGAAGTGAGAGATTTCTGAGAGGGAGTAATCGGTGTTTGTGGTTGGGCCCAGGAGTAGGGAGAGGGAATACACTACCTCTTACCTGCCTGGCTCCCTCAAATTCTTCCCCGTGCTCCCATCATGCCCCATTGGGCCGTAGTCCCATTGAATCTCATGGGCCTCAATGAAGTACTGCCGGACTTTGCCTGTGAGTAGGTTCATAGGAGGTGTCATGGAGCAAGACTTGATCTTGTAGAGTGCTTGCATGCCATCTGCAGGAAGAATATCATGGCTAGCTCCATTCCACCCAAAACATCTTCTACCCAGGTGACTCAGCTTTCTCCTTCTCCTAATGTTTCCCCCTTCCACCTTCCACTGGGCTCTTTACCCCTGCCTCCAAATGGGCTACTTTCTCTCATTCCTAAAGAGCCTAGCTGGGAGAGAGGGAGCCCATGTGGGAATTCAAATATCTCCACCTGCTCACCACCACTGACTCATTTACCAGATCCTTGCTCTTGCCTCTGCAAAATGCTTATATTGTAGCAACATCACAGAGCTTGAAGTCAAAATACCTGAGTTCAAGTCCAATACTTATCCTTATCTATAGAACCTTAGGCAAGTCACTTCCTAGACCTGAGCTTAACCCCTGATTTGTAAATGGGGAGAATAGGGAAATCTACCACACTAGGCCCATGGGAGCATCAAATTTTAAAAAGAGGAGTAAGTTATTTGTAAAGTGGGAAGCTCCCAAAGTAATGGAACATCATCTACACATGAAGAAGAAGCTTCACACTTGGGACTGTCAGGAAAATTTAGATTCTAAGTAGTGTTTCCAAATGCGGAAGATGTTACATTGAGGCATAATGGTAATGGATGATACTGTGTTATATTTGCTTGGCTAATTATAGAGGTCATTCAGGTACATTATCTCATTTGAATCTCACAACATCCCAAGGAGATTTGAAATTTGAAATCAGAAATCCGAGGTATGAAGAAGGAGGAGATAAGGATATTCATTTTCGTTGAATGTGTACTATATGCCAGACCCTGTGTCAGGTGATTTACATATGTTATCTTCTTCAATCCTCATAACTAGCCTATGAAGCAGACTTTTAATGTCCCCCTTTGAAGATTAAGAAAATTAAGGATCAGAGAGGTTAAGTAAATTGCCCAAGATTACATAACTAGTCAGAGGTAGAGTTGAAATTTAAGCGCCTATCTTTTAACTGCAAATTTGAGTACTCCTTTTCTTCTCTTGTATCCACGATCTTGGTCTCATCATTCCCCCGTCTCTAAGATTCAAAATCCCATTATCTCTCTGAAACCTCATTACAACTTTATGTGGTAGGAATAATTATTGCGATCCTCATGAGGAAACACAGACTCAAAAAAGTGATATGTCTTATCAAAGGTAACTAACTGGTGGAACCAGGTTTTGAATCCAGGCTTGTCTGGCTCTAAGGCTTATGTTTGTTTCACTATTGCACTGCATCCCTAACCTCCATCCACATTCATACTCTCTTACTCAGGTACATTTGGTACTGAGGGCAGACCCTGGACAATGGAACATGAATACCTGGCTCCTATTGGGTCAAACTTACCATTCCAGAATCAATATCCCACCAGTCTATAATTCCTCACCTACTCAAATCCGCTTTCACATACTCACATATCACTTTCATGACATTCACTTGATTTACCATACTTCAAATAATTCTAGAAAGTGAGAGCTGAAGAAGATCTTAGAAACTATTTAAACCCAATCCCCATTATATATATATATATATATATGGCAAATGAAGCATAGGAGTGGGAAGGGACTTTTCCAAAGTCACACAGTGATTTCTTCAGTTTTCCACAGAGCTGAGACAACTTGAACCTTCTAATCACCTACCTAATGCTCTTTCCATTGTCTCATAGGTTCCTCTGCTCCTCTGATGTTCCTCACTGCACAGGGCCATTACCTCAACCATTCTCCTTCTAAAAACCAAACCTTCTAAACCTATTGCTGTTGGATTCTAACTAGAGTGTCACTACTTGCCCACAATACTCCATGATCTCCTGAAGAAGCCTTACTCTTCTTTAACTAATTAGTCCTTCACTCCCTGTTCAATCAGCATCAAATACTATCAGGTCTTAATTCCTTAGAATTCTGAGCAAAAAAAAGGCAGCTTAAAAGTTCACTCATCCATTCCTATACCATCTTATGTTAGCGATGGGGAAGATGAAACTCAGAGAGCAATGCCCCATGTCACCTTGCAATTTAATGGCTGAGCCAGGAAAGAACCTGGAATCTCAGAATTCTAGTCTAATGTTTGATCATTTATATCCAACTATCTCACCTGAAAGACCAATCTTATGTCTCCAGGCCAGAAACCCAGCCTCCTGATAACCATCACTGCCACCTACGTCCTGTATCTGAAAGATCAGAGATGTTGGATCTCACCTTGCAAGTGACTATTCACTTGACAGCTAATTAACCAGGTGCCAGGTTCCTGGGGCACCATCTCAGCAGTCACAAAAGTGGCTGGAAAGATATGAGCCACATCAGTTCGGTGGCCTCGGATGGTCAGCATCTGTCCATGGAAGAAAGCTGTGTGGACATCTACCTCATTGCCCATGCCAAACAAGTGCCAGGCCACACGTTTCTGTGCACACATGCTCAGATCTGGTAAGTTTCCAAAGACAAAGCCATTGATTGCTGCAAAAGAAAATATCAGAGTTAGGAAAGGACAGCCCAATGAGAGAGGCCTTACCATCTGACAATAATAATAGATAACATTTAGATGAGGATTCAAAGAGCACACTGTGCTGACCATATGTATTATCTTATATAAATCTTACAAACATCCCTGGGAAATAGGCAGAATTCACTGTTATTGTGGAAAAAATGTGAAAATCAAGGCTCAGAGAGCTAAAGTTACTTCTCTCCCAAGACCACAAATTTATTATGTGGTAGAGCCAGGATTCCAACCCGGCAATCTGAGGAAGCTTTCTAAGAAATGGAGTTTATTTTACAAACTTTCTTTCCATCTAAGACAATTTCCTTCTGAAATTTCCACAGGACAGTTGTCAAGTTAGCTAACTAATTATCATAGTTATTACAAGCAATTGGTATAAAACTAAGAGAAATTTGAGCTGTCCAAGCCATCCTTTGCATCTTTCCTCTGAGTTTTCACCTCCCCTTGGGACTCTCTCATTTTGATCCCACCTCTGTCACCAAGTAAATCACTCCCATAAATAAACGAAAGCAAAATCACTTACTTTCATTTCTAAAATCAGTTCTCTGTCCATGCCTCAGGCTTTCGTGCCTTTAGTTTGTTTTAAATTTAATTAAGATGGTCAACTCCCTTATGGGAAGTCATTTATCTTCTCTACAAAATGTGTAATTTTGACAGTTTGCATCCTTTTTAGAACAAAGAAATGTTAACTAATTATATCAGTAGGCAATCCTCACCAAAGTGACTTGAGCATATAGTATATGACTTTGGAGTTTAGAAAGCAGGGTACCTAATGGCAAGAGCATAGCCTACGCAGTCAGACATATCAGGGTTGGAATTTTAGCTGTGCCATTTATTTTCTGTGTAAGCCTAGAGCCTCGGTTTCCTCATGAGTGAAACAGGGGGAAACCACCTACTACTCACGGTCCTTGTGAGAATTAAAACGAACCAGGTATGTGAAAACATCCACCAAATGCTAGGCCCAGCGGAGACCCTCCATCAATGTTCACTGTCATAGTGTGGCCACATACTCCCAGCTTACCGTGCATCTTATTGCTCTCCTGAAAGGTCTCATCTTCTATGTCCACTGAGGCAGGGTCTGAGCAGTAAGTGGCAATGTTCTCATTGATATGCCAGCTAAGGTTCTCATCTATCACACTAAAGAGCAGGAAGAAATCATTGTCCACGTCCTGCCGTTGAGGAGGGAAGTTCCCATCCAGGGTTCCTAGGGAAAGTAAGAAAAGAGCCTTTAAGAACCTTCTTTCTTTAGCAACAGTAAGCTGTAAGGGGTACTCATAAGTAAAGAATAGAAATAGAGGGGCCTTAAGAGTCTATCAGCAACAGAAAAGTAGGTAGAGACTTCTGCTGCTAATTACTATTTCTAAATTCCCCACATGAAACCACCAATTCAGTTGAGCCTAGGACTTGAAGGTGAGGTACATAGGATCTAGAATAATTCCTTCCCACCATCCCTGCCTATGTCTTCAACTCAGGGCTTTGATCTAACCACACTCCTGTAACACACAGGTCTTCAGGCCTGACTACACCTTAAACATACCATATTTCAAATCAAACCCACAATCCTCCCAAAATTCTGATGACTACACTTTCAATCCTATCCAACAGACTATTAACACATACCTTATTCTTATGTAACTTGACTTCCATCATTACTAATTTGAGTTTTTTAAGTAAAATAAGAAAAAAAGAAAGTAGCAAAGTGTTTTTAAATATTTTGTTTCTGTTTTTTGTTTGTTTTAGAAAAAAAAAGTAGTGAAATAGAAAAAACAGTGAAAAAGGGAGTTTGGCAGGATTTATTCCTACTAATAAACTAGGGTGCTAAATTAACACTCCCCAGGCTGCTGCTCAATATGTAGGTGAGTCAACAATACCACTGATTCCCCTAGATATCCCAAACTGTATCTCACAGCTCACATTTGGGGCTTATACCTCTTTTACAGGTTATAAGGGGTCCAATGAGGCCAGTAGCAATATCTCGTGGAGCATCTACATGAGAATGGTAGATCCAGGTGAGGCACGCTGGGTCAGCATCAGTAGGTGCATGGCCTTCTGGAATGGTCCAGTTGTAGATGTGGCTGCCTCCCGGGGGAACAGAGTCATCAGCTTTCAGCCAACCAGAGGAACCATCTGGATATAAGGATCCTAGAAAATGAAATTGCATATGCTTAGTCCCACGGTGAGCGAGAAGGAGCCTGGCAGATGTAGAAGCCGGGAGAGGGATGTATGGAATATCTAGTTCTAGTCTTGTGGAAGGTAGAGTTCTAAAGTTCAGCACAGTTTTCCTCACAACCTAAGGAAGGCACAGATTCAGATAATATCTAGCCAAGAACCCTAGACCTCAAATCAACAGTGGGTAGAAAGGTAGCAGCCCCTGGGGAAGGAACTATGACCATAGAAAGTGCTATACAGCCTAACCTAGTAATGCTCTAGTGCAAAGCTGATAACATGGAGGCAAGAGAGAAGAAAAAAGTCCCTTCCTTCAAGTACTCACTTTGAAAAACAGAAAGCAGACAATCACAGAATTTCCATCTAAAGGCAACTTAATGATCAATTGATCTATTCCCATTTTATGAAAGAGAAAACAGAGGAAAATAACTTGCCCACAGGGAGTTAATGGTCAAGTCAAGACCTTCTGAGTTTGCTTTCTATTCCCCTCACTCACCGTTGTGTCAGTACTATAGGCCGTAGGGCCTGGGATAGTAGGAGATACAGATGAGTAAACCGATCTCCCTCTTAAGAAAAACAATGGGCCTTTTGGAAGACTGTGGCACAAGAATAATGCTCCCTTACATTCACAGAACACTCCTCTCTTTCCAAAACACAGTCAAATATTTTATGGAAATGCCATTCAAGTAATTCTTTGTGATAAAAGGTAAATTGAATCTCTACATTCTTAATGAAGAATTTGAGGTTCAGAGAGGGACAGTGACTTGCCCAAAGTGACACAGTGTGTGAATAGCAGATCTGATAACAGTACCCAGCCATATTTTCTTTGAGGAGAGTCCTTGCCACCTCAGATCAAAAAGGAACACTATCTTCATTCCCAGCTCCTCTCTCTCAGATGGCAATAAAGAAAAAGGTATATTTGTTGCAGGTAGGAGAAAAAGGATGGGCTGATTTACCTTCTGAGTCTTTCTCATAGAAAACGCCATGGGGGTGGATTGTGTAGGGACGAGTGGCAAAATTCTTCAGGTGGATAAGAATGATATCTCCCACCTCAGCCTTCAGCACTGGCCCCAGGAAACCCAGCCAGGCTGGCTGAACCATTTCATCCATGTATGAACCATCCCTGTATTCCTTGTAGATGGTCTTCTTGTAGCTGCTCCCTATTCGGTTCTTGTCAGACTTCAGGAAGTTGGAAGCTACTCTGGGAAGGAAGGAAAGAGAAAGTCACAATTTTGCCTTTTTTCCAGAGGTGGCTGACCAAGAAGTGTTCATCTTTGTTTAGGGCAAAACAAGAGGAAATGGGATTGTACTGATCAAAACATGAAAGCTTTACGTTAGAATCTAATTGTTAGACAATGAGAAGTATTAAGTTAAAGCATATGAATTTGCTGATATTTGAGCAATTTTAATCTACAAAATAGACAATTTCACTCAGTAAAGCCTAATATATAATAATGGGGAGGCAACCAACTATGGACAGACTCTTTTTAAGTGATCAACTCCCTATCTAGGTGGCCTAACTTAGTGTTGCCCTGCTGTATATGGGAAGTCTTATAGCATAGTGGTTAAGTTCACAAACTCTGGAGCCAGGAAGTTTCAGTTAAATGCCAATATTACCATTTCCAAATCTGTAGGACTGTGAGCAGGTTACTTAACTTCTCTGTGCATAATTTCTCCATCTGTAAAATGGAGATAACCATGGTACCACTTATTACTGGTGACTAAAATAATTAAAATACATAAAGAGTTTAGAAAAGTGCCTGGAAAATAGTAAAAACTTAATAAACGTTAACTATTACTTCAAAATATTGGAGAAGGGGATAACAAAGTTATCCCTCAAAGATACTTTTAATACAGACTCTGTGACTCCAAAACTAGATGAGTAGAAAAATGGTTTGTTAAAAAAGAGAGCTGTTTTTCTTACTCTAATTCTTCCTAGAGAGCTCTGAGATGTTACAGTCAACTTTGTAAAACTCTGAGGCTTTGGAGAGACAAAGCAATTCATGATCACAAAAGATTTTTTAATACATTAATTCGATTTTTTCAATGGGCATTTGTGGAACATCTGCAAAGCTCTAAGATCAAGAAAGGTTAATCTTGTGGGATCTGTGAGAGGCAGAATGGTGAGAAGAGTACCAGCTTTGCATCCACATTACCCAGGTTCAAATCCTACCTCTCTGTTTACTAGCTGTTGGACTTGGGCAAGTCACTTGATCTCCCTGAGCCTCAGTTTTCTCATCTATAAGATAAGAATATTCATACTCACCTCCTAAAGTTTCTGTAAGAATTAGGTGGGACAAAGTATATAAATTTCTAGTACGGTACCTGTCACAAAGTGTTACATAAGTGATAGCTATTGCTGTTCTTTCCTTGATTCTAAGGCTGATCTTATTTTTTCACATTTTTACATATCTTAAATCAGTATAGTTCCGTTGAACTATGGCAGCATACATATACTACACACATCTTATAAACACTGTATATATATCATGTTTCTTTCTTGTTCAAAAGCTAAATACCTATTATTAAAACAGCATTGTGGATATCACCTTAGAATCAAGGCAATATGGAATGACCTTTAGGACCCTAAAAATACTTAGGCACCTCACTGTGGAAAAGTGAACTCCATATGGGATACTGGCTCCTGAGTCAACTAGTCGTCTTCTCAGGAAATGTATCACTGGGCTTATGGCCCAGAGAGATCAGGAGCTGGCTGCAACCACACCCCGGGGAAAGGTCTTCAAGAGCTACCTATTGACCTCAAGAGTGCCCCTCCCTAACTCCATCTCTAATTCCACAAGAGATTAAACCTACGTGTCACTGTCCAGAGGCTGGTTCGTGATGACATTCCTTCCCTTAGGAGCATAGTTCCACTGCACGTCCTGGATGCCCAGATAGTAGACTCTAGTGGCCCCATCAGTCAGTCGGGGCCACAAGGGTTGCACGAACAGCAGAGCCCATAGAAGATGGCCTGGCTCCATGGCCCACATTACTCTGGGAAACAGGCAATTGAATAGCTGCCGGTATAGAAGAAAGAGAACAAAGGGGCTTTGCATGTGTCTGGAAAAGTAAAGAGGCAAGAGCCAGACTGAGTGACTGAGAAAACAAAAACCGATTAGCCTAGAATCTCTCCCTTACCTGTTTCCTTTCAACAAGTGTTCAAGGATCTCTACACATTGGACTTTGGAGGGCAAAGTTAAAAATCACTTGTACTGACAATTGTGTATCACTTTCTTCAGAAGAGAAATCTGGATCCATTTTCGTCAGCAATGTAGAAAGAAGAATATACTCTGGCCCCAAAATTAGGAAACAGGCATCAGTAGCCCGACTGAGCCACTGACTCACTCGATACCCAAATCAGGTCACTAATTCTCCCTGTGTCTCTGTTTTCACCATTGCCACTTTCCATCCTCTATGAACTGTGTTTAAAAACAAATGAGAATTCACCAAAATATATTTATTAGAATGTTCATAGACCCAAACTGAAAACAGTCAATATGTCCATGAACACTATAATGGATGAGTAGATGATATTTTATTCATATAATGGAATTCTATATAGCAATGGTAATGAGCAAACTAACACTATACATGAAAATATGGATGCCTCTCACAAATACAATGGTGCAGAAAGAAACCAGACACAAAGGGTACATATTATATGATTTCATTTATATAAAGTACAAAATCAGGCAAAACTAATCTATGCTGTTAGAAGCCAGGATAATGTTTTCTCTTAAGGTAGGGATCAGTGACTAGTAAGGCAGAGGAGGAAGGCTTCTAGGAAATGTTCTGTTTCCTGATTTACTTACTGGTTACATGGGTACGTTCAGTTTGTGAAAATTCACTGAGCTGTGAACTTAGCACATTTATCAGAAGAAATGTTCTCTGCTGGTTCTCTGCCATGCACAAATCCATTTAATGTGTCCAATCTTGAGTCAGAGTTAGAACTAAGCTTCTAACCTTTCATTCTGATACGTCAGCCAGGCAGTTAGACTTTTGGGGGCTGATATGAAGCGCTCAGTCATACTATACATAGCTACAGTCAATCCCAGAAACACAGGCGACATAACATAAACACAAATATAATACACTTGCATATACCTAGACACATGCAGTCTTATCTAAAAGCAGAGATGCAGACACTTTCATCCACACTAGAACCACAGTGTCACACAGAACCTTAGTCACTTTCAAAATAATAATAATAATAATAATAATAATAATAACCTACAATGGAAAAGAATCTGAAAAAGTATATATATATATAACTGAATCACTTTACTGTACACCAGAAACAAACACAACATTGTAAATCAACTATACTTCAACTAAAAAAATAATAAAAATCAATATTTATAGTGTGTGCATTGCATGTCAGACATTGTTCTAAGTGCTTTACAGATTAAATCATTCAATCCTCACAGCAACACTATGAAGCAGATGCCATTATTATCCCCATATTATAGAAGGAGAAACCGCAGAACAGCAATATAAGATAATTTGTCCAAGTTTACCTAGTTAACAATCAGTAGATTTGGGTTGTGAGCTCAAGGAAGTATGGGTCCAATGTCTATGTTTTTTTTTTTTTTTTCAATTGAAGTATAGGTGACTTACTATATTATGTTAGTTTCAGGTATACATGTTCTTAATTACCATGCTATACTACTTTTCACGAAATATACTTGCACACACAGAAAACATGTACAGACATATCTTGTTTTATTGTGCTTCACTTTATTTCACTTCACAGACATTGTGTTTTTTACAAATTGAAGGTTTGTGGCAATTCCGTATTGTCAGATGATGTTTAGCACTTTTTAGCAATAAAATATTTTTAAATTCAGGTATGTACATTTTTAAAGATGTAATACTATTACACACTTAATAGACTACATTATAATATAAAGATAACTTTTACATGCACTAGGAAACCAAAAAATTGTGTGAAGATTTATTACGATATTAACTTTATTGCAGTAGTTTGGAACCAAACCCACAATATCTCCAAGATATGCTTGTATATGCCTATAGCTATAGTTATATCTGAGAAAACCCCATACACTCTGAAACATGCAATCATATGTAGTTATGATCACTTCCAGAAACAGACACATATATTCATATGGGCAGAGATACATCTAATCAATATCATTCATGATGATGATAATAATGATGGTAACTATCATTCATGGAGAAATTACTACACACTAAACGTGATGCTCACTTTTTTTCAATATATAAATTATTTCACTAAATCCTCAACCTAAGCACATGATATTAGGGACAATTAATCAAAAATAGAAAATCAAAAATATGCACAGACTCGCATGTGGATAGGAAATCTCCAGTTATTTACCCTGATTGATAAACAGAACTATAGATTTCCCTACATACTCTCAGACCCCTCCACACAAAGTAGTGGCCCAAGTGTGTAATCCCCAGTCTTCATATGACATTTGGAAAAAAGCCCTTGATAAGTGGGAGGACCTGTTCTTGGATTCCTCTTCCTAAAACCTGGCTTTCCTACTGACCAATTGTGTAGCCTTGGGTGATATTTAGCCACTCTGGACCTGTTTTCTTATCTATAAAATATATCTTATAATATAAGCCTTGGAGAAGTAAATTAGAAAACTTGCATGAAAAGGCCCCAGTACAATTAGTGTTTAGAACATAACAGACAGTAAATGTTGGTTTTCTTCCTCTTCCTTCTCCCTCCTGGTGACAGTTTGTTAATTTATCCTTACTGTCTCCCACACATCTTATGTTCTATATTTCAACTCTAAGGGCTAACTTAAATCCTAACTGCTCCAGAAGGCCCCCTGTAGCCTTTTCATATCACTGTCCTCTGAAGAACTATTTATTCTCTATAACACCCAAATACATGAAGTCAAACTTTGTATTATTATTATCTTTGCCTCATAAGCTGCCTCATGAACTGTCTTTATTTACCAGATTGGGCTATAAACTCCTTGAGCATGGATGTCACATCTTAGAGGTCTTTGTGTATCTACTGGCAGATATGGTGATGGGGGCCCTGTAGGTGTAACATAAACAGCTACTGCTAAAGTGACATAAAACAACATAGACATACATTTTCCCACCAGTTGACTTTAGTCAGGTTCGCCACTGGTTCAAAGAGTGACCTTAGTGAGCCCCAGTTTTCTCATCTATAATATAATAGAGCTGGACTATAACTTACTTTTGGGGGGTCATGGATCTTCGGGAATATAATGAAATGCAAAAACACAGAACTACAAAAATGCTTTATATAAAGAGCTCTCAAAGAGTCTTTCTAGTTCTCACATTCACTGATGAAATACAGGTGCATTCACATGCACCAACATATAGTACCACATATGGATACACAAATAGCATGTCCTCAGCAAGGAGGGAGTGTCCTTGATTCAATGAGAATCTGAATGCAACATGCATCTCCTTCAAGCTTCCTTATTAGAGAGGTGTCAGCAGGGCTGTTGTGCCTTAAACTCACGTAGAGAAAAAACTGTCCCAGGTAAGAGTTCCACAATTGAAGAAGCACATGGTTAACTTGGAAATATTCCCAGAAGAGACTGGTATAGAACTTCTGCAGTAAATGAAAAAGCATTCAAAGGGTGACTAATGACCAAAAGGACTAGACAATAGAACCTGGGAAAAAATGCAACTTAGCATTTGCCTAGCACTTTTCACTGTACAGTATGTTTTTCATATCTTCCATATTATTTAATTCTCACATTCTTGTGAGATAAGGATTTTCTTCCCCATTTGGCACTGAGGACACAGGTTTTGGAATCAGACTGCCTAAAGAAATCCTGGCTTCGGTTTTCCTAGCTGTGTGACTTGATAAACTGCTTCACTTCTCTAGCCATAGTGTCTTCATCTTTGAAATAGAATTAATGTTATTTGCTACATCTCAGAGTAGTTGTGAGGATTAAATGAATTAAGATCTGTAAATGAATAGAACACAAATAAGTACTCAAGTGCACAAGAGATCAAAAAGTATTAGTGGCTCTGATTATTACAGACAAGGAAATAGCTTTAGAAATGAAAATTGCCAGAATCACAAAGCTTTAACATTTTATGGAAAGCCATAACACATACACACTCATAAGTTCCTATATACAATAGCACATTGTAAGCATATAGGCACATGTATATGGCTGAGATTAATTTCTTTGAAAGGAAAATGATATATGAAAAGAACCAGAACTTTTGAGTCAGATAAACTTAGGTTTGAGTACTGTTTTCAGCTGTGTTTGAAAGAAATAGCACCAAGGACTTAGTAGGTATCTGATAAGTTTTCAGTTCTTCTAGTCACTAACTTCCCTTTTTATTCCCAAAGCTGCATTTGTTGTTGCTACTTTTATTGTTGTTTTTTTAAACTTGGTTTATCATTATAAAACAGAAGAAAGGGAAAGCCCATAACATTCTTTTAGAATCACTTGGATATTTCATGGTAAAATTGAAAGTCTTTAGACTCTAGAAAAATAGATTCTAGTTCTGAATTCATCATTTATTAGTTGTATGACATGGAGCAAGTCACCTAGTTTCTTGAGCCTTGATTTCCTCATCTCTTAAATGGAGATAATCTCTGCTTTGGACTCCCTATTAGTTTGCTATGAAGATAAAATGAGATGAAGAATTTGAAAGCCCTACATAAACTTTTCACTTGGACAGGGCTATTTTTTTCTCAGCTGAGCCCACAGGAGGAGGTCTTATAGAAAGGCCAGACTGAGGAGGAAAAATAAAAGGGAAAGGTAAAAGGAGAAATGAAATAAGGTGAGCAAGAATCCTGGAGGAAAGTAAAAAAAGAGGGCAGAAGGAAGAGGTGCTCAAAGGAGGAGAGAGAAAGAGAGAGAGTGAGAGAGAGAGAAGAGATTTCTGGGATACTTCTAATTAGACATAGTTTAGTCAGTATACACTGAGACTAGTCAAAACTTCCTTTCCTGGCATCCCAATGTTACCTGGGCCTGGTCCCCATCATCCATGACAGTTTGCATCACTGTTTTCCCTAGAATTTGCAAGTTGTTCCTTTAATGAGACAATGCTCTTTTCTCTCTGAGTTTGAATAGACTGGCCTGGACAGGCTCATCCTAGACAAAGGATCACTCAACTGGACACAGAAATGCTGAGCTATCCTTGAGGTTTTATCTCCAATTTCAGAAGTCTTACTAATAGAACCCTCCATCAAGATTGACCTTTTGGTCCTCCACTTTCTTAATGCTGTGTGGCTTTTTCTTTACCTTGTGACTCAAAATAGGCGATTTTCTCACCTTCAGTGGGTATGGGACTTTACTGGAAGGGAAAATGGGGAGAGTGTTTAAAGTCTCAAAAGAGTAGTACAAGTACAATTTATATAATTTTTTAATCATTATCACTGTATCTTAGTATGTCAGAGATGGGAAAATGGAGGCCCACAGAGAAAGAGACTCACCTGAAGTCCTGAGAGCTAATACTAGAACCTAAGAGCCTCTAGCCTAGCAATCATGTCCAGTATATTATCACCATACTGTTCCTGGGACAATATGATTTCACTACATATTTGCATTTGTATTAAGGAGGTTTCTTTATTTCCTCACACCCCAGTTGTGGTATAATAGAAAGTATACTGATTTGAAACTAGAAGATCTGGATTCAAATTCTCTTTCTTGCCTGTAATAGCTATGTGACTTTTCAACAAGTCACTTTCACCTATTTGAGCCTCAGTTTTCTCATCCAAAATTGGGGATGATATTTATTTCACAAGATTGTTTTGAGGCTCAAACAAAATAATGGATATATGAGCCCCTAGCAAAGGGCTTAGAATACAGTAGATGCTCAGTAAAAAACTGAATGTATTTTAGATACATACATCCATAAAGACCTTTAGAAAGTACATTTTTTCAATCCCTGATGTGACATATAGAAAACTGAGACCAGAGAGATGAAGGGGCTTGCTCAAAGTCAAGCAGCCAGTTACTGGCAAAGCCAGAATTTGAACCCATATTTTCTAAAATATTTCTTCTACTTAGGCACTAAGTGTGAGAAATAATTCAGATTTTAAGCTGATAGCTTAGTTCAGCTATAATTTATTGCCTTACTCTGTGCCAATCTGGATCTCAAAGTATGAAACTAAATGATCATTTTTAAGTGCTTGAGCTTCCCATTTATGTAGTCCTCAGATCCATTACCTCAATAAACACCACAAACTGTGAGACAGAAAATGAGCACACTATTTCAACAGGAAAATTAACTACTCTCTACAACTCCAGGATCGTCTCTGAAACAGCTGAGACAGTGTGGTCCTGGCCATTTTGGTGAGAGGAACAAAGAGAGTGTATTGTCCACTTTAACTTTCCTGCACACCAAGCCATGCTTCCTCCAACTTCTCAGCCACTGGCTTTCTCTTCTAGTGGCCCAAGATTCCCCTAAACCAAGCTGAATAAAGGTTTTCTTCAAAGAAAGGGAGGCAAGGTAGGGTTTGGAAAGAGAGGGGAAAAAAAGCTTACCTTTGTTGCAGAAAACACTTCCATATTCATGTCAGTGGCTTAGTGATGCTAAGCTGCAGACCCCAGCATGAGTCTGCCAGCCCTGCTCAGTCTGTATCCTGGGTTAGAGAGCCTTTCTCATAAATAAAGTCCGGGGCTCCAATTTGGCTGGTGTTACTGGGGAGGGGTGAATGGAGGCTAGGGCAGTTCTGGGTGCCCTCTTTTCCAGAAACTAAACTGCTGGAATGTCTTGTTCCGGGCCTGGTTTGGTACAAAACCCGGGACGGTTCTTTGACCATATCCGGTGTTTTCCAAATCCCGGTTAGGATCTCCAGAGGAATTACAAGAGGGTGGGCTGCACTTCTCTTATCTCAGCTTGCTGGTTGGTATTTGCTGAGAGGGGGGAGGAAATGCACTGTCAGTGCAGCCAGTCAAAGCTCACAGGAGGATTCCAACAGCCTCATTTAAGAAATAGGGCCCTCTGCAAGGGTTGCAAGATGTTAAAAGAGCTCCCATCCCCATCAACATTTTCCCTTGTTGTGAAGTACAGTTATCAGCCCTCCTAATATTCTGAGGCCATGGTTGCTTGGTAATAGAGAAAAGTAAAACTGGTAATAAAACAAAGAGCTTTCTACATGCCAGTCCCTATGTTAACCACTTTTCATGCATTCTCTCATTTAAGTTTCACAATTATTCTGTGAAATGAATATGCTAATTCTCCTTATTTTACAGCTGAAGGAAAGCAGGCTCTGAGAGAGAAAGTAACAGTTCAAAGTCAAACAATTAAGAAGTAAAAGGGGGGGGGCGGATTTTACTGGGTCTGTCTAGACTCTTAGCCACCACACTACCACACTGTGCTACTTCAGGGAGAAACACAGAGAGCCCTTTTGCAATGAAGGAAGTGACTTCACAGTTATTGAGTGCCTGCTGTCCACCAGTCACTGCTAGATTTTTTTAAATGTACATAAACTCTGCCTCTGCCATTTTTAGCAGCTCCTAGAGTGAAACCTCAGGGCTGTATTACTCACATTTTCCATCGAGGAGACCGGATGTAGCTACAAGATAGCCTGGATTAACATAGGTCAACATCCTAAAAACTAAGAAGACCCAGAAGAATTGGAAATATTAAATTAAAAAAAAGGAACTAATAAAAATAACAAAACGGGGCTCAAAATTTCTGGGTGAAGCTGGAGTCTGGATTTGTTTAAAACCAGAGGACATCTTTGTTCCTGTTAGAAAGAGACGGTAATGAAAAATCACTGGTCTGAGTCAAGTGACCTAGGTTCCAACCCCAGCTTGCTCTTGCAGTAATCAGCTATGTGGCATTGGCTCAGGCCCTTCTCTTCTTTGGGCCTCAGTCTTTCCATTTGTACAATGAGGGCCTTAAACTAGATAAGGACCCTCTCAGCTCTATAAATTTACATATCTAGGATTCCATGAAGAAGGCACATTCTTGATATTAAGAGTAGAAGAAAAAGAGGTTTTAAAGATGAAAAGTGTAAGAAAAGAATGGGTGCAGAGTAATTCATGGAGAAAAGGTAGAGAACTCCATGCCTCTTTAGAAAGGACTACATCTACCCACCAGAACCAGGTATAGGAAGGAGAAAGGTATGATGGCAGTTCCACCACCTAGTATCCTTACTTTGTGATGAGGTAATCTTGGCTAGGAGCAGATGTTGTTCCCCAGGCAGTCTCAACACATTTTTCTCTCCTGGATTTAAAGTGTCTGGAGCAGGGTCCAGGGAGGAGGAGTTTCAAAGACTGAGCCAGTGGGGCAAAGTCTGGGTCATAAACCAATGGAGGTGCTTAAAGGTGCCTAGACATTTAGGAGCTGCCCCCACCGACTGCACCCCAGGCTAACCCAAGTAGAAGCACCAGTAGGAAGAAGGCAGGAAGCATAGTTCTTCAGCTCCTTCAGAAATTATCAGTGATCAAGGGAAGCTGGATCAGGCCACAGCAGCCCCTGGGACGATCTGTCTCTCCCCCAACTTAGCACAGATGTGGACCTTGAAGCTAGAGCGGGAATGTGGAGACCAAACCCATTAAGCTGGGATCCAAGTCCAGGCTTAAAGGCATTTATGACCGGGAGGGGTAGGGATAAGGCCTGTGTTCTGACTCACAAAAGACAACAATAAACAGGTCTTATGGACACACTTGAGTCAACACAGTGAAGACTGCAGGAGGCCAGCTAGGCTAGGTTTCTGAGCCTGTATTATTCATTCAGCAATTCACTGAAAGGGCACACAGTGCCTACTTCTGCAAATCCTGGGCATATTTCTAGTGCCTTTCCTCAAGGATCACCAAAAAAAGATTTAAGTTGATACCTATAGACTAGGAATTGGCAAATTATTTCAGTCAAAGGCCAGTTAGTAAATAGTTTATGTGCAGAACATACAGTCTCTGTCTGTCATAACTATTCAAATAGGCCATTGTAGCATGTGGAGGTATATCTATATTCCAATAAAAGCTAATTTACAAAAACAAGCAGCAGACCAGATTTAGCCCATGAGTTGTAGTTTGAAAACCCCTGCAATATAGACATTTACAATAAGACAACATTATTAAGAGTGTGGAAACTAGAATCAGACATTCTAGGTTTAAATCCCAATTCTGACACTTCCTGATTCTGTGACCTTGGAAAATTCATCTAATTCTTCTAAACTTCAGTTTTACGTCTGTAAAATGGAGATAATAGTACCTATTTCATAGGGCTGTTATGAGGACTGAAATAAAAGTTTACATGTGAACTATTTAACAGAGTGACTGGTACATAGTAAATGCTCAAAAATGAGTTATCATTTAAAAATTTTTAATAAAGAAATCTAAATTCTTCTGTCCTGATTCTTAGAAAATAAGTCGTATTAATTCAGGGAGAAAAGGAAGAGTGTTTCAAGAATCCTAGTTTTAAGTTTTAGTTATGCTACAATAGAAAACACAGTGATCTGGATAAGTCATTTTGCCTTTATGGGACTCAGTTCCATCACCTGTAAAATGGAGAAGATAGTCTAGACTTGTCATTTTTCAAAATTATTTTTGGTGGCAAAACTATTTCCCCAAAGAGAATCTTATAGTAAACCCCCACTATCTATGGAAGTCTCATCTTTCCTGTGGAGCACTACAGGCAAGTTAGGAGAGAGAAAGGAAATGGGCAGGGATGAGGATACCCAGGGACCTACTCATTTGTATGCCTGCCCATGCAGACAATGTGGTTAACCCTGGAGTACCAGTAAGGACCTTCATTGACACTAAAAGCATGTTTGAGGAGCACAAGACCAGAATGTGCTTAAGCATTCTTCAAGTCTTAAATTCTGTCACTAACCCATCCCTTCATTTATTCATTTACTCAGTCAATATTTCCATGTTATCTGTGTATGGACAATCACAAGGGCATGGCCCTGGGATGTCTGCAAAGATGAGAAGATCACAGGGAACTTCATGCTAGGGAAAGACTATCCAGTGTGAGAAGCATGGAGTTTGGAGTCAAAAAGACCAGGGTTTGTATCCTGGCTGGCTCCTTCTGAGTTGTGTGACATTGGGCAAGTCACTTAACCTTTCCGGCTCTCTGGTACCTCATCTGTAAAACTGGAACAATAACACTTCCATGACTGAAACATTGTGAGGATTAAATAAGCTGGAATTTGCATGAACCCTTGGAACAGTGCTCAATACCTTAGGGACTGTCCATAGATATTCCTTTTCTTCCCATCTTCCCCACAGTGAAATTTAGTGGCAGCATCAGTTACCTTGTGAAAATAAAAAGCCCTGAGCAGTACCCTGGCATAGCCAGTTTACCACATTATCTCAGGACTCTGATGAGCTTGCCCTTAGCAGTTTTTAAAAAGAAGGCCTCTGGGAAAAGATTGAGGGATGCAGGGAGCCAGAGAGGAAGGGGTTGTCCCCTAGAGACCACACCTCTGAAGCCACTGTTCTCCCTTTTCATTACCCACCACCACTTCTGACCAGCAGGCTCTATCATGCTTTGAAAGGATTGATCTACACTGCTGTGATGTGTTTCCTTGGCTCCCTCAGGGGACACTGTCTGGTTCTTGAGCTCTGGTTCTTGAATTCGACTTGCTGCTTTCTTAAGTCCTCTAAGGCAGTGGGTCTCACACTTGGGCATGCACCAGAATCCCTTGGAGGGTTTGTTAAGACACTGAGTTTCTGCTTCAGTAAATCTGGGGTGAGGACCAATAATTTGCATTTCTAACAAGTTCCCAGGTGATTCTAATGCTGTTCATCTGAAGACAACACTTTAAGAACCACTGCTCAGGGTTAAGGGACTCTGGCTCTGAAGCTCACCCTCCTGCCAGCTAACTTGCACTTGTAGACTGATTTCAACAGCTCTCAACAGCCTTGGTCTTCAGGCATCCAATATTTGGCTCTAGGTCAAAAAGTATATTTCCTTTAGCTTCCTGGTACCTCATTCATTTGGAGTCTCCCTGAGTGTCCTTCCAACACCTATTTGCCCACTCCCTTTGCTTCAGACCCTTCTTACCTGCCTGAGTAAACTTCCCTTTCTCCTCCACGCTCAGTTAACATGTCTTGTTTTCTGGCTGCCATCTTTGAACAGCTCTATAAATGGCATCAGCTTCTCCTTCCATCTTTCCTCTATATTCTCATGTGGCTTCCTGATTGTGGGCTATGGGTACAGACAGTGAATCTGTGAATCTTGGCTCTGCCTCTCCCTGAAGTATGTGATCTTGGGAAAGATACCTGAGTTCCCCAAGCCTCAGTTTGTCATCTGTAAAATCAGGCTGTGAAAATAAAATGTAAAAATGTCTATAAAAAGGCCTAGTGCAGCACCTGTCACATAGTAAGATATCAGTAAATGTTAGTCTCTTTTTCCTTACTTTCTCTACTTTTCTCACTCCAGCCTACCCCCACCTCTACTACTAAGGAGCTGGCAACAAGTAAGAAGGATAAAACAATGCAGGAATAAAAAGCCTTTAATTAGTATAAAATAACATAGTGAGTGAGAGAAGGGGAGCCTATACAAAGTGTTACAACAATTAAGAGAAGGAAGAAGTCATTTTCAATGAGTGTGTGTCAGGATAAGCTTCATAAATGACTGAATGATATCATTTTCCCTCCCACTCCCATTTCTCAAGCCAGAAATCTGAATGTCATCCAAGAGTCCTGCCTTCTCCATCACTATCCACACCCATTTCATTGACAAATCTTGACATATTTATATTTTAAATATCTTTTGAATCCACCCACTTTTCTCCAGCTTCACTGCCATAGCAGTGATCTGAGCCATGCTCATCTCTTAATTGGATCACTGTAATGACCTCTTCATTGTTCTTTTTGTCTTCATTCTTGCCTCCCAAAATCTGCTCTCCAAATAACAACCAAAGCTATTTTGTCCAAAACACAAATGTATATTTTCCCCTTACTTAAAATCCTCCAAAGTGCTTGCCTTATTGATTGAAGTTAGAGTAATATGGAGATTAACAGGGCTCTTGGGTAAGGATAACATTCAAACTGGTGAAATGTTCCTCGTGTGTGTGTGTGTGCACGTGCACATATGGAAATATCTCCAAGATATATCATTAAGTAAAAGATAAGGTACAGAACAATGAACATTTTGTGTTTGCTTCATTCACACATACACATACTTCTATGCATATATTTATATGGGAGAATAAGGAATTTTTCTTCTGGAAATCATCACAAAAATATTTTTAACAGTGGTTTTCCTTTAGGGAGAGTGACCTAGTTGGGGAGGAGCATGAATTTCATTTTTTGCTTTGAACTCTTTGAATTTTCAAACCTCATACATTAATTGGTTTTTTAAAGGTTATCTAGAAAGTGAATATATACTGACTTTTGTTTCTTTCTTTGTATTCCTATGCATAAGAAACTTATAACTGTTATATTGAGAAAATTAATGACTTCTCATTTTCTCTAGGACAAAGGTCAAACTCTTTAGTATGGCTTATATGGCCCTTTGTGATTTAGCTCCTCCTTCCTAATCTTTCTAGCTCACTGTTTGCTGTTCCTCACCTCATACTCTATGATCCACCCATACCGGAGTTCTATCAGTTTGTCCGTTTTCCAAGGTACTATGTGCTTTCTCTTACCTCCAGACGTATATGTTGTTCTATCTGGCTCAAACACTCTTCGCTCTATTATTCTTACCACTCATCTTTTGGGTCTCAGTTTAGAATTCCCTTCCTCCAAGTGGTCTTCCCTGACTTCCTGTGTTTCTCAGTTAGGTGGTCCTGACATGTGCTCCCAAAACACAATGTATATTTAACCAGAGTTTATTGAAATTGCTTGTTTAACTGCCTGTCTTCACAGCTTATAATGGAAACCCTCTGAGTTCAGGAATCACATCTTTCTTGCTTCCCATTGTAGCCTCAGAGCCTAGCACAACACTACATATAGACTTGGTGCTCAATAAACATTTGCTAGATGAATTAATGATGAACAAAGTAATCAATAAGACAGTCTTTGGGCATGGTCAGCAAAATCCTAAGAGAAAACAGCTGCATTCATAACCTTCATTTGGGAAGATGACTTAGGTGGGACTTTTCCAGTTTTAAGGTTGGCTTAGTTGTACTTGATAGTTTCACTATTTGACCAACAAGTCTGTTACCAAAACGTCCTGTGTGTCTGTCACTGCCAGTCCCTGTTCTTTTCTAATTGACCCATTGTAATGAGCCTGGCCCAGTTCCTCTAAGCACCTAACCCCTAAATCCTCCTGGGTCACCTCGGGTTAGAAGAATAGTGAGCAAAAAAGGCCTCAGAAGGCATGGATGGTGTTTACTTCCAGACTAGGTTGCTTCACAGGGCTCTTAGAGGAGCTGCATTTACCTGTTTTATATTCTGGGTTAAGCAGCCATGTAGACCTTCATTCAAAGAAACAGTTCTTAGCAAAATAAATCAGAAAACTCCCAATACAACAATCTTTCCTTATGACTATACAAACTCTGTTTGCATGCTTCCAATAATTGAGAGCTCACGATCTCCCAAGACAACTCATTCAACTTCCCAGTTATTTTCCTTATATTAAATAGCTAAATATCTGCCTTCTTCTACCTTCTGTTTATTGGTTCATTTTTCTACTGAATTTAGGACTCCTGAGCAAAAATTCTAGTCAATGCCATCTGACCTCTTTTTAACAGCAAAAAACTAGCTGTCTTGTGGACAATATTTCCTCTCTTGGGCACGTACAATGCAGTGCTGGCTCCCAGATCTCATCTTTTCTTTGTTCTCATGCCAATATTTTCTTCATTCCCAGAGAACTGTGGTAGAAAATGCCACATTCAGGAGACCTTCAAGATGGCGAAGGAGTAAGACATGGAGATCATTTTCCTCCCTACAAATATGTCAGAAATACATCTACATGTGGAAAAACTCCTACAGAACACATACTGAACGCTGACAGAAAACCACAGACTTCCCAAAAGGCAACAAACTCCTCACGTACCTGGGTAGGTCAGAAGAAAAAAGGAAAAACAGAGACATAAGAATAGGAACAGGACCTGCACCTCAGGGAGGGAGCTGTGAAAGAGGAAAAGTTTCCACACACTAGGAAACCCCTTCACTGGCAGAGACAGGGGGTGGTGGGGGGGAAGCTTCAGAGCCACAGAGGAGAGCACAACAGCAGGGATACATAGGGAAAAGTGGAGAGATTCCCACACAGAGGACCTGTGCCGACCAGCACTCACCAGCCTGAGAGGCTTGTCTGCTCACCTGCCGGGGCAGGTGGGGCTGGGAGCTGAGGCTTGGGCTTCAGAGGTCAGAGCCCAGGGAGAGGACTGGGGTTGGCTGCATGAACACAGCCTGAAGGGGGCTAGTGTGCCACAGCTAGCAGGAGGTAGTCCAGGAAAATGTCTGGAGCTTCCTAAGAAGCAAGAGACCATTGTTTCGGGATGTATGAGGAGAGGGGATTCAGAGAACCACCTAAACGAGCTCCAGAGATGGGCTTGAGCTGCAGCTATCAGTGCAGAACACAGAGACAGGCATTAAATGTTAAGGCTGCTGCTGCAGCTACCAAGAAACCTGTGTTCAAGCACAGGTCTCTGTCCACACTTCCCCGCCCAGGAGCCTGTGCAGCCTGCCACTGCCAGGGTCCCATGATGCAGGGACAATTTTTCTGGGAGAACACATGGCACGCTTCAGGCTGTTGCAACGTCTTGCTGGGCTCTGCCACTGCAGGCTCACCCTGCCTTCCATACCCCTCCCTCCCCCCGTCCTGAGTGAGCCAGATCCCCCTAATCAGCTGCTACTTTAACACCGTCCTGTCTGAGCAAAGAACAGATGCCCTCAGGCGACCTACACGCAGAAGCGGGACCAAATCCAAAGCTGAACCCAAGGAGCTGTGCAAACAAAGAAGAGAAAGGGAAATTTCTTCCAGCAGCCTCAGGAGCAGTGGATTAAATCTCCACAATCAACTTGATGTACCCTGCATTTCTGGAGTACCTGGAAAGAAAACGAATCATCCCAAAAGTGAGTCGGTCAATTTTGGGAGCTACTGTAGGCTTGGGGTTTGCTTTCTGCCTCTAATTTGTTTCTGGTTTTAGTCTATCTTAGTTTAGTATTTAGAGTTCATTATCATTGGTAGATTTGTTTATTGATTTCATCGCTCTCTTCCTTTTTTTTTTTTACATATAGATACGCATATATTTTTTTCCTGTTTCTCTTTTTGTGTGTATGTGTATGCTTCTTTGTGTGAGTTTGTCTGTATAGCATTGCTTTTACCATTTGTCCTAGGGTTCCCTCTGTCCATTCTTTTTGTTTGTTTGTTTGGTTTTAGTATAGGTTTTAGTGCTTGTTATCATTGGTGGATTTGTTTTTTGGTTTGCTTGCTCTCTTCTTTCTTTCTTTTTTTTTTTACTACTTTTAATTTTTTAATTTTAAATATTTTTTATTTTTTATTTTAATAGTTTTATTTTATTTTTTCTTTCTTTCTTTCTTTTTTTCTCCCTTTTCTTCTGAGCTGTGTGGCTGACAGGGTCTTGGTGCTCCAGCCATGTGTCAGGCCTGTGCCTCTGAAGAGGGAGAACCAAGTTCAGGACATTGGTCCACCAGAGACATCCCAGCTCCAAGTAATATCAAATGGCAAAAGCTCTCACAGAGATCTGCATCTCAACGCTAGGACAAAGCTCCATTCGACAACCAGCAAGCTACACTGCTGGAAACCCTATGCCAAACGACTAGCAAGACAGGAACACAACCACACCCATTAGCAGAGAGGCTGCCTAAAATCATGATAAGGTCACAGACACCCCCAAAACACACCACCAGACACGGTCCTGCCCACAAGAAAGAAAAGATCCAGCCTCATCCTCCAGAACACAGGCACCAGTGCCTGCCACCAGGAAGACTACACAACCCACTGAACCAACTATAGCCACTGGGAACAGACACCAAAAATTTTCGGAACTACGAACCTGCAGACTGAAAAATGGAGACCTCAAACACAGTAACTTAAGCAAAACGAGAATACAGAGAAACACACAGCAGATTAAGGAGAAAGGCAAAACCCCACCAGGCCAAAAAAATGAAGATGAAATAGGCAGTCTACCTGAAAAAAAATTCAGAATAATGATAGTAAAGATGATCCAACCTCTTGGAAATAGAATGGAGAAAATACAAAAAGGTTCAACAAGGACCTAGAAGAAATAAGAGCAAACAAACAATGATGAACAATACAATAAATGAAATTAAAAATTCTCTAGAAGGAATCAATAGTAGAATAACTGAGGTAGAAGGACGGATAAGTAACCTGGAAGATAAAATAGTGGAAATAACTACTGCAGAGCCGAATAAAGAAAAAAAGAATGAAAAGAATTGAGGACAGTATCAGAGACTTCTAGAACAAAATTAAACACACTAAAGTTCGAATTATAGGGGTCCCAGAAGAGGAAGTGAAAAGAAAGGGTCTGAGAAAATATTTGATGATTATAGATGAAAACTTCCCTAATATGGGCAAGGCAATAGTCAATCAACACCAGGAAGCACAGATACTCCTATATAGGATAAATACAAGGAGAAACACACCAAGACACATATTAATCAAACTATCAAACATTAAATACAAAGAAAAAAATTTAAAAGCAGCAAGGGAAAAAAAAGAAATAGCATACAAGGGAATCCCCATAAGGTTAACAGCTGATATTTCAGCAGAAATTCTGCAAGCCAGAAGGGAGTGGCAGGACATATTTAAAGTGATGAAAGGGAAAGCCCTACAACCAAGATTACTCTACCCAGCAAGGATCTCATTCAGATTCATCAGAGAAATTAAAACCTATACAGACAAGCAAAAGCTAAGAGAATTCAGCACCACCAAACCAGCTTTACAACAAATGCTAAAGGAACTTCTCTAGGCAGGAAACACAAGAGAAGGAAAAGACCTACAATAACAAATGCAAAACAATTAAGAAAATGGTAATAGGAACATACATATTGATAGTTGCCTTAAATGTAAAAAGATTAACTGCTCCAAACAAAAGACATAGACTGGCTGAATGGATACAAAAACGAGACCCGTATATACACTGCTTACAAGATACCCACTTCAAACCTAGGGACACATACAGATTGAAAGTGAGGGGATGGAAAAAGATATTCCATGCAAATGGAAATCAAAAGAAAGCTGGAGTAGCAATTCTCATACCAGACAAAATAGACTTTAAAATAAAGACTATTACAAGTGACAAAGAAGGACACTACATAATGACCAAGGGACCAATCTAAGAAGAAGATATAACAGTTGTAAAAGTTTATGCACCCAACATAGGAGCACCTCAATACAAAGGCAAATGATAACAGCCATAAAAGGGGAACTCGACAGTAACACAATCATAGTAGGGGACTTTAACACTGCACTTTTAACAAAGGGCAGATCAACCAAAATGAAAATAAATAAGGAAACACAAGCTTTAAATGATACATTTAACAAGATAGACAATTGATATTTATAGGACATTCCATCCAGAAAAAGCAAAATAAAATTTCTTCTCAAGTGCTCATGGGACATTCTCCAGGATAGGTCATATCGTGGGTCACAAATCAGGCCTTGGTAAGTTTAAGAAAATTGAAATCATATCAAGTATCTTTTCTGACCACAACACTACGAGAGTAGATATCAATTACAGGAAAAAATCTGTAAAAAATAAAAATACATAGAGACTAAACAATACACTGCTAAATACCCAACAGATCACTGAAGAAATCAAAGAGGTAATCAAAAAATGCCTAAAAACAAATGACAACGAAAACACAATGACCCAAAACCTATGGGATGCAACAAAAGCAGTTCAAAGAAGGAAGTTTATAGCAATACAATCCTACCTCAAGAAACAAGAAACATCTCAAATAAAAAACTTAACCTTGCAACTAAAGCAGTTAGAGAAAGAACAAAAAAACCCCAAAAGTTAACAGAAGGAAAGAAATCATAATGATCAGAGCAGAAATAAATGAAAAGGAAATTAAGGAAGCAATAGCAAAGAGCAATAAAACTAAAAGCTGGTTCCTTGAGATGATAAACAAAATTGATAAACCATTAGCCAGACTCATCAAGAAAAAAAGGGACAAGACTCAAATCAACAGAATTAGAAATGAAAAAGAAGTAACAACTGACACTGAAGAAATACAAAGGATCATGAGAGATTACTACAAGTAACTATATGCCAACAAAATGGACAACATGGAATAAATGGACAAATTCTTAGAAAAGCACAACCTTCCGAGACTGAACCAGGAAAAAATAGAAAATATGAACAGACCAATCACAAGCACTGAAATTGAAACTGTGATTAAAAATCTTCCAACAAACAAAAGCCCAGGACCAGATGGCTTCACAGGTGAATTCTATCAAACATTTAGAGAAGAGCTAACACCAATCCTACTCAAAGTCCTCCAAAATATAGCAGAGGGAGGAACACTCAAAAACACATTCTACAAAGTCACCATCACCCTGATACCAAAACAAGACAAAGATGTCACAAAAAAAGAAAACTACAGGCCAATATCACTAATGAACATAGATGCAAAATTCCACTACAAAATACAAGCAAACAGAATCCAACAGCACATTAAAAGGATCATACAACTTGATCAAGTGGGATTTATCCCAGGAATGCAAGGATTCTTCAATATATGCAAATCAATCAATGTGATACACCATATTAACAAACTGAAGGATAAAATCCATATGATCATCTCAATAGATGCAGAAAAAACTTTCAACAAAATTTGACACCCATTTATGATAAAAACCCTGCAGAAAGTAGGCATAGAGGGAACTTACCTCATCATAATAAAGACCATATATGACAAACTCACAGCCAATATCGTTTTCAAAGGTGAAAAACTGAAACCATTTCAACTAAGATAAGGAGCAAGACAAGGTTGCCCACTCTCACCACTATTATTCAACATAGTTTTGGAAGTTTGAGCCACAGCAATCAGAGAAGAAAAAGAAATAAAAGGAATCCAAATCCGAAAAGAAGAAGTAAAGCTGTCACTGTTTGCTGATGACATGATACTATACACAGGGAAGCATAAAGATGCTACCAAAAAACTACTAGAGCTAATCAATGAATTTGGTAAAGTAGCAGGATACAAAATTAACGCACAGAAATCTCTTGCATTCCTATACACTAGTGGTGAAAAATCTGAAAGAGATATTAAGGAAACACTCCCATTTACCGCTGCATCAAAAAGAGTAAAATACCTAGGAATAAACCTACCTAAGGAGAAAAAAGATCTGTATGCTGAAAACTATAAGACACTGATGAAAGATGATACAAACAGATGGAGAGATATACCATGTTCTTGGATTGGAAGAATCAACATTGTGAAAATAACTATACTACACAAAGCAATCTACAGAATCAATGCAATCCTTATCAAACTACCAATGGCGTTTTTCACAGAACTAGAACAAGATATTTCACAATTTGTATGGAAATGGAAAAGATCACGATTAGCCAAAGCAATCTTGACAAAGAAAAATGGGGGTGGAGGAATCAGGCTCCCTGAGTTCAGACTATACTACAAAGCTACAGTAATCAAGACAGTATGGTTTTGGCACAAAAGCAGAAATATAGATCAATGGAACAGGATAGAAAGCCCAGAGATAAACCCACGCACATATGATCACCTTATCTTTGAATAAGGAGGCAAAATATACAATGCAGAGAAGACAGACTCTTCAATATGTGGTGCTGGTAAAACTGGACAGCTACTGTAATAGAATGAAATTAGAACACTCCCTTACACCATACACAAAAATAAACTCAAAATGGATTAAAGAACTAAATGTAAGGCCAGACACTATAAAACGGTTAGAGGAAAGCATAGGCAGAACACTCTATGACATAAATCACAGCAAGATCCTTTTTGACCCACCTCCTAGAGAAATGGAAATAAAAACAAAAATAAACAAATGGGACCTAATGAAACCTAAAAGCTTTTGCACAGCAAAGGAAACGATAAGCAAGGCACAAAGACAACCCTCAGAATGGGAGAAAATATTTGCAAATGGAGCAACTGACAAAGGATTAATCTCCAAAATTTACAAGTAGCTCATGCAGCTCAATAGCAAAAAACAAACAACCTAATCCAAAAATGGGCAGAAGACCTAAATAGATATTTCTCCAAAGAAGACATACAGATAGCCAGGAGACACATGAAAGGATGCTCAATAGCACTAATCATTAGAGAACTGCAAATCAAAACTGCAGTGAGGTATCACCTCACACCGGTCAGAATGGCCATCATTAAAATATCTACAAACAATAAACGCTGGAGAGGGTGTGGAGAAAATGGATCCCTCTTGCACTGTTGGTGGGAATGTAAATTGATACAGCCTCTATGGAGAACAGTATGGATGTTTCTTAAAAAACTAAAAATAGAACTACTATACGACCCAGCAATCCCACTCCTGGGATATATCTGAGAAAACCATAATTCAAAAAGAGTCATGTACCACAATGTTCATTGCAGCTCTATTTACAATATCCAGGACATGGAAGCAACCTAAGTGTCCATCGGCAAATGAATGGATAAAGAAGATGTGGCACATATATACAATCTAATATTACTCGGCCATAAAAAAAATGAAATTGAATTATTTGTAGTGAGGTGGATGGACCTAGCATCTGTCATACAGATTGAAGTAAGTCAGAAGATAGAAACAAATACCGTATTCTAATACATATATATCAGTCTAAAAAAAAAGGTTATGAAGAACTTAGGGGCAGGACAAGAATAAAGACCCAGACGTAGGGATTGGACTTGAGGATATGGGGAGGGGGAATGATAAGCTGGGACGAAGAGAGAGAGTGGCATAGACATATATACACTACCAAATGTAAAATAGATAGCTAGTGGGAAGCAGCCGCAAAGCACAGGGTGATCAGCTCAGTGCTTTTTGACCACCTAGAGGGGTGGGATAGGGAGGGTGGGAGGGAGATGCAAGGGGGAGGAGATATGGGGATATATGTGTATTTATGGCTGATTCACTCCGTTAAAAAGCCGAAACTAACACACCATTGTAGAGCAATTATACTCCAATAAAACTGTATATATATATATATATATATATATATATATATATATATATATATAGTAGCTTCTGAATGTATTGATTTTAGCAGTGTTGCATTAATAATTATTTTCCAATAAATTTTTCTTTTAATGATTATTATTTATTCAAATTTGAAATACAAAAAAAAAAAAAAAAGAAAAAGAAAAGAAAATGCCACATTGGTGGCTGGCTTAACAACTGACTAGAGGAAGCAGTCATCTCCATGATATCATTTAAGGGACTCAAAAGCACCTGCACTGCCTCCAAAAATGACATCTTTGTTTGGAGTAATTGGACCTAGTAGTGAGAAATATATTCTAGTCCTCTCTATGCCACAATCTCATGTGTTACCTGGGGTGACCTATTTTCCTTCTTTGGTCTTAGTCTTGTCACTTGTACAATGAGAGACTTGTATTAGCTGGTCTTTGAGGCCCCTTCCAGTTCTCACATCCTATATTTCCATGATTCAGTCTTTTGAATTAGAGCCCACCAGCATCCAGAAAGCTTATGCAGATGTCTGAATACTATTTATACGCCCTCTGTGTTTGCATGAGTGAATTTATTGGAAGTTCACCATTTGGGGAAATGAATTATATGCAGTTTCAAACCCTGAATCTCTATTCACATTCATAAAATGCAGACACTCTCACAATCCAGCAGCTCTTCCAGGAAATGTGAACACAATCTAATCTCAGGATATAACCCAGGTTATAGTAGATGGGTCCCTTCTCAGCCTTATTTTCCAAACCATTTGATCTATTCCTTTGGCTACCTGTTACTCTTTTTCAGTGTATTAGGGAGTGAGGTAGGCAAAATAATGCCTCTCCCAAAGATGTTCATATCCTAATCCCCAGAATCTATGAATATGTTACATGAAAAAGAGGAATTAAGGTTGCAGATGGAATTATCGTTGCTTATCAGCTGACAATCCACCTGGAACTGAATCATTTAATGCCACTTTAATTCTCTGCCACTTCCTTATTGTGAAACTTAGGCAAGTTTCTTAAACCTCATTGTACTTCAGTTCTCTCATCTATAAGATGGAGATAGTAATACATCACAAGATTGTTTTGACGATTACATGAATAAATACATGGTAAGTATATAAATAGCTCCTAGCACATACAGGATACTCAATAAATATTAGCTAGTATTACTCGTGAAATTTGCATAAATTTTACTAATAGCTTTGACTGCTATGTTTTAGTCAAAGGAATCCATAATATCTGCTTCTCTGATTCATTTAAATTTTATAAGAAATATAAGGAGACTTTTCTTTCTGAGGTGATGTTTAGATATAAAAATAGTGTGAGGCAAAAAAATTATAGATGCCAAAAGGAAATATCAGTTTATAACCAGAGCCTAATTTTGGAGTGTAAACATGTTCCATCTCTCCCCCACTCCCCCAACCTTACTTGAAATGTTCTTCCTTTCACTAACCCAAATCCTTCCTGTCCTTGAAGTATTAGTTTAAATCCCATCTTCTCCAGAAATTCTTCTCTGACTCTAGTCTTCATGAATTGCTTTCACTTCCAAAGTTCTAGAGCAGTTTTAGCTGGTACCAAGTAACATTGTTTTTAGTTCAATAATGTCTCATATCACGTTCTAGTAACTCAGTGTAGGAGTTTTGTCTTATAAAGAGGGCAAGATATCTATCATCTCCCTAATCACCAGGACTGAGTCACGTGACTCACATGGTTACCTTTTCTTCCTTAGTACACTCCTGGTGATGAAAGAAATGCAATGGGCATTGCAGACACATAGTAGTCTGACTGCCAAGCCCAATGTGAAGGAAAATGTATGAGCATTGTTTAAAAGTGGGTTTACTGGGTTCATTATTTGGATCCCTTAGAGTCAGGCATACTGTTCTGCACATAATATCTGTTGGATGGATGCATAAAGGAATACAATGCTGGCACATACTAACTAAGTACAAAGTAGATTCACCAAAATCTAATGAGCTAATGAATACTTAGATTAAAATTGTTATTCTGGAAAAAAGTATGGTTTGGGGGAAGGCAAATACTTTCCTTCAATATTTTTAAAAACAAAAACTTTTATTTTAATTGGGGTATAGTTGTTTTACAATGTTGTGTTAGTTTCTACAATACAGTGAAGTGGAATTCCCTGTGCTAGAGAGCAGGCTCTCATGAGTTATCTATTTTATACATATTAGTGTGTATATGTTAATCCCAATCTCCCAATTCATCTCACCCCGCCTATCCACCCTTGGTATCCATACGTTTGTTCTCTACATCTGTGTCTCTATTTCTGCCTTGCAAACCAGCTCATCTGTACCATTTTTCTAGATTCCACAAATATGCATTAATGTACGATATTTGTTTTTCTCTTTCTGACTTACTTCACTCTGTATGACAGTCTCTAGGTCCATCCAGGTCTCTACATATGACCCAAATTTGTTCCTTTATATGGCTGAGTAATATTCCATTGTACAAAGTACCACATCTTTATTCATCTGTTGATGGACATTTAGGTTGCTTCCATGACCTGGCTATTGTAAATAGTGCGGCAATGAACATTGGAGTGCATGTGTCTTTTTGAATTGTGGTTTTCTCTGGGTATATGCCCAGTAGTGGGATTGCTGGGTCACATGATAGTTCTATTTTTAGTTTTATAAGGAACCTCCATACTGTTCTCCATAGTGGTTGTATCAATTTACATTCCCAATAGTGCAAGAAGGTTCCCTTTTCTCAACACCCTCTCCAGAATTTATTGTTTGTAGATTTTCTGATGATGCCCATTCTAACTGTGTGAGGTGATACCTCATTGTAGTTTTGATTTGCATTTCTCCAATAATTAATGATGTTGAGAATCTTTTCATGTGCCTCTTGGATATCTGTATGTTTTCTTTGGAGAAATGTCTATTTAGGTCTTCCACCCATTTTTGCATTGGGCTGTTTGTTTTTTTGATATTGAGCTGCATGAGCTGTTTGTATATTTTGGAGATTAATGCTTTGTCCATTGATTCACTTGAAAATATTTTCTCCCATTCTGAGGGTTGTCTTTTCGTCTTGTTTATGTTTTCCTTTCCTGGGCAAAAGCTTTTAAGTTTCATTAGGTCCCATTTATTTTGTTTTTATTCCCATTACACTAGTAGGTGTGTCAAAAAGATCTTCCTGTGATTTATGTCCGTGAGTGTTCTTCCTATGTTTTCCTCTAAGAGTTTTACAGTGTCCTCTGGTCTTACATTTAGGTCTTTAATCCATTTTGAGTTTATTTTTGTGTATGTTGTTAGGGAGTGTCCTAATTTTATTCTTTTACGTGTAGCTGTCCAATTTTCCCAGAACCACTTATTGAAGAGACTGTCTTTCCTCCATTGTATATCCTTGCCTAGTTTGTCATAGATTAGTTGATGATCGGTGCTTGGGTTTATCTCTGGGCTTTCTATCCTGTTCCATTGATCTGTATTTCTGTTTTTGTGCCAGTACCACACTGTCTTGATTACTGTAGCTTTGTAGTATAGTCTGAAGACAGAGAGCCTGACTTCTCCAGCTCCGTTTGTCTTTCTCAAGATTGATTTGGCTATTCGGGGTCTTTGGTGTTTCCATACAAATTGTGAATTTTTTTTTGTTCTAATTCTGTGAAAAATGCCATTGGTAATTTGATAGGGATTGCATTGAATCTGTAGATTGCTTTGGGTAGCACAGTCATTTTCACAATATTGATTCTTCCAATCTAAGAACATGGTATATCTCTACATCTCTTTGTGTCATCTTTGATTTCTTTCATCAGTGTCTTATAGTTTTCTGCATACAGGTCTTTTGTCTCCTTAGATAGGTTTATTCCTAGGTATTTTATTCTTTTTGTTGCAATGGCACATGGGATGGTTTCCTTAATTTCTCTTTCTGATCTTTTGTTGTTAGTGTATAGGAATGCAAGAGATTTCTGTGCATTAATTTTGTATCTTGAAACTTTACCAAATTCACTGATTAGCTCTAGTAGTTTTCTGGTGGCATCCTTAGGATTTTCTATGTATAGTATCATGTCATCTGCAAATAGTGACAGTTTTAATTCTTCTTTTCCAGTTTGAAGTACTTTTATTTCTTTTTCTTCTCTGATTGCTGTGGCTAGGACTTCCAAAACTATGTTGAATAATAGTGGCAAGTTCCTGATTTTAGAGGAAAGGTTTTCAGTTTTTCACCATTGAGAATGATGTTTGCTGTGGGTTTGTTATATATGGCCTTTATTATGTTGAGGAAGGTTCCATCTATGCCAACTTTCTGGAGTGTTATTATCATAAATTGGTGTTGAATTTTGTCAAAAGCTTTTTCTTCATCTATTGAGATTATCATATAGTTTTTATTCTTCAATTTTTTAATATGGTGTATCACACTGATTGATTTGCATATATTAAAGAATCCTTGCATCCTTGGGATAAATCCCAATTGATCATGGTGTACAATCCTTTTAATGTGTTGTTGGATTCTGTTTGCTAGTATTTTGTTGACCATTTTTGCATCTATATTCATCAGTGATTTTGGTCTGTAATTTTCTTTTTTTGTAATATCTTTTTTTGGTTTTGGTAACAGGGTGATGTGGCCTTGTAGAATGAGTTTGGGCGTGTTCCTTCCTCTACAATTTTTTGGAAGAGTTTGAGGAAGATGGGTGTTAGCTCTTCTCTTAATATGTAATAGAATTCACTTGTGAAGCCATCTGGTCCTGGACTTTTTATGTTGGAAAATATTTAATCACAATTTCAATTTCATTACTTGTGATTTGTCTGTTCATTTTTTCTATTTCTTCCTGGTTCAGCCTTGGAAGGTTATACCTTTCTAATAATTTGTCTGTTTCTTCGAGGTTGTCCATTTTATTGGCATGGAGTTGCTTGTAGTAGTCTCCTATCATGCTTTGTATTTCTGTGGTGTCTGTTGTAAATTTTCCTTTTCCATTTCTAATTTTATTGATTTAAGTCCTCTCCCTCATTTTCTCGATGAGTCTGGTTAAAAGATGATCACTTTTGTTTATCTTCTCAAAGAACCAGCTTTTAGTTTTATTGATCTTTGCCATTGTTTTCTTTGTTTCTATTTCATTTATTTCTGGTCTGATTCTTACGATTTCTTTCATTCTATTAACTTTGGGTTTTCTTTGTTCTTCTTTCTCTTGTTTCTTTAGGTGTAAGCTTTGATTGTTTATTTGAGATTTTACTTGTTTCTTGAGGTAGGATATTATTGCTATAAACTTCCCTCTCAGAACTGCTTTTGCTGCATCCCGTAGGTTTTGTGTCCTCGTGTTTTTGTTGCCATTTGTCTCTAGGTATTTTTTGATTTCCTCTTTGATTTCTTCAGTATTCTTTGGTTATTTAGTAGCGTATTTTTTATCCCCCATGTGTTTGTGTTTTTTACAGTTTTCTTTTCCTGTAATTGATTTGTAATCTCATAGCATTGTGCTCGGAAAAGAGGTTTGATAAGATTTCAATTTTCTTAAATTTACTGAGGCTTGAATTGTGATCAAAGATATAATCTATCCTGCAGAATGTTCTGTTTGCACTTGAGAAGAAAGTGTAATCTGCTGGTTTCGGATGGAATGTCCTATCAATATCGATTTAATCTATCTGATCTATTGTGTCATTTAAAGCAGCCATCCCCAACATTTTTGGCACCAGGGACCAGTTTTGTGGAAGACAATTTTTCCACGGATACAGGCGGGATGGTTTATCCGGTAATGCAAGTGCTGGGGAGTGATGGGGAATGGTAGATGAAGCTTTGCTCGCTCTCCCACTGCTCACCTCCTGCTGTGTGGCCTGTTTCCTAACAGGCTAGGGACTGTTACTGGTCCACAGCCTGTGTGTTGGGGACCACTGATGTAAAGCTTGTGTTCCCTTATTAATTTTCTGTCCATTGGTTTAAGTGAGGTGTTGAAGTCCCACACTATTATTTTGTTACTGTCGATTTCCGCTTTTATAGTTGTTAGCATTGCCTTATGTACTGAGATGCTCCTATGTTTTGGGTGCATACATATTTATAATTATTATATCTTCTCAGATTTACCACCTGATCATTTTGTAGTGTCCTTCCTTATCTCTTGTAACAATCTTTATTTTAAAGTCTATTTTGTCTGATATATGTATTTCTACTCCAGCTTTCTTTTGATTTCCATTTGCATGGAATATCTTTTTCCATCCCCTCACTTTCAGTCTGTATGTGTCCCTAGGTCTGAAATGGGTCTCTTGTAGGCAACATATATACGGATCTTGTTTTTGTATGCATTCAGCCAGTCTGTGTGTTTTAGTTGGAGCATTTAATCCATTCACATTTAAGGTAATTATCAATATGAATATTCCTATGACCATTTTCTTAATTGTTTGGGTTTGTTTTGTAGGTCCTTTTCTTCTCCTGTGTTTCCCAGTTAGAGAAGTTCCTTTAGCATTTGTTGTAGAGCTGGTTTGGTGCTGCTGAATTCTTTTAGCTTTTGCTTATTTGTAAAGCTTTTGATATTTCTGTTGAATCTGAATTAGATCCTTGCTGGGCAGAGTAATCTTGGTTGTAAGTTTTTCCCTTTCATCACTTTAAATATATCCTACCACTCCCTTCTGGCCTCCAGAATTTCTGCTGAAAAATCATCTGATATCCTTATGGGAATTCCCTTGTATGTTATTTGTTGCTTTTCCCTTGTTGCTTTTTAATATTTTTTCTTTGTATTTAATTTTTGTTAGTTTGATTAATATGTGTCTCAGCATGTTTTTCCTTGGGTTTATCCTGTGTGAGACTCTCTGTGCTTCCTGGACTTGATTGGCTATTTCTTTTCCCATGTTAGGGAAGTTTTCGACTATTGTGTCTTCAAATACTTTCTCAGACCCTTTCTCTTTCTCTTCTTCTTCTGGGACCCCAATAATTCGAATGTTGGTGCATTTAATGTTGTCCCAGAATTCTCTGAGACTGTCTTCAATTCTTTTCATTCTTGTTTCTTTATTCTGCTCCACAACAGTTATTTCCACCATTCTATCTTCTGGCTCACTTATCCGTTCTTGTGACTCAGTTATTTTGGTATCTTTCCTTCTAGAGTATTTTTAATTTCAGTTATTGTGTTGTTCATCACTGTTTGCTCTTTAATTTTTCTAGGTCCTTGTTATACGTTTCTTGTATTCTCTCCCCTCTATTTATGAGTTTTTAGATCATTTTTACTATCATTACTCTGAATTCTTTTTCAGGTAGACTTCCTATTTTCTCTTCATTTGTTTGGTCTTGTGGGTCTTTACCTTGCTCCTTCATCTGCTGCATATTTCTCTGCCTTCTCATTTTGTTTAACTTACTGCATTTGGGTTCTCCTCTCCACAGACTGAGGGATCATAGTTCTTCTTACTTCTGGTGTCTGTCCCCAGTGGGTGAGGTTGGTACGGGAGCTTGTGTAGACTTCCTGGTGGGTAGACTGGTACCTGTGTTCTGATGGGTGGAGCTGGATCTTGTCCCTCCGATGGGCAGGGTCACATCTGGTGGTGTGTTTTGGGGTTTCTGTGAGCTTACTATGACTTTAGGCAGCCTGTCTGCTATTGTGTGGGGTTGTGTTCCTTTCTTGTTAGTTGTTTGACATGAGGCATCTGGCACTGGAGCTTGCTGGCCTTTGGGTGGAGTCAGGTCTTTGTGCTGAGATGGAGACTTCTGGGAGAACTCTCTGATTAATATTCCATGGGACCAAGAGTTCTGTGGTGGTCCAATGTCCTGGATTTAGCTCTCCCACCTCAGAGGCTTAGGCCCAACCCTGGCTGGAGCACCAGGACCTCAGAAGCCACATGGCATGGAAGAAAAGGAAAAAAAAAAAGAAAGCAAACAAACAAATCCCTGAGACAAATGGTAAAAGCAAAACTGAACAGACAAAAACAGGCAAAGAAATACACACACACACACACACACACACACTCACAAAAAGAAAAAACCCCCCAAAACAAGAGAAAACAAAAAAGAGAGCAACCAAACCAATAAACAAACCCAAAAATGAAAACAAACACTAAAAACTAAACTGACAAAAACAAAATATCAAAAATGGATCAAACACAGAAAGCAAACTAAAAAAAAGGCAAAGAAAGTATAAAAGAAACACACAAAAATGATCAAAAAATGTAAAAACAAAAGAACGATGAAAACAAATGGAAAAAATGCAAAAACACAAAGAAGTAAAGTAAAAATAGAAAAATAGAAAATGTAGTTAAAAATAAGATGAAAACAAAGCAAAACAAAGAAAAAACAAAAACAAGGAAAAACACAATATAATGAAAAAGTACAGTAGAAATAAGAAAAAATAAGATAAAAATATATTAAAAATAAAAGCATAAAAAGAAAAGAAAAGAAAAAGCATATAAAAATAAAAATTTAAAGAATTATTAGAAAAGGACAACAATAGAACAAAATGGAAAAAAAAGAAAAGAAATATATAGTAGTAATAACAGTAGTATTTTCCTGTGGCCTCTGCTGTCAGTGTCCTTGCCCCCACAGTAAGCCATTGCTTTTCCCTGCCTACCCAGGAAGTCCTCTAATACTACTAGGTGTGACTCTGGGCCTTCTGTGGGCACTGTGGGGCCAGCCCAAACTCTGATCTGGCCTTACTCCCACATTTACTTGCCCCCAAAGTCCACAGCCTCATTTGTGGGAACACTCATCTATTCATATATTTCACAGATGCAGGGTTTACCAATCCAATTGAAGGGGTTTAATCCACAGCTCCTGTGGCAGCACAGAGAGCTTTCCCTCCTTCTTCTTTGGTCGCACCACCCCTGGATTTCAGCTTTGGTTTTGGCCCTGCCTCTGTCTGTCGACCACCCTCAGGCATCTGGTCCCCACCCAGGCAAGTGGTGGTGAAAGTAGCGGCTGATTAGGGCTCACTTGATCTCTCAGGCTGGGGAGAGAGAGGGCTCTAGCAGTCACAATTGGGATGGCGGGGAGTTCCTGCAGTGGCAGGGGCCAACAGGAAGTTGCTACAGCCTGAGGCGCATCATGAGTCCCCCTGGAGAAGTTGGCCCTCAATTGTGGGAATCTTGGCAGTGGCAGGCTGCACAGGTTCCTGGGAAGGTGTGGCAAGTGACCTGTGCTTGCACACAGGACCCTTGGTGGCAGCAGCAGAAGCCATTGCCCACCTCTGGTGTCCAAGATAACAGTTGCGGCTCACTCTTGCCTCTGGAGCTGACGTAGGCATTGCCCTGCATCTGTGATGGAATGGAGCAGGAAGCTCCTATGACAGCCCTGCTCCTCTCCTTGAGCAGCCCGCAACAGTGGTCTCTTGCCTCTCCAGCAGGCCCAGGCATTTTCCCAGACTCCCTCCTGGCTAGCTTTGGCATACTAGCCCGCTCAGGCTGTCTTCATGCAGCCAACACCAGTCCTCTCCCTGGGGTCTAACCTCTGAAGCCCGAGCCTTGGCACCCAGCACCCACCCACCCCAGTGGGCGAGCCAATCATCTCAGGCTGTGGAGTGCTGGTCGGCACTGATCCTCTATGAGGGATTCTGTCCGCTTTCCCTCTACACTCCTGTTGCTGCCCTCTCCTCTGAGGCTCTGAAGCTCCCTCCCATCCCTTCCAGTGAGGGGACTTCCTAGCATGCAGAAACTTTTCCTCCTTCACAGCTCCTTCCCAGAAGCAGGAGTCCCATCCCTATTCCTTTGTCTCTTTTTTTTTCATTTTTCTTTTGCCCTACCCAGTTATGTGGAGAATTTCTTGCTTTTTTGGAAGTCTGAGGTCTCCTGCCAGCGTTCAGTGGGTGTTATGTAGGAGGTATTCCACATGTAAAGGTATTTTTGATGTATTTGTGGGAAGGAAGGTGATTTCCACGTCTTACTCATCCACCATCTTGAAGCTCACTCCAAAATCTTTCTACTGGATAAATCTTTATCAGGAAAACAAAGTTTTTTGGTAGAATTCACCTGTGAAGCTATCTGGTCCTGGCCTTTTTTTGTTAGAAGATTTTTGACTACTGATTCAATTTCCCTGCTCATTGTTAGTCTGTTCAGATTTTCTATTACTTCATGATTCAGTCTTGGTAAGTTGTGTTTTTCTAGGAATTTGTTCATTTCATCTAAATTATCTAATTTTTTGGCATATCATTGTTTATAGTCATCGTTTATGATTCTTTGTATTTCTATGGTATCAGTAGTAATGTCTCCTCTTTCATTTATAATTTTATTAATTTGAGTCCTTTTTTTTTCTTAGTCTAGCTAAGGTTTACCAATTTTGTTCATCTTTTCATAAAACCAACACTTAGTTTTGTCAGTCTTTTCTATTGTCTTTCTAGTCTCTAATTCATTTATTCCTGCTCTAATCTTTATTATTTCTTTCCTTTTGCTAAGTGAAATAAGCCAGACAGAGAAAGAAAAATATTGTATGGTATTACTTATATGCAGAATATGAAAAAAGAAGAAAAGGTAAATTTTATAGAAACAGAGAACTAGAATGGTGGTTGTTACCAGGAACTGAGAGAAGAGGGAAATGAGATTATGTAGGTCAAATATTTTCAGTTAAAAGAATAAGTTCTGAGGATCTACTGTACAGCACATTGACTATAGTTAATAATACAGTATTGTATACTTGAAAGCTGTTGAGAGTAGATCTTAAGCATTGTTACCAGCAGAGAAAAAAAAAAGAGTTAACAATGTTAACTACATGAGGTGATGAATGGATGTGATAATTATCTCGATCTTGGTAATGTTGTAATTCTACAATGTATATGTATATCAAATCATATACATTGTAAACTTTATACACTTTAAATATATACAATTATATTTGTCAACTATTCATTAATAAAGTTTAAAAACGACAATCCGTAAAACAAAAAGAGAAAGATTTTTTTTTTATCAATAGAGAGAAGTTTCAGGAACTAAGGCTGACCCCTGTTATGTGATAGTTTTGAATAACAAAAAAAATGTATGGAAAGAAACACCTGTCCTGTGATCAGAAATAGGAAGAGTTATCAGTGTATAATACAAAATCCAAATTCCCATCAATCACAGAAATGATTTAGTACTAAACAAAACACTTTATTCCATTAGGAAACTTGAGAGAAAAACAGTGATGTAGTATTTAAATACATGTAACTATGAATTGCATTTTAAAATCAGTTTCCTTACAAGAACCCTGTAAGTTCACTTTTTATTTTCAGAGTCTCAGCTGGAAAAGAAAAAGGGAAAGGGTTATAAACTCTGGGTACCCTAAGTGAGTCATTTCTATGAGATATGTGTTTGAGGGGCTTTGTAAATTTTAAAGTGATAAAGTGATAAATAAACAAGGGAATTTTGTTAGTATTCCTCCACTGTTCACCACTCCCAGTCACCTATATGCCATGATTATGACTACAATTCAGTGCCTGATTACACAGCTCTAAGTCTGAAATGCATTTTAAAAATGAAAATAAAAAAGAGCAAGATGATCTCTCTTCTTATGTCTAATAAATCTCTTACTTTTAAAAAATATTTTCCTCCTCCTTCTCCATCTTTCCTGTTTCTTACTTACTCCTTTTCCCCATTAGTTCCACTTCCTTGCATCCCTGTCTACCAACATTTTTTCTCACCATCTCGTTTTCTTCCTCTTCACTCATTCTTATTTTCTCTCTGTTCTTCAGCATTGTTTGCTGTCTTAATTACTCCTTTCTTTGACATATTTCACAACTCTCTCCTTTTTCTGTCCCTAGCTTCTGTGTGTGTCTCTGCCTTTGTTTCTCTATATCTCTGTTGGTCTCTCAGTCTCTGTCTCTCTTTATCTTTTGCTGACTTTTTCTTTAATACACCCCAACTGAGCTCAAATCTCTCAAGTTCTAGATTACTAGTTACTAGGAACTGTAATCTAAAATTTTTGATGTGAACTTTTCATCAGTTGGTAGTGTTTCATGTCAATCCGTACCCTCAAAGAGCGACTTGTTATTATTTATAGTAATTTTAAAGGGTACGTTTGTTAAAATATTAACTAGTTTTTTGCAATGTTGATGACACTTCAAATGGATTTTTTCTAGCTGTCACAACAGCAAGACAGGAAATAATTGCCCAGGCTGAACCAAGTCATTCAGAAAGACTGTTTCAGAAGATTAGGTAAACACTAAGAAATTAAGGTTCTGGGCATGTCTGCTTCACTTTCTCTTTTTTAAAAAAAATAATTAATTTATTTATTTTTGGCTGTGTTGGGTCTTCGTTTCTGTACGAGGGCTTTCTCTAGTTGCGGCAAGCGGGGGCCACTCTTCATCATGGTGCACAGGCCTCTCACTATTGCGGCCTCTCTTGTTGTGGAGCACAGGCTCCAGACGCGCAGGCTCAGTAGTTATGTCTCACGGGCCTAGTTGCTCCGCGGCATGTGGGATCCTCCCAGACCAGGGCTCGAATCCGTGTCCCCTGAATTGGCAGGCAGATTCTCAACCACTGCGCCACCAGGGAAGCCCCCACCTTCTCTTTTATATGACATCAAACTGCAGTGGAAAGTCAGGTGGCTAAGATTTAGTTCCAGCTTTGACACTAACATTTTTCTTCTCTTTATGACCTCAGAACTTTCACTTAATAGAAATAACCTTACAATCCCCATCTCATATATGAAGAATAAAAGTCCCTCGCCACCAAACTCACATCCAGTCTCTCAAGATCAAGTGAGGTAATGAATATGAAAATATATTGGGAAGCATAAAGACTTTTACGCAAGAGTTCAAGATTCTTATGATCTCTAAGAAAGGGTCTCATCTCTGATCTCATCTTAGAAAGGGTCTAGGATCCTCACCTAAAAAAATGAAGCTCACCATCATAAGGACTAAATGAAAGGATTCTGAAATGTGGACAGTAGTGAACTCTGAGCTGAACATACACAAGGCTGGAATGCTGGAATTCTCCCTGATGACTTTGGTTTTGATGAATCGCCTGATGATTAACAAATGGTTTTCTTAAACTGATATTGGAAAGGAAATAAGCCTTTGCACTTCTTTCTTCCTTTCCCATGAATGTGTCTCTTTCATCAACATCAAAATAGCAATGATTATGCACATTCTTCTTCCTGGTGCCATGTCAAGCCTGATTCAAATATAAGTGCCCTCTGATCACTTACAACCTAAGACAAACAACACAAATGAGGGTTTTTTATTGACATTCAAAGATAATAAGGTACTTATATGAGAGTGGCAATGTGGCTTAATGAAAAGGGCTTAGATGCCTAGTTTCTATTGTTCTGGTACAATAGTTCTAGTTTCAATAGTTCTGGTACAATTTCTGATTTTCTGTGTGATTTAGAGCCATTCCTATCAACTTTCTGAGCCTTGGTTTTCCCACTGTGAAATGAGGCTAGATTATCTAAGGACCCCTTCAGTCCTGGAGTTCTATGAGTTAACAGTCAGATGAGACATTTTAGTAAAAAAAGAAATTTTCCCCCTTTCTGATCCTGATGCCTACCAATAGTGAAGTTGTAATTAAATGTTTTTTTCCTAGAAAATAGAAGAGATAACTTCCTGTTCCACCAATATGGAGTCATTCCATTTCCCTATGTTCTCCCACTTACAACAAAAATTCCTGAACATAACAACTATAAGCACAAGAAGAGTCTGGGAAGTGTAAAGAAAGCAGGCTTCCTAAGGACCATGAGACTTGAGGAACACCACAGGACATGATAGTGTATTCCCTGAGTTTGCTGATTGGCCCCTATATATCCTACACAAGACTCTCCAGAATTCTTCTACCTAGAACCAGCAACAATAGACAAAAAAAAAAAAACCCTCCATGAAAAGTCTGTTTCTCGTAGCCAAAGACATGGAAAAAGGTGGACTAACCCTACTCTAGCTAAACAACAATGGAAAGAAAACACAGCCATATACCCAGCTGATATTCAAACCCACCTCACTCCCTCCACCCCCATCCCAAAAAAGCAAGTGAAACTATCTTGCACTGGGTGAAGTCAGCAGGGCCAAGCAGGGAGCTAATCTTCCATCCTCTAAGCAGAAAGCTAATCTTTCATTTCTCACCAGGCAGAGGTAGAGGGGCTGAGATTCTCTCAGTTGGTGGTGTCAGTGGGACCCATCAGGAAACTTAACTTCCACCCCTGCCTGAAGAAATCAAGCAGGCAGTGCTCCGACTCCTCCACGAGGATACTGTCAATGGGTCCATCCAGAAACTGAGTCAGCTAAGCGGAAGCATGCAGACGTGAAGTAAACCTCCACCTCTACCCAGCAGCAATAAGGATTAAAGAGGTCATCAGTAACCTTTACCCTCAACCCCACCCCAGAGGTGGAGAGCTGAGCCTCCACACCCACTCAATGTCAACAAGGTAGAACAAAGTGTACAAACTAGGGCTAGTAAGCACTCCTCTTTCTTCCTAATCTGATGTCAGTGAAGCCCCATGAAGAGCTGAATCTCCACCGCCACACAGCACCAAGGAGGCAGAATGAGGTGGAGGAAAATTGGGTGGTAATAAACAAGTAGAAAATGAAAATTTAAAATAATTCCATTTATAATATAATCAAAAAGAAAAATACCCAGGAATGAATTTGACAAAAAAAAAGCAAAACTTATATTCTGAAACAAAATGTATTGAAAAAATTAAAAGACTGAAATAAATAGAAAGACACCTCATACTCATTGATCACAATATTTGATATTGTAAGATGGCAATACTTGTCCCAAATAGACCTATAGGTTCAACACAATCCCTTTTAAAATCTGAGCTTGCTTCTCTGCAGTAACTGAAAGCTGATTATAAAACTTATATGGAAATTGAAGGGAACCAGAAAAAACAAACCAATCTTGAAAGAAAAGAACAAAGTTGATAAACTTATACTTCACGTTTCAAAATTTACTACAAAGCTACAATAATCAAGAGGTACTGGTCTAAGGATAATCATATAGATCAATAAAATAGAATTAAGAGTCCCACATACCTATGGCCAGTTGATTTTCAACTGGGTGCCAAGAAGATTCAATGGGGAAATAATTAATTTTTATAATAAAAGCAGAAACAAATGGATATTAAAATGCAAAATAATAAATTTGGATCCCTACCTTGCACCATATAAAAAGTTTACCCAAAATGAATCAAAGACCTAAATGTAACAGCTAACATCATTAAACTCTTGGAAGAAAATATAGGCTGAAATCTTGGATTAGTCAATAATTTCTTACATATGACACCAAAAGCACAAGAGCCAAAAGAAAAAAAAAATAGATAAATTTGACTTCATTGAAATAAAAACATTTTGTGTTTTTCAAAGGACATCATCGAGAAAGTGAAAAGATAACCTATAGAATGAAAGAAAATATTTTGCAACTTATATATCTGATAAAGAATTTTTATCTAGAATATACAAAGAACTATTACAACTCAATCATAAAGATACAAAAAGACAATGCAATAAAATATGGGCAAGAAATATGGATAGACCTTTCTCCAAAGAAGATATACAAATGGCCAATAAGCACATGAAAAACTCTTAGCATTGTTAATCATCAGGGAAATGTAATTTAATACCTCAGTACATTGAGATACTACTTCACACCTTCTAGAATGACTATAAATTTTAAAAATCACATAAGTGTTGGCAAGGAGGTGGAGAAATTTGAATACTAATTGTGCAGCCATGTGGAAAACAGTTTGGGAGTTACCAAATGTTTAGACTGAGTTACCAATAACCCCGAAATTCCATTCCCAGGTATATATCCAAGAGAAAAGAACACATATGTCCACACAAAAAGTTGTATGTAAATGTTTATAGTAGCATTATTAGTATTAATAGTAAAAAATAGAAATAACCTAAATATATATCAACTGATGAATGAGTAAAAAAAAAATGTGGTATATACACAAAATGAAATATTAGTCAGCTATAATGAAGTACTGGTACATGTTACCACATGGATGAACTTTAAAAGCATTATGCAAAGTGAAAGAAACAAAAGTCAAAGTATCACATATTGTATGATTCCATTTATGTGAAATGTCCAGAAAAGGAAATTCATAGAAATAGCAAGTAGATTAGTAGTTTCTTAGGCCTTGTGGGTTGGGGGTAAGCACAGAGTGACTGTTAATGGGTACAGGGTTTATTTTTGTGGTAATGAAAATGTTCTAAAATTGATTGTGTTGATATTCACATAACTCTATAATATACTAAGAAACATTAAATTGTACACTTTAAATAGGTGAATTATATGGTATTTAAATTATATCTCAATAAAGCTATTATTTAAATTTAAAAAAATGCCTTGAGCAAAATGAAAATAAAAATCACCATATCAAAACATGTGGAATATAGCTAAGGGAGTGATAGAGATAAATTTATAGCAATAATGCTAACATTAGAAAAGAGGAAAGGTTAGCAGTGTGGTCAATATGGCAGAGGAGGAAGACCCTGAGCTCACCTCCTCCCATGGGCACACTAAAATTACAACTATTTACAGAGTGACTATTAATGAGAAACACTGGAAAACTAGCAGAAAAGTTCTTCTATAATGAAAATATAAAGAGGGAACCACAATGAGATGGGTAGGAGGGGCAGGGACACAGTATAGTCAAGACCCATACCCCCAGATTGGTGACCCACAAATGGGATGATAATTACAATTGCATAGGTTTTCCCCAAGGATAGAAAGGTCTGAGCCCCGCATCAGGCTTCATAGCCCAGGTGTTCTGTACTGGGAAGACAAACCCCCAGAACGTTTTTCTTTGAAGGCCAGTGGGGCTTTTGGGAGAGCCAGGGGGCTCTAGGAAATAGACTCCACTCAAAATGCACACACAAAATTTCACATGCTCTGGGACCCAGGGCAGAAACAGTAATTTGAAAGGAGCTTGGGTCAGACCCACCTATTGATCTTGGAGAGCCTTCCAGAGAGGCAGGAAGCAAGTGTTCACCCTGGGGACATAGAGCCTAGTGGCAGGGAGCATCTTCTACCACGAAGATACTGGTGCTGACAAGCACCATTTCAGAATCCTCCCTCTAGGTTATCAGTACCGGGACCCAGCCTCAAACACCAGTGTGTAGGCACCAGAACTGGGATTCCTCAGGCCATGCCAAGCAACCAGGTGGGTGAGGTCAAAGCTTCACCCACCAGCAAGCCAGCTTCCTTAAGAATCCTGGGCCCACAGCCTTCTTATGACATGACTGTCCACCAGAGGGCCCAGGATCCAGCCCCACACACCAGTGTGTTAGCACTACCTTGAGGACCCCAAGGGACCTGCAGCCAGAGACCCCAGGATGTGGCTCTGCCCAACAATGGGCCAGCACTGGCTGTGGGACCAGCTTCACCCACCAATGGGCAGACACCAGACCCAGGACCACCTGTCCCTGGCCCTGCTTAGCAGTAGGCCAACACACAAACTCTGGGACTTCCAGGGCCCTGCAGCCAGAGACCCTGAGATGCAGCTCCACCTACCAATGAGCCTGCACTAGCACCAGGACTTGGCCTCGCCCACCAGTGGGGAGGCACCCAACCCAGGTCGACCACAGCTACTCATCCTGCTGCTTCAACAACCAGCCCACCTACGATCATGTCTGCAACAGCCCAAGAAAACACTGGACCCCAGCCCCACCCACTAGCAGAACAACACCAACTCTGGGACAACATGGGCCCCTCAGTCAGCTGCCATGGGATTTGGACACACCTACCAGTGAGCCAACATGAGCTTCAGGACACCCCAGACAACAAAGTCAGCTGTGTCAGGATATGGCACCACCCACAAGTAGGTCAAAACTAGACTTGGAACCATCAGCTCCACAACCACACATCCCAGAATCCAGTTCCAACCACCACTGGGCCAACAATAGCCCTGGGACTCCTGGGGCTTTGAAGTCAACTGCCTTCTGATGAGGCCTCACCCACCAATGGCCAGCAACCCCTGCACAACATAGGGCCTGGCAACCAACCAGTCTAGGGAACAGCCACACCTACCAGACCACACATGGTAGTCAACCCACCACAACAGAAGAAACCATGCAGACCATATAAGGGCACCCTTAAAACACATAGCCCTGGTGACCAAATGGAACCACACCCCTGAGATGCATAGGACGTCTCCTACAAAAAGTCACTTCTCCAAGGTCAAGAAAGGTAAACGGCTTACAAAATACATAGAAATTAAAACAGCAAAGTAAGCAAAATGAGATGACAGAGAAATATGTTCCAAAAGAAAGAACAAGATAAAACCTCAGAAGAAGAACTAAATAATGAGGAGGTAATCTACCCAATAAAGAGTTCAAAGTAATAACTATAAAGATGCTCAAAGAATTCAAAGAAGATTGGATGAACAGAGTGAGAAGTTAGAAGTTTTTAATAAAGTTAGAAAATATAAAGGAGAAACAAACAGAGTAAAAGAATACAATAAATGAAATAAAAAATATACCAGAAGAAATCAACAGTAGGGTAGATGATACAGGGGAATGAATCAGTGAACTGGAAGATAGAATAGTGAAAGTCACTGAAGTTGAACAGAAAATAAATAAATAAATAAATAAAAAGATTTGAGGACAGTTGACGAGATCGCTGGGACAGCATCAAGCATACTGACATTCTACATTATGGGGCCCTAGAAGGTGAAGACACATAGAAAGGGGCAGAGAGCATTTTGAAGATGTAATAGATGAAAACTTCCCTAACCTGGGAAAGAAAACAGACATCCAGGTCTTAATAGATATAAATATAACATTCCATCCAAAAGGAGCAGAATACATGTTCTTTTCAAGTGCACATGGAACATTCTCCAGGATAGATCACATGCTAGGCCACAAAACAAGTCTGAGAAAATTTATGCAAATTGAAATCATACCAAGCATCTTTTCCAACCACCAAGCTGTGAGACTAGAAATCAATCAAAAGAAAAAAACTGCAAATGCCACAAACACATGGATGCTAAACAATATAATACTGACCAAACAATGAATCACTGAAGAAATCAAAGAGGGAATCAAAAAAACCTATAGATAAATGAAAACAAAAACACAACAATCCAAAACCTATGGGATGCAGCAAAAGCAGTTCTAAGAGGGAAATTTATCAAGATATAAGCTCACTGGGCTTCCCTGGTGGCACAGTGGTTAAGAATCTGCCTGCCAATGCAAGGAACACGGGTTCGAGCCCAGGCCCGGGAAGACCCCACATGCCGTGGAGCAACTAAGCCTGTGTGCCACAACTACTGAAGCCTGCATGCCTAGAGCCCGTGCTCCACAACAAGAGAAGCCACAACAATGAGAAACCCGCACACCACAACAAAGAGTAGCCCCCACTCACTGCAACTAGAGAAAGCCCGTGCACAGCAACGAAGACCCAACACAGCCAAAAATAAATTAATTAATTTAAAAAAAAGAGATATAAGCTCACCTCTGGCAACAAGAAAAATCACAAATAAACAACCTAACCTTACACCTAGTGGAATGAGAAGAAGAAGGACAGACAGAACCCAAAATTAGTAGAAAGAATGTAATCATAAAGATCAGAGCACCTGCTCTCCCACTGAGCTATACCCACTCATCATAAATTTGGTAAAGTTGCAGGATACAAAATTAATATACAGAAATCTGCTGCATTTCTATACACTAACAACAAACTATCAGAAAGAGAAATTAATGAAACAATCTCATTTACCATCACATCCAAAAGAATAAAATATCTAGGAATAAATCTACCTAAGAAGCTAAAGGACCTGTACTCAGAAAACTATAAGACATTGATGAAAGAAACTGAAGAGGACACAAGCAGATGGAAAGATATACCATGTTCTTAGATTGGAAGGATTAATATTGTTAAAATGACCATACTACCCAAGACAATCATATCCTACTGATAAACCTTTAGCTAGACTCCTCAAGAAAATAAAAGAGAGAGGGACCAACTAAATAAAATCAAAAATGAAAATGGAGAATTTATAACAGAAACCACAGAAATATGATGGGTCAAAAGAGATCACTACAAATGACTATAAACCAATAAGATGGACAATGTAGAAGAAATGGACAAATTCCTAGCAAATGTCTAATCTCCCAAAAGTGAACCAGAGGAAATAGAAAACATGAACTGGCCAATTATCAGTAATAAAATTGAATCCATAATAATAAAAAATTATTCCCAACAAACAAAACATCTGGCTTTAGAGGTGAATTCTACCAAATATTTAGAGTAAACACCTTTCATTCTCAAACTATTCCAAAAACTTGCCTAGGAAGGAACATTTATGAAGTCATTCTATGAGGCTAACATCACCTTGATACCAAAACCAAACAAAGGTATCACACACACAAAAAAGAAAATCATTTATAATACCTTTATAATGTTTTTGTTATGTTAATTAGTGTCGATTTACTTCTATTCAAACAACTCCTTTTAACATTTCTCAAAAAGCAGGTCTAGTGGTAAGAATTCCCTCAGGTTTTCTTCTTTTTTAAATTGAAATATAGCTGACTTATAATATCATATTAGTTTCAGATGTTCAGATGAACAAAATAATGATTCAGTATTTTTACAGATTATACTCCATTAAAAGCTATTACAAGATAATGGCTACAATTCCCTGTGCTATACAATTAATCCTTGTTGCTTATCATTTTATACATAATAGTTTGTATCTCTTAATCCCATACCTCTAATTTGCCCCTCCCCCTTCCCTTTCCTCTCTAGTAGCACTAATTTTTTTTCTATATCTGTCAGTCTCTTTCTGTTTTGCATATACACTCTTTGGTATTATTTTTTTTTAGATTCCACAAGTGATATCATACAGTATTTGTCTTTGACTTATTTCACTAAGCATAATATTTTCTAGGTCCACCCACTTTGCTTCAAAGAGCAGAATATCATTCTTTTAATTTTTTTATTTAAAATTTTTATTTTATTTTTATTTTCATTTTTTTATGGCTAGATTACCTGGTCAAGCTTACTAAATGGTTGGGACTTGGTACTATATTTAGTAGTAGATGGTGCTGAATTAGATTCCTTGCCTTGGCAGGGCAGCAGGGTGGGACCCAGGCCTTGAAAGACTCATTGTTTGGGGAGCTCAATCAGGTAAGAATGTGCACTGAAATTTCTGGTCACGTGAGGTCACACATTTTACTCTCCAGATGGGGATAGCCAAGGGCTGTTCTCTCTGTTCAAGCGTCATTATAGGTTGTGCCGTTGGATGAACTAAGCTGCATCCAGTGTGCTCTGTTTACGTTCCCTGGTCAGGCAAGCTGAAGGTTTTATTCAGCAATGAACAGGCTACAGATTAGTTTTCCTTCCTGGATGCAATGGGAGAAGCAGCTCTAACACCAACTATTTGTTGTCTCAACTCAAGCCAACCTGTGCCCCAAGTTCCCTGGCTAAACAGATCCACTGGTTTTGCTCTGCAAACTATTAGCTCTCTCTACCCTTCTCTTGGCTCAAGCACCATTTGATGGCACAACTTCCACGTGTTATCAGCCCTTCTGGTCAGATGAGGTTGGAGCCACAAGTGGGTGGGGCTATGTTTCAACTCTTTTACATGGGCAGGGAGGGGTGGGACCACTCCAGGTATCTCTTAATTTTCCAAACAGGGTCTCTGGTTGGGAGGTGCTGGAAACCATCTTCAGCCTTTGGTATGAATTAATCCCCTTGCCTGTCTGTAGCACAGGGACCCACTATGCTTAGTATTGGCTTTGCTCTGGCTGGAGCACTGCTAGGACATACAGCTTCTAGGTGTTCTTCCCAAGCACTTATGATCAGATGAGGGTGGGAAACAGCCAGTGGGGCTATGTCTCAGCACCCTTTCCTGGGCAGGAATGGAAGGGGCCACTCCAGGGTACCCTCCATTTCCTAAAAAATCTTCCTGGTTGGGTGGGAGCTAACCTCAGCCTTGGCTATAATTTAATTCCCCTGTCTATTTGTAGCAGGAGAACTCTTCACACCTGGCATTGGCTTTGCTCTGGGGGCAATCTGCTGTGCCCACCCACCTCTTGGCTCAAACGTTGCTGGACTACACAACTTCCAGCTATTCTTGCTAGCCTCTCTGGTCAGATGTGGCTGGAAGACACTCTCCACAGTGATTGGGGCTGTGACTCAGCTCCTGGCCTGGACATGGGGAAACTAGACTCTAGGGCAGTCAAAACTTCCTCGTTTGAGGTTCTGAATCAAGGCAATCTGCACCCTGCTAAGTTCTCTGGTCATATTGTACCACAAACTTTGTTCAGCAAATAAGTAAAGCCACTGATTAGTATTACTACTTGGGCACTTCAGGTATGACTCAGTCTGCCAAGATCCATGTTCTTGATTGTTTCAAGCCTCTATTCCTTTCTCCAACACAGATTTCTCAGATTCCCCTGCAATCCTGATGTGGCAAGATCACTCTCACAAAGTGACCAAAATGCTGGAGGGTGCTGGTTGTTCCACTAGGTTCTCTTTTTCCATTGGAGGAACAGTAGTCTCAGAGGAGACCTCTTAGTGTGATGCTGCAGTGGTCTGAGGGAGGGGCAATGCAGTTAGCATGTAGTTCTTCCTCTTACCCTTCTAATGTGATCTGTCTCAGTCTCTGTTGTGAAAGGGGAATGTTTCAGCTTCATCCCTGTGTTCTAGGATTTTCTCAATAATTTCTTGCCCATGAATAGTTGTCAGCTGTTCTTTTTGTGGGGGTGCATGAAATAGGGAATAAATTATGTTGTCATCTTGATGACATCACTCTCACAATCAGTCTTTCACTGTTAAGTATGATGCTAGCTGTAGCCTTTTTGTAGATACACTTTATCAAGTTGAGAACATGCTCTGAAACTATTCCTAATTTGCTCAGAAGTTTTATCAGAAATGGAGATTCGATTTTCTTGAATGACTTTTCAATGTCAATTGAGTTGAGCATATGATTTTTATATTTAATCTATTGATATGGTGGATTACACTGATTGATTTTCTAATGTTAAATCCACTTTGAATACCTGAAATGAATCCCACATGATCATGCTATAAAATTTTTCTTATATATTGCTGGACTCAATTTGCTAATATTTTGAGTGTAAGAACATGAGAAATCGCTCTGTAGTTTTCTTTTTTTCCTTCCTTTCTTCCTTCCTTCCTTCCATTCTTTCGTTCTCTCTTTCTGTACTGTTTTCTTCTGGCTAAGTATCAAGGTAACACTAGGATCATAAAATGAGTTGGGAAATGTCCCTATTTTCAATTTCCTGGAAGAGATTTTGCAACATTTGTGCTAATTATTCTTTAAGTATTTGTAAGAATTCTCCAGTGAAATAATCTGGATGGGGAGTTTTGATTCCAGGAGACTTTTATTAGAAATTCAGCTTTCTTAATGATTACAGGACTACTCAGGGGCTCTACTTCATCTTGAGTTTTAGTAGTTTGTATTTATCAATAAATTCGTCCATTTAATCTAAGTGGTCAATTTTACATGTGTAGAGTTGTTTTTAATATTCCCTTATTATCATATTTATGTCTGTAGAATCTGTAGAATATCCTGTTTCATGCCTTATGCTGCTTATTTGTTTCTTCTCTTTTTAAATTTTTGTCAGTATTGCTAAAGGTATAAAATTTCATTAATATTTTGAACAACCAGCTCTTTGCTTAACTGTTTTTCTCTATTATTTTTATTTAAATTGCATTTATTTGGCCCTTATCTTTATGATTTCCTTCCTTCTGCTTCTGTTGGGTTTATTTTGCACTTCTTCTTCTAGTGTTATGAGGTAGGAACTTAGATTATTAACTAGAGACCTTTCCTCTTTTCTTTTTGTTCTTCCAGTTTTATTGAGATATAACTGACATACAGCACTGTATAAGTTTAAGGTATACAGCATAATGATTTGACTTACATACATTATTAAAAGAATATCACAAAAGTTTAATGAACATCAATCGTCTCATATACATACAACATCAAAGAAATAGAAGAAAATTCCTTGTGATGAGAACTCTTGGGATTTAATCCTTAACAACTTTCATATATAACATACAGCAGTGTTAATTATATCTATCATGTGGAACATTATATCCAGAGTACTTATTCATTTTATAACTGCAAGTTTGTACCTTTTCACTACCTTCATCCAGTTCCACCTCCCAAAACACCCCCCCACCCCTGGTAACCACATATCTGATCTCTTTTCTCTGTTTATTTTATAATTTTTTAAGTATAATTGACCTACAACACTGTTAGTTCCTGTGACACAATATATTGATTTAATATTTCTCTAGATTTCAAAATTATCACCACAATAAATATACTCATGATATGTCACCATACAAAAATGTTACATAGTTATTGACTATATTACACACACTGTACATTTCATCCCCTTAACTCATTTATTTTGTAACTGAAAGTTGTTACCTCTTAATCTCCCTCACCTATTTGTTTTCTCTCACACACTCCTCCCCTCTGGCAACCACCTGTTTCTTCTCTATATCTATAAATCTATTTCTGTTTGTTATGTTTGTTCATTTGTTTTGTTTTGTTTGACTCCAAATATAAGTGAAATCAAACAGTATTTATCTTTAACTTATTTCACTTAACATAATACCCTCTAGGATCATCCATGTTGTTGCAAAAGACAATATTTCATTCTTTTTAGGGCTGAGTAATGTTCCATATATATCACATCTTCTTTATCCATTCATCTATTGATGGTCACTTAAGTTGTTTCCATATATTGGCTATTGAAAATAATGTTGCAATGAAGATAGTGAGCATATAGCTTTTCTAATTAGTGTTTTCATGTTCTTTGGATAAGCACCCAGATGGAATTGCTGGGTCATATGGTACTCCTATTTTTAATTTTTTGAGGAATCTCCATAGTGGCTGCACCAATTTACATTCCCACCAACAGTGCACGAGGGTACATTTTTCTCCACAACTTCACCAACCAGTTTTATTTGTTGCCTTTTTGATGATAGCCATTTTGACAGGTGTGAGGTTGACATCACATTGTGGTTTATTTTTATTTTTATATTGAGGTTGATTTATAATATTATATTATTTACAGGTGCAAAACTTAGTGATTCAAAATTTTTATAGCTTATAATCCATTTATAATTATTTTAAAATACTGGCTATATTCCCAATATTTTTATCTTTTCAATAATGAGCTCTTAGTTTCATTGATCTTTTCTAGTATTACTTTAATCTCTATTTTATGTACTTGTGCTCTGACCTTTATGACTTCTTTCCTTCTACTAATGTTGGATTTTGATTGTTCTTGCTTTTTGCTCCTTTAGGTGTAAGGTTACATTGTTTGAAATTTTTCTTGTTTCCTATCATAGGCTTGTATCACTAAACTTCACTCTTAGAACTGCCTTTGCTGCATCCCATGAATTTTGGATCATTGTTTTGTTTCATTTGTTTCCAGGTATTTGATTTCCTCTTTGATTTCTTCAGTGATTCATTGGTTATTTAGTAGCATACTGTTTAGCCTCCACGTGTTTGTGGATTTTGCAGTTTTTTTCTTCTGGTTGATTGCTAGTCTCATAGCATTGTGATCAGAAGAAAATCCTTGATTTAAGTTCAGTTTTCTTAAAGTTACTGAGACTTGTTTGTGGCCTTGTACATGATCTACCCTGGAGAATGTTCCATGTGCACTTGAAACAAATGTATATTCTTCTTTTTGATGGAATGTTCTATATTCATCTGTTAAGTTCATTTGGTCTAATATGTCATTTATGGACAGGGTTTCCTTATTGATTTTCATTCTGGATAATCTATCTATTGATGTAAGTGGGGTGTTAAACTCCCTTACTATTATTTTGTTACTGTTAATTTCTCCCTTTATGTCTGTTAGTGTTTGCTTTATGTATTTAGGTTCTCCCATGTTGGTGTATGTATATTTACAATTGTTATATCTTTTTGGAATGATCCTTGTCTTTTTGGCGCTTGTTACACTCCCGTTTTAATGTATATTTTGTCTGATATAAGTATTTCAACCCTGGATATCTTTGATTTCCATTTGCATGGAACACCTTTCTCCATTCTCTCACTTTCAGTCTGTGTGTGTCTTTAAATCTGAAGTGCATCTTTTGTAGGCATCATATATATGGATCTTGTTTTTATATCCTTTTAGCCACTTTGTGTCTTTTAATTGGAACGTTTATTCCATTTTTTAAAGTAATTATAGATAGGTATGTACTTTTGACATTTTAAAAAATTGTTTGGGGGTTGTTTTTGCAGTTTCTTTTTGTTCCTTTCTTCTTTTTGTCTCTCTTCCCTTGTGATTTGATGACTATCTTTACTGTTTTGTTTGGATTCCTTTCTGGTTTTGTGTGTGTATCTATTATAGACTTTTTATTGGCAATAAAGATATATATATATGTTTCTCTCTATATATGTAGTTTATATATACTCAATATATATGCATGATTATTTTAAGTTCCTGATCTCTTAATTTTAAATGCATTTAACAACCCTGCATTTTTCTCCTCATCCCCCACTGTTACTGTTTTTGACATCATATTTTACATCATTTTGTAAAAGGCCAATATCACCAATGAACATAGATGCAAACATTATTAGCAAAATAGAAATAAACAATACATTAAAGATGATGCATCATGATCAAATGTGATTTATTCCAGGCATGCAATGATGGTTCAATATCCACTAATCAATCAATGTGATACACCAAATTTACAAGATGAAGAATAAAAATCATATAATCTTCTCAATAGATGCAGAAAAGGCTTTTGACAAAATTCAACACACTGTTATAATAAAAATTCTCTGGAAAGTGGGTATAGAGGGAACAAACATCAACATAATAAAAGCCATATGTTATAAGCACAAATCTAATGTCATATTCAATTTTGAAAAGCTGAAAGCATTTCCTCTAAGATCAGAAGCAAGACAAGGATGCCTACTCTCTCCACTTTTATTCAACAAAGTATTGGAAATCCTAGCCAAGCAATCAGACAAGAAAAAAAGAAACAAAAATAATTCAAATTGGAAAGGAAGAATTAAATCTGTCACTCTTTGCAAACGATAGGATACTATAGAAAGAAAATCCTAAAGCTCCCACCAAAAACCTCCTAGAACTCATCATGAATTTGGTTATATTTCAGGATACAAAATTAATATACAGAAATCTGTTGTATTTCTATACTAACAACAAACTATCAGAATTAAAAATTAAAAAATCAATCCCACTTACAATCACCTCAACAAGAATAAAATACCTAGGAATAAACTAACCTAAGGAGGTAAAACATCTGTACTTGGAAACTATAAGACACGGATGAATGAAGTTGAAGAAGATACAAACAGATGAAAAGATATGCTGTGTTCATTGATTGAAAGAATTAATATTTCTAAAATTACTGTACTACCCAAGGCAATCTACAGATCCAATGGAATCCATATCAAAATACCCAGGGCATTTTTCACAGAAGCAGAAGAAATAATTTTAAAATATGTATGGAAACACAAATGATCCTGAATAGCCAAAACAATCTTGAGAAAGAGGAATAGAACTGGAGTTATCACACTCCCTAACTTCAGAATATACTACAAAGCTACAAAAATGAAAACAGCGTGGTACTGACACAAAAACAGACACATAGAGCAATGGAACAGAATAGAGAGCCCAGAAATAAACCCAAGCACTTATGGTCAATTAACCTAAGACAAAAGAGGCAAGAATATACAAAGGAGAAAAGGCAGTCTCTTCAATAAGTGGTGCTGGGAAAACTGAACATCTACATATAAAAGAATAAAAATAGAACATTTCCTCACACCATATACAAAAATAAACTCAAAATGGATTAAAAACCCAAATGAATATAAGACCTAATATTATAAATCTCCTGGAAGAAAACATAGGAATAAACCTCCTTGACATTGGTCTTGACAATGATATTTTGCATATGACACCTAAAACACAGGCAGAAAAATCAAAAATAAACAAGTGGGACTATACCAAATTTAAAAGCTTCTGAACAACAAAAGAAACCATGAACAAAATGAAAAGACAACCTACGAAATGAGAGAAAACATTTGCAAACAATCTGTCTGATCACAGAATAATATCCAAATTATATAAAGAACTCATACAACTGAATAGAAAAACAAGTAATAATCCAATTGAAAAATGGTCCAATGACCTGAGTAGACATCTTTCCAAAAAGATATATAAAAGGCCAACAAGGATATGAAAAGGTTCTCAACATCTCTAGTCATTAAGGAAATGCATACTCAAACCATAATGAGATATCACCTCACACCTGTTAAAATGGTTATAATGAAAAGACAAGAAATAACAAATGCTGACAAGGATTCAGAGGAAAGGGAACCCCTGTACACAGTTTCTGGGATAGTAAATTAATATAGTCACTATGGAAAACAGTATGAACATTCCTCAAAAACTTAAGAATAGAACTATCATATGATCCAACAATTCTTCTTCTGGGTATAAATAAGAAGGAAATGAAAACAGTATGTTGAAGAGATATCTGTACCCCAATATTTATCCAGCATTATATATAACAGCCAAAATATGGAAATAACCTAAGTGTTCACCAATAGATGAATGGATCATGAAGTTGTGGTATATAGAGACAATGGAACATTATTCAGCCATAAAAATGAGGAAATCTGTTATTTTCAATAACATGGATGGACCTTGAGAACATTATGCTAAGTGAAATAAGTCAGCCAGAGAAAACGTATACTGTATGATCTCACTTATATGTAGAATCTAAACAACAACAACATTAATAAAATTCTCATAGAAAAAGAGATCAAATTTTGTGGTTACCAGACGCAGGGTATAGGGGGTTGGCAGTTGGATGAATGTGGTCACAAAGTAAAAACTTCCAGTTATAAGACAAATAAGTTCTGGAGACATAATGTACAACACGATGACTATAGTTAACACTGCTGTATGCTATATTTGAAAGTTGTTGAGAGAGTAAACCTCAGGAGTTCTCATCATAAGAAAAAAATACTTTTTGTAGCTATATAACATGATGGATGTTAACTAACATTTTGTGGTAATTATTTTAATATATGTAAGGCATTATGTTAGACACCTTAAACTTATACAGTGCTGCATGTCAATAATATCTCATTAAAATTTGGAGAGGGAGTTTAACCCAAAAAATTATACAGTAGCAACGAATATGCAAGGAAGAAGGCAGTAAAGGTGGATGTGACTATAAAAGAAAAAGCAAAAGGGATCCTTGAGATAATGAAATTTTTCTTGACTAATCAATGTCAATAACCTGGTTCTGATATTATACTGTAAGTCTGAAAGATGTTACCATTGGGGGAACTGAGTTTAAAAAAAAAAGATCTCTGTATTATTTCTTACAACTTCATGTGATTCTATGATCTTAAATTAAAAGGTTAATTTTTTTAAAAAAAATGGCCCATAAGTTTTGGATCATAATGCTTTCATTTTCATTTGTCTCTAGATATTTTTTGATTTCCTCAGTGATCCATTTGTTGTTTAGTAGGGTATTTTTTATCCTCCACTTGTTAGTTCTTTTTTTCTCGTAGTTGATTTCTAATCTCATAGCGTTTTGGTTAGAAAAGATGCTTGGTATGATTTCAGTTTTCTTAAATTTACTGAGGCTCACTTTTTGGCCCATCATGTGATCAGTCCTGGAGAATGTTCCATGTGCACTTGAAAAGATTGTGTATTCTGCTGCTTTTGGATAGAATGCTATATAAATATCAATTAAGTCCATCTGGTCTAATGTGCCATTTAAATTCTGTGTTTCCTTATTGATCTGTCTGGATGATCTGTCCATTGGTGAAAGTGGGATGTAAAGCCTCCCACTATTATTGTGTTACTGTCGATTTCTCCTTTTATGCCTGTTAGTATTTGCCTTACAAACTGGAGTGCTCTCGTATTGGGTGTGTATATATTTATAATTGTTATATCTTCTTCTTGCATTGATCCCTTGATCATTATGTAGTGTCCTTCTTTGTCTCTTGTAACAGTCTTTATTTTAAAGTCTATTTTGTCTGATATGAATATTGATACTGCAGCTTTCTTTTGTTTTACATTTGCATGGAATACCTTTTTCCATCCCCTACACTTTCAGTCTGTATGTGTCCCTACATCTGAATTGGGTCTCTTGTAGCAGCATGTATATGGGTCTTGTTTTTGTATCCATTCAGTCAATGTCACTTGATTGGATCCTATATTCCATTTATGTTTAAGGTAATTATCGATATATGTTCCTATTGCCATGTTCTTAATTGTTTTGGGTTTGTTTTTGTAGGCCTTTTTTCTTCCCTTCCTATTTTGTTCTCTCCTTTTGTGATTTGATGATTAGCTTTAGTGTTGTGTTTGGATTCCTTTTTCTTTTTTGTGTGTGTATCTATTGTACATTATCAGTTTGTGGTTACCATGAGGTTTCAATGTAGCAGTCTATATATAAACGAGATTGTTTTAAGTTGCTGTTCTTTTCATTTCAAATGTGTTTCCAATATCCTGCATTTGTGCTCTCCTCTTCTCATAATTGCTGGTTTTGATATCATATTTGTGTGCAGATGATTTCCTACATTTACTGTATGTTTGCCTTTAATGGTGAGCTTTTCAATTAGTAATTTTTTTGTTTCTAGTTGTGGACTTTTCTTTTCCACTTACTGAAATTCTTTTAACATTTGTTGCAAAGCTGATCTGCTGGTACTTAATTCTCATAGCTTTTGCTTGTCTGTAAATCTTTTGATTCTCCATTGAATATGAAAGAAAGTAGAGTATTCTTGCCTGTAGGTTCTGCCCTTTCATCATTTTAAATATATCATGCCACCCCCTTCTGGCCTGCAGAGTTTCTGCCGAGAAATCAGCTGATAATATTATGGGAATTCCCTTGTACATTATGCTGCTTTTCCCTTGTTGCTTTTAATATTTTTTCTTTGTCTTTAATGTTGTCAATTTGATTACTATGTGTCTCGGTGAGTTCCTTCTTGGGTTTGTCCTGCCTGTGACTCTCTGTCCTTCCTGGACTTGGGTGAGAGATTCCTTTCCCATGTTAAGGAAGTTTTCAGCTATTATCTCTTCAAATATCTTCTCAGGTCCCTTCTCTTTCTCTTCTCCTTCTGGGACCCCATAATGTAAATATTGGTGTGTTTAATGTTGTCCCAGAGGTCTCTGAGACTGTGCTCATTTCTTTCTATTCTTGTTTCTTTATTCTGTTTCACAGCAATGATTTCCACCATTCTGTCTTCCAGCTCACTTATTCATTCTTCTGCCTCTGTTGCTCTGCTATTGATTCCTTCTAGTGTATTTTTCATTTCAGTTATTGTATTGTTCAGCTCAGTTTGTTTTTTCTTTAATTCTTCTAGGTCTTTGTTAAGCATTTCTTGCATCTTCTTGATCTGTGCCCCCATTCTTTTTTTCTGAGATCTTGGACCATCTTCACTATCATTACTCTGAATTCTTTTTCCTGTACATTGCCTATCTCCACTTCACTAAGTTGTTCCTCTGGGGTTTTATCTTGTTCATTCAACTAGGATATATCATTTTGCTGTCTCATTTTTTCTAACTTTCTGTGATTGTGGTTTCTGTTTCACAGGCTACAGGACTGTAGTTCTTCTTGCTTCTGCTGTCTGCTCTCTAGTGGATGAGGCTGTCTAAGAGGCTTGTGCAGGCTTCCCGGTGGGAGGGTCTGGCTTCTGCCCACTGGTGTGTGGAGATGAGTCCTGTCCCTCTGGTGGGCAGGGCCATGCTCAGGAAGATTTTAAGCAACCTGTCTGCTAATGGGTGGGGCTGTGTTCCTGCCTTGTTGGTTGTTTGGCCTGAGATATCCCAGCACTGGAGCCTACAGGCTGTTGGGTGATGCTAGGTCTTGGGTAGAAAATGGCAGCCTCCAGGAGGACTCATGCAAATGATTACCCACCAGAAATGCCACTGCCAGTGTCTTTGCCCCCACAGTGAGCCTCTGCAGGAGACCCTCCAATACTAGCAGGTGGGTCTGGCCCAGTCTTTTATGAGGTCACTGCTTTTTTCTTTTGGCATGTATTTATAGACCTTATTCTTTACACATATATATATACAGGACTTCTGACCATTTTTTAATTGAGTTGTTTGTATTTTTGTTATTGAGCTGTTTATATATATTTGACATTAACCCTTATTGGTCATATTATTTGCAAATATTTTCTCCCATTCAGTAGTCTTTTGGTTTCCCCTATGGTTTTCTTTGCTGTGCAAAAGCTTTTAAGTTTAATTAGGTCCCATTTGCTTCTTTTTCTTTTTTTTTTTTAATTTTTACCCTCACCTTTAATAAGGAGTGGAAATTGGATTGTCAAAACCACAAATCAGGGAGCCTGGTATCACATCTTTACAAAATACTAGACTAGAATCTTGAAGAGCATGAGCTTTCAGAAGCCACTGTGATGATTATTAGTAGTCACTGTGGGCTCTCACAGAACAAATCAGGCCATTTCCCCTTACATGTGTGTGCATGTGGTGCAGACATGGTATATCTAGATTTCAGGAAGGTGTTTGACAGAGATTCCTATGATCGTTTTGTTGTTTGTTTAAAAAACATTTTTTTGGCCACACTGCATGGCTTGTGGGATCCTACTTCCCCAACCAAGGATTGAATCAGGGCTCTTGGCAGTGAAAGCACAGATTCCTAACAAGTGGAATGCCATGGAATTCCTAAAATTTTATTTTATATAGGAGTATAGTTGATTAACTATATTGTATTAGTGTCAGGTGTACAGCAAATTGATTCAGTTATATATATACATGTATCTATGCTTTTTCAAATTCTTTTCCCATTTAGGTTATTAAAGAGTATTGAGCAGAGTTCCTTGTGCTATAAAGTAGGTCCTTGTGGGTTATATATTTCATTTTTTTACTTTTATTTTTAAAAATTTTATTGGAGTATAGTTGTAGGAGAGTTCCTTTTTCTCCACACCCTCTCCAGCATTTATTGATTGTAGATTTTTTGATGATGGCCATTATGACCTGTGTGAAGTGATACCTTATTGTGGTTTTGATTTGCATTTCTCTAATAATTAGTGATATTGTGCATCTTTTCATTTGCTTTTTAGTCATCTGTATGTCTTCTCTGGAGAAATGTCTATTTAGATCTTCCACCGATTTTTTGACTGGGTTGTTTGCGGTTTTGATATTGAGCTGCATGAGCTCTTTGTATAGTTTGGAGATTAATCCCTTGTCAGTTGCTTCATTAGCAAATATTTTCTCCCATTCTGAGGATTGTCTTTTTGTTTTGTTCATGGTTTCCTTTACTGTGCAAAACCTTTTAAGTTTAATCAGGTTGCATTTATTTATTTTTGTTTTTATTTTCATTATTCTCAGAGGTGGATCAAAAAAGATCTTCCTGCGATTGATGTCAGAGAGTGTTCTCCCTATGTTTTTCTCTGAGAATTTTATAGTATCTGGTCTTACATTTAGGTCTTTAATCCATTTTTAGTTTATTTTTTTGTGTATGGTGTTAGGGAGTGTTCAAATTTCATTCTTTTGCATGTAGCTGCCCAGTTTTCCCAGCATCACTTATTGAAGAGGCTTTCTTTTCCCCATTGTATATCCTTGCCACCTTTGTCATAGATTAGGCAACTGAATTTGCATGGGTTTATCTCTGGACTTTCTATCCTGTTCCATTGAGCTATATTTCTGATTTTGTGCCAGTACCATACTGTTTTGATCACTGTAGCTTGGTACTATAGTTTGAAGTCAGGGAGTCTGATTCCTCCTGAAACTGGGCATAGAGGGAACCTACCTCAACATAATAAAGGCCATATATGACAAGCCCACAGCAAACATTATTCTCAATGGTGAAAAACTGAAGGCATTTCCTCTATGATCAGTAACAAGGCAAGGATATCCACTCTCGCCACTTTTATTCAACATAGTTTTGGAAGTCTAAGCCATGGCAATCAGAGAAGAAAAAGAAATAAAAGGAAACCAAATTGGAAAAGAAGTAGTAAAACCAACACTGTTTGCAGATGCCATGATACTATACATAGAAAATCCTAAAGATGTTACCAGACAACTACTAGAGCTCCTCAATGAATTTCGTAAAATTAAAGGATACAAAATTAATACACAGAAATCTTTTGCATTCTTACACACTAACAACAAAATATCAGAAAGAGAAATTAAGAAAACGATCCCCTTTACCATCACATCAAAAATTATTATATATCTAGGAATAAACCTACCTAAGGAGTCAAATGACATGTACTCAGAAAACAATAAGGTACTGATGAAAGAAATCATAGATGACAGAAACAGCTGGAGAGATATACTATGTTTTTGGATTGGAAGAATCAATATTGCTAAAATGACTAGCAATCTACAAAGCAATCTACAGTTTCAATGCAATCCTTATCAAATTACCAATGGCATTTTTCACAGAATTAGAACAAAAAAAATTATAATTTGTATGGAAACACCAACGACCCCAAATAGCCAAAGCAATCTTGAGAATGGTTATCTCTTTTAAGTATAGCAGTGTGTACATGTCAATCCCAAACTCCCAATCTATCCCTCGCCCCCACCCTTCCTCCCTGGTAACCATGAGTTCATTTTCTATGTCTGTGAGTCTATTTCTAAAACAGAAATATACATCAGTTGAACAGGATAAAAAGCCCAGAAATAAACCCACGCACCTATGTCAATTAATCTATAACAAAGGAGTCAAGATTATACAATGGAAGAAATGCAGTCTTTTCAATAAATAGTGCTGGGAAAACTGGACAGCAACATGAAAAAGAATGAAATATAACATTATCTAACACCATACACAAAAATAAACTCAAAATGGAATAACAATCTAAATGTTAAGACTGGCTACTATAATACTCTTGGAGAAAAACATAGGCAGAACACTCTTTGACATAAATCACAGAATTGTCTTTTTTGATCCATCTCCTAGAGTAATGGAAGTTAAAAAAAAATAAACAAATGGAACCTAACAAAACTCAAAAGCTTTTGCACAGCAAAGGAAGCCATAAATGAAACAAAAAGACAACCCACAGAATGGGAGGAAATATTTGCAAATAATGCTACCGACAAAGGATTAATCTCCAAAATTTACAAACAACACACGTAGCTCAATATCAAAAATACAAACAAGCCAATCAAAAAATGGGCAGAAGACCTAAATAGACATTTCTCCAAAGAAGACATACAGGTAACCAAGAGGCATATGAAAAGATGCTCAACGTTGCTAATTATTAGAGGAATGCAAACCAAAACTATTTTGAGATATCAACTCACACCTGTCAGAATGGCTATCATTAAAAATCTACAAACAATAAATGCTGGAGAGGCTGTGGAAAAAAGGGAACCCTCCTACAATGTTGATGGGAATGTAAATTGGTACAGCCACGATGGAGAACAATATGGATGTTCCTTAAGAAACTTAAAAAAAAGAGCTACCATATGATCCAGCAATCCCACTCCTGAGCATATATCTGGAGAAAAACATGGTTTGAAAGGGTACATGCAGCTCAGTGCTCATTGCAGCACTGTATACAGTAGCGAAGACATGGAAGCAACCTAAATGCCCATCAACAAAGGAATGGATAAAGAAGATGTGGTACATATATACAATGGAATATTACTCAGTCATTAAAAAGAATGAAATAATGCCATTTGCAGCAACATGGATGGACCTAAAGATTATCATACTAAGTGAAGTTAGTCAGACAGAGAAAGACAACTATTATATGATATATCTTATATGTGGAATCTTAAAAAAATCATACAAAGGAACTTATTTACAAAACAGGTCCTGTTTGTTTCTTTTTGCTTTTGTTTCCTTTGCTTTTGGAGACAGATCCAAAAAAAATATTGCTATGATTTATGTCAAGGAGTATTCTGCCTATGTTTTCTTCAATGAGTTTTATGGTTTCTGGTCTTACGTTTAGGTATTTGATTAATTTTGAGTTTCTTTTTGTATATGGGTGTGAGAAAATGTTCTAATTTCATTCTTTTACATGTAGGTGTCCAGTTTTCCCAGCACCACTTATTGAAGAGGCTGTCTATTCTCCACTGTATAGTCTTGCCTCTTTTGTCTTAGATTAATTGACTGTAAGTACATTTGTTTATTTCTGGGCTCTCTATTCTGTTCCGTATGTTTCTGTTTTGTGCCAGTACCATGGTGTTTTGATTACTGTAGCTTTGTAGTATAGTCTGAAGTCAGGGAGTGTGATACCTCCAATTTTGTTTATTTTTCTCAAGATTGCTTTCGTAATTCAGGGTCTTTGGTGATTGCATATACATTTAGGATTATTTGTTCTAATTCTGGGGAAAATGCCCTGGGTATTTTGGTAGAGATTGCATTAAATCTGTAGATTGCTTTGAGAAGTATGGATATTTTAGCGATATTAATTCTTCCTATACAAGAATGTAGGGTATCTTTTCATTTCTTTGTATCATCTTCAATTTCCTCCATCAATGATTTATAGTTTTCAGAGTATAGGTCTTTCACCTCCTTGGTTAAGTTTATTCCTAGATATTTCATTCTTTTTGATACGATTTTAAACTGGATTTTTTTAGCTTTCTCTTTCTGATATTTTATGATTAATGTATAGACAAGCAAGAGATTTCTGTATATTAATCTTGTATTCTACAACTTTACTGAATTATTAGTTCTAAGAGTTTATTTTGATACTTTAGGATTTTCTATATAAAATATCATGTCATCTGCAAATAGTGATAGTTTTACTGTTTACTTCAAATTTGGATGCCTTTTATTTCATTTTATTGTCTGATTGCTGTGGCTAACCGCACTTGGTTCTTTTTCTTTTCATATTCACTATGTAGTCTTAACCCTAGCCAATTCCAGCTTTTTATATACTCTATGCCTTTCCCTACACTGCTGAATGTGACCGAATTAAAATATACAGTCATGGGAACTGATTTCACTTCAAAATTATGATTACTTACATCAACACGTGGGCTGTTAATGCTGCTTGGCAATCATAATACATTTTCCATTAGTTCATTTGCTAGATTTCATAAACTGTGTTTGCATGGCTTCTCTTTCTGTAGTCTCCAGCACCTTCATCCCCAGCCTTTAGTCTTATCTGATTACTTTGGCTGCTATTTTACTGAGAAAATAAATGCACAAAGAGAACTTTTAAAATCTCCCACATTTTATCTACCCATTTATTATCAGTACCCATTTACTAGGCCTTACCTCCTATTACTATTGATGACTTGCTATTCTCTAGATAAGCACAACCCATACACATGTACACTCAATCTCACTGTTTCTCCTTCTCAAGGACACATTTCCGGAAAGTTTTCTCTCTTCTCCTATATCATCAATTTTTCCTTCTCTATTATATATTCCCCCATCAATATACTAACATGCTGTTATTTATCACCTTAATTTTTTTCTGACTACTCCTTTCCCTTCATCTACCAACACATTTTCCTTCTCTTTAGAGTAAAAGTCCTCAAAAATAATACTGATCTTTCCCCCAAAACTTGCTTATCCCACAGTCATCTTCAATTTAGTTAAGATTATGTAAGATTATCTCCATATTTCCAATACCTTAGACCCAATCCTGGAGTTACTCTTTCTTTTTTCCTTTTTGTTTTTTTTTAACAACCTGCATCCATTCTCAGGAAGTTCAGGAAACTATGTTCAGTTATACTTTCAAAATATATGAACTAAGCCAAAATAATCTCTCATGTGAATCATTGCAATAACCTCTTATCTCTTCTCTGGGCTTCTGTTCATGATCCATCACAGTCTATTACAGCTAATATCCAAAGTGATCCTGTTAAAATATTAACCAGTTCATGTCACCCTTTTACCCCAAAATTCCAGGGCTTTCCATATCAATAAAAGTAAAAGGTTAGGGATTTCCCTGGCTGTCCAGTGGTTAGGACTCCATGCTTCCACTTCAGGGGCACGGGTTTGGTCCCTGCTCAGGGAAGTAGGATCCCGCATTCCGTGCATATGTGGACAAAAAAATAACTAAATAAAATTAAATATATGCATATATGAACAAGAGAAAACCTTAAAACAGTAAAAGCTTAAATACTTAAAATCCATGTCTTACAATCTTGTAATCTATGTAATCTTTCCCCTCCAACACACACACACACACACACAATTGCCTCTATAATATCACTTTTAATCATTGTCCCCTTACATCTGTCACTTCAGCTACGTTGACCATCTTGATATCCCTTGAAAATATCAGGCATGTTTCTGCCTGATCACTTTTGTGCTTGCAGATTTCTTTGCCGGTTCTTTCTGCAGTAAATCTTCCTGTCTCTTGTGTTGATTACTTTCTAGTGGAAGGATATGGAGAGAGAAAAATAAATAAGTAAAACATATACTATGTCGGATTTGAAGTGTTATTATCTCTTTAGTTAACTCTTCTTCATTCTGTCTATTATTGTCTCCTGGAAATATGGTTATGTATATTAAACCCTCCCTCTGTCTTCCATATCTCTTGACTTATCTTCAATTTTCCATCACTTCGTTTCTGCACTTCATTCTGAATAATTTCTTTAGATTTATTTTAAGTTCATATATTAATTCTTCAGCTATGTCTAATCTTATGTTTTATGCATTCAGTTTAATTATTAGAATTAATGTTAAGTTTTCAATTCTAGATATTCTAATTTGGTTCTTTTTCAACATGCATGGATGTTTTAAGAGTTTTATTTCTGGTTCATGATTTGAGGCTTTTCTTTAATGTCTTTAAACATTTTAACACATTTCATTTATATCCCTTGATAATTCTAATATTTGAAGTCTTTGTTTTCTGCTTCTGCTGTTTCTTTGTAAGTTTTGTGATTTTTAAAATTATTTTGAAGTGCTCATTTTCCTGAGAACTATTTGAGAAAAGGTTTACATTGTGTTTTGTCAAAGAGGAATATTCTATATGCAACAAAAGCCATTAAAGGGTGTCAACTAAGGATGTTTTATGCTTCTAAAAGATCACTCTGAATGATTTGTAGAGAAAGGTGAGGGACAGACAAGAGGGGAAGCAAATAACATTAATTAGTAAGCTGTTGCCATAGTCCGGGAACATATGAAAGTGGCTTAGATTAAAGTGATAGCATGTTATCATTTCTTTGTGAGTCCTTCCACACACACACATGATGAGAGGGAGATGATTTTTGAGATGGTAGAAACTAGAGTATGCATGTGTACTGATGACAATGATCCAGGGGAGAGAGACAGAGACAGAAAGAGATGTATTGGAAGGAAAAAATAAATACATTGCAAGGGGGAAGTTATTGAGAAGAAAATGAATGAAGTCCTGATAATAAGTGGAAAGTTTGGCTTTAAATAGGAGCTGGAGTAACCATCTTTTTAGTAAAGAAGTAAGAAAAAGTATGAGTACAGATGCAAGTAAGTTGGCAAATTTGGTGGTGGAAAAAGGAAAGAATTCCAATCTAATACGTAGTTTCCATTCTTGAAATCCTGTTGTGTAAAAGCTGGTTTTAAACCCAAATGATAAGTTCTATATTTCATTAAAAGGAATCCAATGGGAATTTGTCAAGGTTACTAATGTCAGACCCATGAATTTGATAGGCCCCAGTATAACTATCATATACAGGATTTTAAACCAACACTAGTTGCTTCACTTCCTGACTAATGCTATTAATAGCTATCATTTATTGGGCATTTGCTTTGAACCAGACACTGCTCTCAGCATATATATAGAGAGAGAGAGTAGAAGCATATTATGTACTTTCTTGACAACATCTTGTATCATTTTTTAATTGTTGCCTATTTTCCTTTATCAGACTTGTAAGCTCCTTGAGAAGCAAACACTTGAATTTCATCCACATGTTTATGCATGTAACTTCTTATGGATTTCTTTTTTATTTTTTTTAAATGAGAACTGGGTCCTGGTTGCCCTGATCACCTTTGACATCATTGCTTAGCTTAATTCTATTGGGATTCAGCTATGTAAATGAATCTCTTTCCTTCAGTCTTATTTTGATCATCAACATTGTAGCAGAAAGAGCATTGAATCAGGAGTAGAAGACCTAGTTCTTACACTGAGTTATGTGACCTTGGGCAAGTCACTGCCCTCGTCTGAACCTTAATTTTCCCATATGTAAAAAAGGTCTTTGATTTGATTATCTCTTTGACTACCAGTTATAGCATTCTGTAATTTCTCTTCTGTTTTTATCTACTTGAAATTTCTCACCCTGACACTCAAAGTCCTCTGTGTTATTGTGTCATCTTATTTTCTTCACTTTACTACATGTGTTTTATATTCTAGACAAGTTAGATTACTTGCTGTTCTCTGAATATACCTATACTTTCCTTGTTGAAATATTAACCAACTTCTAAATTTCCTCAAAACCCACCACCTCAGTAAGAAAAGTGTGATTTCCCAAATTATATAATAGATTTCTTCTTTCTTTAATAATTTCAATTATTTTCTGTACCTCACTAATTTTATCTACCCATGTATTGTGAATTGTTCTTACATCTTCTATAACACTAAAAGATGTTGGAAGGAATAAACTAACTTTTGAACCCACTTTACCCCATCACACACATACCGTTAGCTTGGGACTTCAATCAACCTTTTTTTTTTTTTTTTTTAGTTTATCTATAAGGTAAACCCAGACAAGGTTTATTGTGCCTCTAAATCAAGCTATTAGGGAAGCTTACTAGAGGTTTTCCTTACGTATCATTTCATGCTTTTAGTTCTCTTTTGTTTTTTCTTTTTCTTTTTTTTTTCTTTTTTGGACTTGGATATCCCATGGGTGAGGAGGGACCACTGATTTCTGGCATAATGCTTGTGGATGTCATAATACTGTCTATTTTTATTAACATGCAAGAGACTTTGAACCCAGTCCTAGCCCCATGAAAAACTAAAATCTATTGTTATTCCAGTGTGTTATAAGCAGTCTCTGCATCTGAATAATTGAATTTGGATATATATAGTTAGTTATCTTGCTACACTTGAAGTGGAAACATTTTTAGAAGGTGGTGTTGGTGGTGTGGGATGAGAGAGTACCATTTATTGCATTTCTGAGATACAAACTATTGCTTTTGAATCTGGGTTTTCCTAGTAAGCAAGTTATTATGATAGTTTAAAACTGTTACTCTTTGGGTGTGTTCACAAAACCCATATCACCTTAAAAATTATTTATTTTCCAGATACCATGAATGAGAGTACTGAAGTTTCAACAACTACACGTGTGTCTGTATTCACAAATTTGGAAAATAAAAATACAGAAAGAGAAAATAAATAACACCTTTAATAATACTGCTCAAAGATAACCCAAATTTTGTATAATCTCCTCCATGTTGATGTACGTATTTATACATACACATATTTATATATATGTATATTTATATTTTGTCTGTATATTATGGATATATGGGTACAATTATATATTTATGAATATATATTTATTTAGTAAATTGAGATCACACTATGAAATATTGTGATTTATTTCATGAGTATTGTAAGTATTTTCCCCATGGTATTAAATGTTCAAATATATTATTTTAATGGCCTTATAACAATCCATTTGGATATATCATAATTTACTTAACCAGTCTATTTTAAGGATTTAGATGATTTTATATTTTCTGCTATTAAAAATAATTCCATGATAGCATGATGAATCCATTTGTATAGAAATATGTATTATAGTTTCTTCTTCTATGGAATAAATTCCTAAAATGTGATTTACTAAGTCAAAGGATTTAAGCATTTTAAAAACAATTACTATTACAAACTTACTTTCCAGAAAAATTTTACTGATTTACATAATGACCAGTAGTGATATAGAATTGGCACTCGTTTTACTAAAAAACGAGTTGCTCTTAGGACAATATATCTGCCTACCTTGCTAAAATACATTCTTCCCAAGCTAAGTTAGTACCAATTAGAAGCCAACTTTCTGTTTGCGACACTGTCAGCAGTATTTTGACTATTAACTGGGGCTGAAATGGGAAGATGTGGTTTACAAAAAGTAATGTAGGGGACCTTCAAGATGACAGAGGAGTAAGGCATGGAGATCACCTTCCTCCCCACAAATACATCAAAAATACATCTCCATGTGGAACTACTCCTACCGAACACCTACTGAAGGCTGACAGAAGACCTCAGACTTCCCAAAAGGCAAGAAACTCCCCACATACCTGGGTAGAGCAAAAGAAAAACAAGACACAAAAGAATAGGATGGGGCCTGCACCTCTGGGAGGGAGTTGTGAAGAAGGAAAAGTTTCCACACAACAGGAAGCCCCTTCACTGGTGGAGATGGGGGTGGCAGGGGGAAGCTTCAGAGCCAAGGAGGAGAGCACAAAAACAGGGGTGCAGAGGGCAAAGCGGAGAGGTTCCCACACAGAGGATCAGTGCTGACCAGTACTCACCAGCCTGAGAGGCTTGTCTGTTCACCCGCTGGGGTAGGTGGGAGTTGAGAGCTGAGGCTCAGGCTTCGGAGGTCAGATCCCAGGGAGAAGACTGGGGTGGGCTGCGTGAACACAGCCTGAAGGGGGCTAGTGTGCCACAGCTAGCCGGGAGGGAGTCCAGGAAAATGTCTGGACCTGCCAAAGAGACAAGAGATGGTTGTTTTGGGGTGCATGGGGAGAGGGGATTCAGAGCACTGCCTAAACGAGCTCCAGAGATGGGCGTGAGCCATGGCTATCAGCGCGGACTTGAGAGACAGGCATGAAATGCTAATGCTGCTGCTGGAGTCACCAAGAACCCTGTGAGAAAACACAGGTCACTGTCCACACCTGCCCTCCTGGGAGCCTTTGCAGCCTGCTACTGCCAGAGTCCCATGATCAAGGGACAACTTCCCCGGGAGAACACATGGCATGCCTCAGGCTGCTGCAATGTCAAATCGGCCTCTGCTGCCACAGGCTCATGCCTCATTCCGTACCCCTCCCTCCCCCAAACCTGAGTAAGTCAGAGATCCCTAATCAGTTGCCATATTAACCCCATCTGGTCTGGGCAAGGAAGAGACGCCCTCAGGTTACCTACACACAGAGGCAAGGCCAAATCTAAAGCAGAACAAAGAAGAGAAACGGAAATTACTCCCAGCAGCCTCAGGAGCAGTGGATTAAACCTCCACAATCAAGTTGATTTACCCTGCCTCTGTGGAATACCTGAATAGACAATGAATCATCCCAAAATGTAGGGGGTGGACATTGGGAGCAACTGTACACTTGGGGTTTGCTTTCTACATCTAATTTTTTTTGGTTTTAGGTTTACCTTAGCTTAGTATTTAGAGCTTATTATCATTGGTAGATTTGTTTACTAATTTGGTTGCGCTCTTCCTTTTTTAAATTTTTTTTTCCTTTTTCTCTTTTTGTGAGTGTCTATCTGTATGCTTTTTCGTGTGATTTTGTCTGTATAACTTTGCATTTACCATTTACCCTAGGATACAGTTTCTCTAGTTTTTTTGGTTTCTTTGTATAGACTTTACCATTTGTTATCATTGGTGGATTTGTTTTCTGCATTGCTCTCAACTTCCTTTCTCTCTTTTTTTAATAATTTTTAATTTTTTAATTTTTATTAATTTTTTAAATTTAATAACTTTATAATATTTTATTCAGTTTATTGTTTCTTTCTTTCTTCTTTCCTTTCTTCCTTCCTTCCTTCCTTTATTTTCTTTCTTTCTTTCTTTCTTTCTTTCCTTCTTTCTTTTCTTTCTTTCTTTCTTTTATACCTTTTCTTCTGAGCCATGTGGCTGACAGGGTATTGGTGCTCAGGCCGGGTATCAGGCCTGACACTCTGAGGTGGGAGAGCCGAGTTCAGGACATTGGTCCACCAGGGACCTCCCAGCACCATGTAATATCAAACAGTGAAAGATCTCCCAGAGATCTCCATCTCAACGCTAAGAACCAGCTCCACTCAATGACCAGCAAGCTACAGTGCTGGACACCCTATGCAAAGCAACTAGCAAGATAGGAACACAAACCCACCCATTAGTATAGAGGCTGTCTAAAATCATAATAAATTCAATGACACCCCAAAACACACCACCAGAGGCGGTCCTGCCCACCAGAAAGGCAAGATCCAGCCTCATACACCAGAACACAGACACCACTCCACTCCACGAGGAAGCCTGCAAAGTCCATTAAACCAAGTTTACCCACTGGGGGCAGACACCAAAAAGAATGGGAACCACAAACATGCAGGCTGTGAAAAGGAGACCCCAAACACAGTAACTTAAGGAAAATGAGAAGACAAAGAAACACACAGCAGATGAAGGAGCAAGGTGAAAACCAGCCAGACCAAACAAATGAAGAGTAAATAGGCACTCTACCTGAAAAAGAATTCAGAGTAATAAAAGTTAAGATGATCCAAAATCTTGGAAATAAAATTGAGAAAATACAAGAAATGTTTAACAAGGATGTAGAAGAACTAAAGAGCTAACAAACAATGGTGAACAACACAATAAATGACATTTAAAATTCTCTAGAAGGAATCAACAGCAGAATAAATGAGACAGAAGAAAGGATAAGTGACCTGGAAGATAAAATAGTGGAAATAACTACTGCAGGGCAGAATAGAGGAAAAAGAAAGAAAATAATGGAGGACAGTCTCAGGGACCTCTGGGAAAACAATAAAAACACCAACATTTGAATTATAGGGGTCTCAGAAGAAGAAGAGAAAAAGAAAGGGACTGAGAAAATATTTGAAGAGATTAGAGTTGAGAAATTCCCTAATATGGGAAAGGAAATAGTCAATCAAATCCAAGAAACACAGAGAGTCCCATACAGGATAACTCGAAGGAGAAACACACCAAGATACATATTAATGAAACTAACAAAAATTAAGTACAAAGAAAAAATATTAAAAGCAGCAAAGGAAAAAGAACAAATTACATACAAGGGAATCCCCATAATGTTAACAACTGATCTTTCAGCAGAAACTCTGCAAGCCAGAAGGGAGTGGCAGGACATATTTAAAGTGATGAAAGGGAGAAATCTACAACCAAGATTACTCTACCCAGCAAGGATCTCATTCAGATTCGACAGAGAAATTAAAACCATTACAGACAAGCAAAAGCTAAGAGAATTCAGCACCAAAAAACCAGATTTACAACAAAGGCTAAAGGAACTTCTCTAAGCAAGAAACACAAGAGAAAGGAAAGACCTACAATAACAAACTAAAAACAATTGAGAAAATGGTAAGAGGAACACACTTATCGATAATTACCTTAAAGGTAAAGGTATTAAATGCTCCAACTTGAGACATAGACTGGCTTAATGGATAACACAACAACACCCATATATATATGCTGTCTACAAGAGACCCACTTCAGACCTAGGGACCCATACACACTGAAAGTGAGGGGATGGAAAAAGATACTCCATGCAAATGGAAATCAAAAGAAAGCTGGAGTAGCAGTTCTCATATCAGACAAAATAGACTTTAAAGCAAAGACTATTACAAGTGACCAATAATGACACTACATAATGATCAAGAGATAATTCCAAGAAGAAGATGTAACAACTGTAAATATTTATGCACCCAAAATAGGAGCACCTCAATATATAATGCAAATGCTAACAGCAATAAAAGGGGAAATCAACAGTAACATAATAATGGTAGGGGACTTTAACACCCCACTTTCATCAGTGGACAGATCATCCAAAATGAAAATAAATAAGGAAACACAAGCTTTAAACGATACATTAAACAATATGGACTTACTTGATATTTATAGGACATTCCATCCAAAAACAACAGAATACACATTCTTCTCAAGCATTCATGGAACATTCTCCAGGATAGATCATATCTTGGGTCAGAAATCAAGCCTCGGTAAATTTAAGAAAATCAAAATCATATTAACTATGTTTTCTGACCACAACGCTATGAGACTAGTTATCAAATACAGGAAAAGATCTGTAAAAAATACAAACACATGGAGGCTAAACAATACACTACTAAATAACCAAGAGACAACTGAAGAAATCAAAGAGGAAATCAAAAAATACCTAGAAAAAAATGACAATGAAAACACAACAAACCAAAACCTATGGGATGCAGCAAAAGCAGTTCTAAGAGGGAAGTTTATAGCAACACAATCCTACCTCAAGAAACAAGAAACATCTCAAATGAACAACCTAAGCTTACACCTAAAGCAATTAGAGAAAGAAGAACAAAAAACTCCCAAAGTTAGCAGAAGGAAAGAAATCATAAAGATCCGATCAGAAGTAAATGAAAAAGAAGGAAACAGTAGCTAAGATCAGTAAAACTAAAAGCTGGATCTTTGAGAAGATAAACAAAATTGATAAACAATTAGCCAGACTCATCAAGAAAAAAAGGCAGAAGACTCAATACAATAGAATTAGAAATTAAAAATAAGAAGTAACAACTGACACTGCAGAAATACAAACGATCATGAGAGATCACTGCAAGCAACTCTATGCCAATAAAATGGACAACCTGGAAGAAACGGACAAATTCTTAGAAAAGCACAACCTTCTCAAACTGAACCAGGAAGAAATAAAAAATATAAACAGACCAATCACAGCATTGAAATTGAGAGTGTGATTAAAAATCTTCCAACAAACAAAAGCCCAGGACCAGATGGCTTCCCAGGCGAATTCTATCAAACATTTAGAGAAGAGGTAAAACCTATCCTTCTCAAACACTTCCAAAATACAGCAGAGGGAGGAACACTCTTAAACACGTTCTATGCGGCCAACATCACCCTGATACTAAAACAAGACAAAGATGTCACAAAAAAAGAAAACCATAGGCCAATATCACTGATGAACATAGATGCAAAAATCTTCAACAAAATACTAGCAAACAGAATCCAACAGCACATTAAAGGGTTCATGCACCATGATCAAGTGGGGTTTATCCCAGGAATGCAAGGATTCTTCAATATACACGAATCAATCAATGTGATACACTATATTAACACACTGAAGGATAAAAACCATATGATAATCACAATTGATGCAGAAAAAGCTTTTGACAAAATTCAGCACCCATTTATGATAAAAACCCTCCAGAAAGTAGGCATAGAGGGAAATTTCCTCAACATAATAAAGGCCATATATTACAAACACACAGCCAACATCATTCTCAATGGTGAAAAACAGAAACCATTTCCACTAATATCAGGAACAAGACAAGCCTACCCACTCTCACCACCATTTTTGAACACAGTTTTGGAAGTTTTAGCCACAGCAATCAGAGACGAAAAAGAAATAAAAGAAACCCAAATCTGAAAACAAGAAGTAAAACTGTCACTGTTTGTAGAATACATGATGCTATACATAGAGAATCCTCATGATGCTACCAGAAATCTACTACAGCTAATCAATGAATTTGGTAAAGTAGCAGGATACAAAATTAATACATAGAAATCTCTTGCATTCCTATACACCAAAGACGAAACATCTGAAAGAAAAGTAAGGAAACACTCCCATTTACCATTGCAACAAAAAGAATAAAATGCCTAGGAATAAACCTACCTTAGGAGGCAAAAGACCTGTATGCACAAAACTGTAAGACACTGATGAAAGAAACGAAAGATGATGCAAACAGATGGAGAGATATACCATGTTCTTGGATTGGAAGAATTAACATTGTGAAAGTGACTATACTACGCAAAGCAATCTACAGATTCAATGCAAAACCTATCAAACTACGACTGGCATTTTTCACAGAACTAGAACAAAAATTTCACAATTTGTATGGAAACACAAAAGGCCCCAAGTAGCCAAAGCAATACTGCAAAAGAAAAACTGAGCTGGGGGAATCAGGCTCCTGGACTTCAGAGTATACTACAAATCTACAGTAATAAAGACAGTATGGTACTGGCACAAAAACAGAAATATAGAGCAATGGAACAAGATAGCCCAGAGATAAACCCACACACATATGGTCACCTTATTTTTGATAAAGCTGGCAAGAATACACAATGGAGAAAAGATAGTCTCTTCAATAAGTGGTGCTGGGAAAACCGGACAGCTATATGTAAAAGAATGAAATTAGAAGAAAAAAAAAAAAAAAAAAAAAGAATGAAATTAGAACACTTCCTAACACCATACACAAAAATAAACTCAAAATGGATTAAAGACTTAAATGTAAGGCCAGACAGTATAAAACTCTTACAGGAAATCATAGGCAGAACACTCTATGACAGAAATCACAGCAAGATCCTTTTTGAGCCACCTCCTAGAGAAATGGAAATAAAAACAAAAATAAACAAGTGGGACCTAATGAACCTGAAAAGCTTTTGCACAGCAAAGGAAACCATAAACAAGATGAAAAGACAACCCTCAGAATGGGAGAAAATATTTGCAAATGAAGCAACTGACAAAGGATTAATGTCCAAAATTTACAAGCAGCTTATGCAGTTCAAGAGCAAAAAACAGCCCAATCCAAAAATGGGCAGAAGACCTAAACAGACATTTTGGCTGATAGCCAACAAACATATGAAAGAATGCTCAACATCACTAATCATTAGAGAAATGCAAATCAAAACTACAGTGAGGTATCACCTCACACCAGTCAGCATGGCCATCATCAAAATATCTACAAACAATAAATGCTGGAGAGGGTGTGGAGAAAAGGGAACCCTCTTGCACTGTTGGTGGGAATATAAATTGATACAGCCACTATGGAGAACAGTATGGAAGTTCCTTAAAAAACTAAAAATAGAAGTACCATACGTCCCAGCAATCCCACTACGGGGCATATTCCCTGAGAAAACCATAATTCAAAAATAATCATGTACCACAATGTTCATTGTGGCACTATTTACAATAGCCAGGACATGGAAGCAACCTAAGTGTCCATCGACAGATGAATGGATAAAGAAGATGTGGCACATACATACAATGGCATATTACTCAGCCATAAAAAGAAACGAAATTGAGTTATTTGTAGTGAGGGGGATGGATCTAGAGTCTGTCATACAGAGTGAAATAAATCAAAAAGAGAAAAACAAGTACCATATGCTAACACATATATATGGAATCTAAAAAAAAAGTTTCTGAAGAACCTATGGGCAGGATAGGAATAAAGACGCAGATGTATAGAATAGATTTGAGGACACAGGGAGGGGGAAGTGTAAGCTGCGACGAAGTGAGAGAGTGGCAGGGACATATATACACTATCAAATGCAAAATATATAACTAGTGGGATGCAGCCACAGAGCACAGGGAGATGAGCTCGGTGCTTTGCGTCCCTCTAGAGGGGTGGGATAAGGAGCGTGGGAGGTAGCTGCAAGAGGGAGGAGATATGGGGATATATGTATACATAGAGCTGATTCGCTTTGTTATACAGCAGTAACTAACACAACATTGTAAAGCAATTATACTCCAATAATGATGTTAAAAAGAAATAACGTAAGGTAATAAGGCCTTTTTTAAAGTTTTTTTTTTTTTTTTTTTTTTTTTGCTGGAAACAGATATAATCATACAGGTAACAATTTTTTTTGCTGTCGTTGAGTTTTTGAAAAGGAGCATGTGTGTGTGTGTGTGTGTGTGTGTGTGTAATATTAAGAAAAAGTTTTAAATGTTTTAAAATTCTAAATGTATACTTATTATTGAAATTTATAAAGTTCAAACTTTAAGTAAATATACAAAATGTTAATGGTTTTTCTGGGAGATGGCATTGCAGGTGATACTTTTGTTTTCTTTATACTTTTCATACTTTTGCATAGAAATAAGACTTGCAGAACAAAATAATTAGCTTGATCCTACTTAAGTAAAATCTTTTCTCTGTTTGTTTTTACTTATATATTTCAGTGTATGTATTTTTATATTATTTAATTAGTTTACACTGTAAATGTGTCATTTTTCCAATCATAATAAAGCCAATTTTCTTTTAGAGAAGAAAACACTTAAGGGATTATATAATGCATACAATTTTGTATCTTTTGAAACAGTATTGTTTTGTAAGCATTTTCCCATGACATTATTTTTTAAGGGCATTTTTAATGTTTATATAATATTCTATTATGTAGATAGAACATAGGTGACTTAATCATTTTGAACATCTGGGTTCTGTCAAATAATGTTTTAAACAGATGAAGAAAAATGTACTCTTAAAGTTACACTATGCTGTCATGCTTTTTGTAATATGTATAATCACTTTATTTCTAATTCATGTTTTTGATTAATTTCTTTTTCAATATGCACTGTTTAATTTTATAGAATGAAGGATGACCAAAATAGACAAAGTGATTAAGTTGGAACTGTATATTGTCATATTTTTCTTTCACTTTTTTTTTTTTTAAAGACAGACTCCTAAGGACTCTTTTTTTTTAATTTATTTATTTATTTATTTATTTTTGGCTGTGTTGGGTCTTCGTTTCTGCGTGAGGGCCTTCTCTAGTTGTGGCAAGCTGGGGCCACTCTTCATCACGATGCGCAGGCCTCTCACTATCGCGGCCTCTCATTGCAGAGCACAGGCTCCAGACACGCAGTCTTTCACTTTTTTTATACATTATTTCAAACCATTAATTAATCAGATACCATGAATCCAGTTAACAGATAATTGTCTCTAGACCTTGCTCACTTCCTGACTACTTTTAATTAAGTCATAATTTGTATCTTCATGGAAGGCTACTCATGGGAAATGATAGATTAATCTGACATTATGCATATTTTTCCTGGTATTCTTTCTTATTTATGAAAGCTAGTCAATTTTGGAAAAAGCATAAACTGAGGTGGATTCTGGGGATTCTGGTCCCAGAATAATTTAATTTGTTTCATAAATAGTCCCAAGGGCTCTTGAAAGGCAAGGTCAATTAGAGGCAACTCCTCCCCCAAGCGCACACACACACACACACACACACACACACACACACACACACAGTACTTCATTAATAGTGTTAGGTATTCTGAGGAAATTACTGATAGCAGTTTTTTTTCTAAATCTTAATCCAAGTGGATGATGAAATTTAAGAAAAATAGTACTGACTTTATTTTGTTATAATTTCATTAAAACTATTAAATTTATAATTTAAGAAAAAAAGCAATATATATATGTATGTATATGTATTTTATCACCTTTTTATAAAAACTTTTAAAAATCCAAGTAATATATATTTGTAGAAATTTTAGAAGATAAAAAATAAGCACAAAAAATTAAAACTCTTATACCACCAACCAGTGTTAACCACTGATAAAATTTACAGTATATTACTTTGTGTATGTGGGTATACTTTTTATAAAATAATGTGTTTTATTTTTTACTGTTCAGAAATTTGCTTTTTTCACTTAGATAAATATCATGGATCTTTCCATTTAATTAAATATTCTTCTACAGCTTCATTTTTGATGAAAGTAAAACATTCATTTGCATTCATGTGCATTTATGTTGTTTCCAATTTTTGAATATTATGTTCAACTATTTAAGTAATAGATTGTAACTAAATCTTTACACATATCCATAATTATTTCCTGTACATTCTATAATTGAAATTTCTAAGTCAAAGACTGAATATTTTAGGTCTTTAAATACATATCATTAGAGATGTTAAGACAACTTTAATTTCCACTAATGATATATGGTTGCCTGTTTATCTGAACTCTTGCCAACTTGTCAATACTAGATATTAACATTTTTAAATAAATCTGTGCCAATTTCACAGTCAAAGCATTGTATTTCATTGCCATTTTAATTTGAATTTTGTACTGTTTTTTCAAACCTTGTTTAATTTTAAAAATTACCTCTTCAAATCTTTGTCCAATTTTTTTCTAATGGAGTTCTTATCTTTCAATAATTTATGAGAGCTCAATACATGCTAATAAGAGTAGTTTCTAGTTGTATATTCTGAAAATATATTTTTTCCCCATTTTCATTTGCCTTTTAATTTTATTTATGTTTTTTTAAACTTTTTAAATTATGGAATTTTATGTTTATGTTTTCATTTTTAGTGGTCAAATCCAGTATATTTTTCTTTATGCTTTCTCTCTTTAGGGTTATATGGTTTTTTGTTGGAGAATATTTTGGTAATAACTTTTGGCTTTATATTTTCCCAAGTCTTCTAAGTTTTTGATTTTTGATGCATTGTTGAATTGTTGCTTTGTTGAAACTTCATTTCTTGGTGAATGACTATTTTTTGGTTTTCCTTTATTTCTAGAAATGGTCAGAGTTTTTGCACTGTGAATGAGCAAACATTTTCTAAAGAACTACTTCTCAAATACTACAAACATAACAATATATCGAGCTTCATGTGACAGCTCAATGTGTATATCTATGATTGTTTCATTTCTGCAAGCATTGTTAGAATTGGGATATCACAGAAAAGTTAACTCTTTTATTTAAAACATATGAATACCACTCTCTGTTGGGTGAGGACGTTTAATACAGTCTATCAGTAAGACTTTACTAGTTTATTTTACTGATTGTGGTTTCAAACATAACAATTTCCTTTCTGGAAAGCCCTGCTTTAATCTTTTTGAGTTATAGACTCTTAGAGGTGAACATTGCATAAAACTTTATCAAGTTCAAACCTATTAAATTATAGCTAAGGACTGGAGCTTAAAGAGATTAAGTAGATTTGCCTCATATCATACAGCTAGTCAACTCAGGTCTGGACACCATTACTTTGATTTAAAATAGATATTTTTACTCTCTCTAATCTTTAGAAATCAATGTCTGACATAGCAGAGATGTGAGCCATACTGCTGCCTTAAAGCCTCTTTTTTCTACAGAAATATTTGTGTAACCATCATGTAATGCCATGATCATTATTAAGGCCACTCTTATTTTTACATGCTTTTAAAAATGTGCTTCTGTTCTTCTGTTTTTCCCCATTTTAGCTAAATGTTCATAATGAACATGTATTTTTATAGTAAAAAGGAAACATTATTTATACAAAATATCTTTGAAATAATACTTTCAGGGCCTCAAAGTGGTGGTGAGAGTGTACAATGAACTGCTTTAAATCATTCAGGTTTCGAAGCATAGAAGATTTTTAAATTTATTAACAGCATAAAATAGTTTAATTTTAAATATCTGAGATATACCAACCAAAGTCATACACATTCCTACATGTTTAGTTAAAGGATTTATTCATGAACTCTTAAGTTTAGTTAGTTTTTCCCATTCTTCCTCTTTTAATCTTCCACTTTATCCCTTTACTATTGAATCTATCTCTTGATCATGTCTAGAGACATGATCTGTTTACCTAATTACTTTGAAGAACAGAAAGTTATCTGTCCACTTTCCCATACCATCCCAATGTTGGCTTTTTAGCACTTTAGGGTTTTTTAGATTTAATTAAACATTCTACAATGTGATTGGCATATATCCAATTAATAGGAATTTCCAATAGACAAAGTTCATTGAACTATTGCTTTTCAATAATATTTCATATTTCTAAACTGAGTTTTAAGTTTAGTGTTTATTATTGTGGGTTATAGGCAGGAAAAGAATATTCTTTACTATTGTAAGAATGAGAAATTACAGTAAATTATTCTGGGTCCATGGTAGGAAAGCAGTCAAGCAAGACAAAATAATTATATTTTAGCCATAAAACCTGGGCAAGAAATTAAAGAACCCTAATAAATACACTGATGCTCTCATAAAAGTTTACCAAATGTTTGTCTCCCTATCAAAATGGAAAGAAAATTCTCTAATAAAGATGTCACAGAGTATAACTACTCATGGCATGTATCACTGCTTATTTTAAGTCTACTGCTAAAAGTACATGTGTAAATTTTGTGTGGCAATATGGTTTAATTGATAAAATGTGTAGCTTATATGTTTCTCCGTCAGCATACCTCTGTCATTATTTGTTATGTCTGATTAGTAAGTAGGCAAATATATATAAACACAAAAAGAAGCTTAACACCAAGGGACATGGAGGACCCAGGACAGGAAGCAACCACCCTGGCATGAGGGGACAAATATTTTGAACCTCAATGCTTTTTATCAAAAGATAGAAAGGGAAAAATGATGGAGGAAATTTTCACATATTGAGGTATGACAAGTCATTCTGGCTTATACATGATTTAACTTAAACCAGAACAGCCAATTTCATGGCCTATTAAACATATATTATACACCTGCTTTAACCTTAAAGAAAAGAATACATTAAAAAATCAAAATGGAGTAACTGTGGTTCAGGCACACAAAATAAACTAGGTAGCCATTGTGAACATGATATTAGACATGTTCCTCTATTACTGAGAACTTGAATTTTCTGAACTGTATCAAAATTAAGGACACCACCAGCTGTTCTCAAAACAATATCTACTAACAACTGCCAACTACAATCTTATGGTCTCAAGGTCTCCTCTTATAACTATGAAACTTTTCTCTTACTTTAGGAATAGTAGTCAGAAATGAGACAGCTCAAGCAGTAGCCTCCCAGCAGAAGGCACTAGATTCTTTAGCCAGAATAATTCTAGACAATAAAATGGCTTTAAATTATATTTTAGCTGAAAAAAAATGGAGACATATGCAAAGTGGTCAGTAGCTCCTGTTATGTATATGTTAACACCCCTGGAAAAGTTGAAGCCAAAATAAATAGAATAATTCAAAAGGTGATTTGATTACAGAATGTACATAAAGAGGACCCACTCCAAAACTTATTTTTCTGGTTGCCATTTGGAATAGGAGAACTCTTTCAGGGAATACTACAAGGATACATTTTAATCATTATCCTCATTGTAATTTGTCTACTAATTTTCAAATGTTTGTCCAGGTGCTATGATGAAGCAATCAAACCGAGAGGTAATATTTTCGCAATTGAAAATATTGATGGTAAGCCTGGGACTCAGAATTCTTTAAAATGAAAGTCAATGACTTTCTCTTTTCTAATCCTCATGCACTGTTGGTGCGAATGTAAATTGGTGCAACCACTAATGAAAACAGTATGGAGATTCCTCAGAAAGTTAAAAATAGAACTATCATATGATCAAGAAATTTCACTCCTGGGTATTTATATGAAGAAAATGAAAACAATAATTAGAAAAGATACATGCACCCCTGTGTTCATTACAGAATTATTTACAATAGCCAAGATATATATGGAAGCAACCTAAGTATCCATCAACAGATGAATCGGAAAAAAAAAAAAACCCACAGCTACAAACACACATCCTGTACTATATTAATTTTTAAAAAAATATCCTATGAGAAACTGTATGTTTTTAAAGGTTATGAAATGTATTCATAAGTTTCCCAATCAGAAAATGCTGGTATGACAAACAGTGCATACTATGATAATAATTATTTATAAAAACATTACATTTCTTAATGGTTGAATAATTTTCTGTTTTATAGTCAATTTATAAACAAATTATTCAGCTGATGTTATAGACAAGTTTCAGAAATCTCTGCTTTAGAAATGCATTCGGTGAACAGCATTTATTTCTCACAGTTTTGTTTCCTGATAATTCACAGTTGTTAAGGAAAACTGCACCTGCTAATGATCAGCTACTCTCAACTGGCTTAGCTTTTTTTTTAGATATTCTTTTTCATTTTCTGTGTTCAACATGTCAATAGGGTTTTTAAAAATAAGGCAATATATATTGTATTTATCAAATGTCCTAATGTAGGTTTTATTCTTCTGGAATTCTATGGGAGCATTTTTATTCCCATGGCAGTTTAGTTTTCTAGAAAGACAAGTCTGGGTTTCCTTGTTTTGTGTTTTTCTTTTTTTCTAAAGACCCCTGATATAATCCCACCCACCCTGAGAATAAGTCATTGTTCCCTCCTACATGCTCCCAAACACTTGTCCATGCCATTATTCTGGTATTCAGTCTTTTTGTATTAGTTATGAATTTATTTTCCCTTCATGCTAAATTGTTAGCTTCTTAAAGACAGAAATTTCATCTTATTAACCTGTATCTTATTCATCAATCTTAGCCAACTACCTGAGATGGAGTGAGTGTTCAATAAATGTAGGTTAAATAGATGAATAATAGGAAAAGTCAAAATTTTAAAGTGGAGTGGCCTTTGGGGTATGTGAGCTTGTTTGATTCTGAAAATATTCTAAGTAAGAAGTAAATACATCTTTCTTTTAAAAATATGAGTTCTCAACCTACAAATGGCCAACAGGTACATGAAAAGATGCTCAAGGTCACTCATCTGCAGCAAAATGCAAATCAAAACCACAGTGAGATATTGTCTCACACCTGTTAGACTGGTCATTATCAAAAAGACAAGAGATGTCAAGTGTTGGTGAGGATGTGGAGAAAAGGGACCCCTTTGTACAATGTTGATGGAAATGTAAATTAGAGCAACCACTTTGGAAAACAGTATGGTGGTTCCTCAAAAAATTAAAAATAGAACTACCACATGATCCAGCAATCCTAGTTCTGGGTATATACCCAAAGAAAATGAAAACAGTATCTCAAAGAGATATCTGCACTCCTATCTGTACATAGGAGTGCAGCATTATTCACAATAGCCAAAATATGAGGAAAAAAACCCGTGTCCCTCAATGATGAATGAATAAAAAAGATGTTTATATATATATATATATATATATATATATATGTTATATGTTATATATATATATATGTTATATGTTATATATATATATATATATATATATATATATATATATATATATATATATATATATATATAAGTCATGAGAAAGAAAGACATCCTGCACAACATGGACGGACTTTGAAGGCATTATGCTAAGTGAAATAAGTCAGATATAGAAAGACAAATATTTGCATATCACTTACATGAGAAATCTAAAAAAGCCAAACTCATAAAAACAGAGATTAGAATGGGGGCTACCAGGGGCTGGGGTATAAGGGAAAAGGGAAGATGTTGATCAAAGAGTACAAACTTCCAGTTATAAGATGAATAGTTCTGGGGATCTAATGTATAGCATAGTGATTATAGTTAATAATACTGTATTATACACTTGAATGTTGCTAAGAGAGTAAATCTTAAAAGTTCTCAACACAAAAAAATAGTAATTATGTGACGTGATGGGGGCATTAGCTAACATTATGGTGGTAATCATTTTGCAATATGTGTTTCAAATCAACACGATGTACACATTAAACTTACACAATGTTATACGTCAATTATATCTCAATAGAGTTGGAAAAAAATAAAAATAAAATTAAAATATGGGTTCTCAATGTGAAAAATAAGAACCCCAAGTTATTAACTTTTTTTTTTTGGTCTTTTTTTTTTTCCAAGTTATTAACTTTTATGCTATCCATTCCAGTAGAGGATGCTATAATTGCAAATGAAATGTTAAATTTCTCATCACATGATGGAGAACTTATTTCAGAAAGTAATTCCTGAAATATGTCTGTCTTTAAAATACATTCTGACAATGCTCCCTTATTAATTGGTTATAGACTTGCAGCTGTCCATGTTTAACCCCTTTCCTCCCAAAATAGGAGGTCAGGTTCAGTTTATCTTAATTATATTTTTTGCTTTGGATATATATGCCAAGAAAACCTCAGGGATGGTTCTCATTTCAAAGCTAATGGCGATTTTCCTACACCAGAAAATTATCATGAAATTTATTATTTGTCTTAGTAAACACCAGCAGGGTCCCTGGACTATGCATACATGCCTTGCATGCAGGACAGATACCATCTAGAAAATGCCCTTTGGGTATTATTCAGGAAAATATACTTAGGTAGGCTATGCATATAATCATAAAAGGAAACGTGTAAGATCTACTCAAGAGGGTCCTGAGTACCCTTTAGAAGGATAGGATGCAAAAGAAAGGAGACTATAATATGTCTTTTTTTCCATGGCAAATGTTTTCTTTTTGGAGGGGGTGGAGAATTCAAGATTTCAAAAGCTTTGATGAGTGCCGAGAAGATAGTGGGGTCCATGGCTTAGGATAAAAAGAGGGAAACCACTAAAAAGTGGGGAAAATATAGTGATCAGCACCTAAAAAATGATAAGGGAAAAGATTCTGTTTTCTTCCCATATCTAATTTAAGTCAGTAAAGGGGTTTGAAGATGGTATAATATGGTCTATTTTCTAGCTTTTTTATAGGAGGAAGATTTTATTTATTGTTCCAGGTTAACCAAGAAATAGAAGCTGATTAAGTCCCAGAAGACAGTTGTCACTACTCAGATGAATTGACATGTGAATGTTCAAAGTCTAATATTCCAAAGAAAGTATTATAAAAATGAGGTTGCTTTTCATTAAAATACAGCTGTGGTTTTTTCTTAGCAATGTAAGAAATTCTGAAAGCTAGGAACATAACGCAAAAGCATAAATATCAGTCATTCTTCAGACTTGTGTTTCAGTATAGGATAAGAAGTTCCCTTATGCTACCTAACAAAACAGTGATGAGTGGTATTTTAAGCCCAAGAAGAGGCTTACTATATACCAAGTATTGCTGCTAGACTACCATGATATAAGGGATGAGCTTCACATCCCAATCAGGGCGTTTAAAAGCACTGTTCAAAAACAGAAATAAGATAGAATCTCTCTCGATGTCTTTGGAAACATCTACCTTCCTGAGGGAAGGCACAAAAGGAAAACTAAGCTTCTTAACACATGAGGAAACAGAAATGTTTCAGAAATAGCACTTTTATGTATATACATATTCTAGCTGACAACTATGGGTATACTTTTCTCCTTTACCTGCTTAGTTTCTGTGAAGTAAATATCTGTGTTTGTGTTTGTGAATCCAGATTCCTACATGAGCTTAAAGAAATAGGATTGGTAAACCATATCTAGTTTCCACAAATAATTCAGTGCCCCACATTATACTCCTATTGCCATCTTTTTCTGACTCCCTATTGATCAGTATGCTAGACTGCATATGGAAAGTAGCATTTCTGTTTTTTTCAAATAGTGTATCTTACTGATTGTTATTTTGGCGCCTCTGAATTAGTTATACAGTAATAGTTGCGATTTTTCTTACATTAAAAATACATACATAGACATAATACATCCAATTCTTGATTATTCAGGAGCAGATGATGTAGTTGGCCATCTCTCAAAGTCCCTTTGTTTCTCTTTCTTTTCCATACTGCTTCCCTCAAAGTCTTTTCCAGAGTTAGAAGGACACTAAAAGGAGATGAAACTCAAATCAGTTAATTTTACTCCCACTCAATAATCCTTGGAAAAGATATAGCGGATATAGCAGAAATCTGAAATTATTGGTTAAAGGCTTGAGGATTATATATAGATTTCAATTGTCCATGCTTTCCCACTTGTACCTTAGAGTAACTTATAAGTTCTATAAAAATAAAGTAAAATAAGCTATTGAGATCTAAGTTCCCAAATTTGAAGATTAGGCTATTATTATGCACCAATTTAATACTTTGTAGCAGTCAAATATTTTGCATTATTGCTTATTTATTCTGGTGATTTTCAACTCTCTTGTCAGAGGTTATTTTAATACCTTTGGGGTTTATGGTTTTGCTTTGTTTTTTGTTTTTTGGTTTTTTTTTTTGAGTTTTTCTTTTCTAATAGATGGTCTCTGAAAGGTGATTGCATTGGAGAATGGGATGACTGGCCAGGAGAAGAAAGTATGGAATTTCAATATTCATTTTTCAGCAAGGGGTAAGCCAACCTTCTGGAAAATATTAAGCATAAGGTATGGGAACTGTTACCACAAGTTTTTCATAGGATTTTGAACTACAAAAAGTTTTTCCTTGATCTACACATTTTACAATTGTTATAAGTTTTAGGGGTCAAGTTTGTTTAGGGGGCACTTGGGATTTGCCATCTGGAAACTCATTTGCTAGGTACTTCTTCTAGTTATCTGGAAAGATGACTTTTTGATATCAATTTATCCAAAGACTTATGACCACCCTACCTGAGGCAGATTTTATTATCTTTGCTAATTTTACCATGCAGATGAGGATATAACATTTTAGGAAGTGGATAGAGGAGATAGGATACATTATGAAGTAATAAATGTATTTTGATATTTTTCTTAATGAGCAAAATATCTGCTGAACCTGACTGTTCACACCCAGAGCTGTTGATTAGTCAAGAAAGAACATAAAAGAGTAACACAGTTTTTCACTTATAAGACATCTATTTACTTTGATATTTTGCATGAACCTTATATACAGATGAAGTCTGTGTTCTGGAACTTCAAGACAAAAAGCAAAATCAAGAAAATTTGGAATATTATTTAGACCAAAGCATGTTTTAGTTCTCAAAGCATGATTTGTGAACCCCCTAGGAGTCTCCAAAACATTTTCAGGGTAACTGTGAGATCAAAACTATTTTCATAATAACACCAAGCATTATTATTATTTTAAATATTTATTTGGCTGTGCTGGGTCTTAGTTGTGGCATGCAGGATCTTTGTTGCCGTGTGCGGGATCTTTTAGTTGCATCATGTGGGCTCCTTTAGTTGTGGCAGGCAGGCTCTTAATAGAAGCATATGGGCTCTTAGTTGTGGCATGCAGGATCTAGTTCCCTGACTAGGGATCAAACCTGGGCTCCCTGGATTAAGAGTGCAGAGTTTTAACCACTGGACCACCAGGGAAGTCCCCCAAGACATTATTAATAGCCTTTTTTACTCTCATTCTCTCATAAGCACAGTGGAATTTTCCCAAAGATACATGATGTCTGATGATGTCATCATTCTAATTTAATATATAATGGGTATATAATTGTAATTTTTAAAAAAAATTATAAATATTTAATATGTTAGTTTTAAACTGTTATATGGTAAATACTGATAGATATAACCCACATAGACAAAAGCTCTTTGGGATCCTATAATTTTTTAAAAGTGTAAAATCGTACTAAGACTAAAGAGTTTGAGAAGCACTGACATAGACCAAACTTGATTCACAAAGCATTATTTTCCATAATACAAAGGCACCATGGTCTTCGTTTTAGCTGTGATGACCTTGGAATGGCCTTCTCCATTATGTGAGATAGGAGAACAAAGAAGAAAGCTAAACTAAGATGAACCAGTATCCAATGCCATTGAAAAAAGAACCATGTACAGATACATCTGAGTCTATTTTACATCTTGTTTGGCTCATTCAGAGTAATATTCAGAGTACTATTTAGACATATGAACTGACCAATATTTACTTTGAATTCTCAGCTTCCACATAGATAATAATGGCTCTAATATCCTGTTAGTACAAGTGATGATCTTAGTAGTTTAAAGGGGATATCATATTTTTCTTCTAATTTTTAGGGAAGAAAACAAAAACTTCAGCTGCTTTTTCTACTATGGTGTCACCTTTTTAGTTTTGCATCCATTGGCTCAGCAAACATCTAGGAAAATGGTACATACCACCCATAAAAGAAATGGCCAGATATGGTTTAAAGAGATGACAGACAATTTCATCATTATCACAGAATCAAAATAGGCATCTGGGTTTTTCCAAATGTGATTGCTCCCTCTTCTGAATCCTGATACAATTTATTTCCTCTGCTGCTCATTTGTGATTTATAACATACTGCTTTTCACAGCTAGTTATTTTTCTAAATATATAAATATTTAAACTTCTCTCTTGATCTGTTAACCACATGAGGGATTTTTGACAGATAAGTCATTCTTTAAGCACTTTTAGAGAAGATGAAAACAAGTTGGAAGTCCCAATTTACATTTCTCAAATTTCAACTTGAGTGACATAAAGTCTGTAGTTCCTTGCTTGCTAGAACCAAAGTTTATTCACTTCAGTGACACTACATAAAGCATCAATTTAGAGTCTTTGATAATGTGGTGTGTTGCTTTTTCTATTATCTGTGTTACATTTTTAATTAAAGGTTTTACTGTGCTTATACTGTGAGATTCTGAGAGAATAACTCATTTTTTTGATCTATTAAATATAGTGGTAATGAACTTTAAAGTCATGCCCAAATGATGCAGATCCAAATAATTAAAGCCAGTTTAGTCACCAACTATGAAAATAATTACGACATTGCTTTTATTTACATTTTTTGGTCTTTGTTTTCTTTTTAAAATTATTTTTATTGAAATATAATTGATTTGCAATATTATATTAGTTTTGGGTGCACAGCACAGCAATTCAGTATTTTTACAGATTATACTCCATTAAAAGTAAGTAAAAGATAATGGCTATAATTCCCTGTGCTATATGATATATCCTTGTTAATTATCTATTTTATACATAGTAGTTTATAGCTCTTTATCCCATATCACTAACTTGACCATCCCCCTTTCCATCTCCCATCTGCTAACAACTAGTTTGTTTTCTATAAATGTGAATCTGTTTCTTGCTTTCTATATACATTTGTTTGTATTATTTTAAAAATTCCATATGTAAGTGATATTATACAGTATTTCTCTTTCTCTATCTGACTTATTACACTGAGCATAATATTCTTTACATCCATCCATGTTGATGCAAATGACAGAATTTCATTGTTTTTTATGGCTGAGTAATATTCCATTGTGTATATACACCATATTTTCTTTATCCGTTAATTTGCTGATGGAAATTGTGTTGCTTCAATATGTTTCCAATTGTAAATCAACATTGGGGTGCATGTATCTTTTTGAATTAGTGTTTTCATTTCTTTTGAATCCATACACAGGAGTGAAATTTCTGGATCATATGATAGTTCTATTTTTAGTTTTTTGAGAAATTTCCATACTGTTCTCCATAGTGGCTGCACCAATTTACATTCCCACCAATGGTGTACAAGTGTTCCCTTTTCTCCACATGCTTACCAATATTTCTTATTTGTAGACTTTTTGAAACTAGCCATTCTGACAGATATGAGGGGATATCTCATTGTTGTTCTGATCTACATTTCTCTAATACTTAGTGATGCTGAGCATCTTTTCATGTGCCTGTTAGCCATCTTTACATCTTCTTTGGGAAAAATGTCTATTTAGGTCTTCTGCCCATTTTTAATTGGATTGTTTGTTGTTTTGCTATGGAGATGTATCAGTAGTTTATATAATTTGGATATTGACCCCTTATCGGTCATAGCATTTACAAATATTTCCCCCCCATTCAGTAGGTTGTCTTTTCATTATCTTGATGGTTTCATTTGTTGTGCAAAACCTTTTAAGTTTAATTAGATTCAATTTGTTTATTTTCCTTTTATTTATTTATCTTTTTTGCCTTAGAAGACAGAACCAAAAAATTTTCTTTGATTTATGTCAAAGAGTGTCCTGCCTATGAGCTCTTCTAGGAATTTTTTATGGTTTCAGGTCATACATTTCAGTCGTTAATCCATTGTGAGTTTATTTTTGTATATGATGTGAAGAATTTCTAATTGCATTCTTTTGCATGCACCGTCCAGTTTTCGCAGCACCACTTATCGAAGCGACTGTCTTTTCTTCATTGTGTATTCTTGCCTCCTTTGTCACAGATTAACTGACCACAGGCATGTGGGTTTATTTCTTGGTTCTCTATTCAGTTCCATCGATATATATGGTTTTTTTTTTTGTTTTTCTTTTTTTGGCAGTACAGTGCTGTTTTATTTTTTTTAATATCTTTATTGGAGTATAATTGTTTACAAAGTTGTTAGTTTCTGTTGTACAACAAAGTGAATAAGCTATAACTATACATATATAACCATATCCACTCCTTCTTGAGCTTCCCTCCCATCCTCCCTATCCCACCCATCTAGATCGTCACAAAGCATCGAGCTGATCACCCTGTGCTATGCAGCAGGTTCCAGCTAACCATCCATTGTACATTTGGTAGTGCATATATGTCAATGCTACTCTCTTACTTTGTCCCAGCTTCCCCTTCACCCACTCTATCCTCAAGTCCGTTCTCTACATCTGAGCCTTTATTCCTGCCCTGCCACTAGGTTCATCAGTACCGTTTTTTTAGATTCCATACATGTGCATTAGCATAAGGTATTTGTTTTTCTCTTTCTGACATACTTCACTCTGTAAAACAGACACTAGGTCCATCACCCTCACTACAAATAACTCAATTTCATTCCTTTTTATGGCTGAATAATATTCCATTGTATATATGTGCCACACCTTCTTCATCCATTCAACTCTCGATGGACTTTTAGGTTGCTTCCATGTCCTGGAAATTATAAATAGTGCTACAATGGACATTGTGGTACATGTATTTTTTGAATTATGGTTTTCTCAGTGTATATGCCCAGTAGTGGGATGGCTGGGTCATATGGTAGTCCTATTTTTAGTTTTCTAAGGAACCTCCATAATGTTCTCCATAGTGGCTGTATCAATTTACATTCCCACCAACAGTGCAAGAGGGTTCCCTTTTCTGAACACCCTCTCCAGCATTTATTGTTTGTAGATTTTTTGATGATGGCCATCCTGACTGGTATGAGGTGATACCTCATTGTGGTTTTGATTTGCATTTCTCTAAAGATTAATGATGTTGAGCATCTTTTCATGTGTTTGTTGGCAATCTGTATATCTTCTTTGCAGAAATGTCTATTTTGGTCTTCCGCCCAGTTTTGTATTGGGTTTTTTGTGGGGTTTTTTTGATATTGAGCTGCGTGAGATGCTTGTATATTATGGAGATTTATCCTTTGTCAGTTGCTTCGTTTGCAAATATTTTCTCCCATTCTGAGGTTTGTCTTTTTGTCTTGTTTATGGTTTCCTTTGCTGTGCAAAAGCTTTTAAGTTTCATTAGGTCGCATTTGCTTATTCTTGGGACCATTACTCTACGAGGTGGCTCAAAAAAGATTTTGCTGTGATTTATGTCAAAGAGTGTTCTGCCTATGTTTTCTTCTAAGAGTTTTATGGTGTCTGGCTTTACATTTAGGTCTTTAATCCATTTTTAGTTTATTTTTGTGTATGGTGTTAGGGAGTGTTCTAACTTCATTCTTTTACAGGTAGCTACCCAGTTTTCCCAGCTCCACTTATTGAAGAGGCTGTCTTTTCTCCATTGTATGTTCTTGCCTCCTTTGCCAAAGATAAGGTGACCATATATGCCTGGGTTTATCTCTGGGCTTTCTATCCTGTTCCACTGATATACATTTCTGTTTTTGTGCCAGTACCTTACTCTCTTGATTACTGTGGGTTTGTAGTATAGCCTGAAGTCAAGGAGCCTGATTCTTCCAGCTCCGTTTCTCTTTCTCAAGACGGCTTTGTTTATTCAGGGTCTTTTGTGTTTCGGTACAAATTGTGAAATGTTTTGTTCTAGTTGTGTGAAAAATGTCATTGGTAGTTTGATAGGGATTGCATTGAATCTGTTGATTGGTTTGGGTAGTAGAGTCATTTTCACAATGTTGATTCTTCCAATCCAAGAACATGGTATTTCTCTCCATCTGTTGGTATCGTCTTTAATTTCTTTCATCAGTGTCTTATAGTTTTCTGCTTACTGGTCTTTTGTCTCCTTAGGTAGGTTTATTCCTAGGTTTATTATTCTTTCTGTCGCAATGGTAAATGGGAGTGTTTCCTTAATTTCTCTTTCAGATTTTTCATCATTAGTGTATAGGAATGCAAGAGATTTCTGAGCATCAATTTTGTATCCTGCTACTTTACCAAATTCATTGATTAGCTCTAGTAGTTTTCTGATAGCATCTTTAGGATTCTCTACATATAGTATCATGTCATCTGCAAACAGTGACAGCTTTACTTCTTCTTTTCTGATTTGGATTCCTTTTATTTCTTTTTCTTCTCTGATTGCTGTGGCTAAAACTTCCAAAACTATGCTGAATAATAGTGGTGAGAGTGGACGTACTTGTCTTGTTCCTGATCTTAGAGGAAATGGTTTCAGTTTTTCACCATTGAGAACGATGTTGGCTGTGGGTTTGCCATATATGGCCTTTATTACATTCAGATAAGTTTCCTCTATGCCTACTTTCTGGAGGGTTTTTATCATAAGTGGGTTTTGAATTTTGTCAAAAGCTTTTTCTGCATCTTTTGAGATGATCATATGGTTTTTCTCCTTCAATTTGTTAATATGGTGTGTCACAATTACTGATTTGCATATATTGAAGAATCTTTGCATTCCTGGAATAAACCCCACTTGATCATGTTGTATGATCCTTTTAATGTGCTGTTGGATTCTGTTTGCTAGTATTTTGTTGAGGATTTTTGCATCTAAGTCCATCAGTGATATTGGCCTGTAGTTTTCTTTCTTTGTGACATCTTTGTCTGGTTTTGGTATCAGGGTGATGGTGGGCTCATAGAATGAGTTTGGGATTGTTCCTCCCTCTGCTATATTTTGGAAGAGTTTGAGAAGGATAGGTGTTATCTATTCTCTAAATGCTTGATAGAATTCGCCTGTGAAGCCATCTGGCCCTGGGCTTTTGTTTTTTGGAAGATTTTTAATCATAGTTTCAATTTCAGCGCTTGTGATTGGTCTGTTCATATTTTCTATTTCTTCCTGGTTCAGTCTTGGCAGGTTGTGTATTTCTAAGAATTTGTCCATTTATTCCAGGTTGTCCATTTTATTGGCATATAGTTGCTTGTAGTAATTTCTCATGATCCATTGTATTTCTGCAGTGTAAGTTTTTACCTCTTCTTTTTCATTTCTAATTCTGTTGATTTGTGTCTTCACCTTTTTTTTCCTGATGAGTCTGGCTAATGCTCTATCAATCTTGTTTATCTTCTCAATGAACAACCTTTTAGTTTTTTTGATCTTTGGTATTGTTTCCTTCATTTCTTTTTCATTATTTCTGATCTGATCTTTATGGTTTCTTTCCTTCTGCTAACTCTGAGGGTTTTTTTTTTCTTTCTCTATTTGCTTTCGGTGCAAGGTTAGGTTGTTTATTTGAGATGTTTCTTGTTTCTTGAGGTAGGATTGTGTTGCTATAAAGTTTCTTCTTAGAATGCTTTTGCTGCTTCCCATAGGTTTTGAGTCGTCGTGTTTTCATTGTCATCTTTTTCTAGGTATTTTTTGATTCCCTGTTTGATTTCTTCGTGATCTCTTGCTTGTTTAGTAGTGTATTGTTTAGCCTCTATGTGCTTGTATTTTTTACAGTTTTTTTCCCTGTAATTGATATCTAGTCTCTTAGCGTTGTGGTTGTAAAAGATGCTTGATATGATTTCAACTTTCTTAAATTTACTGAGGCTTGATGTGTGACCCAAAATATGACCTATCCTGGAGAATATTCTATGAACACTTGAGACAAAAGTGTATTCTGTTGTTTTTGGATCGAATGTCTTATAAATACCAATTAAGTCCATCTGGTCTAATGTGTCTTTTAAAGCTTTTATTTTATTATTTATTTTCTGTTTGAATGATCTGTCCATTGCTATATGTGGGGTGTTACAGTCCCCTACTATTACTGTGTTACTGTTGATTTCCCCTTTTATGGCTGTTAGCATTTGCCTTATGTATTGAGGTGCTCCTATGTTGGGTGCATAGATATTTTCAACTGTTATATCTTCTTCTTGGATTGATTCCCTGATCATTTTGTAGTGTCCTTCCTTGTCTCTTGTTACAGTCTTTATTTTAAATTCTTTTTATATCTGTTATGAGTATTGTTACTCTAGCTTTCTTTTGATTTCCATTTGTGTGGAATTTCATTTTCCACCCCCTCACCTTCATATGTATGTGTCCCTAAGTCTGAAATGGTTCTCTTTTGGACAGCATATATATGGGTCTTGTTTTTGTATCCAATCAGCCAGCCTGTAGCTTTTGGTTGAGGCAATTAATACATTTACATTTAAGGTAATTATTGATATTTATATTCCTATTACCATTTTCTTAGTTGTTTTGAGTTTGTTTTTATAAGTCGTTTCCTTCTCTTGTGTTTCCTGCCTAGAGAAATTCCTTTAGCATTTGTTGTAAAGCTGGTTTGGTGGTGCTGAATTCTCTTAGCTTTTGCTTATTTGTAAAGCTTTTGATTTCTCTGTCGTACCTGAATGAAATCCTTGCTGGGTAGAGTAATCTTTGTTGTGAGTTTTTCCCTTTCATCACTTTAAATATATCCTGTCACTCCCTTCAGGCCTGCAGAGTTGGTGCTGAAAAATCAGCTGTTACCTTTATGGGGATTCCCTTGTATGTTATTTGTTGCTTTTCCTCTGCTGGTTTTAATAATTTTTCTTTGTGTGTATTTTTTGTTAGTTTGGTTAATATGTGTGTCAGCATGTTTCTCCTTGGGTTTATCTTGTGTGGGACTCTTTGTGCTTCCTGGACGTGATTATTTCCTTTCCTATGTTCAGGAAGTTTTCTTCTATAATCTCTTCAAATATTTTGTCAGACCCTTTTTAGTTTTCTTCTTCTTCTGGGACCCCAATAATTCGAATATTGTTGTGCTTAATGTTGTCCCAGAGGTCTCTGAGACTGTCCTCCATTCTTTTCCTTTATTTTTCTTTATTCTGCTCTGCAGCAATTATTTCCACCTTTCTTTCTTCCAGCTCACTTATCCATTCTTCTGACTCTATTATTCTTCCTTTGATTCCTTCTAGAATATTTTTAATTTCAGTTATTTGTTGTTCATTACTGTTTGTTTGTTCTTTACTTCTTCTAGATCCTTGTTAAACGTTTCTTGTATTTTCTCTATTCTGTTTCCAAGATTTTGGATCATCTTTCTTTTCATTATTCTGAATTCTTTTTCAGGTAGTTTGCCTATTTACTCTTCATTTATTTGTTCTTGTGGGTTTTTATCTTGCCCTTTTGCCTGTAAGATATTTCTGTGTCTTCTAATTTTGTCTAATTTACAGTATTTGAGGTCTCCTTTCCCTAGGCTGCAGGATCGTATTTCCTCTTGCTTCTGTTCTATGACCCCAGTAGTGGGGTTTGTCCAGTGTCTTGTGTAGGCTTCCTGATGGGAGGGACTGGTGCCTGTGTTCTGGTGTCTGGATCTGAGTCTTTTCCCTCTGATAAGCAGGGCCATGTCAGGTGATGTGGTGTTTTGGGTTGTCTGTGAGCTTAGTATGACTTTACGTCATCTGTGTGCTGATGGGTGAATTTGTGTTCCTGTCGTTTGTGATTTGGTGTGAAGCGTCTAGCGCTGGGAGCAGTTGGGTGGAGCTGGGTCTTGGATTCAGATAGAGGCCTCCTTGAGAGCTTTTAGCGATTAATCTTCCCTGGGACCAGGAATTCTCTAGTGGTACAGCATCCTGGACTCAGTGCTCTCACTCCAGAGCCTCAGGCACGACTTCTGGTCAAGGGACTGAGATCCCCAAGTCACTCATCTGGCATTAAAGTGGTTTAATATAAAAGACTAACAAAACCCCAGAAAAATGGAAAAAGTAAAATCAAACAAACAGAAAGAGAAGCAAGGAAACATGCACACACACAAAAGAGACAAAAACAGAACCAAGTAAATCAGATAGCAAGAGAACCACCAGACAAACAAAAGGACCCAAGAAGGAAGTCAAACAATTAAGAAAAAAGCTGACAAAATCCAAAAACAAAAAACAACACCAGAGCAGAGTGTCAACTGAAGAATGAAGCAAAGAAACAAAACAAACAGAAAAAAATTATATAAAAAAGAAAAAGAGAATGGGGAAAGAAGACAGAGCAACAGAAATCAACGTAGAAACAGAAATATTAAAAAAATAGAATAGAAAATATATTGAAGCAAAAAATAAAAATAAAAGACAAACAAAACCCCAGCAAATGGTAAAAACAAAATCAAACAAACAAAAACAGAAATAAGGAAACACACACACACCTAAAAGAGACAAAAACAGAGTCAAATACAACAAAAAGCAAGAGAAAAACCAGACAAATAGAAGAACTCGAAAATGAAATCAAACAGTTAGGATTAAAACTAACAAAAACACATAACCTAAAAACAAATCAAACAGTGTGCCAACTGAAGAATAAAGTGAGGAAGCAAAACAAACTGATAAAAATGATGCAAAAATAATAATAATAAAATAAAATATAAAGGAAAAAATCACAGGACAACAGAAAAACAAAGTAGAAATGGACATATTTTTTAAAAGACAAATATATTAAAGAAGAAGAGGAAGAAAGAAATAAAGGAAAGAACACAGAACAACAGAAAAGCAAAGTAAAAATAGAAATGTATAAAAAATAAAAGTATGTTATAAAACATGGAGATCTCAAAAGACTAAAAAGATTTCTAAAAAACTAAAACAACAACAAACAAACAAAAATGGAAAGAAAAAGAAACCAAAAAAACCCAAAAATCTAGAACCAACAACAGAATTAATCAAAACATAATAAAATTAATAGTAATAATTATGTTTCCCTGGGGTCTCTGCTGTAAATTTCCTTGCACAGACCATGAGCCACAGCCCACCTCTGCCTCCCCAAGGGGCTCTCCTCTGCCACTGTGCTGGTCTCTAGGCCTGCTGTGGGCCCTATGGGGACCACTCAGACTCTGATCTGGCCCAATTCCTGTGTGTGCTGTCCCCAAAATCCACAGCTGCCAGAGCTAGACCATTTACATTTGTGGGAACACTCACTGTCTACTCAGATATTCCATAGATGCAGAGTCTACCTAGCTGATCATGGGGATTTAATCTGCAGCTTGTACAGCTGATGTAAAGGTTTTTGATCTTCTTCCTTAGTCACCCTGTCCCTGTGGTTCAGCTTTGGTTTTATCCCCATGTCTGTGTGTGGTCCACCCACAGGAGTCTGGTACTGAGGTTTCCTTGGAGATCTTGGGTCTGCCCCCTGTGAGTATTGCAGAGGTGGTATGACTGCTTGGATCATGGGAGCACCAGTGCTGCCACATGCACAGGGAAGCAGGCAGCCATGGGCACAAGAGATATGGCCCTAGTGAGGGCCTTTTCTGGTGCCCAGCATAAGGTACATGAGGGCCAGCCATGGCCAGGGTTTTTCTGGCACCCAGCAGCAGGCATGCAAGGGCCAGCCCTGAGAGGGCTTTTTTTTTTTAATTGCCCTTCAGTTGGCACCTGAGGGCCAGCTCTGAAGGGGCTTTTATTATTTCTCGGCAGCTGGCATGCAAGAGCCAGCCCACAGCAGGCTTCTTTTATTGTTGTCGGCAGGCACCAGCGTGTGGATGAGAGAGGTTACAATAGTGGCTCCTCCCCCTGCGTGTTACTCAGCAGTAGTGCCCTGCTACCATGGCAGTCCAGTCTTCCTCCATAGGCATTTCCTGCTGCAGATTTCCTCCCTCCTCTCCCCTCAGTCCGTCTCCCCACAGCCAACAGCAGTTCTCGCTCTGGGCCTGTTCTCCAATCCCCATGCACCAGCTCCCAACCTCTTTGCACAACTGTGAACATGTGTCCCAGTCCGGGGCACATAGGGCCACAGTACAGGCCATCTGTGTATTTCTCAATCTGTCCCGTCTGCTACAGATAGGCCACTTCACCCTCTTCTGGCAGCCTCAAATGCTACCCTTCTGTCCCAATCGATTTTCCCATCAGAGAGGGGGTTTCCCCGTTGGAGAGGGGGTTTCCCTGAATTCGGAAATCTCTCCTCTGCTTCAGCTCCCCCACCCCAGTGTGCAGGTCCCATCCAACTTCCTCTCCTCCTCCTTCTCCGTTCATATTTTCCATCCTACCCAGTTATGCAGGGATCTTTATAGTCCTTTCTGGTGTCCAATGTCTTCTGCTAGTGTTCAACCAGTGTTCTGTGAGAATTGTTGCATCTCTAGATGTATTCCCGATGCATCTGTGGAGAGAGATGAACTCCACTTCCACCTACTCTTCTGCCATCTTGAATCTCTTTCTCTACAGTGCTGTTTTAATTACTACAGTTTGTATTATAATCTGAAGTCTATGAGAGTGATACTTCCAGCTTTGTTCTTCTTTTTCAAGATTACTTTGGCAATTTGGGGTCTTTTGTTGTTCGATATAAATTTTAAGATTATTTGTTCTAGTTCTGTGAAAAATGTCACAGGTATTTTTATAGGGATTGCATTAAATCTCTATTTATTTGGGTACTATGGTCATTTCAACAATATTAATTCTTCCAATCCAAAAGCAGGGCATAACTTTCCTTTTCTTTGTATCATCTTCAATTTCCTTCATCAATGTGTTATAGTTTTCAGTGTATAGGTCTTTCACTTCCTTGGTTATGTTTATTCTAGGTATTTTATAATTTTTGATGTGATTTTAAACAGGATTTTTTTTGCTTTCTAGTTCTGTTATTTCATTATTAGTGTATAGAAAAGGAACAGATTTTTGTATATTAATCTTCTATGCTAGAACTTTGCTGAATTTATTCTAACAGTTTCTTTGGTGAAGATTTTAGGGTTTTCTATATACAAATCATGCCATCTGCAAGTAGTGACAGTATAAATTCTTCCCACCGGCAGACTGACAGTAGATCCACGACCCACAGCCCTGCAACCACACTCCCAGGAAACTGGCTCTGCCAACCAGTGGGAAAGCCACAGGACAACCCAGGGCACTGCAGTCAGCCACATTTTAACCTGGCCCTACCTACACATGGCAGAAGCCTCCACACAAGGCAAGACCTGGCAACCAACAAGACTGGAGGCCAGCCACGCCTACCAGAACACCCACAGTAGTCAGCCCGCCAAAAGAGAAGGACCCATGCAGCCCACAATAGAGGACATCCCTAGAGCACATAGCTGTGGTGACCAGAGGGGGGTGTGCTGCTGTGACACATAGGACATCACCTACAAAAGGCCACATTTCAAAAGTCAAGAAATGTAACCAACTTACAAAATACATAGAAATAAAAACAGCAAATTAGAAAAAATGAGGCAACAGAAGCATATGTTCCAAACAAAGGAACAAGATAAAACACCAGAATACGAATTAAATAAAGTGAAAATAAGCAATCTATTTGAAAATGAGTTCAAGGTAATGATAATAAAGATGTTCAAAGAACAGAGGGAAAGATTGGATGAACTAAGTGAGAAGTTAGACGTTTCTCAAGATGGCAGAATAAGAGGACCAGAGTTTACCTCTCCCCACAAGTACATCAAGAACACATCTACAAATGAAGAATTCTCACTGAGCACTTGCTGAACACTAGCAAAGGACCTGAGACACCTGAAAGGATAAGAAAAGGTCCCCAAATAACTGGGTAGGACAAAAGAGAGAAAATAAAAATAAAAATAAAAAAACAGGAAATGGGATGGGACCTAGACCCCTGGTAGGGAGCTGAAGGAGAGGAGAGGTTCTCACACCCAGAGAAGACCCCTCACTGGAGAGATCAGCTGAGATAAAAGGGGAGCTTTGGGGGCTGTCAGAGGAAAGAGCAGCAATTGGTCTGTGGCAGGCAGGACAGAGTGAGACTTACACAGATAGTCAATGTCACAGCCCTGTGCACCCCAGCCTGAGACGGGTGTCTGCCATTGCTGACAGGGGCTGGGTGCTGGAATGTGGTGTTTGGAGAGCAGACCCAGGGAGAGAACTGCTGTTGGCTGCACAGACACAGCCTGAGGAGACAGGAGTGAGGAACTCCGTAACCAGGAATGCTCCTAGAGGAAGCCCAGACCACCGTAGGAGTGAAGTGCCATTGCAGAGTGATGCATGAAGGGCAGGGTCACCATCAAAACTCTCTCCCCACGTGCCAGCCCCTGCCTCCACAGGCACTAGGAGGGGCTCCTGCCAGAGCATGTGCATGCACCCCAATCGTTGCCAACGTCTCCCCCTCCCACCTGAATGAGTATGCACACTCCAGTCAGCCACCACCCCAACTCCTCCTTCTGAAACAGGTCCGTGCAGCTGGGGTCGCTGTATCTGATCCCCCTTGCCTGGGCAGGGAGCAGACGGCTGTGGGTGACCCATACACAGAGGTGGGGCTGAAACCAAACCTGAGCTCCAGGAGATGTGTGACTAAGGAAGAAGAGCTGAAATCTCTCCTTGCAGCAGTGCAAACCATGGATTAAGACCCTGTGACTGGTATGGTTAATTCAGCACATGCAGAACATCTGAATGGACAACAAATGCTCCCACAGTCAAGACAGGTCTAACCTTAGCAGCTGTAGACTTTGTGGGGATGTAAACGTGGGGGTTGGGACAGGCCAGAGAGTAAGCTGCCCCCATAGCACCCAAAGCAGGTTCAGATCCATAATTACTGCAATCCTTGGACCTGACTTCAGTGGATCTACACAGGGGCTTGGGGAAAACAACATCTGAGAGACAACAGGGTCAGTCACTGGCATATCCACAGTTAAGGTGGGGCAGAGAGCAGTGCCTACAACAGTGTAATCTGAGAGCTCACACCACAGGTAAAAGGTGACACCACAGAGCACACACACAGGTGAACTTCTCCAGAGGAGGAAGACTCAGTGGCTTCCTTCCAAGTGGGAGTGCTCCAATCCCACCTACATCACACTTCAGAACAAAAACAAAGCTAAGAAACAGATCTGCGGGCCTCTACCCCAAGAACTAGGGAGCAGACCCCACTTCTGACAGGGCAGTGAACACCACAGAGCAAAGGGGAAGCCCTGCTCAATATTCAGTGTAGGCCTTAGTCATCACAACATCAGTCACACCTCCTATAAAGGGGATAGCAGCCAGCATACATTGAGGAAAGAGGTGGCAGATATCTATATTTAAAAAAAACCCTCACGAGGAGCTTCAAGATGGCAGAAGAGTAAGACGTGGAGATCACCTTCCTTCCCACAAATACATCAGAAATACATCTACATGTCAACAACTCCTACAGAACACTGGCAGAAGACCTCAGACATCCGAAAAGGCAAGAAACTCCCCACGAACCTGGGTAGGGCAAAAGAAAAAAGAAAAAACAGAGACAAAAGAATAGGGATGGGACCTGCACCAGTGGGAGGGAGTTGTGAAGGAGGAAAGGAAGACTTTCCACCCGCGGAGACTGTGGATGGCAGAGGGGGCAAGCTTTGGAGAGACGGAGGAGAGTGCAGCAACAGGGGTGCGGAGGGCAAAGCGGAGACATTCCCACACAGAGGATCGGTGCCGACGAACACTCACCAGCCCGAGAGGCTTGTTTGCTCACCCACCAGGGCGGGCAGGTGATGGGAGCTGAGGCTCCGGCTTCGGTTGGATTCCAGGGAGAGGACTGGGTTTGGTTGTGTGAACACAGCCTGAAGGGGGCTAGTGCGCCACAGGTAGCTGGGAGGGAGTCTGGAGCTGTCAAAGAGGCAAGAGAGTTTTTCTTGCCTTTTTGTTTCATGATGCTTGAGGAGAGGGGATTAAGATTGCCACTTAAATGAGCTCCAGAGATGGGCGCGAGCCACGGCTATCAGCGCGGACCCCAGAGATGGGCACGAGATGCTAAGCCTGCTGCTGCAGCCACCAAGAAACCTGTGAGCAAGCACAGGTCACTATCCACACCTCCCTCCCAGGAGCCTGTGCAGCCGGCCACTGCCAGGGTCCCATGATCCAGGGACAATTTCCCCAGGAAAACACAGGGCATGCCTCAGGATGGTGCAACGTCACACTGGCCTCTGCCACCACAGGATCGCACCTCACTCTGTACCCCTCCCTCACCCCCGCCTAAGTGAGCCAGAGCCACTGAAGTAGCTGCACCTTTAACCCTGTCCTGCCTGAGTGAACAACAGATGCTGTCAGGCGACCTACACGGTGAGGCGGGGCCAGGTCCAAAGCTGAACACCGGGACCTGTGTGAACAAAGAAGAGAAAGGAAAATTTCTCCCAGCAGCCTCCGGAGCAGTGGATTAAATCTCCACATTCAACTTGATGTACACTGCACCTGTGGAATACCTGAATAGAAAATGAATCATCCCAAATTGAGGACGTGGATTTGGGAGCAATGATATATATATATATTTTTTTCCATTTTTCTTTTTGTGAGTGTGTATGTATATGCTTCTCTGTGTAATTTTGTCTGTATAGCTTTGTTTTTACCATTTGTCATAGGTTTCTGTCTGTCCTTTTTTTTTTTTTAGTATAGTTTTTAGCACTTATTATTATTGGTGGATACGTTTTTTGGTTTGGTTGCTATGTTCTTTCTTTCTATCTTTTTTTATTACTTAAGAAAAATTTTTTTAATAATTACTTTTATTTTTTATTTTAATAACTTTATTTTATTTCACTTTATTTTATTTTATCTTCTTCTTTCTTTCTTTCTTTTTTTTCTCCCTTTTATTCTGAGCTGTGTGGATGAAAGCCTCTTGGTGTTCCAGCCAGGCATCAGGACTGTGCCTCTGATGTGGGAGAGCCAAGTACAAGAGACTGGTCCATAGGAGACCTCCCAGCTCCACATAATATCAAATGGCGAAAATCTCCCAAAGATCTCCATCTCAACGCCAAGACCCAGCCCCACTCAACGACCAGCAAGCTACAGTGCTGGACACCCTATGCCAAACAACAGCAAGACAGGAACACAGCCCCATCCAATAGCAGAGATGCTGTCTAAAACCATAATAAGGCCACAGAAACACCAAAACACACCACCAGACGTGGACCTGCCCTCCAGAAAGACAAGATCCAGACTCATCCACCAGAACACAGGCACTAGTCCCCTCCACCAGGAAGCCTACACAACCCACTGAACCAACCTTAGTGACTGGTGACAGACACCAAAAACAACAGGAACTACGAACCTGCAGCCTGCAAAAAGGAGACCCCCAAACACAGTAAGTTAAGCAAAATGAGAAGACAGAGAAACTCAGCAGATAAAGGAGAAAGGCAAAAACCCACCAGATCTAACAAATGAAGAGGAAATAGGCAGTCCACCTGAAAAATAATTCAGAAAAATGATAGTAAAGATGATCCAAAATCTTGGAAATAGAATGCAGAAAATACAAGAAACGTTTATCAAGGACCTAGCAGAACTAAAGAACAAACAAACAGTGATAAACAACACAATAAATGAAATTTAAAATTCTCTAGAAGGGATCAATAGCAGAATAACTGAGTCAGAAGAATGGATAAGTGACCTGGAAGATAAAATAGTGGAAATAACTACTGCAGGGCACAATAAAGAAAAAAAGAAGGAAAAGAATTGAGGACAGTCTCAGAGACATGTGGGACAACATTAAATGCACCAATATTCGAATTATAGGGGTCCCAGAAGAAGAAGAGAAAAGAAAGGGACTGAGAAATATTTGAAGAAATTATAGTTGAAAAATTCCCTAATATGGGAAAGGAAATAGTTAATCAAGTGCAGGAAGCACAGAGAGCCCAATACAGAATAAATCCAAGGAGACACACACCAAGACACATATTAATCAAACTACCAAAAATTAAATACAAAGAAAAAATATTAAAAGCAGCAAGGGAAAAACAACAAATAACATACAAGGGAATCCCCATAAGGTTAACAGCTGGTCTTTCAGCAGAAACTCTGCAAGCCAGAAGGGAGTGGCAGGACATATTTAAAGTGATGAAGGAGAAACACCTACAACCAAGATTAATGTACCCTGAAAGGATCTCATTCAGATTTGGAGGAGAAATTAAAACATTTACAGACAAGCAAAACTGAGAGAGTTCAGCAGCACCAAACCAGCTTTACAAGAAATGCTAAAGGCACTTCTCTAGGCAAGAAACACAAGAGAAGGAAAAGACCTACAACAGCAAACCTAAAACAATTAAGAAAATGGTAATAGGAACATACATATTGATCATTACCTTAAATGTAAATGGATTAAAGGCTCCAACGAAAATACATAGACTGGCTGAATGGATACAAAAACAAGACTGGTATATTTGGTGTCTACAAGAGACCCACTTCAGACCTGGGGACACATACAGACTGAAAGTGAGGGGATGGAAAAAGATATTCCATGTAAATAGAAATCAAAAGAAAACTGGAGTAGAGAATCTCATATCAGACAAAATAGACTTTTAAAAAAAGACTATTACAAGAAACAAACAAGAACACTACATAAAGATCAAGGGATCAATTTAAGAAGAAGATATACCAATTGTAACTATTTATGCACCCAATATAGGAGCACCTCAATACATAAGGCAAATACGAACAGCCATAAAAGGGGAAATTGACAGTAACACAATCATAGTAGGGAATTTTAACCCCCACTTTCACCAATGGACAGATCATCCAAAATGAAAGTAAAAAAGGAAACACAAGCTTTAAATGAAACATTAAACAGAATGAACTTAATTGATATTTATTGCACATTCTATCCAAAAACAACAGAATAAATTTTCTTCTCAAGTACTCAGGGAACATTCTCCAGGATAGATCATATCTTGGGTCACAAATAAAGCCTTGGTAAATTGAAGAAAATTGAAATTGTATCAAGTAACTTTTCCAACCATAACGCTATGAGACTAGATATCAATTACAGGAAAAAATCTGTAAAAAATAAAAATACATGGAGGCTAAACAATACACTACTTAATAACCAAGAGATCACTGAAGAAATCAAAGAGGAAATCAAAAAATACTTAGAAACAAATGACAATGAAAACATGACGATGCAAAACCTATGTGATGCAGCAAAAGCAGTTCTAAGAGGGAAGTTTATAGCAATACAATACTACATTAAAAAACAAGAAACCTCTCAAAAAAAGAACCTAATCTTACACCTAAAGCAATTATAGAAAGAAGAACAAAAAAACAGAAAGTTACTAGAAGGAAAGAAATCATAAAGATCAGATCAGAAATAAATGAAAAAGAAATGAAGGAAATGATAGCAAAGATCAATAAAACTAAAAACTGGTTCTTTGAGAAGATAAACAAAATTGATAAACCATTAGCCAGACTCATCAAGAAAAAAAGGGAGAAGGCTCAAATCAATAGAATTAGATGAAAAAGGAGAGGTAACAACTGACACTACAGAAATACAAAGGATCATGAGAGATTACTACAAGCAACTATAAGCCAATAAAATGGACATCCTGGAAGAAATGGACAAATTCTTAGAAATGCACAACCTGCCGAGACTGAACCAGGAAGAAATAGAAAATATGAACAGACGAAATACAAGTACTGAAATTGAAACTGTGATTAAAACTCTTCCCATAAACAAAAGCGCAGGACCAGATGGCTTCACAGGCTAATTCTATCAAACATTTAGAGAAGAGCTAACACTGATCCTTCTCAAACTCTTCCAAAATATAGCAGACGGAAGAACACACCCAAACTCATTCTACGAGGCCACCATCACCCTGATACCAAAACCAGACAAAGATGCTCCAAAGAAAGAAAATTACAGGCCAATATCACTGATGAACAAAGATTCAAAAATCCTCAACAAAATAGTGGCAAACAGGAACGAACAGCCCATTAAAAGGATCATACACCATGATCAAGTGGGATTTTTCCCAAGAATGCAAGGATTCTTTAATATACGCAAATCAATCGATGTGTTACACCATATTAACAAATTGAAGGAGAAAAAACATATGATCATCTCAATAGGCAGAGAAAGATTTTGACCAATTTCAACACCCATTTATGATATAAACCCTCCAGAAAGTAGGCATGGAGGGAGCTTTCCTCAACACAATAACGGCCATATATGACAAACCCACAACCAACATCGTCCTGAATGGTGAAAAACTGAAACCATTTCCATTAAGATCAGGAACAGGACACGGTTGTCCACTCTCACCATTATTATTCAACATAGTTTTGGAAGTTTTAGCCACAGCAATCAGAGAAGAAAAAGAAATAAAAGAAATCCAAATTGGAAAAGAAGAAGTAAAGCTGTCACTGTTTGCAGGTGACTTGATACTATACAAAGAGAGTCCTAAAGATGCTACCAGAAAACTACTAGAGCTAATCAATGAATTTGGTAAAGTAGCAGGATACAAAATTAATGCACAGAAATCTCTTGCATTCCTATATACTAATGATGAAAAATCTGAAAGTGAAATTAAACAAACACTCACATTTACCACTGCAACAAAAAGAATACAATACCTAGGAATAAACCTACCTAAGGAGACAAAAGACCTGTATGCAGAAAATTATAGGACACTGATGAAAGAAATTAAAGATGATACAAATAGATGGAGAGATATACCATGTTCTTGGATTGGAAGAATCAACATTGTGAAAATGACTCTACTACCCAAAGCAATCTACAGATTCAATGCAATACCTATCAAACTACCACTGGCATTTTTCACATAACTAGAACAAAAAAATTTACAATTTGTATGGAAACACAAAAGACCCCGAATAGCCAAAGCAATCTTGAGAACGAAAAATGGAGCTGGAGGAATCAGTCTCCCTGAGTTCAGATTATACTACATAGCTACGGTAAGCAAGACAGTATGGTATTGGCACATAAACAGAAATATTGATTAATGGGACAGGATAGAAAGCCCAGAGATAAACCCACGATCATATGGTCAACTTATCTTTGATAAAGGAGGCAAGAATATACAGTGGAGAAAAGACAGCCTCTTCAGTAAGTGGTGCTTGTAAAACTGGCCAGCTACATGTAAAAGAATGAAGTTAGAACACTCCCTAACACCATACACAAAAATAAACTAAAAATGGATTAAAGACCTAAATGTAAGGCCAGACACTATCAAACTCTTAGAGGAAAACATAAGTGGAACACTCTATGACATAAATCACAGCAAGATCCTTTTTGAACCACCTCCTAGAGAAATAGAAATAAAAACAAAAATAAACAAATGGGATATAATGAAACTTAGAAGCTTTTGCAGGAAACCATAAACAAGACGTAAAGAGAACCCTCAGAATGGGAGAAAATATTTGCAGATGAAGAAACTGACAAGGGATTATTCTTCAAAATTTACAAGCTGCTCATGTAGCTCAATATCAAAAAACCAAACAATCCAATCCAAAAATGGGCAGAAGAGCTAAATAGACATTTCTCCAAAGAAGATATACAGATTGCCAACAAACACATGAAAGAATGCTTAACATCATTAATCATTAGAGAAATGCAAATCAAAACTACATTGAGATATCATCTCACACCAGTCAGAATGGCCATCATCAAAAAACCTACAAACAATAAATGCTGGAGAGGGTGTGGAGAAAAGGGAATCCTCTTGCACTGTTGGTGGGAATGTAAATTGATACAGCCACTATGGAGAACAGTATGGAGGTTCCTTAGAAAACTAAAAATAGAACTACCATACGACCCAGCAATCCCACTACTGGGCATATATCCTGAGAAAAACATAATTCAAAAAGAGTCATGTACCACAATATTCATTGCAGCTCTGTTTACAATAGCCAGGACATGGAAGCAACCTAAGGGCCCATAGAAAGGTGAATGGATAAAGAAGAGGTGGCACATATACACAATGGAATATTACTCAGCCATAAAAAGATACGAAATTGAGTTATTTGTAGTGAGGTGGATGGACATAGAATCTGACATACAGAGTGAAATAAGTAAGAAAGAGACAAACAAATACTGTATGCTAACACATCTATATGGAATATATATATATATATATATATATATATATATATATATATATATATATAATAGTTCTGAAGAACCTAGAGGTAAGACAGGAGTAAAGACGAAGATGTAGAGAATGGACCTGAGGACACGGGGAGGGGGAACGGTAAGCTGGGACAAAGTGAGAGAGTGACATGGACATATATACACTACCAAACGTAAAATAGATAGCTAGTGGGAAGCAGCCGCATAGCACAGAGAGATCAGTTTGGTGCTTTGTGACCACCTAGAGGGGTGGGATAGGGAGGGTGAGCGGGAGGGAGATGCAAGAGGGAATAGATATGGGAATTTATGTATACGTATAACTGATTCACTTTGTTATAAAGCAGAAACTAACACACCATTGTAAAGCAATTATACTCCAATAAAGATGTTTAAAAAAAAAAAGAATCATGTACCAAAATATTCATTGCAGCTCTATTTACAATAGCCACTATATGGAAGCAACCTAAGTGTCCATCAACAGATGAATGGATAAAGAAGATGTGTCACATATGTACAATGGAATATTACTCAGCCATAAAAGGAAACGAAACTGAGTTATTTGTAATGAGGTGGATGGACCTAGAGTCTGTCATACAAAGTGAAGTAAGTCAGAAAGGGAATAACAAATACCGTATGCTAACACATATATATGGAATCTAAAAAAAAAATGGTCATGAAGAACCTAGGGGCAAGATGGGAATAAAGATACAGACCTACTAGAGAATGGACTTGAGGATACCGGAAGGGGGATGGGTAAGCTGGGACAAAGTGAGAGAGTGACATGGACATTTATACACTACCAAACGTAAAATAGATAGCTAGTGGGAAGCAGCCGCATAGCACAGGGAGATCAGCTCGGTGCTTTATACCCTAGAGGGGTTGTATAGGGAGGATGGGAGGGAGGGAGACGCAAGAGGGAAGAAATATGGCGACATATGTATATGTATAACTGATTCACTTTGTTATAAAGCAGAAACTAACACACCATTGGAAAGCAATTATACTCCAATAAAGATGTTTAAAAAAAAAGATTTTTATGGGTGCTTCCCAGACGTCAAATTTCACACAGCCATCTACATCACTTTTTATAAAGGTCTTCGAATGCAATGCCAAGTCTTCCCACTCATTGTTTTATGGGCTTGGTGTGGTATCTGCATCCCTGACTGAGGAAGCCCCATTTAAAAGAGTGTGGGAGTAACGAGTTGCCAAACATATCCAGAAAGAGCAGTAAAATAAAATCTTTGTTAGCTGTACTGTTGTTGCCAAGGAGCATAAGCAGAACACAAAACATTCCAAACGCTGACTGATTTTAAACTGCTACCCCCTGTTTCAGAGAATACTCACTTCATTATATTTTTGAAAGAAAATTAAATCACAGATAGATCCGAAATCGATTTTAATGTTCATTTGAAAGTTTGGCACTGGTAAATTACTGTTTCTTCAAGTGGTTAAAAAATACAAATAACTAAATATTTTTATGTGTTCTTTCAAGGGGAGATAACTGATCATGGTTATCTGTGAACATTTAGTCTTGGAATTGTGTGTTCGAAGTTCTTTGCTTCATTATCTTTTTTCCTCTGAAAAGGCTAAGGAAGTATGCTTTACCCCCTATTAACCATTACATTTCATGTATCTATACTAAAATATGTACAGCATGAACTTAGTGTTTTTAGTTTGGTTAAAGTTGACATGTGAACAGAATTATATGAGCGATACTTCAGTAAGTCCTAGAGTAGAAATACTGTATTCTGTAGGAAGGTAGTACAACCTGTCTCCATGCAGGTGGCTAGCATTAAAACTAAACGACATATTGAGATTTTTGCAAATTTTGAAATATCTTTTTGGAAGTTGGTGAAGGAGAAAAGCGAGTAGAGTTCTTCTTTGTAATTGAAATATGCTCATTAAAAAGATTCTTATATTTTAAATAATCTTGAGTTTGCAATTCTTTATGAAAAAATCATTCTCCTTTTCTTAGCATGTTTCTTATGTGTATAACATGTGGATATTTCTTGGGTGTGGTGCATGTGTATAATACTTTTGCCATTCTGTTATACCAGTAATAATACAATATCAATGTATAATGTATAGAGCAAACCACAAATAAAACATTAGACAATATTAACTACAAAAAGAACCCAACCATTGCACCAAAAATAAATAAATAAACTCACCCAAGCAGGCTACACAGGGACGTTCCTACATTAAAATAGTCCTCCAAGAGAGTCTGAGGGTCTGGCATCACATGGAAGAACCCCCAGAGCATTTAACCTTGAAATCCAGCAGGGCTTGAGTACAGGAGCTCCACAGTGTTGGGAGACACAGAGACTCCACTCTTGGAGGGCACACATAAGGTCTCACATGCACTAAGACCCAGCACAAAGCAGCAACTCCATAGGAACCTGGGCTAAACCTACCTAGGGGTCTTGTGGGGTCTCCTGGGGAGGCAAATGCTAACTATAACTCACTGGGAGGGCAGAAACACTGGTAGCAGAAGCCCCAGGAAATATAGATCAGTGTGAGCTCTCCTAGAGGTCTGAATTTCAGCACCAAGACACAGCCCCACCCAACAACCTGAAGATTCCAGTGCTGGAAACCCTCAGACCAAACAACCACCAAGACAGAAATACAGCCCCACACATCACAAGACAGGTTACCTAAAGTCGTACTGAGCTCCCAACCACCTCAAAACACACCTGAGGACATGGCCCTGCCCATCAGAGAGACAAGACATAGCTCCAACCACCAGAGGGCAGGCACCAGTCCCACCCACCAGAAAGCCTGCACAAGCACAAGAACCAAACTCACTCACCAGGGGTTAGACACCAGAAGCCACAAGAACAACAATCCTGCAGCCTCTGGAAAGGAGAGCACGAACACAGAAAGTTAGACAATATGAGGCAACAAAGAAATATGTTGCAGACAAACGAACAAGATAAAAACCCACAGGAACAACTAAACTAAGAGGAGATAGGCAATATACCTGAATAATAATTCAGAACAATGATAGCAAAGATGATCCAAAATCTAGAAAAAAGAATGGAGGCACATATCGAGAAGATACAGGAAATGTTTAGCAAGGAGGTAGAAGATTTAAAGAACAGAAATGAACAATACAATAACTGAAATGAAAAATACATCAGAAGGAATCAGTAGCAGAAACTGAGTCAGAAGAATGAATAAGTGAGCTGGAAGAGAGAGTGGTGGAAATCACTGCTGTGGAACAGAATGAAGAAAAAACAATGAAAAGAAATGAAGACAGTCTCAGAGACATCTGGGACAACATTAAATGCACCAACATTTACATTATAGTGGTTCCAGAAGAAAAAGAGAAAGAGAAAGGGCCTGGGAAATATTTGAAGATAATATAGCTGAAAACTTCCCTATCAGGGGAAAGGATACACTAACTCAAGTCCAGGAAGCTCAAAGAATTCCATACAGGATGAACCCAAGGAGGAACATGCCGAAACACATATTAATCAAACTGACAAAAATTAAATACAAAGAGAAAATATTAAAAGTCACAAGGGAAAAGCAACAAATAATATACAAGGGAATCCCCATAATGTTATTACATGATTTCTCAATAGCAACTCTGCATGCCAGACAGGACTGTCATTATATATTTCAAGTGATGAAAGGGAAAAACCTACAAACAAGGATATTCTACTCAGCAAGGCTCTCATTCAGATGTCACAGAAATCAAAAGCTTTAGAGACAAGCAAAAGCTAAGAGAATTCAGCACCAACAAAACATATTTACAACAAATGCTAAAGGAACTTCTCTAGGAAGGAAAGGGACCAGAAATCTAAGACAACATTTTACATATATAAACTGCTATATCAAAACTTCATGGGAGGGGAGACCTTCAAGATGGCAGAGGAGTAAGACATGGAGATCACCTTCCTCCCCAAGAATATATTAGAAATACATCTACATGTGGAACAATTCCTACAGAACACCTATTGAATGCTGGCAGAAGACCTCAGACTTCCCAAAAGGCTAGAAACTCCCCACCTACCTGGGTAGGGCAAAAGAAAAAAGAAAAAACAGAGACAAAAGAATAGGGACAGGACCTGCACCTCAGGGAGGGAGCTGTGAAGGAGGAAAAGTTTCCACACACCTGGAAGCCCCTTCACTGTTGGAAACGGGGGCCAGCAGGGGGGGAAGCTTCAGAGCCACAGAGGAGAGAGCAGCAATAGGGGCACAGAGTGCAAAGCAAAGAGATTCTCACACAGAGTATCATTGCCGACAAGCCTGAGAGGTTTGTCTCCTCACCTGCCAGGCCGGGTGGGGGCTGGGAGCTGAGGCTCAGGCTTTGGAGGTCAGATCCCAGAGAGAGGACAGGGGTTGGCTGCATGAACACAGCCTGAAGGGGGCTAGTGCACCACGGCCAGTTGGAAGTGAGTCTGGGAAAAAGTCTGGATCTGCCTAAGAGGCAAGTGACCATTGCTTCAGGGTGCGCTAGGAGAGGGGATTAGGAGCACCGCCTAAACGAGTTCCAGAGACAGGCGCGAGCCGAGGCTAACAGCGCAGACACCAGAGACGGGCGTGAAATGCTAAGACTGCTGCTGCAGCCACCAAGAAACATGTGTACAACCACAGGTCACTATCCACACCTCCCCTCCCGGGAGCCTGTGCAGCCCACCACGGCCAGGGTCCCGTGATCCAGGGAAAACTTCCCTAGGAGAACACATGGCGTGTGTCAGGCTGTTGCAACTTCACACCAGCCTCTGTTGCAGCAGGTTCACCCCGCATTCCATATGCCTCCCTCCCCCTGGCCAGAGTGAGCAGGAGCCCCCAAATCAGCTGATACTTTAACCCTGTCCTGTCTGAATGAGGAAGAGACGCCCTCAGGCACCCTACATGCAGAGGCAGGGCCAAATCCACAGATGAACCAAAGGAGCAGTGCGAACAAAGAAGAGAAAGGGAAATTTCTCCCAGGAGCTTCAGGAGCAGTGGATTAAATCTCCATAATCAACTTGATGTACCCTGCATCTCTGCAATATCTGAATAGGCAACGAATCATCCCAAAATTGAGGTGGTGGAATTTGGGAGCAACTGCAGACTTGGGGTTGGCATTCTGCATCTAATTTTGTCTGGTTTTATGTATATCTTAGTTTAGTATTTAGAGTGTACTATCATTGGTAGATTTGTTTATTAATTATGTTGCTCTCTTCCTTTTTATTCTTATATATATAGATATATATATTTTGTTAATTTTTCTCTTTTTGTGAGTGGTCATGTGTATCCTTCTCTGTGTGAATTTGTCTGTATAGCTTTGCCTTTACCATTTGTCCTAAGGTTCTGTCTGTCTGGGTTTTTTTTTCTTTTTTTCTATTTTATTAATTTTCAATTTTTATTATTTTTTATTTTTAATAATTAAAAAATTTTATTTTAATAACTTTATTTTATTTTATTTTTTCCTTCTTTCTTTCTTATTTTCTCCCTTTTCTTCTGAGCCATGTGGATGACAGGATGTTGTTTCTCTGTCCGGGTGTCAGGCCTGTGCCTCTAAAGTGGGAGAGCCGAGATCAGGACATCGGTCCATGAGAGACCTCCCGCCTCCACATAATATCAGTTGGAAGGAGCTCTCCCAGAGATCTCCATCTAAACACTAAGACCCAGCTCCAATCAATGACCAGCAAGCTACAGTGCTGGAGACCCTATGCCAAACAACTAGCAAGACAGGAACACAACGCCACCAATTAGCAGAGAGGCTGCCTAAAATCATAATAAGGTCACAGACACCCCAAAACACACCAAAGGAAGCAGTCATGCCCACCAGAAAGACAAGATCCAGCCCCATCCACCAGAACACAGGCAACAGTCCCCTCCAACAGAAAGACTACACAACCCACTGAACTGACCATATCCACTGGAGGCAGACACCAAGAACATTGGGAACTATGACCCTGCAGTCTGCGAAAACAAGGCATCAAACACAGTAAATTAAGCAAAATGAGAAGACAGAGAAACACAAAGCAGATGAAGGAACAAGGTTAAAACCCACCAGACCAAACAAATGAAGAGGAAATAGGCAGTCTACCTGAAAAAGAATTCAGAGTAATGATAGCAAAGATGATCTAAAATATCGGAAACAGAATGGAGAAAATACAAGAAACCTTTAACAAGGACCTAGAAGAACTTAAGGGAAAACAAAGCATGATGAACAACACAATAAATGAAATTTAAGACTCTCTAGAAGGAATCAATAGCAGAATAACTGAGGCAGAAGAACGGATAAAAAGACCTGGAAGATAAAAGAGTAGAAACAACTACAACAGAGCAGAATAAAGAAAGAAGAATAAAAAGAATTGAGGACAGTCTCAGAGACCTCTGGGACAACATTAAATGCACCAACATTTGAATGGAAGGGGTCCCAGAAGAGAAAAGGAAAGAGGATAAGACAATACTTGAAGAGATTATAGTTGAAAACATTCCTAATATGAGAAAGGAAAGAGTCAGTCAAGTTGAGGAAGTGCAGAGAGTCACATACAGGATAAAGCCAAAGAGAAACATGCCAAGACACATATTAATCAAACTATCAAAAATTAAACACAAAGAAAAAAATTAAAAGCAACAAGGGAAAAACAACAAATAGCATACAAGGGAATCCCCATAAGGTTAACAGCTGATCTTTCAGCAGAATCTCTGCAAACCAGAAAGGAGTGGCAGGGCATATCTAAAGAGATGAAAGGTAAAAAACTACAACCAAGATTACTCTACCCTGCAAGGATTTCATTCATATTCGATGGAGAAATTAAAACCTTTACAGACAAGCAAAAGCTAAGAGAATTCAGTACCACCAAGCCAACTTTACAACAAATGCTAAAGGAAGTTGTCTAGGCAGGAAACACGAGAGAAGGAAAAGACCTACAACAACAAACCCAAAATAATTAAGAAAACGATAATAAGAACATAAATATTGATAATTACCTTAAATGTAACTGTATTCAATACTCCAACCAAAAGACATAGATGGCTAAATGGATACAAATACAAGGCCACTATATATGCTGTCTACAAAAGACCCACTTCAGACCTAGGGACACATACAGAATGAAAGTGAGGGGATGGAAAAAGATATTCTATGCAAATTGAAATCGAAAGAAAGCTGAAGTAGCAATTCTCATATCAGACAAAATAGAATGTAAAATAAAGACTATTAAAAGAGACAAAGAAGGACACTACATAATGATCAAGGGATCAATCCAAGAAGAAGTTATAACAATTGTAAATATTTATACACTCAATATAGGAGCACCAAAATACATTAGGCAAATGCTAACAGCCATAAAATGGTAAATCGACAGAAACACAATAATAGTAGGGAACAGTAACACAACACTTTCACCAATGGAGAGATCATCCAAAATGAAAATAAATAAGGAAACACAAGTTTTAAATGATACATTTAGAAACATAGATTTAATTGATAATTATAGGACATCCAAAAACAGAAGATTACACTTCATGGATCATTCTCCAGGATAGATCATATCTTGGGTCACAAATCAAACCTTGGCAAATTTAAGAAAACTGAAATCGTATCAAGTATCATCTCCAACCACAACATTATGAGACTAGATATCAATTACAGGAAAAAATCAGTAAAAAATAAAAACACATGGAGGCTAAACAATACACTACTAAATAACCAAGAGATCACTGAAGAAATCAAAGAGGAGTTCAAAAATACCTAGAAACAAACGACAATGAAAACACAATGATGCAAAACCTATGGGATGCAGCAAAAGCAGTTCTAAGAGGGAAGTTTATAACAATACAATCCTTCCTGAAGATAAATGAAACATTTCAAATAAACAACATAACCTTACACTTTAAAAACTTAGAGAAAGAAGAAAAAAAAAAAAACAAACCCCGAAGTAGCAGAAGCTAAGAAATCATAAAGATCAGATCAGAAAAAAAAGTAAAAGAAATGAAGGAAATAGTAGCAAAGATCAATAAAACTAAAAAGCAGGTTCTTTGGGAAGATAAACAAAATTTATAAACCATTAGTCATACTCATCAAGAAAAAAAGGGAGAAGACTCAGATAAATAGTATTAGAAATGAAAAAGTAGAAGTAACAATTGACACTGCAGAAATACAAAGGATCATGAGAGATTACTAAAAGCAAAAATATGCAAATAAAAGGGACAACCTGGAAGAAATGGACAAATTCTTAGAAAAGCACAACTTTCCAAGACTGAACGAGGAAGAAATAGAAAATATGAAGAGAAGAATCACAAGCACTGAATTTGAAACTGTGATTAAAAATTTTCCGACACAAAAAAGCCCAGGACCGGATGCCTTCAAAGGCAAATTCTATCAACGATTTGAAGAGCTAACACCTATCCTTCTCAAAATCTTCCAAAATATAGTAGAGGAAGGAACGTTCCAAAACGCATTTTATGAGACCATCATCACCCTCATACCACAACCAGACAAAGATGTCACAAACGAAGAAAACTACAGGCCAATATCACTGATGAACTTGGATGCAAAAATCCTCAACAAAATGCTAGCAAACAGAATCCAACAGCACATTAAACGGATCATGCATGATTATCGAGTGTGGTTTATCCCAGGAATGAAAGGATTCTTCAATATATGAAAATCAATCAATGTGGTAAACCATATTAACATATTGAAGGAGAAAAATCATATGATCATCTCAATAGATGCAGAGTAAGCTTTCGACAAAATTCAACATTGATTCAACACCCATTTATGATAAAAACCCTCCAGAAAGTAAGCATAGAGGGAACTGGCCTCAACATAATAATAAATAATAAATAATAAATTAAATAAATAATAAAGGCTATATATGACAAACTCACAGTCAACATCATTCTCAAAGGTGAAAAATTGAAAAAAAAATTTCCTCTAGGATCAGGAACAAGACAAGGTTACCCACTCTCACCACTATTTTTCAACATAGTTTTGGAAGGTTTAGCTACAGCAATCAGAGAAGAAAAAGAAATAAAAGGAATCCAAATCGGAAAAGAAGAAGTAAAGCTGTCACTGTTTGCAGATGACATGATATTATACATAGAGAATCCTAAAGATGCTACCAGAAAACTACTAGAGCTAATCAATAAATTTGGTAAAGTAGCAGGATACAAAATTAATGCACAGAAATCTCTTGCATTCCTATACAATAATGATGAAAAATCTGAAAGAGAAATTAAGGAAACCCTCCCATTTACCGTGACAACAAAAAGAATAAAATACTTAGGAATAAACCTACCTAAGGAGACAAAAAACGTGTATGCAGAAAACTATAAGACACTGATGAAAGAAGTTAAAGATGATGCAAACAGATGGAGAGATATATCATGTTCTTGGATTGTAAGAATCAGTGTTGTAAAATGACTACTTACCCAAAATAATCTATGGATTTAATGCAATCCCTACCAAACTAACAATGGCATTTTTCACAAAGCTAGAACAAAAAAATTCACAATTTGCATGGAAACACAAAAGACCCTGAAAGCCAAAGCAATCTTGACAAAGTAAAATGGAGTGGGAGGAATCAGTCTCCCGGAGTTCAGACTGTACTAAAAAGCTACAGTAATCAAGACAGTATGGTACTGGCACAAAAACAGAAATATACATCAATGGAACAGGATAGAAAGCCTAGAGATAAACCCACGCACATATGGTTAACATTTTTTCGATAAAGGAGGCAAAAATATGCAATGGAGGAAAGACTACCTCTTCAAGAAGTACTGGGAAAACTGGACAGCTACATGTGAAAGAATGAAATTAGAACACTCTTTAATACTATACACAAAAATAAACTGGGGAGGAGGAACCAAGATGGCGGAGTAGAAGGATGTGCTCTCACTGTCTCTTGTGAGAACCCCAGAATCACAACTAGTTGCTGGACAATCATCGGCAGGAAGACACTGGAACTCACCAAAAATGATACCCCACATCCAAAGACAAAGGAGAAACCACAATGAGACGGTAGGAGGGGCGCAACCAGAGTAAAATCAAATCCCATAACTGGTGGGTGGGTGACTCACAGACTGGTGAACACTTATACCACAGAAGTCCACCCACTGGAGTGAAGGTTCTGAGCCCCATGTCAGGCTTCCAAACCTGGGGTTCCGGCAATGGGAGGAGGAATTCCTAGAGAATCAGACTTTGAAGCCTAGTGGGAAATGATTGCAGGACTTTCACAGGACTGGGGGAAACAGAGACTCCACTCTTGGAAGACACACACAAAGTAGTGTGCACATCGGGACCCAGGGGAAGGAGCAGTAACCCTGGGGGAGACTGAACCAGACCTACCTGCTAGTGTTGGAGGGTCTCCTGCAGAGGCAGAGGGTGGCTCTGTTTCACTGTGGGGACAAGGACACTGGCAGCAGAAGTTCTGGGAAGTACTCCTTGGCGTGAGCCCTCCCAGTCTGTCATTAACCCCACCAAAGAGCCCAGGTAGGCTCCATTTTGGGGTTTCCTCCAACCAAACAACCAGCAGGGAGGAAACCCAGCTGCACCCATCAACAGTCAAGTGGATTAAAGTTTTACTGAGTTCTGCCCACCAGAGCAACAGTCAGCCCTACCCACCACCAGTCCCTCCTATCAAGCCTCTTAGATAGCCTCATCCACCAGAGGGCAGACAGCAGAAGCAAGAAGAACTACAATCCTACAGCCTGTGGAACATAAACCACATTCACAGAAAGATAGACAAGATGAAAAGACAGAGGGCTATATACCAGATGAAAAAACAAGATAAAACCCCAGAAAAACAACTAAATGAAGTGGAGATAGGCAACCTTGCAGAAAAAAATTCAGAATAATGATAGTGAAGATGATCCAGGACCTTGGAAAATGAATGGAGGCAAATATCGAGAAGATGCAAGAAATGTTTAACAAAGACCTAGAAGAATTAAAGAACAAACAGAGATGGACAATAAAATAACTGAAATGAAAACTACACTAGAAGGAATCAATAGCAGAATAACTGAGGCAGAAGAACGGATAGGTGACCTGGAAGACAGAATAGTGGTATTCACTGTTGTGGAACAGACTAAAGAAAAAAGAATGCAAATAAAGGAAGACAGCCTAAGAGACCTCTGGGACAACATTAAGTGCAACAACATTTGCATTATAGGGGTCCCAGAAGGAGAAGAGAGAGAGAAAGGACCAGAGAAAATATTTTAAGAGATTATACTCGAAAACTTCCCTAACATGGTAAAGGAAATAGCCACCCAAGTCCAGGAAGTGTAGAGAGTCCCGTAAAGGATAAACCCAAGGAGAAACACGCCGAGACACACAGGAATGAAATTGGCAAAAATTAAAGCCAAAGAAAAATTATTGAAAACAGCAAGGGAAAAGCGACAAATAACATACAAGGGAACTCCCATAAGGTTAACAGCTGATTTCTCAGCAGAAACTCTACAAGCCAGAAGGGAGTGGCATGTTATACTTAAAGTGATGAAAGGGAAGAACCTACAACCAAGATTACTCTACATAGCAAGGATCTCATTCAGATTCGATGGAGAAATCAAAAGCTTTACAGACAAGCAAAGCTAAGAGAATTAAGCACCACCAAAACAGCTCTACAACAAATGCTAAAGGAACTTTTCTAAGTGGGAAACACAAGAGAAGAAAAGGACCTACAAAAACAAACCCAAAACAATATTAAGAAAATGGTCATAGGAACATACATATCGATAATTACCTTAAACGTGAATGGATTAAATGCCCCAACCAAAAGACACAGGCTTGCTGAATGGATACAAAAACAAGGCCGGTATATATGCTGTCTACAAGAGACCCACTTCAGACCTAGGGACACATAAAGACTGAGAGTGAAGGGATGGAAAAGGTATTCCATGCAAATGGAAATCTAAAGAAAGCTGGAGTAGCAATACTCATATAAGACAAAATCGAGTTTAAAACAAAGACTTTAAAAGAGACAAAGAAGGACACTACATAATGATCAAGGGATCCATCCAAGAAGAAATTATAACAATTATAAATATATATGCACCCAACATAGGAGCACCTCAATACAAAAGGCAACTGCTAACAGCTATACAAGAGGAAATTGACAGTAACACAATAAAAGTGGGGGACTTTAACACCTCACTTACACCAATGGACAGATCATTCAAACGAAAATAAATAAGGAAACAGAAGCTTTCAATGACACAATAGACCAGAAAGATTTAATTGATATTTATAGGACATTCCATCCCAAAACAGCAGATTACACTTTCTTCTCAAGAGCGCATGTAACATTCTCCAGGATAGATCACATCTTGGGTCACAAATCAAGCCTCAGTAAATTTAAGAAAATTGAAATCATATCAAGCATCTTTTCTGACCACAACACTATGAGATTACAAACGAATTACAGGGAAAAAAACGTAAAAAAAGACAAACACATGGAGGTTAAACAATACGTTGCTAAATAACCAAGAAATCACTGAAGAAATCAAAGAGGAAATCAAAAAATACCTAGAGACAAATGACAATGAAAACACGACGACCCAAAACCTATGGGATGCAGCAAAAGCAGTTCTAAGATGGAAGTTTATAGCTAGACAAGCCTACCTAAAGAAACAAGAAAAATCTCAAGTAAACAATCTAACCTTACACCTAAAGAAACTAGAGAAAGAAGAACAAACAAAACCCAAAGTTAGCAGAAGGAAAGAAATCATAAAGATCAGAGAGGAAATAAATGAAATAGAAACAAAGAAAACAATAGCAAAGATCAATAAAACTAAAAGCTGGTTCTTTGAGAAGATAAACAAAATTGATAAGCCATTAGCCAGACTCATCAAGAAAAAGAGGGAGAGGACTCAAATCAATAAAATCAGAAATGAAAATGGAGAAGTTAAAACAGACATCGCAGAAATACAAAGCATCCTAAGAGTCTACTACAAGCAACTCTATGCCAATAAAATGGACAACCTGGAAGAAATGGACAAATTCTTAGAAAGGTATAACCTTCCAAGTCTGAACCAGGAAGAAACAGAAAATATGAACAGAACAATCACAAGTAATGAAATTGAAACTGTGATTAAAAATCTTCCAACAAACAAAAGTCCAGGACCAGATGGCTTCACAGGTGAATTCTATCAAATATCTAAAGAAGAGTTAACACCTATCCTTCTCAAACTCTTCCAAAAAATTGCAGAGGAAGGAACACTCCCAAACTCACTCCATGAGGCCACCATCACCCTGATACCAAAACCAGACAAAGACACTACAAAAAAAAGAAAATTACAGACCAATATCACTGATGAATATAGATGCAAAAATCCTCAACAAAATACTAGCAAACAGAATCCAACAACACATTAAAAGGATCATACACCACGATCAAGTGGGATTTATCCCAGGGATGCAAGGATTCTTCAATATATGCAAATCAATCAATGTGATACACCATAGTAACAAATTGAAGAATAAAAACCATATGATCGTCTCAATAGATGCAGAAAAAGCTTTTGACAAAATTCAACACCCATTTATGATAAAAACTCTCCAGAAAGTGGGCATAGAGGGAACCTACCTCAACATAATAAAGGCCATATATGACAAACCCACAGCAAACATCATTCTCAATGGTGAAAAACTGAAAGCATTTCCTCTAAGATCAGGAACAAGACAAGGATGTCCACTCTCACCACTATTATTCAACATAGTTCTGGAAGTCCTAGTCACGGCAATCAGAGAAGAAAAAGAAATAAAAGGAATACAAATTGGAAAAGAAGAAGTAAAACTGTCACTGTTTGCAGATGACATGATACTATACATAGAGAATCCTAAAACTGCCACCAGAAAACTGCTAGAGCTAATTAATGAATTTGGTAAAGTTGCAGGATACCAAATTAATGCACAGAAATCTCTTGCATTCCTATACACTAATGATGAAAAATCTGAAAGAGAAATTATGGAAACACTCCCATTTACCATTGCAACAAAAAGAATAAAATACCTAGGAATAAACCCACCTAGGGAGACAAAAGACCTGTATGCAGAAAACTATAAGACACTGACGAAAGAAATTAAAGATAATACCAACAGATGGAGAGATATACCATGTTCTTGGATTGGAAGAATCAACATTGTGAAAATGACTATACTACCCAAAGCAATCTACAGATTCAATGCAATTCCTATCAAATAACCAATGGCATTGTTTACAGAACTAGAACAAATCATCTTAAAATTTGTATGGAGACGCAAAAGACCCCGAATAGCCAAAGCAGTGTTGAGGGAAAAAAACGGAGCTGGAGGAATCAGACTCCCTGACTTCAGACTATACTACAAAGCTACAGTAATCAAGACAATATAGTACTGGCACAAAAACAGAAACATAGATCAATGGAACAAGATAGAAAGCCTAGAGATAAACCCACGCACCTATGGTCAACTAATCTATGAGAAAGGAGGCAAAGATATACAGTGGAGAAAAGACAGTCTCTTCAATAAGTGGTGCTGGAAAAACTGGACAGCTACATGTAAATGAATGAACTTAGAACATTCCATAACACCATACACAAAAATAAACTCAAAATGGACTAGAGACCTAAATGTAAGACCGGACACTATAAAACTCTTAGAGGAAAACATAGGAAGAACACTCTTTGACATAAATCACAGCAAAATCTTTTTTGATCCACCTCCTAGACTAATGGAAATAAAAACAAAAATAAACAAATGAGACCTAATGAAACTTCAAAGCTTTTGCCAGCAAAGGAAACCATAAACAAGACGAAAAGACAACCCTCAGAATGGGGAAAAATATTTCCAAACGAGTCAATGGACAAAGGAGTAATCTCCAAAATATATAAACAGCTCATGCAGCTCAACATTAAAGAAACAAACAACCCAATCCAAAAATAGGCAGAAGACCTAAATAGACATTTCTCCAAAGAAGACATAGAGATGGCCAAGCAGCATATGAAAAGCTGCTCAACATCACTAATTATTAGAGAAATGCAAATCAAAACTACAATGAGGTATCACCTCACACCAGTTAGAATGGGCATCATCAGAAAATCTACAAACAACAAATGCTGGAGAGGGTGTGGAGAAAAGGGAACCCTCTTGCACTGTTGGTGGGAGTGTAAATTGATACAGCCACTATGGAGAACAGTATGGAAGATCCTTAAAAAACTAAAAATAGAATTACCATATGATCCAGCAATCCCACTACTGGGCATATACCCAGAGAAAGCCATAATTCAAAAAGACACATGCACCCCAATGTTCTTTGCAGCACTATTTACAATAGCCAGGTCATGGAAGCAACCTAAATGGCCATCAACAGACGAATGGTTAAAGAAGTTGTGGTACATATATACAATGGAATATTACTCAGCCATAAAAAGGAACGAAATTGAGTCTTTTGTTGAGATGTGGATGGATCTAGAGACTGTCATACAGAGTGAAGTAAGTCAGAAAGAGAAAAACAAATATTGTATATTAACGCATGTATGTGGAACCTAGAAAAATGGTACAGATGAACCGGTTTGCAGGGCAGAAGTTGAGACACAGGTGTAGAGAACAAACATATGGATACCAAAGGGGGAAAACCGTGGTGGGGTGGGGATGGTGGTGTGATGAATTGGGCCATTGGGATTGACATGTATACACTGATGTGTATAAAATTGATGACTAATAAGAACCTGCAGTGTAAAAAATCAAACAAACAAACAAAAAACTAATACTAAACATTCTTTTTGTTATTTGTATGGAAATATGTTAATATGAATGTTTCAGACATTACATGAAATTTCTAAAAATCTTATATGTTCTGGTATAATGTTATAAGTTATAATTCTAGTTATTACTTTAAAATGTATATCTCAGGAATAACTAAATTTCCTTGTCAATTGCATTATTATGAACTTTCACCAAATCTTTAACCGTGGTCATTTTTAAGTCTTTTGTCATTTACAGACAGTTCTGTGTGTACTCTGATGCTTTTGCTAAAATGTTCCTGTAAAAGGGTTTCTTCTTCAAGGAATTCATGGAAAAGACTCTGACAAGTACAGGTTTCTGGTAACTGACTATACTGCTGAACTGAATGAATAAGCATTTTCAGAACTGTAATGGAAAACTGATCAATTCATAAAAGTGCTAACAAAAGATGAAGATGAAAAAAAAAAATTACATACATTGGGCTGAGTGAACTGATGAGGATGATTATAATTTTTGTGACTTTCTGTTTGAATTAAAAAAAAATCCAACAAGGACTCAGAGGCAAAGAATATAGAAATCAATTTTCACTGCAAAGTAAAGGAGCTGTTACAGTGGAGGATTACTGGACTGAATGTCAATATTATGACATAGCATGAGGGTGTTTCGTGTTTGGTAATTGCAATCATTGTTGCTTTTGTTGTGGTCATCCATTTACAATGCTTGGTGTCAGTTTATTTATCTCTTGTACAAATAAAATACAGTGTGTGTGTGTGTGTGTGTGTGTGAAAAAAAAAAGTAAAGCAATTATTCAAATAGACAGTCACAACTTAGCATGAATAAGGTATTTTGAATAATAAAATCAATCCTTAAAAGTCTGAAGAAAAAAACCTTTTATATTACGAAGATATCTCTTATTTATGTTTTCTCTCAATGAGCAATAAAAGAGATGTTACTTGTTTAAATAAATAAACAGATAAATAAATAAATACCCTGAAAATGGATTAAAGACCTAAATGTAAGGCTAGACAGTATAAAACTCTTAGAGGAAAATATAGGCAGAACCCTCTATGATGTAAATCACAGCAAGATCCTTTTTGACCCACTTCCTACAGAAAAGGAAATAAAAACAAAAATAAACAAATGGGACGTAATGAAACTTAAAAGCTTTTGCACAACAAAGGAAACCATAAACAAGACAAAAAGGCAACCCTCAGAATGGGAGAAAATATTTACAAATGAAGCAACTGACAAAGGATTAATCTCCAAAATTTACAAGCAGCTCATGCAGCTCAATATCAAGAAAAGAAACATCCCAATCCAAATATGGGCAGAAGACCTAAATAGACATTTCTCCAAAGAAGTTTTACAGATTGCTAACAAACACATGAAAAGATCCTCAATATCACCAATCATTAGAGAAATGACTGTACATTTCTCTACAAAATCAAAAATACAATGACGTGTCACATCACACCAGTCAGAATGACCACCATCAAAAATCTACAAACCGTAAATGCTGGAGAGGGTGTAGAGAAAAGGGAATCCTCTTGCACTGTTGGTGGGAGTGTAAATTGATAAAGCCACTATGGAGAACAGTATGGAGGTTCCTTAAATAACTAAAAATAGAACTACCATATAACCTGGCAATCCCACAACTGGGCATGTACCCTGAGATAACCATAATTCAAAGACTCATGCATCACAATGTTCATTGAAGCTCTATTTACAATAGCCAGGACATGGAAGCAACCTAAGTGTCCATTGAGAGATGAATGGATAAAGAAGATGTGGCACATATATACAATGGAATATTACTCAGCCATAAAAAGAAACGAAATTGAGTTATTTGTAGTGAGGTGGATGGACCTAGAGTCTGTCATACAGAGTGAAGTAAGTTAGAAAGAGAAAAACAAATACTATATGCTAACACATATATATGGCATTAAAAATATATGGTTCTGAATAACCTATAGGCAGGACAGGAATGAAGGTGCAGACGTAGAGAATGGACTTGGGGATACAGAGAGTGGGAAGTGTAAGCTGGGACAAAGTGAGAGAGTTGCATGGACATATATACACAACCAAATGTAAAATAGGTAACCAGTGGAAAGCAGCAGCATAACACAGGGAGATCAGCTCAGTGCTTTGTGACCACCAGAGGTGTGGGTTAGGTAGGGTGGGAGGGACGCAAGAGGGAGGAGATATGGGGGTATATATATATATATATATATATATATATATATATATATATATATATATATAGCTAATTCACTTTGTTATAAAGCAGAAACTAACACACCATTTTAAAGCAATTATACTCCAATAAGTTGTTAAACAACTTTTGTGCTGGGAACAGCAAACACAAATACAACCATAGATAAACACACAGAAAAAAAGAAAAAGCAACTCAACACCACAGTACAGATGGTCATCAAACCAAAAGAGAAGAGAACAAAAGAGGAAGCGAAGAAAAAAGACCCACAAATACAAACACCAAACAATTAAGGAAATGGTAATAGGAACATACATATCGATACTTACCTTAAATTTAAAAGGATTAAATGCTCCAACCGAAACATATTGACTGGCTGAATGGATACAAAAACAAGACCATTAAATACGCTGTCTACAAGAGACCCACTTCAGGCCTAGGGACACATACAGACTGAAAGTGAGTGGATGGAAAAAGAGATTCCATGCAAATGGAAATCAAAAGAAAGCTGGAGTACCAATACTCATATCTGACACAATAGACTTTATAATAAAGACTGTCACAAGAGACAAGGAAGGACACTACAAAATCATCAGGGGATCAATCCAAGAAAAAGATATGATTATAACTATATATGCACCCAACATAGGAATATCACAATATATAAGGAAAATGCTAACAAGCCATAAAAGGGGAAATTGGCAGTAACACAATAATAGTGGGGGACAATAACAGCCCACTTACACCAATGGACAGAGCATCCAGACAGAAAATTAATAAGGAAACACAAGCCTTAAATGACACATTAGACCAGATAGGCTTAATGGATATTTATAGGGGATTCTCTGCAAAAGCAGCAGAACAAACATTCTTCTCAACTGTACATGGAACATTCTCCAGGGTAGATCACATCTTGGGTCACAAATCAAGTCTTGGTAAATTTAAGAAAATTGAAATCATATCAAGCATCTTTTCTGAACACAATGCTATGAGATTAGAAATCAATTACAGGGAAAATAAATGGTAAAAAACACAAACACATGGAAGCTAAAGAATATGTTACTGAACAACCAACGGATCACTGAAGAAATCAAAGAGGAAATTAAAAAATACCTAGAGACAAATGAAAACCAAAACATGACAATCCAAAACTTATGGGAAAGAGCAAAAGCAGTTTTAAGAAGGAAGTTTATAGCGATACAATCTTACCTCAGGAAACAAGAAAAATCTCAAATAAGCAACCTACCTGTACACTTAAAGCAACTAGAGAAAAAGAACAAACAAAACCCAAAGTTAGTAGAAAGAAAGAAATCGTAAATATCAGAACACAAATAAACGAAATAGAGATGAAGAAACCAATAGAAAAGATCACTGAAACTAAAAGCTATTTCATTGAGAAGATAAACAAAATTGATAAGCCTATAGCCAGACTAAACAAGATAAAAAGGGAGAGGACTCAAGGCAATAAAATTAGATGAAAAACGAGAAATTACAACTTACACCATAGAAATATAAGGGATCATAAGAGACTATTACAAGCAACTATACACGAATAATATGCAGAACCTACAAGAAATGGACAAATTCTTAGAAAGGTACAACCTTCCAAGTCTGAATGAGGAAGAAATTGAATGCATGAATAGAGCAATCACAAGCAATGAAATTGAAACTGTGATTTAAAATCTTCCAACAAACAAATGTCCAGGACCAGATGGCTTCACAGGTGAATTCTATCAAACATTTAGAGAACGGTAAACACCTACACTTCTGAAACTCTTTCAAAAATTTGGAGAGGAAGGAACACTCCGAAGCTCATTCTAGGAGGAAACCCTCACTGTGATAACAAAACCAGACAAGGACATCATAAAAAAGTAAATTACAGGTCAATAGCACTGATGAACATAGACACAAAAATCATCAACAAAATAGTAGCAAACCAAATCCAACACATTAAAACAATCATACACAATGATAAAGTAAGATTTATCCCAGAGGTGCACGGATTCTTCAGTATATACAAATCAGTCAATGTGATACACCACATTAACAAACTGAATAATAAAAACCATATGATCATCTCCACAGATGTAGAAAAAGCTTTTGACAAAATTCAACACCCATTTATGGTAAAAAACAGTCCAGAAAGTGGACATAGAGGGAACATAGCTAAACATAATAAAGGCCATATATGACAAACACACAGTAAACGGCATTCTGAATGGTGAAAAACTGAAAGTCATTTCATCTAAGATCAGGAACGAGACAAGGATGTCCACACTCCAGTTTTACTCAACAAGGTTTTGGAAGCCTAGCCATGGCCATCAGAGAAGAAAAAGAAATAACAGGAATCCAAATAGGAAAAGAAGAATTAAAACTGTCTCTGCTTGCAGACGACATGATACTATACACAGAAAATCCTAAAGATGTTACCAGGAAACTACTAGAGCTCCTCAATGAATTTGGTAAAGTTGCAGGATACAAAATTAATACACAGAAATCTCTTACATTCCTATACACTAATAATGAAAGACCAGAAAGGGAAGTTGAGGAAACAATCCCAGTTAGCATTGCATCAAAAAGAATAAAATACTTAGGTATAAACCTACCTAAGGAGGCAAAAGACCTGTACTCAGAAAAGTATAAGGTACTGATGAAAGAAATAAAGATGACAAAAACGGATGGAGGGATATACCATGCTGTTGGATTGGAAGAATCAATATTGTCCAAAAGACTATATTACACAAAGCAATCTACAGATTCAATGCAATCCCTATCAAATGGCCTATCAATGGCACTTTTCACAGAATTAGAACAAAATATTTTACAATTTGTATGGAAACACAAAAGACCTAAAAAACCAAAGAAATCTTGAGAAAGAAAAACGGAGCTGAAGGAATTAAGCTTCCTGACTTCAGACTATACTACAAAGCTATAGTCATTGAAACAGTGTGGTACTGGCACAAAATCAGAAATATAGATCAGTGGAACAGGATACAAAGTCCAGAGATAAACCCACGCACTTAAGGTCACCTAATCTATGACAAAGGAGGCAAGAACATACAATGGAGAAAAGATAGTCTCTTCAATAAGTGCTGCTGGGAAAACTGGACAGCTACATGCAAAAGAGTGAAATTAGAACACTTCCTAACACCATACACAAAAGTAAACTCAAAATGGAATAAAGACCTGAATGCAAGGCCAGACACTATAAAACTCTTAGAAGAAAACATAGGAAGAGCACTCTTTGACATAAATCACAGCAAGATCTTTTTTGATCCACCTACTAGAGTAATGGAAATAAAAACAAAAATAAACAAAAGAAATCTAATGAAACTTAAAAGCTTTTGCACAGCAAAGGAAACCATAAACAAGACAAAAAGCCAACCCTCAGAATGGGAGAAAATATTTGCAAACGGAGCAACTGGCAAAGGATTAATCTCCAAAATTTACAAGCAGCTCATGCAGCTCAATAGCAAAGAAACAAACAACCCAATCCAAAAATGGGAAGAAGACCTAAATAGACATTTCTCCAAAGAAGATATACAGATTGCCAACAAACACATGAAAGGATGCTCAACATCACTAATCATTAGAGAAATGCAAATCAAAACTACAATGATGTATCAGCTCACACCAGTCAGAATGGCCATCATCAAAAAATTTTCAAACAAAAAATGTTGGAAAAGGTGTGGAGAAAAGAGAACCCTCCTACAGTGTTGGTGGGAATATAAATTGGTACAGCCAGTATGGATAACAGTATGGAGGTTCCTTAAAAATAGAGCTACCATATAAACCAGAAATCCCACTCCTAGGCATATATCTGGGGAAAACCATAATTCCAAGAAATACATGTACCCAAATGTTCATTGCAGCACTATTTACAATAGTCAGGACATGGAACCAACCTATATGTCCATTGACAGAGGAATGGATAAAGAAGATGTGACACATATATACAATGTAATATTACTCAGCCATATAAAAGAGTGAAATAATGCCATCTGCAGCAACAGGGATGGACTGAGAGATTGTCATACTGAGTGAAGTAAGTCACACAGAGAACGACAAGTATCAAATGATATTGCCTGTATATGAAATCTAAAAAAGTGGTAAAAATGAACCTATTTACAAAACAGACATAGAGTCAAAGTTGTACAAAACAAACTTATGGTTACCAAGGGGGAAAGGGGCTGGAGGGACAAATTGGGAGATTCGGATTGACACATACACAGTACTACATATAAACTAGATAATAATAAGACACTACTGTATAGCCCAGGGAACTCTACTCAATACCCTGTAATGACCTATGTGGGAATAGTATCCAAAAAAGAGTTGATATATGTATATATATATATGACTGATTCACTTTGCTGTACAACAGAAACTAACACAACACTGTAAAACAACTATAATCTAGTAAAAGTTTATTTAAAAATAAAGCATAAAATAAAATTAATCACTGGACAAGAAATCTTGAAATGTCATTGCTACTTATACCAAATTTGATAGCAATACTAAAAATGCTCATGACATTATCAATGATGAGTGATAAATTTGAAAGAAACCTTTCCAAACTGTCTTAAATGAAAAACACATTTTATCAACCATGCTAAAGATTGTATAAGTAATTATATTACAAAATCATTATCATATGAAGAAGTGATCACAGACTATGCAGTGAAAAAATGTAGGAAAATAGTATTATCTGGCATGTAAGGCAGTTAATTACCAAACATTACTGTTATTTTTCTAGATTTTTTGATGTTTGTTATAATTGTCAACTTCTAAAAATGTATATTTTATTTGATTTATTTACTTCTTCTAAATAATATGCACTTTCATGTCTTAAAAAAAAGATTTGTGGGACTGAGATAAAACATTAGAGACAGTTATAGCTTGAAATAAAATTCTCATGAAACAAGAAAAGTTAAAAACAAAATTCCTTATTACAATTCGCATTCATACTTCTTAGATGACAATAACAGTGAAGTATATATTGTTTTAAAATCAGTTCTTTTTAAATAAAAGTTGAACTATGATCATTTTTTTTCTTTTTGGTTGTCAGTATACTAAATTTATTATATTGTCACATTAATCTGAATCTTTTATAGAATTCTTACATAGAATTTCTTTAAAAATTATATCATAGATGGGACTTCCCTGGTGGCACAGTGGTTAAGAATCAGCCTGCCAATGCAGGGGACACGGGTTCAATTCCTGGTCTGGGAAGATCCCACATGCCATGGAGCAACTAAGCCCATGTGCCAAAACTACTGAGCCCCTGTGCCACAACTACTGAAGCCACGTGCCTATAGCCTGTGCTCCACAACAAGAGAAGCCACCACAATGAGAAGCCTGTGCACTGCAATGAAGAACAGCCCCTGCTCGCTGCAACTAGAGAAAGCCCACGTGCAGCAATGAAGACCCAACGCAGCCAAAAATTTAAAAAATAAAAAATAAATAAATTTATTTTAAAAAGTCCTACTATTCAAATATTTTTAAAAAGTTATATCATAGGGAAAAAAATCTGAAACAATAAAAACTACTCTAAATGATTTAATCATTCAACACAAGAAGCTGTTTCCCAAACAAAGGAACAGAGAAAGTCCAATAAATACATAAAATAATAAAGATATTAGTAGAAAGAGATGAAAAAGAGAAACACCACCATTTAAAAATAAAGTAACAAAATCAAAACTTGGTGTTTTGATAAAATTTATTTAAAAAGTCACTCCTTTAACAAGACTGCACAGGAAAAAAAGAGAGAAAATGCAAATAAAGAAAATACAAACAGAAAGGCGAATAACTATTGAAAACAACAGAGACTGAGAAAACAAAATTTAATTATGAACAGTGTGCTAATAAATGTATCCAAAATAAAATGGATACACTTTCTAGAAAAATATAACTTACCACAATTTGTGAAGAAAAATAGAAAATTTAGACCAATAATATTAAAGAAATTGAAATGGTATTCAAATACCTCCCCCCACCTCCACCACCACAACCACCTGCTATATCTAGTTCCAGACAGCTAGAGGTAAGTTCAACTAATTTTTAAGGAACAGTTAATTCCTATTTTATACAAATTGTTCCAGAAAATAGAAAAAGAGTTAAACCTTCCCAGCTCTCTTACAAGGCCCAAGAGATCATCATTCTAAAATCAGATAAGGATGGCTCTCTCATGCCCGTGGCCAGGCACTAAGAAGGGCCCTGGTGAGGGCAGGCTCTCTCTCACTGTTCAGCTCCCCCTTGTGCTGCATAACCACCCAGGGCCAGCTCTCTTGCATACATGGCTGCCAGCTACCGCACATGCTCCATTTCCACTGGGGCTCCTGCAACCCTGGCTGCTGCTGCCTCCATGCCCCCTCCTTGCTGGGGTGGACTCATGTGCTCTGGGGCAGCCTGGAGAGAAGAACCCTGTGGGTGACCCTCATGCAGAGGTGGGGAAGAAAACACAGCTGATCCCCAGGGGATCTAAGGAAGAAAAGCTGAAATCTATCCTCGTAGATGTGCAAATCATGAATTAACACCCCCGTGACCTGCTTTGTAAACTCAGCACCTACAGAACATATGAATGGACAACAAGTGCTCCCACAGCCAAGACAGGTCTAGCTTTAGCAGCTGTAGACTTTGTGGGGACACACACGTGGGGGTTGGGCCAGGCCAGAGTAGAAGCTGCATCTATAGCACCCACCATAGGTCCAGATCCATGATTACTGAAATCCTGAGGCCTGACCTTAGAGGATCTATGCTGGTAGCCTGGTGAAAACAATGCCTGAGAGAAACCAGGGCCAATTCTGACATACCAACGGTTAAGGTGGGGCTGAGAGCAGTGACAACAACAGAGTAATTTGTGAGCTCACACAACAGGTGAAAGGTGACACAACAGAACACACTCACAGGTGAAGAGCTTCAGAGGAGGAATACTCAGTGGCTTCTCTCCCAGTGGGGGTGCTCCAATCCCACATACCTTGCACCACAGATCAGGAACATAGCAAAGAAACTAATCTGGGAGGCTCTACTCTATCAACTAGAGAGCAGACTCCACCCCTGACAGGGCAGTGACAACCACACAGCAAAGCAGAGTCACCACTCAATATCCAGGGTATTTTCTGGTCACCACAACACCAGTCAAACCACCTATCAGGGTGATAACAGCCAGCATACACTGAGGAAAGAGGTGGCAGACATCCATATTACAACAGCCCTTGCACCAAAAACAAAAAAAAATTAAACCCATGCAGGCTACACAGGGATGTTCCCACCTTAAAATGGCCCTCCAAGACAGTCTGAGGGTCTGGCCTTGGGAGGAAGAACCCCCAGAGCATTTAGTCCAGAAGGCCAGTGGGGTTTGACTGCAAGAGCCCACAGGGCTAGGAGAAACAGACTCTATTCTTGGAGGGTGCACACAAGGTCTCACACACCCTGGGACACAGCACAAAGCAGTACTTCCAAAGAACTTGGCTAGACCTACCTAGAGGTCATAGAGGGTCTCCTGGAGAGGCAGGAGTTGGCTGTAGCACACTGTGGGGGCAAGGATGCTGACAGCAGAGGCCCCAGGGAATTTTGTTATTGTTGTGGTTGTTTATTTTTTAATTGATTTTTTATTTTTATTTTTTAATTTTATTTTAATTTTTGTTTTTTGGAGTTTTTATTGCATTTGTTCATTTGTTTTTGTTGTTTCATTTTCTTTGTTTTTTATTGTTTGTTTCATTTTTATTATTTGTTTTCTTTTTTGGTGTTTTTTGTTTGTTTTCTTTTGGCTGCACCGTGCAGCTTGTGGGATCTTCGCTCCTGACCGGGGGTAGAACCCCACCCCCGTGGTGCAAGTGCTGAATCCTGGCCACTGGAATCCCAGGGAATTCCCAGCCCTCAAGAATATTAATTGCTGTGAGCTCTCCCAGAGGTCACGATCTCGGCACCAAGACCTGGCCCCATCCAACAGATTGCAGGCTCCAGTGTTAGAATGCCTCTGTCCAAATGACCAGCAAGACAGAAACACAGCCCCACCCTTCAGCAGACAGGCTGCCTAAAGTAGTACTAAGTTCACAGACACACCAAAAAACACCACTTGACAAACCCCTGCCCATCAGAGGGACAAGAACCAGCTCCAAGCACCAGAGGACATGCACCAGTCCCTCCTACAAGGAAGCCTGCACAAGATCCTGACCAAACTCACCTACCAAGGGGCAGACACCAGAAGCTATAAGAACTATGATCTTGCAGCCTGCAAAAAGGATACCACAAAAACAGTAAGTTAGACAAAATGAGATGACAGAGAAATATTTTGCAGATGAAGGAGCAAGATAAAAACCTGTAAGAACAACAAAATGAAGAGGGAGATAGGCAAACTACCTGAAAAATAATTCAGAGTAATGATAGTAAAGATGATCCAAGATCTTGGAAAGAAACAGAGACATGGATGAAGAAGATAAAAGAAATGTTTAACAAGGACCTAGTAGAACTAAAAAACAAATAAACAATGATGAACAATACGATAACTGAAATGAAAAATACACTAGAAGAATCGATAGAGGAATAACTGAGACAGAAGAATGGATAAGTGAGCTGGAAGATAGAATGGTCAAAATCACTGACACAAAACAAGCAAAAAATAGAAACAAATGAGGACACTATCAGAGACCTCTGGGACAAGATTAAATGCACTAACATTCAAATGATAGGGGTCCCAGAAGAAGAGAAAGAGAAAGGGAGTGAGAAAATATTTGAATTTATTATAGTCAAAAAATTCCCTAACATGGGAAAGGAAATATTCACTCAAGTCCAGGAAGTGCAGAGTCCCATACAGGATAAACCCAAGAAGGAACACACTGAGACACATATTAATCAAACTAACAAAAATTAAATACAAGGAAAAAATATTAAAAGCAACAAAAGAAAAAGTAGCATACAAGGGAATCCCCATTAGGTTATCACCTGATATTTCAGCAGAAAATCTGCAGGCTATAAAGGAGTGGCACAACATATTTAAAGTGATGAAAGAAAAAAACCTACAGAAAAGAATACTTTACCCAGCAAGGCTCTCATTCAGATTTGATGGAGAAATCAAAAACTTTACAGAGAAGAAAAAGCTAAGAGAATTCAGCACCACCAAACCAGCTTTACAACAAATACTAAAGGAGCTACTCTAAGCAGGGAAAAAAAAAAGTCACAATTAAAAACAAGAAAATCACAAATGGGAAAGCTCATTGGTAAAGGCAAATATACAGTAAAAGGAGGAAATCATACACACACAAATATGATATCAAAACTGGAAACCATGAGAAGAGTACAAATGCAGAAAATGGGAACTGTATCTGAAATTAAGAGAGCAGCAACATAAAACAACTATATATATATATATGTAGAGAGAGAGACTGTTACATCAAAACCTCAAGGGAACAGGAAACCTAAAAACTACAAAAGATAAACACAAAAATAAGTAAAAGCAACCCAAACACCAGACCAAAAATGGTCATCAAACCACAAGAGAACAAAAGAGAAAGTGAAGAAAAAAGACCCACAATAACAAATCCAAAACAACTAAGAAAATGGTAATAGGAACGTACATATTGATAATTATCTTAAATGTAAATGGATTAAATGTTCCAACCAAAAGACACAGACTGGTTGAATGGATACAAAAACAAGACCCATATACATGCTGTCTACAAGAGACCCACTTCAGACCTAGGGATACATACATACTGAAATTGAGGGGATGGAAAAAATATTCCATGCCAATGGAAATCAAAAGAAAGCAGGAGTAGCAATACACGTATAAGACACAATAGATTTTTTAAAAAAAGACTGTCACAAGAGACAAGGAAAAACACTACATAATCACCAGCAGATCAATCCAAGAAGAAGATATACCAGTTGTAAATATATATGCACACAACATAGGAGCACCTCAATATGTAAGGCAAATACTAACAGCCATAAAAAGGGAAATTGACAGTAACACAATAATAGTGGGGGAAATAGCAGCCCACTTACACCAATGGACAGATCATCCAGACAGAAAATTAATAAGGAAACACAAGCCTTAAGTGACACATTAGACTAGATAGACTTAACTAATATTTACAGGACATTCCATCTGAAACCAGCATAATACACTTTCTTCTCAACTGCACACTGAACATTCTCCAGAATAGTTCAAATCTTTGGTCACAAATCAAGCTTCAGTAAATTTAAGAAAATTGCAATCATACCAAGCATCTTTTCCAACCACAATGCTATGAGATTAGAAATCAATTACAGGAAAAGAAAACTGTAAAAAACACAAACACATGGAGGCTAAACAATATGTTACTGAACAGTGGATCACTGAATAAATCAAAGAGGAAATCAAAAAATACCTAGAGACAAATGACAACGAAAACTCAACAATCCAAAATCCATGGGACACAGTGAAAGCAGTTTTAAGATAGAAGTGTATAGCATTACCATCTTAACTCAGGAAATAAGAAAAATCTCAAATAAAAAGAACTAACTGTACACCTAAAGCAATTAGAGAAAGAAGAACCAACAACACCCAAAGTTAGTAGAAGGAGAGATATCTTAAGGATCAGAACAGAAATAACTGAAATAGAGATGAAGAAGATGATAGCAAAGATCAATGAAACTAAAAGCTGGTTCTTTGAGAAGATAAAAAAAAATTGACAAACTTGTAGTCAAACTCATCAAGAAAAAAGGGAGAAGATTCAAATCAATAAAATTAGAAATGAAAAAGGATAAGTTACAACAGACACCACAGAAATACAAAGGATCATAAGAGATTATTACAAGCAACTATACGCCAATAAAATGGACAACCTAGAAGAAATGGACAAAATCTTAGAGAGGTACAACCTTCCAAGACTGAACCAGGAAGAAATAGAAAATATGAACAGGCCAATAAGAAGTACTGATCGAATCTGTGGTTTAAAAACTCCCAACAAACAGAAGTCCAGGACCAGATAGATGCACAGCTTCTGTCAAACATTTTTGAGAAGAGTTAACAGCTATCTGCTGATACTCTTCCAAAAAACTGTAGAAACAGGAAGACTCCCAAGATCAATCTATGAGGCTACCATCCCTCTGACAGCAAAACCAAACAAAAATATTACAAAAAAAGAAATTTACAGGCCTAGATCACTGATGAACATAGACACAAAATCTTCAACAAAATACTACCAAACTGAAACCAACAACACATTAAGAGTACCATATACCATGATCAAGTGGGATTTATCCTAGGGATGCAAGGTTTCTTCAATATATGCAAATCAATCAATGTGATACAACACATTAACAAACTGAAGTATAAAATCCATATGATCATTGCAATAGATGCAGAAGAAGCTTTTGACAAAATTCATCACTCATTTATGATAAAAACTCTCCAGGGGACTTGCCTGGTGAAACAGTGGTTAAGAATCTGCCTGCCAATGCCTGGGACAAGGGTTAGAACACTGGTCCAGGAAGATCCCACGTGCCACATCTACTGAGCTTGTGCTCTAGAGCCCATGAGCCGCAACTACTTAGTCCACGTGCTGTAACTACTGAAGCCCACAAGCCTAGAGCCCGTGCTCCACAACAAGAGAAGTTACCACAATGAGAAGCCCACACACCACAATGAAGAGTAACCCCTGATCAACACAACTAGAGAAAACCCGTGCACAGCAACTAAGACCCAAAACAGCCAAAAATATAAATAAATAAATAAACAAACAAATTTATTTTTAAAAACTGTCCAGAAAATGTGCATAGATGGAACATACCTCAACATAATAAAGGTCATATATGACAAACCCACAGCAAGCATCATTTCTTTTCTTTTTTTTAATGAATCCATGAATATAGGAAAATTTTATTATACAATGAAGGTTACTTCACAGACCAGCGGAACAATATGGATAATTCAATAAATAATGCTGTAATAATTTTTTATACAGTTTTTAAAACCCATGAAATTGAATCCCTTCTTTGCACTGTATACATGAGTTAATTCCAAGAAAGCTGAAGACTCAAATATGAAAGAGTAAACTGAAAAATTTTAGGAGAAAATACAAAGAGAAGGAATAATTTTATAAACAAGACTCAAAAGACATAAACAATAAAGGAAAGATATTTATATCTTATTATAGTGACCTTAAAAACTTCTATTAACCACATAATACTGCCAAAGTAAGTGAAAGGAACAAACCACAAATTGGAAGAAGTTATTTGCACCACATAACACTGATGGAAAAGGATTAGTATTCAGAAACTATAAAGACTAAAAAATATTTCTGTAAAAATTGAGCAAAAAGGACTTCCCTGAACCCTACTTAAGGCACTGTGGTGACCTAAATGGGAAGGAAATCCAAAAATGAGGGGGTATATGTATATGTATAGCTGATTCATTTTGTTGTACAGTAGAAACTAACACAACATTGTAAAGCAACTATACTCCAATAAAAATTAATTTTTAAAAAAGTGGTTAAGTTGGTAAAAGAAAAAGGGGGGGGGGGACTTCCCTGGCGGTCCAGTGGTTAACACTCCATGTTTCCAATGCAGGGGATGTGGGTTTGATCCCTGGCTGGAGAACAAAGATGCCACATGCTGCGCGGTGCGGCCAAGAAAAAAATTGAGCAAAAGTATAATTGGTCAATAATATATGAAGAGGCTGTTATTATTAGTAGTAATCTAGGAAATTAAAATTAAAACCACAATGAGATGTCATTTAAAAATACAATCTATAATAACATCAAATTATATAAAATCTCTATGTTGAAAACTATAAAACATGTTGATAAATTAAAACAAAATCTGAGTTCTTGGAGTGATATACCATATTCGTGTACAGGAAGGTTCATTATTAAGATGGCAATTCTCCCCAAATTTATCTATAGATCAAATTCAATCCCAGTCAAAATCCCACCAGGCAGTGATGCAAATAGAAAGCAAATAGTCAGATGGCATATTCAAACCTCAGTATATTAATGACTGGTTCAACTAAATGCCCCAATCAAAAGTTAAGAATTAGCACAATGGATTTTTTAAATATATGTTGCTTACATGGTACAAATTTAGAAAGATTAAAAATAAAAGGATGGGAAAGTTATAGTGTGCAAACATTATGGCAAAAAGCATTACTTAGAGATAAATATTCAATAAACCAGGAAGGTAAAACAATTCTAAATTTGTATGCACACAGAGCACCAACATATGTAAGTTTAAAATTAGCATAACTATAAGGAGAAACAGAAAAATCTCTTCCCCAAGCAAAAGATTTTAATATACATTTCATGTTATATGATAACTAATAGATAGAGATCAATAAGAATAGAGAAGATTTGAATAATATTATTAAAATATATGACAATCAACATATACAAAGCACTACATCCAAAATTCATTATTTTAAATGTACATGAAACATTTTTTTAAATAATCTTATGCTGGGCCATAAAGCAAATCTCAATAAATTTCATAATCTTCAAATCATAGAGTAAAATTAAGTTAGAGATCAATGGGAAAAATAACTAGAAAGAAAAAACAAATCCCACCAGGCCTTTTTGTAGAATTTGACAAGCTGTTTCTAAAATTTATGTGGAAATGTAAAAGACCTTGAATAGCAAAGCAATTTTGGTAAGAAAGAATAAAGTTGGAGACTTATGCTACCTGATTTCAAGGCTTATTATTTGGCTATAGAAATCAAGAGAGTGTGGTATTGGCAGGGGGATAGTCACATAGATCAATAGATCAAAGTAGAAAACTCAGGATTAGACCCACACATTAGTACCCTAACAAATCAAGAATGAGAAGACAACCCTAATTTTTTTTAAAAAAGGGAGAAACATGAACAGATATTTAAAAACAAAGGTAAATGAATGTTCAATAAACTCATGAAAATATACTCAGCATCATTAATAATCAGGGAAATATAAATGAAATCATGAAGAATACCACTTTATAAGCATGGGAATGGCTAAAATTAAAAACTTTGACAATACCAAGTGTTAATGTGGAGTAACTGGAACCCTCCTACTTTGCTGTTAGACAAGTAAAATGGTACAACCGCTATAGAAAATCATTTCAGTAGTTTCTTTTCTTTTTTATTAATGTTTGAATTTTATTTTATTTGTTTTTTTATACAGCAGGTTCTCATTACTCAACAATTTTATACACATCAGTGTATACATGTCAATCCCAATCGCCCAATTCATCACACCACCACCTCCACCCACCTGCTGCTTTCTGCCCTTGGTGTCCATATGTTTCTCCTCTACATCAGTGTCTCTATTTCTGCCCTGCAAACCGGTTCATCTGTACCATTTTTCTAGGTTCCACATATATACATTATATTACGATATTTGTTTTTCTCTTTCTGACCTACTTCACTCTGTATGACAGCCTCAGATCCATCCACGTCTCAACAAATGACCCAATTTTGTTCCTTTTTATGGCTGAATAATATTCCATTGTATATATGTACCACATCTTCTTTAACCATTCGTCTGTCGAAGGGCATTTAGGTTGCTTCCATGACCTGGCTATTGTAAATAGTGCTGCAATGAACATTCGGGTGCATGTGTCTTTTTGAATTATGGTTTTCTCTGGGTATATGCCCAGTAGTGGGATTGCTGGGTCAGATGGTAATTCTATTTTTAGTTTCTTAAGGAAACTCCATACAGTTCTCCATAGTAGCAATATCAATTTACATTCCCACAAACAGTGCAAGAGGGTTCCCTTTTCTCCACACCCACTCCAGCATTTGTTGTTTGTAGAATTTCTGATGATGTCCATTCTAATTGGTGTGAGGTGATACCTCACTGTAGTTTTCATTTGCATTTATCTAATAATTAGTGATGTTCAGCAGCTTTTCATGTGCTTCTTGGATATCTGTATGTCTTCTTTGGAGAAATGTCTGTTTAGGTCTTCTGCCCATTTTTGGATTGGGATGTTTGTTTTTTTTAATATTGAGCTGCATGAGTTGTTTATATATTTTGGAGATTAATCCTTTGTCCGTTGATTCATTTGCAAATATTTTCTCCCATTCTGAGGGTTGCCTTTTCATCTTGTTTATGGTTTCCTTTGCTTTGCAAAAGCTTTAAAGGTTCATTAGGTCCCATTTGTTTATTTTTGTTTTTATTTCCATTCCTCTAGGAGGTGGATCAAAAAATATCTTGCTGTGATTTATGTCAAAGAGAGTTCTTCCTATGTTTTCCTCTAAGAGTTTTATAGTGTCCGGTCTTACACTTAGGTCTCTAGTCCATTTTGAGTTTATTTTTGTGTATGGTGTTAGGGAGTGTTCTAACTTCATACTTTTACATGTACCTGTCCAGTTTTCCCAGCACCACTTATTGAAGAGACTGTCTTTTCCCCATTGTATATCCTTGCCTCCTTTGTCATAGATTAGCTGACCATAAGTGCGTGGGTTTATCTCTTGGCTTTCTATCTTGTTCCATTGATGTATATTTCTGTTTTTGTGCCAGTACCATATTGTCTTGATGACTGTAGCTTTGTAGTATAGTCTGAAGTCAGGGAGTCTGATTCCTCCAGCTCCGCTTTTTTCCCTCAAGACTGCTTTGGCTATTTGGGATCTTCTGTGTCACATACAAATTTAAAAATTTTTTTTCTAGTTCTGTAAAAAATGCCATTCGTAATTTGATAGGGATTTAAATGAATCTGTAGACTGCTTTGGGTAGTATACTCATTTTCACAATATTGACTCTTCCAATCCAAGAACATGGTATGTCTCTCCATCTGTTCGTATCATCTTTAATTTCTTTCATCAGTGTCTTACAGTTTTCTGCATACAGGTCTTTTGTCTCCCTGGTAGGTTTATTCCTAGGTATTTTATTCTTTTTGTTGCAATGGTAAATGGGAGTGTTTCCTTAATTTCTCTTTCAGATTTTTCATCATTAGTATACAGGAATGAAGAGATTTCTGTGCATTAATTTTGTATCCTGCAACTTTACCACATTCATTGATTAGCTCTAGTAGTTTTCTGGTGGCATCTTTAGGATTCTCTATGTATAGTATCATGTCATCTTCAAACAGTGACAGTTTTACTTCTTCTTTTCCAATTTATATTCCTTTTATTTCTTTTTCTTCTCTGATTGCCATGGCTAGGACTTCCAAAACTATGTTGAATAATAGTGGCAAGAGTGCACATCCTTATCTTGTTCCTGATCTTAGAGGAAATGCTTTCAGTTTTTCACCATTGAGAAGGATGTTGGCTGTGGCTTTGTCATATATGGCCTTTGTTATGTCGAGGTAGGTTCCCTCTATGCCCACTTTCTGGAGAGTGTTTATCATAAGTGGGTGTTGAATTTTGTCAAAAACTTTTTCTGCATCTATTGAGATGATCATATGGTTTTTATTCTTCAATTTGTTAATATGGTGTATCACATTGATTCATTTGAGTATATTGAAGAATCCTTGCATCCCTGGGATAAATCCCACTTGATCATGGTGTATGATCCTTTTAATGTGTTGTTGGATTCTGTTTGCTAGTGTTTTGTTGAGGATTTTTTCATTTATATTCATCAGTGATATTGGTCTGTAATTTTCTTTTTTTGTAATATCTTTTTCTGGTTTTGGTATCAGGGTGATGGTGGCCTCATAGTAAGGGTTTGGGAGTGTTCCTTCCTCCACAATTTTTGGAAGGTGTTGAGAAGAATGGGTGTTAGCTCTTCTCTAAATGTTTGGTAGAATTCAGCTGTGAAGCCAACTGGTCCTGGACTTTTGTTTGTTGGAAAATTTTTAATCACAGTTTCAATTTCTTTACTTGTGATTCGTCTGTTTATATTCTCTATTTCTTTCTGGGTCAGTCTTGGAAGGTTATACCTTTCTAAGAATTGGTCCATTCCACCCAGGTTGTCCATTTAATTGGCATAGAGCTGCTTGTAGTACGCTTTTAGGCTGCTTTGTATTTCTGTGGTGTCTGTTGTAACTTCTCCTTTTTCATTTTTAATTATATTGATTTGAGTCCTCTCCCTCTTTTTCTTGATGAGTCTGGCTAATGGTTTATCAATTTTGTTTATCTTCTCAAAGAACCAGCTTTTAATTTTATTGATCTTTGCTATTGTTTTCTTTGTTTCTTTTTCATTTATTTCTGCTCTGATCTTTATGATTTCTTTCCTCCTGCTAAATTTGGGTTTTGTTTGTTCTTCTTTCTCTAGTTCCTTTAGGTGTAATGTTACATTGTTTATTTGAGATTTTTCTTGTTTCATGAGGTAGGTTTGTATAGCTATAAACTTCCTTCTTAGAACTGATTTTGCTGCATCCCAAAGGTTTTGGATCATACTGTTTTCATTGTCATTTGTCTCTAGGTATTTTTTAATTTCTTCTTTGATTTCTTCAGTGATCTCTTGGTTATTTAGTAAAGTATTGTTTAGCTTCCATGTGCTTTTGTTTTTCACGTTTTTTTCCTTGTAATTCATTTATAATCTCATAGTGTTTTGGTAAGAAAAGACCCTTGATATGATTTCAATCTTCTTAAATTTACTGAGGCTTGATTTGTGACCCAAGATGTGGTCTATCCTGGAGAATGTTCCATGTGCACTTGAGAAGAAAGTGTAATCTGCTCTTTTTGGATGGAATATCTTATAAATAACAATTAAATCTATCTATTGTGTCATTTAAAGCTTCTGTTTCCTCATTTACTTTCATTTTGAATGATCTGTCCATTGGTGAAAGTGGGGTGTTAAAGTCCCGTACTATTATTGTGTTACTGTCAGTTTCCTCTTTCATAGCTGTTAACAGTTGCCTTATGTATTGAGGTGCTCCTATGTTGGATGCATATATATTTATAATTGTTATAACTTCTTCTTGGATTGATCCCTTGATCATGATGTAGTGTCTTTCTTTGTCTCTTTTAAAGTCTTTGTTTTAAAGTCTATTTTATCTGATATGAGTATTGCTACTCCAGCTTTCTTTTGATTTCCATTTGCATGGAATATCTTTTTCCATACCCTCACTTTCAGTCTGTATGTGTCCTTAGGTCTGAAGTGGGTCTCTTGTAGACAGCATATATATGGGTCTTGTTTTTGTATCCATTCCACAAGCCTGTGTCTTTTGGTTGGATCATTTAATCCATTCACGTTTAAGTGAATTATCAATATGTATGTTCCTATAACCATTTTCTTAATTGTTTTGGGTTTGTTATTGTAGGTCTTTTTCTTCTCTTGTGCTTCCTACTTAGAGAAGTTCCTTTAGCGTTTGCTGTAGAGTTGGTTTGGTGGTGCTGAATTCTCCTAGCTTTTGCTTGTCTGTAAAGCTTTTGATTTCTCCATCGAATCTGAATGAGATCCTTGCTGGGTAGAGTAATCTTGGTTGTAGGTTCTTCCCTTTCATCACTTTAAGTATATCCTGCCACTCCCTTCTGGCTTGTAGAGTTTCTGGTAAGAAATCAGCTGTTAACTTTATGGGAGTTCCCTTGTATGTTATTTGTTGTTTTCCCCTTGCTGCTTTCAATAATTTTTGTTTGTCTTTCATTTTTGCCAATTTCATTCCTGTGTGTCTCGGCGTGTATCTCCTTGTGTTTATCCTGTATGGGACTCACTGAGCTTCCGGGACTTGGGTGGCTATTTCCTTTACCATGTTAGGGACGTTTTTGATTATAATCCCTTCACATATTTTCTTGGGTCCTTTCTGTCTCTCTTCTCCTTCTGGGACCCCTATAATGCGAATGTTGTTGTGTTTAATGTTGTCCCAACGTCTCTTAGGCTGTCTTCATTTCTTTGCATTCTTTTTTCTTTATTCTGTTCCACAGCAGTGAATTCCAACATTCTGTCTTCCAGGTCACTTATCCGTTCTTTTGCCTCAGTTATTCTGCTATTGATTCCTTCTAGTGTAGTTTTCATTTCAGTTATTGTACTGTTCATCTCTTTTTGTTTGTTCTTTAATTCTTCTCTTTGTTAAATAACTCTTGCATCTTCTCAATCTTTGCCTCCATTATTTTTCCAAGGTCCTAGTTCATCTTCACTATCATTATTCTGAATTCTTTTTCTGGAAGGTTGCCTATCTCCACTTCATTTAGTTGTTTTTCTGGGGTTTTATCTTGTTCCTTCATCTGGTATATAACCCTCTGCCTTTTCATCCTTTCTATCTTTCTGTGAATGTGGTTTTTGTTCTACAGGCTGCAGGATTGTAGATCTTCTTGCTTTTGCTGTCTGCCATCTGGTGGATGAGGCTATCTAAGAGTCTTGTGTAAGTTTCCTAATAGGAGGGACTGGTGGTGGGTAGAGTTGGGTGTTTCTCTGGTGAGCAGAGCTCAGTAAAACTTTAATCCGCTTGATTGCTGATGGGTGGGCCTGGGTTCCCTCCCTGTTTGTTGTTTGGCGTGAGGCAACCCAACACTGAAGCGTACCCAGGCTCTTTGTTGGGGTTATTGGCAGACTCTTGTAGGGCTCACGCCAAAGAATTCTTCCCAGAGTTTCTGCTGCCAGGGTCCTTGTCCTCATGGTGAGACACAGCCACCCCCTACCTCTGCAGGAGACCCTCCAACACTAGCAGGTAAGTCTGGTTCAGTCTCCCTAGGGGTCACTGCTCCTTTGCCTTGGACCAATGCACATGCTTCTCTGTGTGTGCCCGCCAAGAGTGGAGTCTCTGTCTCCCCCAGTCTTGTCAGAGTCCTGCAGTCAAATCCCAGTAGCCTTCAAAGTCTGATTCTCTAGGAATTCCTCCTCCCGTTGCCGGACTCCCAGGTTCAGAAGCCTGACGTGGGGCTCAGAACCTTCACTCCAGTGGGTGGACTTCTGTGGTATAAGTGTTCTCCAGTTTGTGAGTCACCCACCCAGCAGTTATGGGATTTGATTTTATTGTGATTGCTCCCCTCTTACCATCTCATTGTGGCTTCTCCTTTGACTTTGGATGTAGGTTGTCTTTTTTGGTGAGTTCCAGTGTCTTCCTGTCAGTGATTGTTCAGCAGTTAGTTGTGATTGTGGTGTTCTCTCAAGAGTGAGTGAGAGCATGTCCTTCTACTCCATCACCTTGACTCAGGCTCCACAAGCATCATTTTCAATCATGAAAAATGGAAAGCATTTCCTCTAACTTCAGGAACAAGACAAGGATATCCACTCTCATCACTTTTATTCAAAATAGTTTTGGAAGTCTTAGCCATGGCAATCAGATAAGAAAAAGAAATAAAACGAATCCAAATTGGAAAAGAAGAGGTAAAAGTGTGACTCTTTGCAGATGACATGATATTATACACAGAAAATTCTAAAGATGTTACCAGAAAACTTCTAGAGCTCATCAATGAATTTGGTAAAGTTGCAGGATACAAAATTAATACACAGAAATCTCTTGCATTCCTATACACTAACAATGAAATATCGGAAAGAGAAATTAAGGAAACAATCCCATTTACTATTGCATCAAAAAGAATAAAATACTAAAAATAAACGTACTTAAGGAGGCATAAGCCTTATACTCAGAAAACTGTAAGATACTGATGAAAGAAATCAAAAAACTACACAAAGAGATAGAGAGATATACCATTTTGTTGGATTGGAAGTATCAATATTGTCAACATGACTATACTACACAAAGCAATCTACAGATTCAATGCAATCCGTATCAAACTAACAATGGCATTTTTCACAGAATTAGAACAAAAAAAGTTACAATTTGTATGATAACACGGTGATCCCAAATATCCAAAGCAATCTTGAGAAAGAAAAACCGAGCTGGAGGAATCAGGCTCTCTGAGTTTAGACTATACTACAAAGCTACAGTAATCAAGAGAGCATGGTACTGGCAGAAAAACAGAAATATAGATCAATGGAAGAGAATAGAAATCCCAGAGATAAACAAACACCTGCACTTATGGTTACCAAATCTATGAAAAAGGAGGCAAGAATATGTAATGGAGAAAAGATAGTTTCTTCAATAAGTGGTGCTGGGAAAACTGGGCAGCTACATGTAAAAGAATAGAATTAGAATACTCCCTAACATCATACACAAAAATAAACTCAAAATGAATTCAAAACTTAAATGTAAGGCCAGATACTATAAAACTCTTATAAGGAAAAATAGGCAGAACTCTCTCTGACATAAATGGCAGCAATACCTTTTTTGATCCACCTCTTAGAATAATGGCAGTAAAAACAAAAATAAACAAATGGGACCTAATTAAACTTAAAAGCTTCGACATAACAAAGGAAACCACAAATAAAATGAAAGGACAACCCACAGAATGGGGGAAAATATTTGAAAACGAAGAGACTGACATGTGATTAATCTCTAAAATATACAAACAGCTCATGCAGCTCAATATGAAAAAAAAACAAACAACCCAATCAAAAAATGAGTGGAAAATTTAAATAGACATTTCTCCAAAGAAATTATACAGATGGCCAACAAACACATGAAAAGATGCTCAACATCACTAATTATTAGAGAAATACCAATTAAAACTACAATGAGGTATCACCTCACACCGGTCAGAATGACCATCATCAAAGAGTCTACAAACTGTACATTCTGGAGAGAGTGTGGAGGAACGTGAACCCTCCTACACTGTCGGTGGGAATGTAAGTTTGTACAGCCTCTATGGAGAACACTATGGAAGTTCCTTAAAAAAACTAAAAATAGACCTACCATGTAGCCATGCAATTCCACTCCTGGGAATATATCTGGAGAAAACCATGATTTGAAATGATACATGTACCTCAATGTTCATTGTAGAACTATTTACAATAGTCATGACATGGAAGCGACCTAAATGTCCATCAACAGAGGAATGGATAAAGAAGATGTGGTATATATATATATAATGGAATATTGCTCAGCCATAAAAAAGAAGAAAATAATGCCATTTGCAGCAACATGGATGGACCTAGAGATTGTCATACTAAGTGAAATAAGTCAGGTAGTGAAAGACAAATATCATATAATATTGCTTATATGTGGTTTCTAAAAAATAGTACAATACAAATGAACTTATTTACAAAGCAGATATAGACTTACAGATGTAGAAGACAAACTTACAGCTACCAGGGTGGAAAGTGGGGGCCTGGGATAAATTGCGAGACTGGGATTTGCCTATACACACTACTGTATATAAAATAGATAACTAATAAGGACCTACTATATAGCACAGGGAACTCTTCCCAATACTCTGTAATGACTTATATGTAAAAGAATCTAAACAATTATTGGATATATGCATATGCATAATTGATACATTTTGCTGTACAGCAGAAACTAATGCAATATTGTAAATCAACTATACTTTAATAAAAATTGAAAAAAACAAGAGAAGTTAGATGTTTCTAAACAAAAGTTTGAAAATATAAAGAAGTAACAAACAGAGCTGAAGAATACAATAACTGGAAAAAAATACACTAGAGGGAATCAACCTTGTATTAAAACATACCTAAGAATGGATCAGTGAGCTGGAAGACAGACTAATGGAAATCAATGAAATTGAACGAAAAAAGAAACAGAATGAAAAAGGATGAGAACTGTTTAAGAGATATCTGGGAAGACATCAAGTGTGATAACATTTACATTACAGGGATTCCAGAAGGAGAAGAGAGATAGAAAGGAGCCTACTATGTATTTGAAAACTTAATAGGTGTAAAATTCCCTAACCTGGGAAAGGAAATAGACATCCAGTTCCAGGAAGCACAGAGTCCCAAATAGCATCAACCCAAAGAGGACCACCATAAGACATATTGTAATTAAAATGGCAAAAACTAAAGGCAAAGAGAAGATATTAAAAGAAACAAGGAAAGGCAACAATTTATTTTCAAGGGAACTCCTATAAGGTTATAAACTGACTTTTCTGCAGATACTGTGCAAGTCAGAAAGGAGTGGCATGGTATATTTAAAGTAACAAAAGTACAAAAATCCTATGAACAGGAATACGCTACCCAGCAAAGCTTTTATTCAGATTTGATGGAGAGGTCAAAGTTTTACAAACAAGCAAAAGCTAAAAGAGTTCAGCACTACCAAACCAGCTTTACAAGAGATGTTAAACGGACTTCTCTAATCAGAAAAGAAAAGGCCACAACTGGAAATATGAAAACTGCAAAAAGAAAAATCTCATTCACAAGGATAAATATACAGTAAAGTTACTAAATCAACCACGCATAAAAGTAGTATGCAAGTTAAAAGACAAAAGGAATAAAATCATCTACATCAAAAATAAGTGGTTAAGCTATGCAAAAGACAAAAAGATGTGCAATTTGTTTTCAAAAACATTAAACATGGATGGCAGCAGTAAAAATGCAAGATTATTAAATTCATTTCAAATTAAGAAATCAACAACTTAATTACATTATATATGTATATATATATAAATCAAGCTATAGATAGATGATAGATAAATTGATAGATGATAGATAGATAGATGATAGATAGATAGATAGATAGATAGGATACATAGTTTGCTATATAAAAGACTCATCATAACTGCAGACCAAAAATATAGAGTAGATACATATGCAAAAAACAAAAAGGAATTCAAACATAACACTAAAGAGTCATCAAACCACAAGGGAAGAGAGCAAAAGAAAACGAAGGAACCAAAGAGAACTACAAAAACAATACAAAAATGAATGGCACCAAGTACATAGCTATCAATAATTACTTAAAATGTAAATACAATACATTCTCCAATCAAAGATACAGAGTGTGTAAATGGATATAAAAACAAGACACATATATATACTACCTACAAGAGACTCCATTCACACAGATTGAAATTAGGAGATGAATAAAGGTACTCCATGCACATGAAAAGGAAAAGAAAGGGTAGCAATTCTTATATCAAAAAAAAATAGAATTTAAAACAAAGGCTGCAACAAGAAACAAAGAAGGACATTTCATAATGACCAAGGCATCAATCCAAGAAGAAGACATAACAACAGTAAATATATATGCACTCAATATAGGAGTACCTAAATAAATAAACCAAATATTAAGAAACGTAAATGTATATATTGACAGTGACACAGTAATAGTAGGGGACTTTAACAACTCACTTACTTCAATGGACAGACCATCCAGACAGAAAATCAATAAGGAAATCCTGGCCTTAAACGTCACATTAGAGCAAATGGACTTGAGAGCTATAAATAGAATATTCCATCCAAAAGCAGCAGAATACATATTTCTTCCATGTGCAAAGAGAAGATTCTTCAGTATATATCACATGCTAGGCAACAAAACAAGTCTCAAAAAATTTATAAAACTTGGAATTATATCAAGCATCTTTACCAACTACAAAGCTATGAGACTGAAATCAACTACAAGAAAAAACTGTAAAAAACACAAACATGGGAGAGACCTTCAAGATGGCAAGAAGTAAGACGTGGAGATCATCTTCCTCCCCACAAATATGTCAAAAATACATCTACATGTAGAACAACTCCTACAGAACACCTACTGAAGGCTGGCAGAAGACCTCAGACTTCCCAAAAGGCAAGAAACTCCCCACGTACCTGGGTAGGGCAAAAGAAAAAAAAGAAAAAACAGAGACAAAAGAATAGGGACAGGACCTGCACCTCGGGGAAGGAGTTGTGAAGGAGGAAAAGTTTCCACACACTAGTGGGGGGGAAGCTTTGGAGCCATGGAGAAGAGAGCAGTAGCATGGGTGCAGAGGGCAAAATGCAGAGATTCCCACACAGAAGATCTTAGTCGACCAGCACTCACCAACCTGAGATGCTTGTCTGCTCATCCACCAGGGTGGGTGGGGGCTGGGAGCTGAGGCTCAGGTTTCAGAGTTCAGACCCCAGTGAGAGGACTGGGGATGGCTGCGTGAAGACAGCCTGAAGGGGGCTAGGGCATCACAGCTAGCCAGGAGGGAGTCTGAGAAAATGTCTGTACCTGCCAGAGAAGCAAGAGACAATTGTTTCCGGGTGTGCAAGGAGAGGGGATTCCTGCTACATGTGCCCACAAAAGGCAGAGCACCACCTAAGTGAGCTCCAGAGATGGACGTGAGCCGCGGCTATCGGCTTGGACCCCAGAGACGGGCATGAACCACTAACGCTGCCGCTGCTGCCACCAGGAATCCTGTCTGCAAGTGCAGGTCACTACGCACACACCCCCAGGAGCCTGTGCAGCACACCACTGCCAGGGTCCAGTGATCCGGGGACAACTTCCCCGGGAGAACACATGGTGGGCCTCAGGCTGTTGTAATGTCACGCTGGCCGCTGCCACCGCAGGATCACCCTGCATTCCAATTATGACTACCGAACCACTCCCTCTCCCCAGCCTCAGTGAGCAAGAGGGCCTTAATCAGCCACTGCTTTAACCCCCTCCTGTGTGAGCATTGAACAGACACCTGAAGGGGGCTTACATGCACAGGCAGTGCCAAAACCAAAGCTGAGCCCCAGGAACAGTGTGAACAAAGAAAGGAAAGGGAAATTTCTATGTGCAGCATTAGGAGCAGCAGATTAAATCCCCACAATCAACTTGATAAAACCTGCATCAGTGGAATAACTGAATAGACAACGAATGTTCAGAAAATTGAGGAGGTGGACTTTAGGAGCAACTGTAGACTTGGGATATTCTTTCTGCATCTGATATGTTTCTGCTTTTAAGTTTATCTTAGTTTAGATTTTAGTGCTTGTTATCATTGTTGGATTTGTTTATTGGTTTGGTTGCCCACTTCCTTGTAAAATTTTTTTTTAATTTTTAAATTTTCATACTTTTAAAATTTTATTATTATTATTTTCCTTTTTTCTCTTTTTATGAGTGTGTCTGTGTATGTTACTTTGTGTGATCTTGTCTGTTTAGGTTTGCTTTTACCATTTGTCCTATTGTTCTGTCTGTTCATTTTGTGTGTTTGTTTTCTTTGTTTTTCTTTTTATGAGTGTATGTTTCTTTGTGTGATTTTGTCTGTTTAGTTTTGCTTTTACCATTTGGTTTGGGGTTATATCTGTTCTTTTTTTTCTTCTTCTTCTTCTTGTTTTTTTCCCTTCGTTTCTTCTGAACCAAGTGGCTGGCAGGGTTGTGGTGCTCCAGCCAAGTGTTGGACCAGAGCATCTGAGGTAGAAGAGCAGAGTCCAAAATATTGGACCACCAGAGACCTCCCAGTCTTACATAATATCAATGGGTGAGAGATCTCCCAGAGATCTTCATCTCAACACTAAGACCCAGCTCCACCTAATGTCCAGGAAGTTCCAGTGCTGGACGCCCAATGCCAAACAACTAGCAAGACAGGAATACAACCCTACCCATTAGTGGGGAGTCTGCCTAAAATCATACTACGTTCACAGACACCCCGAAACTCACGAGTGGACATGGCCCTGCCCACCAGAACTACAAGATCCATCCCCACCGACCAGAGCACAGGCACCAGTCCCCTCCACAAGGAAGCCTAAACAACCAATGAACCAACCTCACTCACTAGGGACAGACACAAAAATAACGGGAACTACAAACTGGCAGCCTGCAAAAAGGAAACCCCAAACAGTAAGTTAAACAAAATGAGAAGACAGAGATATATGCAGCAGATGAAAAAGCAAGGTAAAAACCTACCAGACCAAAAATTTGAAGAGGAATTAGGTAAATTACCCGAAAAAGAATTCAGAGTAATGATAGTAAAGATGATACAAAATCTCGGAAATAAAATGGAGAAAATATAACAAACGTTTAACAAAGATCTAGTGGAACTAAATAGCAAACAAACAAAGATGTACAACACAATAAATGAAATTAAAAATACTCAAGAAGGAATCAATAGCAGAATAACTAAGGAAGAAAAACGGATAAGTGACCTGGAAGATAAAAGAGTGGAAACAACTGCCACAGAGCAGAATAAAGGAAAAAGAATGAAAAGAATCGAGGACAGTTTCAGAGATTGAGACAATATTAAGTGCAATAACTTTCTAAGTATAGGTGTCCCAGAAGAAGAGAAAAAGGAAGGGTCTGAGAAAATATTTGAAGAGATTATAGTTGAAAAATTCCCTATCATGGTAAAGGGAATAGTCAATCAAGTAAGGAAGCACAGAGAGTCCCATATAAGATAAATACAAGGACAAACACGTCAACACATATTAATCAATCTATCAAAAAATAAAAACAGAGAAAAAATATTAAAACAAGCAAGAGAAAACAACAAAAAAATATACAAGTGAATCCCCATAAGGTTTACCAGCTGATCTTTCAGCAGAAACTCTGCAAGCCAGAAGGCAGTGGCAGGAAATATTTAAAGTGATGAAAGGGAAAAAAACTACAACCAAGATTACTCTACCCAGCAAGGACCTCATTCAGATTCGACAGAGAAATTAAAACCTTTACAGACAAGCAAAAGATAAGAGAATTCAGCAGCACCAAACGAGCTTTGCCACAAATGCTAAAGGAAATTCTCTAGGCAGGAAACACAAGAGAAGAAAAAGACCTACCATAACAAACCCAAAACAAATAAGACAATGGTAATAGGAGCATACATATTGATAATTACCATAAATAAAAATGGATTAAATACTCTGACCAAAAGACACAGACTAGCTGAATGGGTACAAAAAAAAAGGACACCTTTATATGCTGTCTAAAAGAGACCCACTTCAGACCTACGGACACATACAGACTGAAAGTGAGGGGATGGAAAAAAGATATTCCATGCAAATGGAAATCAAAAGAAAACTCATGTAGCAATACTCATATCAGACAAAATAAACTTTAAAATAAAGAATATTACAAGAGACAAAGAAGGACATGGCATAATGATCAAGGGATCAATCCAAGAAGAAGACATAATAATTATAAATATTTATGCATCCAACATAGGAGCACCACAATACATAAGGCAAATGCTAACAGACATAAAGGGGAAATCAACAGTAACACAATAATAGTAGGGGACTTTAACACCAAACTTTCACCAATGGACAGATCATCCAAAATGAAAATAAATAACAAAACACAAGCTTTAAAACACATTAGACCGGATGGACTTAATTGATATTTATAAGACATTCCATCCAAAAACAACAGACTACACTTTCTTCTCAAGTGCTCATGGAACATTCTCCAGGATAGGTCATATCTTGGATCAAAAGTCAAGCCTCAGTAAAATTAAGAAAAGGGAAATCATAGCAAATACCTGTTCCGACCACAACGCTATGAGACTAAGTATCAATCACAGGAAAAAAACGTAAAAAATACAAACACATGGAAGCTAAACAATACACTACTAAATAACCAAGAGATAACTGAATAAATCAAAGAGGAAATAAAAAAATACCTAGAAACTAATGACAATGAAAAAACCTATGGGATGCAGCAAAAGCAGTTCTAGGAGGGAAGTTTACAGCAATACAATCCTACCTCAAGAAACCAGAAAAATCTCAAATAAACAACATATCCTTACACCTAAAGCAATTACAGAAAGAAGAACAAAAAACCCCAAAGTTAGCAGAAGGAAAGAAATCATAAATATCAGATCACAAATAAATGAAAAAGAAGGAAACAGTAGCTAAGATCAATAAAAATAAAAGCTGGTTCTTTGAGAAGATAAACAAAATTGATAAACCATCAGCCAGACTCATCAAGAAAAAAAGAAAAAATGGGAGAAGACTCAAATCAACAGAATTAGAAATGAAAAATGAAAAGTAACAACTGACACTGCAGAAATAAAAATGATAATGAGAGACTAATTAATACAAGCAACTATATGTCAATAAAATGGACAACCTGGAAGAAATGAACAAATCCGTAGAAAAGTACAATCTTCCAAGACTGAACCAGGAAGAAAGAGAAAATATGATCAGACCAATGACAAGCACTGAAATTTAAACTGTGATTAAAAATCTTCCAACAAACAAAAGCTCAGGGACAGAGGGCTACACAGGGGAATTCTATCAAACATTTAGAGAAGAGGTAAGACCCATTCTTCTCAAACTCTTCCAAAATAAACAGAGGGAGGAACACTACCAAACTCATTCGATGAGGCCAGCATCACCCTGATATCAAAACCAGACAAAGATGTAACAAAAGAAGAAAATTACAGGCCAGTATCACGGATGAACAGAGAAGCAAAACTCCTCAACAAACTACTAACAAACAAAATCCAACAGCACCTTAAAAGGATCATACACCATGATCTAGTGGGGTTTATCCCAGGAATGCGAGGATTATTCAATATACGTGAATCAATCTATGTGATACACCATATGAACAAACTGAAGGATAAAACACATGATAATCTCAATATAGGAAGAAAAAGATTTTGACAAAATTCAAAACCCATTTATGATGAAAACTCTCCAGAAAGTGAGCATAGAGGGAATCTACCTCAACATAATAAAGGTTCTATATGACTAACCCACAGCAAACGTCGTTCCCAATGGTGAAAACCTGAAATCATTTCCACTAAGATCAGGAACAAGACAAGGTTGCCCACTCTCACTACTATTAACAAACATAGATTTGGAAGTTTTAGCCACTTAAATCAGAGAAGAAAAAGAAATAAAATGAATCCAAATTAGAAAAGAAGGAGTAAAACTGTCACTGTTTGTAGATGACATGATTCTATACATAGAATCCTAAAGATGCCACCAGAAAACCACTAGAGCTAATCAATTAATTTGGTAAAGTAGCAGGATACAAAATTAATGTACATAAATCTCTTGCATTCCTATACATTAACGATGAAAAATCTGAAAGAGGAATTAAGGAAGCACTCCCATTTACCATAGCAACAAAAAGAATAAAATACCTAGGAATAAACCCACCTAAGGAGACAAAAGACCTGTATGCAGAAAACTATAAGACACTGATGAAAGAAAATAAAGATGATACAAACAGATGGACAGATATACCATTCTCTTGGATTGGAAGAATCAACATTGTGAAAATGACTATACTACCGAAAGGTATCCACAGATTGAATGCAATCCCTATCAAAGTACCAATGACATTTTTCACAGAACTAGAACAAAAAAATTCACAATTTATATGGAAACACAAAAGACTCCGAATAGCCAAAGCAATCTTGAGAAAGAAAAATGGAGCTGGAGGAATCAGCCTCCCTGACTTAAGGCTATACTACAAAGCTACAGTAATCAAGACAGTATGGTACTGGCACAAAAACAGAAATATAGACCAATGGAACAGGATAGAAAGCCCAGAGATAAACCCACACACCTATGGTCACATTATCTTTGATAAAGGAGGCAAGCGTATACAGTGGAGAAAAGACAGCCTCTTCAATAAGTGGTGCTAGGAAAACTGCACAGGTACATGTAAAAGTATGAAATTAGAACACTCCCTAACACCATACAGAAAAATAAACTCAAAATGGATTAAAGACCTAAATGTAAGGCCAGACACTATCAAACTCTTAGAGGAAAACATAGGCAGAACACTCTATGACATACATCACAGCAAGATCCTTTTTGGCCCACCTCCTAGAGAAATGGAAATAAAAACAAAAATAAACAAATGGGACCTAATGAATCTTAAAAGCGTTTTCACAGCAAAGGAAACCATAAACAAGACCAAAAGAGAACCCTCAGAATGGGAGAAAATATTTGCAAATGAAGCAACTGACAAAGGATTAATCTCCAAAATTTACAAGCAGCTCATGCAGCTCAATAACAAAAAAACAAACAGTCCAATCCAAAAATGGGCAGAAGACTTTAATAGACGTTTATCCAAAGAAGATACACAGATTGCCAACAAACACATGAAAGAATGCTCAACATCATTAATCCTTAGAGAAATGCAAATCAAAACTACAATGAGATATCATCTCACACCAGTCAGAATGGCCATCATCAAAAAATCTAGAAACAATAAATGCTGGAGAGGGTGTGGAGAAAAGGGAACCCTCTTGCACTGTTGGTGGGAATGTAAATTGATACAGCCACTATGGAGAACAGTATGGAGGTTCCTTAAAAAACTAAAAATAGAACTACCATATGACCCAGCAATCCCACTACTGGGCATATACCCTGAGAAAACCATAATTCAAAAAGAGTCATGTACCAAAATATTCATTGCAGCTCTATTTATAATAGCCAGGACATGGAAGCAACCTAAGTGTCCATCAACAGATGAATGGATAAAGAAGATGTGGCACATATATACAATGGAATATTACTCAGCCATAAAAAGAAACGAAATGGAGATATTTGTAGTGAGGTGGATGGACCTAGAGTCTGTCATACAGAGTGAAGTAAGTCAGAAAGAGAAAAACAAATACCATGTGCTAACACATATATATGGAATATAAGAAGAAAACAAAGGTTGTGAAGTACCTAGGGGTAAGACGGGAATAATGACACAGATCTGCTAGAGAATGGACTTGAGGATATGGGGAGGGGGAAGGGTAAGCTGTGACAAAGTGAGAGAGTGGCATGGACATATATACACTACCAAACGTAAAATAGATAGCTAGTGGGAAGCAGCCGCATAGCACAGGGAGATTAGCTCGGTGCTTTTTGACCACCTAGAGGGATGGGAGGGAGGGAGACAGAAGAGGGAAGAGATATGGGAACATATGTATATGTATAACTGATTCACTTTGTTATAAAGCAGAAACTAACACAACATTGTAAAGCAATTATACTCCAATAAAGATGTTAAAAATATTTCATATAGAGAAACTTGCCAAATGCACCTAATGGGAGTTTTCATAAGGAGGATGAAGATCCAGCCCACAAGTTTAAATCAAGATTTACCCCTAAGCATCAGGGAGAGAAGATTGGACCATATGGGAACAGCCAAGGGCGAAGCCAACTCTCCATGTGTGAGTTGGAAAAGCTCTTATGTACAGGAACCAGTTAAAGAAACTTTTTAAAGACCATTCATTTTCCCCATACTGGCCTCTCTTCTTTCACTCAGTTAAATCACTTAGTACTGTTAGGAACCATGTTAATTCCTCCAGTGTAGAGTGCACCTCACTGAAGAGCATCATCTGAAGGCACTAGAATAATAATACCAAGAAAACTTACAAACAAGACTCAAGGCATGGTCCCTATACTCCAGGACCTTTATATTATAAAAAATACATGTGCTTTTTAGTTTGCTGGACTAAATGCCTATTGCTCCCCTAAAACAACATGTGAGATAAACCAGGGAGAAGTCTATTCACTACACAGGAACTTATTACGTGAACCATAAATTTTTGACTTTTCCATCCAATTTCTTGTTACATTAGGATTGGTTTTCTAAACCATTTATTTTTGACTCATGTCAGGAAATACATTTCCCCCTATCAAGACTTCTAAAAGGACATCATCAAATGCTTTAATCACATCAGGGATTTTGGAGGTATGTTGTGAGAGGACCTGGGGTGAAGGGAACAAGTTTAAGTTGACTTTCATCCTTATGCACTTCCAGCTTAGGACACCAACTGAGGGGTGCAAGACTAGGATTCTTGGCCAGATTTCTACTAAAGCAAAGACTTGGGATAATTTTCAGATGATGTGTTACCCATATCCTTTGTCTCATAAATAATTACTATGGTAAACTTAACTGTATATTTCACTAATTAAAAAAAAAAAACACTCCCTAACACCATACCCAAAAATAAACTCAAAATGGACTAAAGACCTAAATGTAAGGCCAGACACTATAAATCTCTTATAGGAAAACATAGGCAGAACACTCTATGACATAAATCAGAGCAAGATACTTTTTGACCCACCTCCTGGAGAAATGGAAATAAAAACAAAAATAAACAAATGGGACCAAATGAAACTTAAAGGATTTTGCACTGCAAAGGAAACCGTAAACAAGACAAAAAGACAACCCTCAGAAAGGGAGACAATATTTGAAAACGAAGCAACTGACAGAGGATTAATCCCCAAAATATATAAGCAGCTCATGAAGCTCAATATCACAATAACAACAACCTAATCAAAAATGAGTGGAAGACCTAAATAGACATTTCTCCAAAGAAGATATATAGACATCCATCAAACACATGAAAGGATACTCAACATCACTAATCATTAGAGAAATGCAAATCAAAACCATAATGAGGTAGCACATCACACTGTTCAGAATGGCCATCATCAAAAAATCTACAAACAATAAATGCTGGAGAGGGTGTGGAGCAAAGGGGACCCTCTTGCACTGTTGGTGGGAATGTAAATTGATACATCCACTATGGAGAACAGCACGCAGCTTCCTTAAAAAACTAAAAAGAACAACCACATGAAGCAGCAATGCCTCTACTGGGCATATACCCTGAGAAAACCATAATTCAAAAATAGACATGTACTACAATATTCATTGCAGCACTATTTACAATTATCAGGCCATGGAAGCAACGTAAGTGTCCATCAACACATGAATGGAAAAAGAAAGATGTGGCACATATATACAATGGAATATTACTCAGCCATAAAATGAACTGAAATTGAGTTATTTGTAGTGAGGTGTATGGACCTAGAGTCTCTCATAGAGAGTGAAGTGAGTCAGAAAGAGAAAAACAAATGCTATATGCTAACTCATTTATATGGAATCTAAGAAAAAAAGGTTCTGAAGAATCTAGTGGCAAGACAGTAATAGAGACGTAGACATAGAGAATGGACTGGAGGACAAGGGGAGGGGAAGTGTAAGCTGGGATGAACTGAGAGAGTAGCATTGACATATATACACTACCAAATGTAAAATAATAGCTAGTGGGAAGCAGCTGCATAGCACAGGGAGATCAACTCGGTGCTTTGTGTCCACCTAGAGGGGTGGGATAGGGAGAGTGGAAGGGAGGTACAAGAGGGAGGGTATATGGGGATATATGTATACATATAGCTGATTCACTTTGTTATACAGCAGAAACTAACACAACACTGTAAAGCAATTATACTCCCATGAAGATGTTTAAAAAAAAGCCACAAACATGTCGAGGCTAAGCAATATGCTGTTAATCAACCAATGGATGAGTGAAGAAATCAAAAAGTAAATTTAAAAATACCTCAAGACAAATGACAATGAAAACTCAATGTTCCGAAGTCTACAGTACACAGCAAAGCAATTCTAAGAGGGAAAATTATATTAGTACACACCTACCTCAGGAAACAAACAAAAAAATCTCAAATTTACAAAGTACCCTTACACCTTAAGGAACTAGAAAAAGAAGAACAAATAAAATGGAAAGTTAATGGAAGGCAGCTAATCACAAAGTTCATAGCAAAATCTAAATGAAATAGGAACTAGAAAATAAAAAATATAAAAATATAGGAAACATCAATGAAATTAAACCTGGTTCTTTGAAAAGGTAAAGTAGATAGACCATTAGCCAGATTCATCAAGAAAATAACAGAGAGAGGCAAAACTAATATAATCAGAAATGAAAAATCAGATCTTACAACAGATACCATAGAAATAAAAGGATTAGAAGAGACTATTATGAACAGTTATATGACAATAAAGACTACCTAGAAGAAATGGAGAAATTCATAGAAATAAACAATCTCCCAAGACTAAATTAGGAAGAAGTAGAAAATATCAATAGATCAATTACCAGTGTTGAAATTGAAACAGTAATTTTTAAATCTCACAACAACAACAGTCCAGGATCAGATGGATTCAAAATGAATTCTACCCAACGTTTGGAGAAGAGTTAACATGTATACTTCTTAAACCATTCCAAAATATCGCTGAAGAAAGAACACTCAGAACTCATTCCATGATGCCATTATCACCCTGAAACCAAAACCAGACAAAGATATAATAAAAAAAAAGAAAATAACAGGCCAATATCACTGATGAACATAGATGCAAAATTCTCGACAAAATATCAGCAAACTGAATTCAATCATACATTAAAAGGATCGTATACCATGATCGAGTGATGTATCCCAGGAATTCAAAAATAGTTCAATACCTGCAAATCAATCAATTTGATATACCACATTAACAAATTGAATAATAAAAATCATATAATCATCTCAATCGATGCAGAAAAATCTTCTGGCAAAATTCAACATCTATTTATGATAAAAAACTCTCCACAAAGGGAGTATAAAGGGAATACACCCATATACCTTTATATGGTGAGGGAATACACCTCAACATAATAAAGGCAATATATGGCAAGCCCACAACTAACATCATACTCAAAGATAAAAAGCTGAATGTATTTCTTCTAAGATCAGTAAAAAGACAAGTATACCCACTCTCACCATATTTATTCAACATAGGATTGGAAGTCCTAACCACACCAACCAGATTAAAAGAAAGAAATAAAAGATCAAAGAGAATCCTAACGTCACCACCAAAAAATTACTAAAGCTCATCAATGAATTTGGTGATGTTGCAGTATACAAAATTAATATACAGAAATCTGTTGCATTTCTTTCTTTTTAACATCTTTATTGGAATATAATTGTTTTACAATGGTGTAATAGTTTCTGCTTTTTAACAAAGTGAATGAGCTATACATACACATATATCCCCATATCTCCTCCCTCTTGCATCTCCCTCCCACCCTCCCTATCCCACCCCTCTAGGTGGTCACAAAGCACCAATCTGACCTTCCTGTTCTATGCAGCTGTTTCCCACTAGCTATCTATTTTACATTTGGTAATGTATATATGTCTATGCCACTCTCTCACGTCGTCCCAGCTTACCCTTCCCACTCCCAGTGTCCTCAAGTCCATTCTCTATGTCTGCATCTTTATTCCTGTCATGTCCCTAGGTTCTTCAGAACCATTTTTTCTTTTTCTTTTTTAGATTACATATATACGTGTTAGCATACGGTATTTGTTTTTCTCTTTCTGACTCACTTCACTCTCTATGAGAGACTCTAGGTCCATGCACCTCACTACAAATAGCTCAATTACATTTCGTTTTATGGCCGAGTAATATTCCATTGTATATATGTGCCACGTGTTTTTATCCATTCATCTGTCTATGGACATTTAGGTTGCTTCCATGTCCTGGCTATTGCAAATAGAGCTGCAATGAACACTGTGGTACCTGACACTTTTTGAATTATGGTTTTCTCAGGGTATATGCCCAGTAGTGGGATTGCTGGTTCGTATGGTAGTTCTATTTTTAGATTTTTAAGGAACCTCCATTCTGTTCTCCATAGTGGATGTATCAATTTACATTCCCACCAACAGCGCAAGAGGGTTCCCTTTTCTCCACACGCTCTCCAGCATTTATGGTTTGTAGATTTTTTTATAATGGCCATTCTGACTGGTGTGAGATGATACCTCATTGTAGTTTTGATTTGCATTTCTCTAATGATTAGTGATGTTGAGCATCCTTTCATGTGTTTGTTGGCAATCTGTATATCTTCTTTGGAGAAATGTCTATTTAGGTCTTCTGCCTATTTTTGGATTGGGTTGTTTGTTCTTTTGATATTGAGCTGCATGAGCTGCTTGTAAATTTTGGAGATTAATCCTTTGTCAGTTGCTTCATTTGCACATATTTTCTCCCATTCTGAGGGTTGTCTTTTCGTCTTCTTTATGGTTTTCTTTGCTGTGCAAAAGCTTTTAAGTTTCATTAGGTCCCGTTTGTTTATTTTTGTTTTTATTTCCATGTCTCTAGGAGGTGGATCAAAAAGGATCTTGCTGTGATTTATGTCATAGAGTGTTCTGCCTATGCTTTCCTCTAAGAGTTTTATGGTGTCTGGCCTTACATTTAGGTCTTTAATCCATTTTGAGTTTATTTTTGTGTATGGTGTTAGGGAGTGTTCTAATTTCATTCTTTTACCTGTAGCTGTCCAGTTTTCCCAGTGCCACTTATTAAAGAGTCTGTCTTTTCTCCATTGTGTATTCTTGCCTCCTTTATCAAAACTAAGGTGACCATATGATCTTGGGTTTATCTCTGTGTTTTCTATACACTAAACACAAACTATCAGTAAGAGAAATTAAGAAAACCATCCCATTTACAGTTGCATCAAAAAGAATAAAACACCTAGAAATAAACATACGTAAGAGGTAAAACCTGTACTCAGAAAACTATAAGACAGAGATGAAAGAAATTGAAGGAGACACAAACAGATGGAAAGATATACCATTTTCATGATTTGGAAGAATTAATATTGTTAAAATGACCATATTACTCAAGGCAATCTACAGATTCAAAGTAATCCTACGAAATTAACAAGGGCATTGTTTACAGAAATGGAAACAAATAATTTTAAAATATGTATGGGAAAAAGGGACACCTGAATATCCAAAACAATCTTGAGAAAGAAAAACAGAGCTGGAGAAATTATGCTCCCTGACTTCAAACTATACTACAAAGAGACAGTATTCAAAACACTGTGGTACTGGTACAAAAATAGATACATAGATCAGGGGAACAGAATAAAGAGCCCAGAAATATACCCAGGATCTTATGGTCAATTAGACTACAAGAAAGAATGCAAGAATATACAATGGAAAACAGTCTCTTCAATAAGTGGTTCTGGGAAAACTGGACAGCTACATGTAAGAGAATGAAATTAAAACAGTCTCTAACACCATATACAAAAATAAACTCAAAATGGATTAGAGAGCTAAATGTAAGACCAGAAACCATAAAACTCCTAGGAGAAGCAAGGTCAAAACCCACTTTAACATAAATCATCACAAAATATTTTTGGATGTCTCTCCTAAAGCGAAGGACATAAAAGCAAAAATAAACAAATGGAACCTAATTAAACTTAAAAGCTTTTGAACAGCAAAAGGAACCATCAAGAAAACCAATAGACAACCTACTGAATGGTGGAAAATATTTGCAAAAGATATGACTGTTAAGAGGTTAATATCCAAAATATATAAACATTTCATACAACTCAACTTCAGAAAACCAAATAGCCAGATTATAAAAATAGTCAGAAGACCTGAATAGATATTTTTCCAAAGAAGACATATAGATGGCTAACAGGCACATGTAAAGATGTTCAAGATCACTGTCATAGAGAAACGGAAATCAAAACCACAGAGAGATATCACTTCACATCCGTCAGAATGGCTGTTATCTAAAGAACACAAATAACTAATATTGGCAAGAATGTGGAGAAAAGGAAACCTTTATATATTGTTGGTGGGAATGTAAATGGTGTAGCCACTGTGGAAAACAGTATGGAGGTTTCTAAAAAACTAAATACAAAACTATCATATGACCCAGTAATTCCACTCTTAGGTATATATTTGAAAGAAACAAAAATACTAGTTCAAAAAAATACTAGCACCACAATGTCCATTGCAGCTCTGTTTACAATTGTCAAGATATGGAAAAAGCCTAAATGTCCATTAACAGATGAATGGATAAAGAAGATTATATATATATATTATATATATATGATATATAATATATATATTATATATATATATACACACACACACACATACATATATACACACGAGGGAACAATACTCAGCCATAAAATTGAATGAAATTTTGCCATTTGCAAAAACATGAATAAACTTGGAGGTTATTATGCTAAGTGAAAAAGACAGAGAAAAAGAAATACTTTATGATGTCACTTTTATGTGGAAACAAAAACAATTGAAGAAAGGCATGCATACAACAAAAACAAAACAGACTCACAGATATAGAGAACAAACTAGTTTTTACCAATGGGGAGAGGGGAGGAAGGAGGGGCAAGACAGGGGTAGAGAATTAAGAGGGACATAATATTATGTATAAAATAAATAAGCTACAAGAATATATTGTACAACACAGGGAATATAGTCAATATTTTAGAATAACTATAAATAGAATATAACCTTTAAAAATTGTTCATCACTATGTTATACACCTGTAACTTATATAATATTGTGCATCATTTATATCTCAATAAAAAAGTAAAGTAGAATCTTTCTTGAAATAACTGAAAAAAACCAAAAAACAGTATGGTATTGACACAAAAACAAACACATAGATAAATAGAACAGAATAAAGAACTCACAGATAAGTCCACACTTGTATGAGGAATTAGTCTATATCAAAGGAGGCAAGAATATACAATGGGGAAAAGATGGCTTTTTTAATAAATGGTGTTAGGAAAACTGGCCAGTAATATGCAAAAGAATCAAACTATACTATACACTCATACCATGCACCAATATATATTAAAAATGGATTAAAGACTTAATAGTAAGACCTGAGCCCATAAAACCTCTAGAAGAAAACAGGCATATGTTTTTTGACATCGGTCTTATCAATATATTTTGTGATATCTCCTCAGCCTGCTACCAAACCAAACTTGGGTCCATTCACCCGATGCACTCAAAGTCAATCTACTGACACCATGTTGTGGTGAAGAAAAGTACAGTTTATTGCATGGTACCAAGCAAGGAGTATAGGCAGCTAATGTTCAAAAGATACGAACTCCCCCATGGCTTACACAGAAGGGTTTTTTTTTTTTTAAGTAGAGGGAAGGATTTTTTATTTTTATTTTATTTATTTATTTTTGGCTGTGTTTGGTCTTCGTTTTCGTGTGAGGGCTTTCTCTAGTTGCAGCGAGTGGGGATCACTCTTCATTGCAGTGCACTGGCCTTTCACTATCGCGGCCTCTCTTGTTGTGGGGCACAGGCTCCAGACACGCAGGCTCAGTAGTTGTGGCTCACGGGCCTAGTTGCTCTGTGGGATGTGGGATCTTCCCAGACCAGGGCTCGAACCCATGTCCCCTGCATTGGCAGGCAGACTCTCAACCACTGTGCCACCAGGGAAGCCCCACAGAAGGGTTTTTAAAGCAACATTAGGAGTGGGTTTTGCAGGGTGTATGACCAGTTCATGGAATTTCATCTCATTGGTTAGCAGTGAGGTAACATCGTGATGTATCAGGAATCTCAATCATCAGCCTTCTGGTTCCAACTGTTCTGGGATCTACAGGCTTGTGGTCAGCATTCAGTTAACTTCTTCCACCTGGTGGGGGTTTTAATGTGTGCAAAACACCTCAAGGTTATGGCTTAGGATATTGTCTATAGCCCTTGAGGAGGAACTAAAGGTCCTTGACTTTTTTTTATAGCTAAACTATTATTATTTTGTCTCGCTTGACTGCTGTCCTTTGTTTCTTCATTTTCTCACTTTTCTGACTAAATTTGCTGTTTGGAACTCAGGGAAGGCCGAGAAGGCTAAAGCTTTTCTACAAACAAGTGGCAGGGGACATAGAGAGCCTGCAACTGAGAAAGGCTCACGGGTCCTGCTTGGTTTCAAGCCAAGAGACAAAAAAAGCAAAAATAAACAAAGGAGACTACTTCAAGCTAAAAAGCTTTTGCACAGCAAAAAAAACTATCAACAAAACTAAAAGGCCACCTAATGAATGGGAGAGGATATTTGCATACAATATATCTGATAAGGAGTTAATACCCAAAACTATAATATATACAAATATACAAATAACTCACACAACTCAACATCAAAAAATTGAACAACTCAGTTAAAAAATGCACAGAAGATCTGAATAGACATTTTTCCAAAAGAACACTTACTCATGGCCAACTGTCACATGAAAAGACACTCAACGTCACTAACCATCTGGGAAATGCAGGTCAAAACCATAATGAGCTATCACCTCACACCTGTCAGAGTGGCTATTATCAAAAAGACAACAAATAACAAATATTGGAAAGGATGTGAAGGAAAGAGAATCCTCCTACACTGTTCGTGGGAATATATCAATAAATTGGTATAGCCACTATGGAAAACAGTATGGAGATTCCTCAAAAAATTAAAAATAGAGCTATAACATGATCCAGCAATTCCACTCCTGGATATTCTATAGAAGAAAATGAAAACACTAATTAGAAAAGATATATGTTCATTGCATCATTATTTACAATAGCCAAGATATAAAAGCAACCTAAGTATCCATCAATAGATGAATGAATAAAGAAGATGTGAGAATATTATTCAGCTACACAAAATAATGAATACTTGCCATTTGTGACATGGATGGACCCAGAGGGCATTATGTTAAGTGAACTAAGTCAGACAGAGAAAGAGAAATACTGTATGATTTTACTTATATTTGGAATCTAAAATCAAAACAAATGAACAAACATAAAAAAGAAACAGAGTTATAGATACAGAGAACAAAGAGATGGTTGCCAGAAGTGTGGGGGAGGAAAGAAATAGCTGAGGGAGATTATGAGGCACAAACTTCCAGCTGCAAAATAAATGAGTCACGGTTATGAAATGCATAGTGTGGTGAATATAGTTAATATCTATGTAATATCTTTGTATGATGACATATTGTAACGACTTATCATAGTGATCATTTTGAAATGTGCAGAAATATTGAATCACTACGTTGTGTAACAGGAACAAGCATAGTATTATAGGTCAATTGTATTTCAAAAACAAAACAAACAAACTCATAGTAAAAGAAATCATATTTGTCGTTACCAGAGGTAAGTGGTGGGGGGGAAGGGGAATCAGATGATGACAGTTAATAGGTACAAACTTCCAGTTATAAGATAAATAAGCACTAGGGATGTACTGTACAGCATGATAAATATAACACTGTTGTATGTTATATATGAAAGTTGTTAAGAGAGTAAATCTTAACAGTTCTCATCACAAGGAAATTTTTTCTATTTCTTTAATGTCGTATCTATATAAGATGATGGATGTTCACTAAACTTATTTTGAGAATCATTTCATGATGTAACTAAGTCAAATCATTTTACTGTACACCTTCAACTTATACAGTGTTTTATGTCAATTTTACCTTAATAAAACTGGAAGGAAAAATAAGAAAACCTTTCCTAATGATATCAGAGAAAAAGACGTTAATAGATCTTAGACTTTATGCATCTAGAATGTTATAATTCTAATAGATCATATTTTAAAAGTAAAACATATGCACACTGAATTTAAAAGCTAAATTAAACTTTCAAGAAAGCTATACATTCACAAATATCTGGCTATCTTCTTAAATATCAAGTCAGAAAAAATATGTAAATATGTAGTTATTTATCGAACTTAATTACCCTGTTGAAACTGAACATTTAATTCTAAGGGAAAACTAAACTCTGCTGCATCTGTACTTTAGCTTAGTGTAAACTTTAGTTTTTACATCCTTCTTTGTAGAGCCCTGAGATAAGCATATGTAAATTTGTAAGCAATAAGAGAGAACAGTCCAGGAATCACGTATCTTCTCTTTAGACTTCTTCCTTTATAAGAAAAAAATATATATATTTGTCCCATTCTATTTTTCCCAGTCAAAATTGTGATAACAGGGTTCAGGGCCTACACTACAGAATGGGAACTTGGGCCATGAGTGCTGACACTGGTAGTGTCATTACATTGCTGTGTGGTTTACTACATTTAATATAGCCTCTATAAATTACATGTCTGGATAAATAGATATACATCTATATATATAGCTATATATATGTAATAAGTATATCTCTCTTTATATACACGTATACATGTGATAGCTAAATATATATACACATAATATTTATATACAACTAAGATTTACATAAGTATATATAAGCAATTTTATTGAGATATAGTTTTATTCAGCATAAAATTTATATATTTTAAATGTACAATTCAATGATTTGTAGTGAATTTCCTGAGTTGTGCAACCATCACCATAATCCCACATTGGAACATTTTCATCACCCCAATAAGATGCCCCATGACCATTAGCTAATCTATTTTCTGTCTCTGTAGATTTGATTATTCTGGACATTTCATATAAATGGAATTACACAATAAGTTCATCCATATTATATCATGTATGGATCAATACTTCTATTATTTTTATTCTCAATTAATACTGCATTATATGGATATACCACTTTTTATTTACCCATTCATCAGTTGATAAACATGAGCTGTTTTCCAATTTTTTGCTGTTATGAATAATGCTTCTAAGAACATTCACATTCAAATCTTTGTGTGGAAATATATTTGCATTCCTCTTGGGTAAATACCTAAGAATGGAATTGCTATGTCATATGGTAGGTTATGTTTAACTTTTAGAAACTGCCAAATTGTTCAAAGCAGCTATATATACCATTTCACATTTATTTCTACCAGAAATAAGTGAAGGTTCCCACTTTCCACATCTGTTGTCCACATTTGTTATTGTCTGTCTTTTTTATTACAGCCATTTGGGGTGTGATGTCTTTATATTTTTCATTAAATTAAGGTGATGAAATGGACAGAATCTTTGGACATTGTATTATATAATATGTAAATAAAATGAAGGAAGAGGTTGTTGGCATATCATAGGTTATTTGAACTAAATATTGTAAATCTTCTGATCTTAAGTGACTGGTAGGTATGCAACAGCCCATATAATTTGACCTCTTGGAAGCATGCTGAATTAATATTTTCCTGTGTTGATTATTTCTCAGAAAAGACCCTGAAATGTCAATTCAAGAAGTACCTATGAGAGAAGATTCACTGGCCATTGGTTAGGATTCGGTCATACCAGATTTCTAAGAACTAATGACCAAGAAATCCTTGGACAGGAAACTAAATATATTTCTTTGGAGTTAGTGTCATCTCCTTCTCAGGACAATGATCCAATCTTGAGGACAAATCAGACACTCAGTGTAACACTATAATGGGCAGGCATATAATCTCTTCTTTCTCTAATCTAGGGTGTTCTCCACTTGTTTTGGGGAAAGATGTGTATTTTTTAATTTTTTTCATAGCTTTGAAATTACTTTGGATAGAGGAAATGTAGGGATATATATATCAACAATAGCTTACAGAGTATCTGAGGAGTCCCTCTGCCGCTCTTTCCCTTTCCTTTCTGAGAAGCCCAGGAATATTACTTAGAATAGTGATGGGGACTTGGAAATCCAAGTCTATAGCTAGTGGCCTCCAAATCTAGCTGAAAGGTAGCATAATTTTATGCTATACTTATGGTTGTTAAGTTGAATATTGAATCTACAATCACTTTGAAACCTTTCCCAAATAGACTTTTTAGAGAAAAAACTAAATTTTAGTTAACATCTTAAACCAGGAATTAGTTCTGATGTATGGCTTGTGTTTCTGAGGAGATCTGGATGTTGATTTTCAGACACATTCTTCTAGGATTAGAAAATTACCTGTTAGCCCAAAGGGTAGTATTGTGGTGAGGAGAGCAAAACATGATTAAGGAAATATTTTTCTTACATCTTCACTCCCAAACATTATCACTGTTTCTCATATACCATAGATGCACTTTTTGCTTTTTTCTCCCTCTGTGGTCTTCTGCAAATGAGAGCCAAACAAATCAATAGTGTAGTTTACCATCCATCTTGTATCTGAAATTATCTCTTTAAGTAGGGTGAAACCTCCTGCTTGGCACAGAACTGCAGGGAAAAAAATTAAAATATGTTTTCATTTCCTGAAACTAGGAGATTGTGTGTGCTTCAGCAGAAATACTACTAAGTTGGAGCCACAAAGGCACTATCGTCAGCAAATCTGTATCCATGAAAACCCTGAGTGACATGTGGAGGAAGGAAGTTTGCCTAATTTTCACCTTCATCAGCAGTGCTTACATTTATCTGTTTACATGCTTTATCATTTTATATTTATACTATTCCCTGCTACTGACCCTCTTTTACTGCCCACCCCCAAGGAGAAAAAGGTCAGATTTGAGTCTTGATAGATCTTTTCACATAAACAGCTTCCTGAGAAACAAACCCAAAAAGGAGCCCCGTGAGCTTTCTAAGCTTGATCCCAAACTTCACTGCAGACCATGCCCTTGGATCTGTATCAAAAGGAACTAATATAGACAATGAAACATCTTTATACGTCAGGGAACTGGAGCTCCTCAGAGCCCTAACTGATCATAGCAACTGTCAGTTAATGATTATTCTGGATAGCTTTAACACTAAAAGCCAGAGTTGGCCACCAAAGCTGAGTTCCAGTTCTGCTAGATTGAAAATACTATGGGGAGCACCAAAGACTTCCTTTGTTAGTGGGCTATAAGAATCTACTGGCATCTGGGCCTCTTGAAATAAGGATCAATAGTAGTGGTTGTCAGCAGTACCATAAAAGGCCTTCAGAGCACCTGATTTTCCTAATGAATGGAACAATAAAATAAAGTCAGTAGCTGTGCCATAGGGTAAAGTCAAAATATGCAACTTTCTTGCTCACTGACACCTGATATATGTCCTCTTCCCCCTAAGTCTGAGGCTCTCATCTACTGCTGAGATTCAGACTGAATGCTGTTCACAGTGATGAATACAGTCATTTAAAAGCCCAAGTTGCATGTGTATAGAATCTCATAGACAGGAAGACCCTAGAAGTCATTTGGATTAGCCAGCTACAATGTTGCAGTATCTTGTACCTCATTTTGTTCTGATAGGGGATAGTGGAGTGAGTTATTGTCTTACCTGGCACCACATGAGCAAAAAGGCATCCTTTGGGCTGAGAGCTTCCCTGGGTTGAAGAGTAGATCATCTTAGGGATTCCTAGGATCTAATCCAGATTAATATGGGTTTTTTTCCCTGTAATCCTTCTTTTCTGGTACTCTTCAGGTTACAAACTCTGGTTTGTTACTTGAAAGAGGGTTACTCTGCTTGAATTATAACCAATGAATTACGTACTGAAATTTTATGAATAACAGTAGGGTTTATTGTCAGGAAGTAAAATATCTGTAACTGGAAAATGCCATATGGTTTGTGGTTTCTTGGTTGAGGACTTGAAACAATCTGTGAAATATATTACATTTGCGGTATTTTCTCAAAGATTGACTCTGGTATTAGTCTCAGGGTTGTGTGTCTCCTGGCATTTAGATTACTATTTTTTCCATTCTTCCTGGCAGCAGAACTTATTGACTCCTCACCCCTCCATTTGTTGTTTAAGGGGTGAGATACACATGTAATGTATTGAAGCTAAAATGGTGAAGCAAAAGTCATTGCTATCAGGAAGAAAATGAATTATGAACTAATAATATCAATGAGGTAAGCCTATCAATTCATTTTTAAGATTGTATTGCATTATGTAGGTTCTTCAACAAAAATAGAGAATGAATTATGACAATTGACACTGAGGATAATATTAGGCCTGAGATACAAGAATATTTGAATTCTTATCTTGGATTTTTCAATGATTTATTGTATACGGTTTTCATGTCTTGGTTTTCAGAACTGGAAAATGAAGATGCTATTAAAGCCTCTCTTCCCCACACTAATATCAAAATTAATGTGTTATTATGTGGTGCTTTTACTTGCTTTAATAACTTTAAAATAGTCAATATGAAGGTAACCATTGTGCAGAATTGTGATACTTTAATAATAGTTTTTCATGTATGCAAAGTTCCTCTTCTTGTCACATTATTCTTCACTATTGTGTAAACAGTTTTTCACCATAACTAAAGGTTTAGAACTTAAGTTACTGTATTTAGAAAAACTTGTTTATAATTCTTTTTTTTATCAGCCAGTCAGTTCTGAACTTCCCACTTTGATGATAAGTGAAACTGAAACTTTTCAATATGGATGTCACGGCAGAAATAGCAGTAGGACTTGAGGACACGGGGAGGGGGAAGGGTAAGCCGGGATGAAGTGAGAGAGTGGCATGGACATATATACACTACCAAATGTAAAATAGATAGCTAGCGGGAAGGAGCCACATAGCACAGGGAGATCAGCTCGGTACTTTGTGTCCACCTAAAGGGGTGAGATAGGGAGGGTGAGAGGGAGATGCAAGAGAGAGGAAATATGGGGATATATGTATATGTATAGCTGATTCACTCTGTTATACAGAAGAAACTAACACACGATCTTAAAGCAATTATACTCCAACAAATATGTTAAAAAATAGATTCTTTCCTCTATTCTTTTATATTGATTTTTTAAACATCTTTATTGGAGTATAATTGCTTTACAATGGTGTGTTAGTTTCTGCTTTATAACAAAGTGAATCAGTTATACATATACATATGTTCCCATATCTCTTCGTTCTTACATCTCCCTCGCTCCCACCCTCCATATCCCACCCCTCTAGGTGGTCACAAAGCACAGAGCTGGTCTCCCTGTGCTATGTGGTTGCTTCCCACTAGCTATCTATTTTACATTTGGTAGTGTATATATGTCCATGACACTCTCTCACGTTGTCACAGCTTACCCTTACCCCTCCCCATATCCTCAAGTCCATTCTCTAGTATGTCTGTGTCTTTACTCCCGTCTTGCCACTAGGTTCATCATGACCTTTTTTTTTCCCCTTAGATTCCATATATATGTGTTAGCATACTGTATTCGTTTTTTTCTCTTTCTGACTTACTTCACTCTGTATGACAGACTCTAACTCCATCCAACTCACTACAAATAACTCCATTTCGTTTCTTTATATGGCTGAGTAATATTCCATTGTATATATGTGCCACATCTTCTTTATCCATTCATCCGATGATGGACACTTAGGTTGCTTCCATGTCCTGCCTAGTGTAAATAGAGCTGCAATGAACATTTTGGTACATGACTCTTTTTGAATTATGGTTTTCTCAGGGTATATGCACATTAGTGGGATTGCTGGGTCGTATGGTAATTCTATTTTTAGTTTTTTAAGGAATCTCCATACTGTTCTCCATAGTGGCTGTATCAATTTACATTCCCACCAACAGTGCAAGAGGGTTCCCTTTTCTCCACACCCTCTCCAGCATTTATTGTTTCTAGATTTTTTGATGATGGCCATTCTGACCGGTGTGAGATGATATCTCATTGAAGTTTTGATTTGCATTTCTCTAATGATTAATGATGTTGAGCATTCTTTCATGTGTCTGTTGGCAATCTGTATATCTTCTTTGGAGAAATGGCTATTTAGGTCCTCTGCCCATTCTTGGGTTGGGTTGTTTGATTTTTGGTTATTGAGCTGCATGGGCTGCTTGTAAATCTTGGAGATTAATCCTTTGTCAGTTGCTTCATTTGCAAATATTTTCTCCCATTCTGAGGGTTGTCTTTTGGTCTTCTTTATGGTTTCCTTGGCTGTGCAAAAGCTTTGAAGTTTCATTAGGTCCCATTTGTTTATTTTTGTCTTATTTCCATTTCTCTAGGAGCTGGGTCAAAAAGGATCTTGCTGTGATTTATGTCATACAGTGTTCTGCCTATGTTTTCCTCTAAGAGTTTGATAGTGTCTGGCCTTACATTTAGGTCTTTAATCCATTTTGAGTTTATTTTTCTGTATGGTGTTAGGGAGTGTTCTAATTTCATACTTTTACATGTACCTGTCCAGTTTTCCCAACACCACTTATTGAAGAGGCTGCCTTTTCTCCACTGTATATGCTTGCCTACTTTATCAAAGATAAGGTGACCATATGTTCGTGGGTTTACCTCTGGGCTTTCTATCCTGTTCCACTGATCTATATTTCTGTTTTTGTGCCAGTACCATAATGTCTTGATTACTGTAGCTTTGCAGTATAGTCTGAAGTCAGGGAGCCAGATTCCTCCAGCTCCATTTTCCGTTCTCAAGATTGCTTTGGCTATTCAGAGTCTTTTGTGTTTCCAAACAAATTGTGAATTTTTTTTTCTAGTCCTGTGAAAAATGCCTGTGGTACTGTGATAAGGATTGCATTTAATCTGTAGATTGCTTTGGGTAGTAGAGTCATTTTCACAATGTTGATTCTTCCAATCCAAGAACATGGTATATCTCTCCATCTATTTGTATCATCTTTAATTTCTTTCATCAGTGTCTTATAATTTTCTGCATACAGGTCTTTTGTCTCCTTAGGTACGTTTATTCCTAGATATTTTATTCTTTTTGTTGCAATGGTAAATGGGAGTGTTTTCTTAACTTCACTTTCAGATTTTTCATCATTAGTGTATAGGAATGCAAGAGATTTCTGAGCATCAATTTTGTATCCTGCTACTTTACCAAATTCATTGATTAGCTCTAGTAGTTTTCTGGTAACATCTTTAGGATTCTCTATGTAAAGTATCATGTCATCTGCAAACAGTGACAGCTTTACTTCTTCTTTTCCGATTTGGATTCCTTTTATTTCTTTTTCTTCTCTGATTGCTGTGGCTAAAACTTCCAAAACTATCTTGAATAATAGTGGTGAGAGTGGGCAACCTTGTCTAGTTCCTGATCATAGTGGAAATGGTTTCAGTTTTTCACCATTTAGGATGGTGTTGGCTGTGGCTTTGTCGTATATTGCCTTTATTATGTTGAGGAAAGTTCCCTCTATGCCTGTTTCCTGGAGGGTTTTTATCATAAATGGGTGTTGAATTTTGTCGAAAGCTTTCTCTACATCTATTGAAATGTTCATATGGTTTTTCTCCTTCAATTTGTTAATATGGTGTATCACGTTGATTGATTTGCGTATATTGAAGAATCCTTGCATTCCTGGAATAAATCCCAATTGATCATGGTGTATGATCCTTTTAATGTGCTGTTGGATTCTGTTTGCTAGTACTTTGTTGAAGAATTTTTGCATCTATTTTGATCAGTGATATTGGCCAGTAGTTTTCTTTCTTTGTGGCATCATTTTTTTTAACATCTTTATTGGAGTTTAATTGCTTTACAATGGTGTGTTAGTTTCTGTTTTATAACAAATTGAATCAGTTATACATATACATATGTTCCCATATCTCTTCGTTCTTACATCTCCCTCCCTCCCACCCTCCCTATCCCACCCCTCTAGGTGGTCACAAAGCACAGAGCTGATCTCCCTGTGCTATGTGGTTGCTTCCCACTAGCTATCTATTTTACGTTTGGTAGTGTATATATGTCCATGCCACTCTCTCACTTTGTCACAGCTTACCCTTACCCCTCCCCATATCCTCAAGTCCATTCTCTAGTAGGTCTGTGTCTTTATTCCCGTCTTACCACTAGGTTCTTCATGACCCTTTTTTTGGTTTTTCCCCTTAGATTTCATATATATGTGTTAGCATGCTCTATTTGTTTTTCTCTTTCTGACTTACTTCACTCTGTATGACAGGCTCTAACCCCATCCACCTAAGTACAAATAACTCCATTTCGTTTCTTTTTATGGCTGAGTAATATTCCATTGTATATATGTGCCACATCTTCTTTATCCATTCATCTGTTGATGGACACTTAGGTTGCTTCCATGTCCTGGCTATTATAAATAGAGCTGCAATGAACATTTTGGTACATGACTCTTTTTGAATTATGGTTTTCTCAGGGTATATGCCCAGTAGTGGGATTGCTGGGCCGTATGGTAATTCTATTTTTAGTTTTTTAAGGAACCTCCATACTGTTCTCCATAGTGGCTGTATCAATTTACATACCCAACAACAGTGCAAGAGGTTTCCCTTTTCTCCACACCCTCTCCAGCATTTATTGTTTCTAGATTTTTTGATGATGTCCATTCTGACTGGTGTGAGATGATATCTCATTTTAGTTTTGATTTGCATTTCTCTAATGATTAAAGATGTTGAGCCTTCTTTCATGTGTCTGTTGGCAATCTGTATATCTTCTTTGGAGAAATGGCTATTTAGGTCTTCTGCCCATTTTTGGATTGGGTTGTTTGTTTTTTTGTTATTGAGCTGCATGAGCTGCTTGTAAATCTTGGAGATTAATCCTTTGTCAGTTGCTTCATTTGCAAATATTTTCTCCCATTCTGAGGGTTCTCTTTTGGTCTTCTTTATGGTTTCCTTTGCTGGGCAAAGGCTTTTAAGTTTCATTAGGTCCCATTTGTTTATTTGTGTTTTTATTTCCATTTCTCTAGGAGCTGGGTCAAAAAGGATCTTGCTGTGATTTATGTCATACAGTGTTCTGCCTATGTTTTCCTCTAAGAGTTTGATAGTGTCTGGCCTTACATTTAGGTCTTTAATCCATTTTGAGTTTATTTTTCTGTATGGTGTTAGGGAGTGTTCTAATTTCATACTTTTACATGTACCTCTCCAGTTTTCCCAGCACCACTTATTGAAGAGGCTATCCTTTCTCCACTGTATATGCTTGCCTCCTTTATCAAAGATAAGGTGACATATGTGTGTGGGTTTACCACTGGGCTTTCTATTCTGTTCCATTGATCTATATTTCTGTTTTTGTGCCAGTACCAAACTGTCTTGATTACTGTAGCTTTGTAATATAGTCTGAAGTCAGGGAGCCTGATTCATCCAGCTCCATTTTTCGTTCTCAAGATTGCTTTGGCTATTCGGGGTCTTTTGTATTTCCATAAAAATTGTGAAATTTTTGTTCTAGTTCTGTGAAAAATGCCAGTGGTAGTTTGAAAGGGATTGCATTGAACCTGTAGATTGCTTTGGGTAGTAGAGTCATTTTCACAATGTTGATTCTTCCAATCCAAGAACATGGTATATCGCTCCATCTATTTGTATCATCTTTACTTACTTTCATCAGTCTCTTATAATTTTCTGCATACAGGTCTTTTGTCTCCTTAGGTACGTTTATTCCTAGATATTTTATTCTTTTTGTTGCAATGGTAAACGGGAGTGTTTTCTTAATTTCACTTTCAGATTTTTCATCATTAGTGTATAGGAATGCAAGAGACTTCTGTGCATTAATTTTGTATCCTGCAACTTTACTAAATTCATTGATTAGCTCTAGTAGTTTTCTGGTAACATCTTTAGGATTCTCTATGTAAAGTATCATGTCATCTGCAAACAGTGACAGCTTTACTTCTTCTTTTCCGATTTGGATTCCTTTTATTTCTTTTTCTTCTCTGATTGCTGTGGCTAAAACTTCCAAAACTATGTTAAATAATAGTGGTGAGAGTGGGCAACCTTGTCTTGTTCCTGATCTTAGTGGAAATGGTTTCACTTTTTCACCATTGAGGACAATGTCGGCTGTGGGTTTGTCATATATGGCCTTTAATATGTTGAGGAAAGTTCCCTCTATGCCTACTTTCTGCAGGGCTTTTATCATAAATGGGTGGTGAATTTTTTGGAACGCTTTCTCTGCATCTATTGAGATGATCATATGGTTTTTCTCCTTCAATTTGTTAATATGGTGTATCCCGTTGATTGATTTGCATATATTGAAGAATCCTTGCATTCCTGGAATAAATGCCACTTGATCATGGTGTATGATCCTTTTAATGTGCTGTTGGATTCTGTTTGCTAGTATTTTGTTGAGGATTTTTGCATCTATGTTCATCAGTGATATTGACCTGTAGTTTTCTTTCTTTGTGACATCTTTATCTGGTTTTGGTATCAGGGTGATGGTGGCCTCGTAGAATGAGTTGGGGAGTGTTCCTCCCTCTGCTATATTTTGGAAGTGTTTGAGAAGGATAGGTGTTAGCTCTACTCTAAATATTTGATAGAATTCGCCTGTGAAGCCATCTGGTCCTGGGCTTTTGTTTGTTGGAAGATTTTTAATCACAGTTTCAATTTCAGTGCTTGTGATTGGTCTGTTCATATTTTCTATTTCTTCCTGGTTCGGTTTTGGCAGTTTGTGCATTTCTAAGGAATTTTCCGTTTCTTCCAGGTTGTTCATTTTATTGGCATAGTGTTGCTTGTGTAATCTCTCATGATCATTTGTATTTCTGCAGTGTCAGTTGTTACTTCTCCTTTTTCATTTCTAATTCTATTCATTTGAGCCTTCTCCCTTTTTTCATGATGAGTCTTGCAAATGGTTTATCTATTTTGTTTATCTTCTCAAAGAACCAGCTTTTAGTTTTATTTATCTTTGCTATCATTTCCTTCATTTCTTTTCCATTTATTTCCAATCTCACCTCTATGATTTCTTTCCTTTTGCTAACTTTGGGGTTTTTTTTGTTCTTCTTTCTCTAATTGTTTTAGGTTCAAGTTTAGGGTGTTTATTTGAGATGTTTCCTGTTTCTTCAGGTAGGATTTTATTGCTATAAACTTCTCTCTTAGAACTGCTTTTGCTGCATCCCATAGGATTTGGTCATCATGTCTCCATTGTCATTTGTTTCTAGGTATTTTTTGATTTCCCCTTTGATTTCTTCAGTGATCACTTCCTTATTAAGTAGTGTATTGTTTATCCTCCATGTGTTTGCATTTTTTACAGATCTTTTCCTGTAATTGATATCTAGTCTCATAGCATTGTAGCCAGAAAAGATACTTGATAAGATTTCAATTTTCTTAAATTTACCAAGGCTTGATTTGTGACCCAAGATATGATCTATCCTGGAGAATGTTCCATGAGCACTTGAGAAAAATGTGTATTCTGTTGTTTTTGGATGGAATGTCCTATAAATATCAATTAAGTCCATCTTCTTTAATGTATCATTTAAAGCTTGTATTTCCTTATTTATTTTCATTTTGAATGATCTGTCCATTGGTGAAAGTGGGGTGTTAAAGTCCCCTATTATGATTGTGTTACTCTCCATTTCCCCTTTTATGGCTGTTAGTATTTTCCTTATGTATTGAGGTGCTCCTATGTTGGGTGCATAAATATTTACAATTGTTATATCTTCCTCTTGGATCGATCCCTTGATCATTATGTAGTGTCCTTCTTTGTCTCTTGTAATAGTCTTTATTTTAAAGTCTATTTTGTCTGATATGAGAATTGCTACTCCAGGTTTCTTTTGATTTCCATTTGTATGGAATATCTTTTTCCATCCCCTCATTTTCAGTCTGTATGTGTCCCTAGGTCTGAAGTGGGTCTCTTGTAGACAGCATATATATGGGTCTCGTTTTTGTATCGATTCAGCCAGTCTGCGCCTTTTGGTTGGAGCATTTAATCCATTTACATTTAAGGTAATTATCGATATGTATGTTCCTATTCCCATTTTTCTTAAATGTTTTGTGTTTGTTTTTGTAGGTGTTTTCCTTCTCTTGTGTTTCTTGCCTAGCGAAGTTCCTTTAGCATTTGTTGTAAAGCTGGTTTAGTGGTGCTGAACTCTCTTAGCTTTTGCTTGTCTGTAAAAGTTTTCATTTCTTCATCAAATCTGAATGAGATCCTTGATGGGTAGAGTAATCTTGGTTGTAGATTTTTCTCCTTCATCACTTTAAATATGTCCTGCCACTCCCTTCTGGCTTGCAGAGTTTCTGCTGAAAGATCAGCTGTTAACCTTATGGGGATTCCCTTGTGTGTTATTTGTTGTTTTTCCCTTACTGCTTTTAATATGTTTTCTTTATATTTAATTTTTGATAGTTTGATTAATATGTGTCTTGGCATGTGTGTCCTTGGATTTATCCTGTATGGGACTCTCTGTGCTTCCAGGACTTGATCAAGTATTTCCTTTTCCATATTAGGGAAGTTTTCAACTATAGTCTCTTCAAATATTTTCTAAGTCCCTTTCTTTTTCTCTTCTTCTTCTGGGACACCTATAATTCGAATGTTGGTGCTTTTAATGTTGTCCCAGAGGTCTCTGAGACTGTCCTCAGTTCTTTTCATTTTTTTTTTCCTTTGTTCTGCTCTGCAGTAGTTATTTACACTATTTTATCCTCCAGGTCACTTCTCCGTTCTGCTGCCTCAGTTATTCTGCTATTGACCCCTTCTAGAGTATTTTTAATTTCATTTATTGTGTTGTTCATCATTGCTTGTTTACTCTTTAATTCTTCTAGTTCCTTGTTAAATGTTTCTTGCATTTTGTTTATTCTATTTTCAAGATTTTGGATCATCTTTATTATCATTATTCTGAATTCTTTTTCAGGTAGACTGCCTATTTCCTCTTCATTTGTTAGGTCTGGTGTGTTTTTACCTTGCTCCTTCATCTGCTGTGTGTTTTCTGTCTTCACATTTTGCTTATCTTACTGTTTGGGGTCTCCTTTTCACAGGCTTCAGGTTCGTAGTTCCCATTGTTTTTGGTGTCTGTCCCTAGTGGCTAAGTTTGGTTCAGTGGGTTGTGTAGGCTTCCTGGTGCAGGGGACTAGTGCCTGTGTTCTGGTGGATGAGGCTGGATCTTGTCTTTCTGGTGGGCAGGTCCAGGTCTGGTGGTGTGTTTTGGATTGTCTGTTGCCTTATTATGATTTTAGGCAGCCTCTCTGCTAATGGATGGGACTGTGTTCCTGTCTTGCTAGTTTTTTGGCATAGTGTGTCCAGCACTGTAGCTTGCTGGTCGTTGAGCGAAGCTGGGTCTTGGTGTTGAGATGGAGATCTCTGGGAGATTTTCACCGTTTGATATTACATGGAGCTGGGAGGTCTCTTGTGGACCAGTGTCCTGAAGTTGGCTCTCCCACCTCAGAGGCACAGCCTTGATGCCTGGCTGGAGCACCAAGAGTCTTTCATCCACTCGGCTCAGAATAAAAGGGAGAAAAAATAGAAAGAAAGAAAGAAGAAAAAATAAAATAAAATAAAAATAAAATAAAGTTATTAAAATAAAAAATAATTATTAAGAAAAAAACTTTTTGAAGTAAAAAAAAAAAAAAAAACGGACGGACAGAACCCTAGGATAAATGGTGAAAGTAAAGCTATACAGACAAAATCTCACACAGAAGCATACACATACACACTCACAATAAGAGGAAAGGGGGAAAAAATAATATATCTCGCTCCCAAAGTCCACCGCCTCAATTTGGGATGATTCGTTGTCTATTCAGGTATTCCACAGATGCAGGGTACATCAAGTTGATTGTGGAGATTTAATCCGCTGCTCCTGAGGCTGCTGGGAGAAATTTCCCTTTCTCTTCTTTGTTTGTACAGCTCCAGGGTTTCAGCTTTGGATTTGGACCCGCCTCTGAGTGTAGGTCGCCTGAGGGCATCTGTTCTTCACTCAGACAGGACGGGGTTAAAGGCGCAGCTGCTACGCAGGCTCTGGTTCACTCAGGCTGGGGGGAGGGAGGGGTACAGATGTGGGGCGAGCCTACGGCAGCAGAGGCCAGCATGACGTTGCAGCAGCCTGAGGTGCACCATGCGTTCTCCCGGGGAAGTTGTGTCTGGATCCCGGGACCCTGGCAGTGGCGGGCTGCACAGGCTCCCAGGAGAGGAAGTGTGGGTAGTGACCTGTGTTCGCACACAGGCTTCTTGGTGGCGGCAGCAGCAGCCTTATCATCTCATGTCCATCTCTGGGGTCTGCGCTGATAGCCACGGCTCTCACCTGTCTCTGGAGCTCCTTTAAGTGGTGCTCTTGATCCCCTCTCCTAATGCACCAGGAAACAAAGAGGCAAGAAAAAGTCTCTTGCCTCTTCGGCAGCTCCAGACCTTTTCCCAGACTCCCTCCTGGATAGCTGTGGTGCACTAACCCCTTTAGGCTGTGTTCACACCGCCAACCTCAGTCCTCTCCCTGTGATCAGACCAAAGCCCGAGCCTCAGCTCCCAGCCCCCGCCCACCCAGGCCGGTGAGCAGACAAGCCTCTCGGGCTGGTGAGTGCAGGTTGGCACCGATCCTCTGTGTGGGAACCTCTCCACTCTGCCCTCCATACCTCTGTTGCTGCGCTCTCCTCCGTGGCTCCAAAGCTTCCTCCCTCTGCCACCCGCAGTCTCTGTCCGTGAAGGGTCTTCCTAGTGTGTGTAAACCTTTCCTCCTTCACAGCTCCTTCCCACTGGTGCAGGTCCCGTCCCTATGCTCTTGTCTCTGTTTTTTCTTTCTACCTACCCAGGTACGTGGGGAGTTTCTTGCCTTTTGGGAGGTCTGAGGTCTTCTGCCAGTGTTCAGTGGGTGTTCTATAGGAGCAATTCCACGTGTAGATGTATTTCTGATGTATCTGTGGGGAGGAAGGTGATCTCCACCTCTTACTCTTCTGCCATCTTCTCCTCTCTCCCCAGATGCCAATTTTTGTTTGATAGTAGAAAATCAGCTAACTTCTCAGGATATCAGTTTTCTCTCGGCCCTGGTTCACGTGCTTCCCATCACTCTTCCAGCTCCTGCCTCCGCGCCTCCCTCCATTTTGGTTTGATCTTTACTTCCCACGCCAGGTGAGGGGCGGAGGGCAGTGCAGAGGATGCCAATGGGCAGCTGCCCCACCGCGTCCTCATCCGCACCCCACGCTGGGCTTGCTGTCTCCCTCCCTGCCATGGAGCAGTGTACCCGAAGACAGCCTGACAGCCGGACAGAGCCACAGACCCGGAGAGGAAGGAGGGCTATATTGATTTTTATATACCACCCAGCTCTAAGGACCTGAATTGTACCCATACTGCTGAAGATCACCATGATACTCGGTTATTAGCAAGAAAACTTTTTAACAAAGTGCATGAAACAAGGTGGCTTAAAGCATGCCATCTATATCTTCCCATTGCCTTACACATGCTTCTTCTCCTCTGCCTTAAAGTTGACTAATTACAAAAAGTCCAGTCTAAATTAGTAAACTTTTTCAATACTTTGTTACTTTGGTGTACATGCAAGATACATGAGACATAAGTAGTGAAGTAGAAATTCTCTCTTCACACGTTTGCAAATGGCTACTGATCAAATTGACAATTTTTTCTCTTAAGTAAACGGCTAATTTTCTTAGTTGCTTTCTTTATGAATTATACAAAGAGGAATTTTATTCTACCTCTGTCTATATGATCAAAAACTGGAAATAAGTCTAATTCAGTGGCCTTTTATTCTAATTACCATGTCGAATAACAGAACTTACTTGAGTACTTGCCACTTGTGAGTAAGGAGATTGTGGAGCATAATTCAGGAAGTAATTTAAAAAGTATTTCCTCAGTCAGAAAATATATATATATATGTGTGTATGTGTGTGTGTGTGTGTATACACACACACATATATATGTATATATGTGTATACATATACAGCTTAATTACTAGCATTAACACATTACTAATCTGCTTTATTTTTTTAACATTACTTCATATCCTAGGCTACATACTTCATCTTTTATACCATAAGTTTGTGGTATTTTAATGAGAACATTTGATAAAGGGGAAATCTGTGCATATTAGACTGTGACATGGTTAAGTATCTAAATTTTAAATGCATTACTGTACAAATATTGGATAGGTAATCAAATTTAAGCTATACAAAGAAATACGTTTCAACCAGGCAGAGTTAGGCAATAAATGGCCATAATTATGACTGGAAATTGTAGGAGTATCAAAAAGAGTAGGGCATCTTCTTTTTTAAATTGCCTTTATTAAGCTCTTCCTCAACCTCCTGGGAATAACAAGGAAACTTAATTCCTGGCAGATAATTGTCTTTAATATTGTTCTTATAGGTTTCTTTCTCTTAGCTTAATAAGATCTCATTATTGTTGTTGCTATTTTTAGACCAAAAAACCCTTCTTCTTTCCCATAATTGTGTTTCTTCAGCTAGGGAATATCTCTAGATGCAACTATTTTTGGTCATTGACCAATAAGTAATGAAACTAAACCCTGATATTCATCAGTTCTTGCTATATTATTTAGCCAAGATGACTTGAAAGAAGTCATCTTTCTGCCAGACAGACTAGGTATGTTTGATGAGTCTTATCATTCAGGTTCAAATTCAATATTTACTGTATTCATTTCTGTCTCAGCAGAAAAATATGGGTCACTATTAGTTTAAGCTAAATGACAACTGGGCGTACATCATACAGTTGGCTCTTGTTGCACCATCAGTTGATTTTCTCCCTCCTGTCTAAAGAACAGTTAGTGAAGAAAACTATAATCTTTAGAAAATAAAGAAAATGAAAATATCCTTCCCTCAGTTTTGTTAATCTCTTAAGAGATAGGATTTTTACCCATGGTATTTAACTTCATCTCTAATGATTGGTTGTTTAAGATGCCAGTGCTTTCTCTATCTAGAGTTTAAGTTTAATGAAAAATTAAGGAGGGATAAGTCCACTTGGAGCCAATTGAAAAAAAATATGAAAGCATACTTGTAGAGGGATTAGAAGACTTATGTCCTAGTCTTAGGATTGTTTAGATGACTCTGGGGAAATTATTTAACTTCTTTGAATCTGAGTTTACTCTTGTGTAAACTAACGATAATAACCGCTTTTCTTACTTCATAAGTTCTTGTGAATATCTTGTGAAAATGATAAAATCTATATGAAAGAGCACTGAAAACTACTATATAAGCTTACCAGAAAATATATTATGATGTTTCTGATCTTACAACAAAATCATGAAAAAAATATTACCAAAGAGATGCACTATAATTAGTTTGGATTTTTCACATGACATCCAAAGAAATTCTTTCTTAGAAAGTATGCTGGAAAATAGACAGGGATCCCATTATCTTTGGCTTCCTAATGTATTTCCCTTCATCTCTTAAATGCTGTAATTTTAAAATGCAGTTAAAATTGTTATCTCCTGGTACTTTAGCAAGATTTAATATCTAGGATGAAATTCAGACCACATGGAAAAGATAGGGAATACATCAAAGTTGGAGAGGAGTAGAATAAACAGGTTACTTTTTAGGTTCACAGCATTCTTCCAACATCTTATTAATGTCTAGAACAGAAATTTTTGTTAAGTACCACAAAGCATCGCAGTTTTCTAAATAATCAGCGAATCCATGTAGCTTGATTCTACTTATAGCAAATGCGTTATATCATTCCAGTGTTTCCTAGGGACAATTAGAACTGTTTTTGTAAAGGAAGATTTCTTTTTTTGCTAATATTAAAAGATGGGGATATTGACAAAAACAGAGTAGAATGAACATAGTAGTAAAACTCAATAATTAAAAAGCTTATAATCAACCACCTTCTTTTCTATTGCTATGAGTCCTTTCATTTAACAAATTTTTATTGAATGCTTACTCTGTGACAGGAACTGGAGATATAGTGGTGAGCAAGACAGGACCCCAGCCCCCTTGGAGCCTAGTCTATTAGGGGAGTCACATTAATCACACATATGGCTGGATAATATTTAAATATATCTTCTTTATCCATTCATCTCTTGATGGACAGTTACATTGCTTCCATACCTTGGTTACTGTAAATAATGCTGCTATGAACATTGGGGCGTATGTATCTTTCTGAATTAGTGTTTTTGTTTTTTTCTGATATATACTCAGGAATGGAATTGCTGGATCATATGGTAGTTCTATTTTCAGCTTTTTTTGAGGAACTTACATACTGTTTTCCAAAGTAGATGCACCAATTTACATTGCCACTAACAGTGTACAAGGGTTTCTTTTGCTCGACATCCTTGCCAAAATTTGTTGTTTGTAGACTTTTTGATCATAGCCATTCCTTCAGGTATAAGGTGATATCTTATTCTGGTTTTGATTTACATTTCTCTAATGATTAGTGATGTTGAGCATCTTTTCATGTGCCCGTTAGTCAACTGCATGTCTTCTTTGGAAAAATGTCTATTTAGGTCTTCTGCCCATTTTTTAATTAGGTTGTTTGTTTGTTTGATATTGCACTGTATAAGCTGCTTATATATTTTGGATATTGACCCCTTATTTGTCATATCTTTTGCAAATGTTTTCTCCCATTCAGTAGGTTGCCTTTTTGTTTTGTCAACAGTTTCCTTTGCTGTGCAAAAATTTTAAGTTTAATTAGGTCCCATTTGTTTAATTTTGCTTTTAGACTGAGAGTTAAAATGGCAGAGGAGTAGGAGGACATGGAGTTCATCTCTCTCCATGGATGCATCAGGAATACATCTATAGATGCAACAGTTCTCACAGAACACCAGCTGAACACTAGCAGAAGAACTTGGACACTGGAAAAGACTACAAAGATCCCTGCATAACTGGGTAGGATGAATAAAAGAAGGGAGAAGGAGGAGTAGAGGAAGCAGGACAGGACCTGCACCCCGGAGCAGGGGAGCTGAAGCAGAAGAGAGATTCCCGAATTCAGGGAAACCTCCTCTATGACAGAAAAAAACCCTCTACAATAGGGAAATTGATCAGGACAGAAGGGAAGAATTTGAGGCTGTCAGAAGAGGGTGAAGCAGCTGATCTGTGGCAGACAGGACAGAGTGAGAAATACACAAACGGTCTGTACTGAGGCCTTATGTGCCCTGGACTGGGACGTGTGTTCACAGGTGTGCAAGGGAACTGGGAGCTCGAGCGTGGGGATTGGAGAACAGGCCTGGAGTGAGAATTGCTGTTGGCTGTGGGGATACGGACTGAGGGGATAGGAAGGAGGAAATCTGCAGCAAGGAATGCCTACAGAAAAAGACTGGACTGCCATGGGAGCAGGGTGCTACTGCTGAGTCACACGCAGGGGGAGGAGCCACTACTGTAGCCTCTCTCTCCTGACACACCAGCACCTGCCGATGAACAACAAAAGAAGCCCTCTCAGGGCTGGCCCTTACGTGCCTGTTGCTGGGCACCAGAAGAAGTCCAGTCAGAGCTGGCCCTCACATGCCTTATGCAAGGCACCAGAAAAAGCCCTCACTAGGGCCATATCTCTTGGGGCCATGGCTGCTGGCTTCCCTGTGCATTTGGCACCACTGGGGCTCCCGTGATCCAAGCAGTCATACCACCTCTGTGCCCTGTCTTCATTGAGGCAGACCCAAGAACTCCAAGGCAGCCTAAGGACCAGACTCCTGTGAGTGGACCACAGGGAGAGGTGGGGATTAAACCAAAGCCGAACCACCCCAGGGATGGGGCGACTAAGAAAGAAGATCGAAAATCTTTCCATCAGCTGTACAAGCTGCAGATAAAATCCCTGTGATCAGCTAGGTAGACCCTGCAAATATAGAATATCTGAGTAGACAATGACTGTTCCCACAAAAGAAAATGGTCTAGCTCTGACAGCTGAGGACTTTGGGGGCAAGCACACACAGGAAATGGACCAGCTCAGAGTCTGAGTGTTCCCCACAGGGCCCTCAGCATGTCCAGAGACCAGCCCAGAGGCAGAGGAGGGCCTCTCGGGGAGGTGGAGGTGGGCTGTGGCTCACAGTGTGTGCAAGGACACATAGAGCTGACACCCCAGGGAAACAAAATTATTACTAATAATTTTATTATGTTTTGATCCATTATGCTGTTGGTTCTGACTTTCTTTTTTTGGTTTTCTTTTGTTTTTGTTTGTTTGTTGTTTTTTTAGTTTTTTTTTTTTTTAGGCTTTTGGGATCTTCGAGTTCTATAACATATTTTTTATTTTCATTTTTTAAATATTTCTATTTTTACTTTGCTTTTCTGTTGTTCTGTGTTTTTTCCCATTTTATTTTGTTTTATTCTATTATTTTTTAAAATCATTTTTATGTTTGTTCTGTTTCCTTGCTCTGTTCTTCAGCTGGCACACTGCTTTGGTTTTGTTTTTAGGTTTTGTGTTTTTCTTAGTTTGGATTCTAATTGCTTGATTTCGTTTTGGTGTTCTGTTTGTCTGGTGGTTCTCTTGCTTTTTATTTTATTTGGTTCGTTGTTTCTTTTGTGTGTGTGTGTTTCCTTGTTTCTCTTTTTGTTTGTTTGATTTCGTTTTTACCATTTCTTTGGGGTTTTGTTTGTCTGCTTTTTTTCTTCTTTCTTCAATATATGTTTTTATTTTTTTATATATATATTTCTATTTCTACTTTGTTTTCTGTTGTTCTGTCTTCCTTCCACTTTCTCTTTTTCTTTTTTTTAAAATCATTTTTGTCAGTTTGTTTTGTTTCTTTGCTTCATTCTTCAGTTGGCACACTGTTTTGGTTTTGTTTTTAGGTTTTGTATTTTTTTAGTTTTTTTTAATAAATGTATTTATTTATTTATTATTTTTCTTTTTTGCCTGCGTTGGGTCTTCTTTGCCACACATAGGCTTTCTCTAGTTGTGGTGATTGGGGGCTACTCTTCATTGCAGTGTGCTATTTTTGTTAGTTTTGATTCTAACTGATTGATTTTATTTTTGGATTCTTTTGTTTGCCAGGTTGTTCTCTTGCTTTATGTTTTATTTGGTTCTGATTTTGTTTCTTTTGTGTGTGTGCATATTTCCTTGTTCCTGTTTTTGTTTGCTTGATTTTATATTTTACCATTTGTCTGGGGTTTTATTCAGTTTTTTCTTTTTATAATTTTGAAAATTTCCCTTACTGCTGGGATGAGTGACTTGCAGGGTCTTGGTTCCTCAACCGGAAGTCAGACCTGAGGCTCTGGGGTTAAAGCACCGAGTCCAGGACACTGAATGACAAGAGAATTCCCATCACCAGTGTAGATTAATCACTGAGAGCTCTCATGGAGGCCTCTATCTGAATCCAAGACCCGGCTCCAGCCAACTCCCAGTGCTGGATGCCTCACACTAAACAACAAAACAGGAACATAAACCCACCCATCAGCACACAGACTACAGAACGTCATACTAAGCTCACAGACATTCCAAAACACACCACCTGACACGGCCCTGCTCATCAGTGAGAAAACAATCAGATCCACACACCAGAACCTGGCACCAGTCCTTCAATCAGGAAGCCTACACAAGCCACTGGACCAAACTCACCACCAGGGGCAGAGAATGGAAGCAAGAGGAAATACAACTCTGCAGCCTAGGGAAAGGAGACCTCAGATAATAGAAATTAGACATAATGAGAAGACAGAAAAATATCTTGCAGGCAAAGGATCAAGATAAAAGCGTACTAGACCAAATAAATGAAGAGGAAATAGACAAGCTAACTGAAAGAGAATTCAGAGTAATGAGAGTAAAGATGATCCAAAATCTCAGAAGTAGAATAGAGAAAATACAAGAAACGTTTAACAAGGACCTAGAAGAACTAAAGAGCAAACAAACAGTAATGAACAACACAATAACTGAAATTAAAAATACTCTGGAAGGAATCAATAGCAGAATAAATGATGCAGAAGAACGGATAAGTGAGCTGGAAGATAGAATGGTGGAAATAACTCTGTGGAGCAGAATAAAGAAAAAAGAATGAAAAGAAGGGTTTCCCTGGTGGCACAGTGGTTGAGAATCTGCCTGCCAGTGCAGGGGACATGGGTTCAAGCCCTGGTCTGGGAAGATCCCACATGCCACGGAGCAACTAAGCCCGTGCGCTACAGCTACTGAGCCTGTGCGCCTGGAGCCTGTGCTCTGCAATGAGAGGCCGTGACAGTGAGAGGCCCGTGCACCACGATGAAGAGTGGCCCCTGCTTGCCACAACTAGAGAAAGCCCTCGCACAGAAACGAAGACCCAACACAGCCATAAATAAATAAATAAATAAATAAATTTATTTATTTAAAAAAAAAGAATGAAAAGAATGGAGGAAGTCTCAGAGACTTCTGGGACAACATTAAACATGCTAACATCCAAAGTATAGGCATCGCAGTAGAAGAAGAAAAAAAAAGAAAGGGTCTGGCAAAATATTTGAACAGATCATAGTAGAAAACTTCCCCAACGTGGGAAAGGAAATGGTCAGTTAAGTCCAGAAAGTGCAGAGACTCCCATACAGGATAAATCCAAGAAGAAACACACCAGACATATATTAATCAAACTAAAAATATTAAACACAAAGAAAAAATAATAAAAGCAGCAAGGGAAAAGCAACAAATAACATACAAGGGAATCCCCATAAGGTTAACAGCTGATCTTTCAGCAGCAACTCTGAAGGCCTGAAGGGAGTGACAGGATATATTTAAAGTGATGAAAGGGAAAACCCTACAACCAAGATTCCTCTACCCAGCAAGGATCTCATTCAGGATCGATGGAGAAATAAAAAGCTTTACAAACAAGCAAAAGTTAAGAGAATTCAGCACCACCAAACCAGCTTTACAACTAATGCTAAAGGAACTTCTCTAGGCAGGAAACAGAAAAGAAGGAAAAGACCTACAAAAACAAACCTAAAACAATTAAGAAAATGGTAATAGGAACATACATATCAATAGTTACCTTAAATGTAGATAGATTAAATGCTCCAACCAAAAGACATAGACTGGCTAAATGGATACAAGAACAAGACCCATATATATGCTGTCTACAAGAGACCCACTTCAGACCTAGGGGCACACAGACTGAAAGTGAGGGGATAGAAAAAGATATTCCATGCAAATGGAAATCAAAAGAAAGCTGGAGTAGCAATAGTCATATCAGACAAAATACACTTTAAAATAAAGACTATTACAAGAGACAAGGAAGGACACTATATAATGGTCAAGGGATCAATCCAAGAACAAGATATAAGAATTGTAAATATCTATGCTCCCAACATGTGAGCACCTCAATACATAAGGCAAATGCTAACAGACATAAAAGGGGAAATGGACAGTAACACATAAATAGTAGGGGACTTTAACACCTCACTTACACCAATGGATAGATCAACCAAACAGAAAATAAATAAGGAAACAAAAGCTTTAAATGACACATTACACCAGATGGACTTAACTGATATTTACAGGACATTCCACCGAAAAACAACAGAATACACTTTCTTCTCAAGTCCACATGGAAGATTCTTCAGGATAGATCACACCTTGGGTCACAAATCAAGCCTTGGTAAAATTAAGAAAATTGAAATCATACCAAGCATCGTTTCTGACCACAAGGCTATGAGTTTAGATATCGATTACAGGGAAAAAAAACTGTAAAGAATACAAACACATGGATGCTACACAATATGCTACTAAACAACCAAGAGATCACTGAAGAAATCAAAGAGGAAATCAAAAAACACCTAGAAAAAAATAGCAATGAAAAAACGACCACACAAAACCTTGGGATGCAGCAAAATCAGTTCTAAGAGAGAAGTTTATGACACTAAAATCCTACCACAAGAAACAAAAAAAATCTCAACTAAACAACCTAACCTTATATCTAAAGAAATTAGAGAAAGAACAAAAAAAAAACCAAAATTAACAGAAGGAAAGAAATCATAAAGATCAGATCAGAAAGAAATGAAAAAGAAATGAAGGAAACAATAGCAAATATCAATAAAACTAAAAGACGGTTCTTTGCGAAGATAAACACATTTGACAAACCATTAGCCAAATTCATCGGGAAAAAAGGGAAAAGACTCAAATCAACAGAATTAAAAATGAAGAAGGAGAAGTAACAACTGACACCACAGAAATACAAAGGATCATGAGAGACTACTACAAGCAACTATATGCCAATAAAATGGACAACCTGGAAGAAATGGACAGATTCTTAGAAATGCACAACCTACCGAGACTGAACCAGGAAGAAATAGAAAATATGAACAGACCAATCACAAGCACTGAAATTGAAACTGTGATTAAAAATCTTCCAACAAACAAAAGCCCAGGACCAGATGGCTTCACAGGTGAATTCTATCAAACATTTAGAGAAGAGCTAACACTTATCCTTCTCAAACTCTTCCAAAATATAGCAGGGGGAGGAACATTCCCAAACTCATTCTACGAGGCCACCATCACCATGATACCAAAACCAGACAAAGATGTCACAAAGAAAGAAAACTACAGGCCAATATCACTGATGAACATAGATGCAAAAATCCTCAGCAAAATACTAGCAAACAGAATCCAACAGCACATTAAAAGAATCATACACCATGATCAAGTGGGGTTTATCCCAGGAATGCAAGGATTCTTCAATATACACATATCAATCAATGTGATACAGCATATTAACAAATTGAAGGAGAAAAACCATATGATCATCTCAGAAGATGCAGAAAAAGCTTTTGACAAAGTTCAACACACATTTATGATAAAATCTCTTAGAAAGTGGGCAAAGAGGGAACCTACCTCAACATAATAAAAGCCATATATGACAAACTCACAGCCAACATCATTCTCTTTGGTGTAAAACTGGAAGCATTTCCTCTAAGATCAGGAATAAGGCAAGAGTGCCCACTCTCATCACTATTATTCAACATAGTTATGGAAGTCCTAGCCACGGCAATCAGAGAAGAAAAAGAAATAAAAGGAATCTAAATCAGAAAAGAAGGTGTAAAACTGTCACTGTTTGCAGATGACACGATGTTATACATAGATAATCCTAAAGATGTCACCAGGAAACTACTAGAGCTAGTCAATGAATTTGGTAAAGTAGCAGGATACAATATTAATGCACAGAAATCTCTTGCATTCATATACATAACAATGAAAGATCAGACACAGAGATTAAAGAAACAATCCAATTTACCATTGCAAAATGCAGAATAAAATACCTAGGAATAAATCTACCTTTGGAGGAAAAAGACCTGTACTCAGAAAACTATAAAACACTGATGAAAGAAATCAAAGAGGACATAAACAGATAGAGAGATGTACCATGTTCTTGGATTGGAAGAATCAGTATTGTGAAAATGACTAAACTACCCAAAGTGATCTACAGATTCAGTGTGATCCCTATCAAATTACCAATGGCATTTTTCACAGAACTAAACAAGAAATTTTACAATTTGTATGGAAACACAAAAGACCACAAATACCTAAAGCAATCTTGGGAAAGAAAAATGGAGCTGGAGGAATCAGGCTCCCTGACTTCAGACTAAACTACAAAGCTACAGTAATCAAGACAGTTTGGTACTGGCACAAAAACAGAAATACAGATCAATGGAACAGGATAGAAAGCCCAAAGATAAACCCACGCACCTATGGTCAACTAATCTATGGCAAAGGAGGCAAGGATATACAATGGAGAAAAGACAGCCTCTTCAATAAGAGGTGCTGTGAATACTGGACAGCTACATGTAAAAGAATGAAATTAGAACACTTCCTAACACCATACACAAAAATAAACTGAAAATGGATTAAAGAGCTAAATGTAAAGCCAGACACTATAAAACTCTTAGAGGAAAACATAGGCAGAACACTCTTTGGCATAAATTGCAGCCAGATCCTTTTTGACCCAGCTCCTAGAGTAATGGAAATAAAAACAATAATAAACAAATGGGACCTATTGAAACTTAAAAGCTTTTGCACAGTAAAGGAAACCATAAACAAGACCAAAAGACAACCCTCAGAATGGGAGAAAATATTTGCAAACAAAGCAACAGGCAAAGGATTAATCTCCAACACATACAAGCAGCTCATGCAGCTCAATATGAAAAAATCAAACAACCCAACCCAGAAATGGATGGAAGACCTAAATAGACATTTCTCCAAAGAAGACATAACAGATAGCCAACAAACACATGAAAAGATGCTCAACATCACTAATCATTAGAGAAATGCAAATCAAAACCACAATGAGGTATCACCTCACACTGGTCAGAACAGCCATCATCAAAAAATCTACAAACAAAAAATGCTGGAGAGAGTGTGGAGTAAAGGGAACCCTCTTGCTCTGTTTGTGGGAATGTAAGTTGATACAGCCGCTATGGAGAACAGTATGGAATTTCCTTAGAAAACTAAAAATAGAACTACCACATGACCCAGCAATCCCACTACTCAGCATATACCCTGTGAAAACCATAACTCAAAATGAGACATGCACCACAATGTTCATTGCAGCATTATTTACAATAGCCAGGACATGGAAGCAACCTAATGTTCATCAACAGATGAATGAATAAAGAAGATGTGGCACATGTATACAATGGGATATTACTCAGGCATAAAAGGGAACAAAATTAAGTTATTTGTAGTGAGGTGGATGGACCTAGAGTCTGTCATGCAGAGTGAAGTAAGTCAGAAAGAGAAAAACAAATACCGTATGCTAAAGCATATATATGGAATCTACAAAAAACGGTACTGATGAATCTAGTGACAGGGCAGGAATAAAGATGCAGATGTAGAGAACGGACCTGAGGACACAGGGGTGAAGGGGTAGCTGGGACAAAGTGAGAGAGTAGCTTTGATATATATACACTACCAAATATAAAATGGATGGTTAGTGGGAAGCTGCTGCATGGCACAGGGAGATCCACTCGATACTTTGTGAAGACCTAGATGGGTGGGATGGCGGGGTAGGTTGGAGGCTCAAGAGAGAGGGGATATGAGGATATAGGTATACATATTGCTGATTCACTTTGTTGTACAGCAGAAACTAACACAATATTGTAAAGCAATTATACTCCAATAAAGATGTGAAAAAAAGTTTTTGCTTTTATTTCTTTGCCTTAGGAGAAAGATCCAAAAACAATATTTCTTTGACTTATGTAAAAGACTGTTCTGCCTATGATCTCTACTAGGATTTTTATGGTTTCTGGACTTACATTTAGGTCTTTAATCCATTTTTAGTTTATTTTTGTATACGGCATTAGAGAACATTCTAACTTCATTCTTTTCATTTAGCTGTCCAGTTTTCCCAGCGCCACTTATTGAAGAGACTGTCTTTTTCTCTATTGTATATTCTTGCCTCCTTTGTCGTAGATTAATCTACCATAAATGTGTGGGTTTATTTCTGGGCTCTCTAATCTGTTCCATTGATCTATGTGTGTGTTTTTTTGCCTGTACCATGTTGTTTTGATTAATGTAGGTTTATAGTGTAGTCTGAATTCTGGGAGCATGGTATCTTTAGCTTTGTTCTTTTATTTTTCTTGATTGCTTTGGCATATTGGATTTTTTGTGTGATTCCATATTAATTTTAGGATTATTTGTTCTAGTTCTATGAAAAAATATCATGGGTATTTAGATAGATATTACAGTCTACCTGTAGATTGCTTTGGGTAGTATGAGCTTTTTAACAATATTAAATCTTCCAATCCAAGAACACGTGATATCTTTCCATTTCTTTGTATCATCTTTGGTTTCCTTCTTCAATGTTTTATATTTTTATAGTTTTCTTTCACTTGGTTAAGTTTATTCCTAGATATTTTATTCTTTTTGATGCAATTTTAAACAGGTTTTATTTTGCTTTCTCTGATAGTTCATTATTAGTGTATACAAAAGCAATAGATTTCTGTATATTAATGTTGTAACCTGCAACTTTACTGAATTCATTTATTATTTCCAAATTATTTTGGTGGAGACTTCAGGGTTTTCTATATATAGTATCATGTCATCTGCAAATAGTGAGAGTTTAACTTCTTCCCTTCCAATTTGAAAACATTTTACTTCCTTTTCTTGTCTGATTACTATGACTGGACTTCCAATACTATGTTAAATAGAAGTGGTAAGAGTGGGCATTCTTACCTTGTTCCTGATTTTAGAGGAAAAACTTTCAGCTTTTCACCATTGAGTATGATGTTAGCTGTGGGTTTGTCATAAATGGCTTTAATTATTTTTAGATATGTTCCCTCTATACTTACTTTGATGAGACTTAAAAGGACATCCATTTTATTTGTTTACATGTTTCTTGTTCATTCCTTCTAACTAGATTGTAAACTCCAAGAGCAGGGACTTTATCTTGTTTTATCATCTATCTCCAGTACCTAGAACATAGTAACCTCTCAATATGTGTTTTTTGGTGCCTAAATGGATAAAGCATTGAAAGAGCTCTCTGTTGAGCAGAGAGAGTCATCTCATAGTGCTTGGACAGAACTACAAGGTCTTGGGAAAATAATTGCCTCTACATCCAATGGAATTGGATGCTCAGTCTGTATTATTCCACTTAGAATCAAGAAATATGCCTGAGGAACAGGAGGAGGGGCAAGATGGTGGAAGAGTAAGACACGGAGATCACCTTTCTTCCCACAGATACAGTAGAAATACATCTACACGTGGAACTGCTCCTACAGAACACCCACTGAACGCTGGCAGAAGACGCCAGACCTCCCAAAAGGCAAGAAACTCCCCACGTACTTGGGTAGGGCAAAAGAAAAAAGAAATAACAGAGACAAAAGAATAGGGACGGGACCTGCACCAGTGGGAGGGAGCTGTGAAGGCGGAAAGGTTTCCACACACTAGGACGCCCCTTCATGGGCAGACACTGTGGGTGGCAGAGGGGGGAAGCTTCGGAGCCACGGAGGAGAGCGCAGCCACAGGGGTGTGGAGGGCAAAGTGGAGAGATTCCCGCACAGAGGATTGGTGCTGAGTAGCGCTCACCAGCCTGAGAGGCTTGTCTGCTCAGTTGCCGGGGCAGGCGGGGGCTGGGAGCTGAGGCTCGGGATTTGGTGCTAGCCGGGAGGGAGTCCGGGAAAAAGTCTGCAGCTGCCGAAGAGGCAAGAGACTTTTTCTTGCCTCTCTGTTTCACGGCGCGCAAGGAGAGGGGATTCAGAGCGCTGCCTAAACGAACTCCAGAGACGGGCGCGAGCCGCGGCTATCAGCGCGGATCCCACAGCAACAGGGGCGTAGAGGGAAAAACAGAGAGATTCCCGCACAGAGGCTCGGCGCCGAGCAGAACTCACCAGCCCGAGAAGCTTGTCTGCTCACCTGCTGGGGCGGGCGGGGACTGGGAGCTGAGGCTCGGGATTCGGTGCTAGCCAGGAGGGAGTCCGGGAAAAAGTCTGCAGCTGCCGAAGAGGCAAGAGACTATTTCTTGCCTCTTTGTTTTGCGGTGCGCAAGTAGAGGGGATTCAGAGCGCCACCGAAATGAACTCTAGAGATGGGCGCGGGCCACGGCTATCAGCGTGGACCCCAGAGGCGGGCGCGAGCCGCGGCTAACAGCACGGACCCCAGAGACGGGCGCGAGCCGCGGTTATCAGTGCGGACCCCAGAGACGGGCAGGAGACGCTAAGGCTGCTGCTGCCGCCACCAAGAAGCCTGTGTGTGAGCACAGATCACTCTCCACACCGCCCCTCCCGGGAGCCTGTGCAGCTCGCCACTGCCAGGGTCCCGTGATCCAGGGACAACTTCCCCAGGAGAACGCACTGCGTGCCTCAGGCTGCTGCAACGTCATACCGGCCTCTGCTGCAGCAGGCTCGCCCCGCCTCCTCTGTACCCCTCCCTCACCCCGCCTGAGTGAGCCAGAGCCCCTGAAGCAGCTGTTCCTTTAACCCTAGTCTGTCTGGGCGGGGAACAGACGCCCTCAGGCAACCTACATGCAGAGGCGGGGCCAAATCCAAAGCTGAATGCCAGGAGCTGTACGAACAAAGAAGAGAAAGGGAAATCTCTCCCAGCAGCCTCAGAAGCAGCAGATTAAAGCTCCACAAACAACTTGATGTGCCTGCATCTGTTGAATACCTGAATAGACAAAGAATCATCCCAAATTCAAGAGGTGGACTTTGGGAGCAGGATATATTAATTTTTCCCCTTTTCCTTTTTTTGTGAGTGTATATGTGTATGCTTCTGGGTGAGATTTTGTCTGTATAGCTTTGCTTTCACCATTAGTCCTAGGGTTAGATCCGTACGTGTTTTTTGTTTTTTGTTTTACTTAAAAAAATTTTTTTCCTAATAAATGTTTTCTTAATAATTTTTTCCTTATTTTCTATTTTTAGAAAATAAAAAAAATTTTTAATAAGTTTTTTCATATTTTTTATTTTAAAAAATTAAAAAAAAATTTTTCTTAATAAAGTTTTCTTAATTTTTTTTCTTATTTTTTACTATAAAAAATTAATAAATCTATTTTTAAAAATTAAAAAAAAATTTTTTTCTGAATACATTTATTCTGAAAAAAATTTTTCCTTATATTTTATTATAATAGCTTTATTTTATTTTATTTTATCCTCTTTCTTTCATTCTATTTTTTTCTCCCTTTTATTCTGAGCCATGTGGATGAAAGGTTCTTGGTGCTCCAGCTAGGCATCAGGGCTGTGCCTCTGAGGTGGAAGAGCCAACTTCAGGACAGTGTTCCACAAGAGACCTCCCAGCTCCACGTAATACCAAATGGTGAAAATCTCTCAGAGATCTCCATCTCAACATCAAGACCCATCTTCACTCAACGACCAGCAAGCTACAGAGCTGGACACCCTATGCCAAACATCTAGCAAGACAGGAACACAGCCCCATCCATTAGCAGAGAGGCTGCCTAAAAACATAATAAGGCCACAGACACCCCAAAACACACCACCAGACGTGGACGTGCCCACCAGAAAGACAAGATCCAACCTCATCCACCAGAACACAGGCACTAGTCCCCTCCACCAGGAAGCCTACACAACCCACTGAACCAACCTTAGCCACTGGGGACAGATACCAAAAACAACGGAACTACGAACCTGCAGCCTGTGAAAAGGAGACCCCAAACACAGTAAGATAAGCAAAATGAGAAGACAAAAAACCACACAGCAGGTGAAGGAGCAGAGTCAAAACACACCAGACCTAACAAATGAAGAGGAAATAGGCAGTCTACCTGAAAAATAATTGAGAATAATGATAGTAAAGATGATCCAAAATCTTGGAAATAGAATAGACAAAATGCAAGAAACATTTAACAAGGATCTAGAAGAACTAAAGAGGAACCAAGCAATGATGAAAAACACAATAAATGGAATTAAAAATACTCTAGACGGGATCAATAGCAGAATAACTGAGGCAGAAGAACGGATAAGTGACCTGGAAGACAGAATGGTGGAATTCACTGCTGCAGAACAGAATAAAGAAAAAAGAATGAAAAGAACTGAGGACAGTCTCAGAGACCTCTGGGACAACATTAAATGCACCAACATTCAAATTATAGGGGTCCCAGAAGAAGAGAAAAAGAAAGGGACTGAGAAAATATTTGAAGAGATTATAGTTGAAAACTTCCCTAATATGGGAAAGTAAATAGTTAATCAAGTCCTGGAAGCACAGAGAGTCCCATACAGGAGAAATCCAAGGAGAAACACGCCAAGACACATATTAATCAAACTATCAAAAATTAAATATAAAGAAAACATATTAAAAGCAGCAAGGGAAAAACAACAAATAACACACAAGGGAATCCCCATAAGGTTAACAGCTGACCTTTCAGCAGAATCTCTGCAAGCCAGAAGGGAGTAGCAGGATATACTTAAAGTGGGGAAGGAGAAAAACCTACAACCAAGGTTACTCTACCCAGCAAGGATCTCATTCAGATTTGATGGAGAAATTAAAAACTTTACAGACAAGCAAAAGCTGAGAGAGTTCAGCACCATCAAACCAGCTTTACAACAAATGCTAAAGGAACTTCTCTAGGCAAGAAACACAAGAGAAGGAAAACACCTACAACAACAAACCCAAAACATTTAAGAAAATGGGAATAGGAACATACATATCGATAATTACCTTAAATGTAAATGTATTAAATGTTCCCACCAAAAGACACAGACTGGCTGAATGGATACAAAAACAAGACCCATATATATGCTGTCTACAAGAGAGCCACTTCAGACCTAGAGACACTTACAGACTGAAAGTGAGGGGATGGAAAAATATATTCCATGCAAATGGAAATCAAAAGAAAGCTGTAGTAGCAATTCTCGTATCAGACAAAATAGACTTTAAAATAAAGACTATTACAAGAGACAAAGAAGGACACTATATAATGATCAAGGGATCGATCCAAGAGGAAGATATAACAATTGTAAATATTTATGCACCCAACATAGGAGCACCTCAATACATAAGGAAAATACTAACAGCCATAAAAGGGGAAATGGGGGCTTCCCTGGTGGCGCAGTGGTTGGGAATCCGCCTGCCAATGCAGGGGACACCGGTTCGTGCCCCGGTCTGGGAAGATCCCACATGCCGCGGAGCAATTGGGCCCGTGAGCCACAACTACTGAGCCTGCGCGTCTGGAGCCTGTGCTCCGCAATGGGAGAGGCCGCGATGGTGAGAGGCCCGCGCACCGCGATGAGGAGTGGCCCCCGCTTGCCACAACTAGAGAAAGCCCTCGCACAGAAACGAAGACCCAACACAGCCAAAAAAAAATAAAAATAAATAAAATAAATAAATTTAAAAAAAAAAAAAGAAGTTGTAGCACTGAGTGCAACTCTTTAAAAAAAAAAAAAGGGGGGGAAATGGAGAGTAACACAATCATAGTAGGAGACTTTAACACCCTACTTTCACCAATGGACAGATCATCCAAAATGAAAATAAATAAAGAAACACAGGCTTTAAATGATACATTAAAGAAGATGGACTTAATTGATATTTATAGGACATTCCACCCAAAAACAACAGAATACACATTTTTCTCAAGTGCTCATGGAACATTCTCCAGGATAGATCATATCTTGGGTCACAAATAAAGCCTTGGTAAATTTAAGAAAATTTAAATCGTATCAAGTATCTTTTCCGACCACAACGCTATGAGACTAGATATCAGTTACAGGAAAAGATCTGTAAAAAATACAAACACATGGAGGCTACACAATACACTACTTAATAACGAAGTGATCACTGAAGAAATCAAAGGGGAAATCAAAAATACCTATAAACAAATGACAATGGAGACACGACGACCCAAAACCTATGGGACGCAGCAAAAGCAGTGCTAAGGGGGAAGTTTATAGCAATACAAGCCTACATCAAGAAACAGGAAACATCTCGAATAAAAAACCTAACCTTGCACCTAAAGCAATTATAGAAAGAATAGCAAAAAAACCCCAAAGCTAGCAGAAGGAAAGAAATCATAAAGATCAGATCAGAAATAAATGAAAAAGCAATGAAGGAAACAATAGCAAAAATCAATGAAACTAAAAGCTGGTTCTTCGAGAAGATAAACAAAATTGATAAACCATTAGCCAGACTCATCAAGAGAAAACGGGAGAAGACTCAAATCACTTGAATTAGAAATGAAAAAGGAGAAGTAACCACTGACACTGCAGAAATACAAACGATCATGAGAGATTACTACAAGCAACTCTATGCCAATAAAATGGACAACCTGGAAGAAATGGACAAATTCTTAGATATGCACAGCCTACTGAGACTGAACCAGGAAGAAATAGAAAATATGAACAGACCAATCACAAGCACTGAAACTGAAACTGTGATTAAAAATCTTCCAACAAACAAAAGCCCAGGACCAGATGGCTTCACAGGCGAATTCTATCAAACATTTAGAGAAGAGCTAACACCTATCCTTCTCAAACTCTTCCAAAATATTGCAGAGGGAGGAACACTCCCCAACTCATTCTATGAGGCCACCATCACCCTGATACCAAAACCAGACAAAGATGTCACAAAGAAAGAATACTACAGGCCAATATCACTGATGAACATAGATGCAAAAATCCTCAACAAAATACTAGCAAACAGAATCCAGCAGCACATTAAAAGGATCATACACCATGATCAAGTGGGGTTTATCCCAGGAATGCAAGAATTCTTCAATATACGCAAATCAATCTACGTGATACATCATATTAACAAATTGAAGGAGAAAAACCATATGATCATATCAATAGATGCAGAGAAAGCTTTCGACAAAATTCAACACCCATTTATGATAAAAGCCCTGCAGAAAGTAGGCATAGAGGGAACTTTCCTCAACATAATAAAGGCCATATATGACAAACCCACAACCAACATTGTCCTCAATGGTGAAAAACTGAAACCATTTCCACTAAGATCAGGAACAAGACAAGGTTGCCCACTCTCACCACTATTATTCAACATAGTTTTGGAAGTGTTAGCCACAGCAATCAGAGATGACAAAGAAATAAAAGGAATCCAAATCGGAAAAGAAGAAGTAAAGCTGTCACTGTTTGCAGATGACATGATACTATACATAGAGAATCCTAAAGATGCTACCAGAAAAGTACTAGAGCTAATCAATGAATTTGGTAAAGTAGCAGGACACAAAATTAATTCACAGAAATCTCTTGCATTCCTATATACTAATGATGAAAAATCTGAAAGTGAAATTAAGAAAACACTCCCGTTTACCACTGCAACAAAAAGAATAAAATATCTAGGAATAAACCTACCTAAGGAGACAAAAGACCTGTATGCAGAAAATTATAGGACACTGATGAAAGAAATTAAAGATGATACAAATAGATGGAGAGATATACCATGTTCTTGGATTGGAAGAATCAACATTGTGAAAATGACTCTACTACCCAAAGCAATCTACAGATTCAATGCAATCCCTATCAAACTACCAGTGGCATTTTTCACAGAACTAGAACAAAAAATTTCACAATTTGTATGGAGACACAAAAGACCCCGAATTGCCAAAGCAATCTTGAGAACGAAAAATGGAGCTGGAGGAATCAGGCTCCCTGACTTCAGACTATATTACAAAGCTACAGTAATCAAGACAGTTTGGTACTGGCACAAAAACAGAAATATAGATCAATGGAACAGGATAGAAAGCCCAGAGATAAACCCACGCACATATGGTCACCTTATCTTTGATAAAGGAGGCAAGCATATACAGTGGAGAAAAGACAGCCTCTTCAATAAGTGGTGCTGGGAAAATTGGACAGATACATGTAAAAGTATGAAATTAGAACACTCCCTGACACCATACACAAAAATAAACTCAAAATGGATTAAAGACCTAAGTGTAAAGCCAGACACTATAAAACTCTTAGAGGAAAACATAGGCAGAACACTCTATGACATACATCACAGCAAGATCCTTTTTGACCCAGCTCCTAGAGAAATGGAAATAAAAACACAAATAAACAAATGGGACCTAATGAAACTTAAAAGCTTTTGCACAGCAAAGGAAACCATAAACAAGACCAAAAGACAACCCTCAGAATGGGAGAAAATATTTGCAAATGAAGCAACTGACAAAGGATTAATCTCCAAGATTTACAAGCAGCTCATGCAGCTCAATAACAAAAAAACAAACAACCCAATCCAAAAATGGGCAGAAGACCTAAATAGCCATTTCTCCAAAGAAGATATACAGATGGCCAACAGACACATGAAAGAATGCTCAACATCATTAATCATTAGAGAAATGCAAATCAAAACTACAATGAGGTATCATCTCACACCAGTCAGAATGGCCATCATCAAAAAATCTACAAACAATAAATGCTGGAGAGGGTGTGGAGAAAAGGGAACACTCTTGCAGTCTTGGTGGGAATGTAAATTGATACAGCCACTATGGAGAACAGTATGGAGGTTCCTTAAAAAACTAAAAATAGAACTACCATACGACCCAGCAATCCCACTACTGGGCATATACCCTGAGAAAACCATAATTCAAAAAGAGTCATGTACCAAGATGTTCATTGCAGCTCTATTTACAATAGTCAGGACATGGAAGCAACCTAAGTGTCCGTCATCAGATGAACGGATAAAGAAGATGTGGCACATATATACAATGGAATATTACTCAGCCATAAAAAGAAATGAAATGGAGGTATTTGTAATGAGGTGGATGGAGTTAGAGTCTGTCATACAGAGTGAAGTAAGTCAGAAAGAGAAAAACAAATACAGTATGCTAACACATATATATGGAATCTAAGGAAAAAAAAAAAGGTCATGAAGAACCTAGTGGCAAGATGGGAATAAAGATACAGACCTACTAAAGAATGGACTTGAGGATATGGGGAGGGGTAAGGGTAAGCTGTGACAAAGTGAGAGAGTGGCATGGACATATATACACTCCCAAATGTAAAATAGATAGCTAGTGGGAAGCAGCCGCATAGCACAGGGAGATCAGCTCGGTGCTTTGTGACCACCTAGAGGGGGGGGATAGGGAGGGTGGGAGGGAGAGAGATGCGGGAGTGATGAGATATGGGAACGTGTGCATATGTGTAGCTGATTCACTTTGTTATAAAGCAGAAACTAACACACCATTGTGAAGCAATTATACATCATTATACATCAATAAAGATGTTTAAAAAAAAAAAAGAAATATGCCTGAGGAAAGTGTTTGAAATAGGACAAGAGGTCATTTCACCTCTTTTGGAGATCCCAAACATATTCTATTTCATTGTGGAAGATATCCACATACTGATCAAGAAATTATGCCTTTGTTTTTGTGATTGAAATGTTATTAACCGTTGTATGTCCTTTCCTTTTTCTATCATCCAATACTCATTTATTAAAAAAATTGTATTTCTTCCACAATGTTGTGAGGGCTCAATCTAAACACTCCAAGAAGGTCCCTATTCTAATTACTTTTACCTTAACATGATAAGTATAGTTATTGCTTGTTTTATGGCATATGTATTCCAACAAATTGAATAGGAAATGAATTTCTTAAAATTTTAAGTAACATTGGTTTCCATTAAAGAAATAAATCACAGTAGGAAGTCATAGAGTAAGAAACATACCAAAGAATTAGTTGATATGATTGTATCCCTTTACATACAGGATAGTATTATGTAATAGTAATACTAGGGCTTGCTGGGATGGAAGGGTATTTGGTATCTGTTATCTAATTCCAGGATCTCTCCTTACCCTTTATTTTATTTATGCACTTTCCCAAATTATAAGAATTCCTCCCATGACTAATGAGACCCTGACTCTATACTTTGATCACATGCTCACAAAGGGTAGTACTTAGCTTGATTTCCCAGGATAGTATTTACTATGCATGTCCATACCAAAAAGGGGGAAGAAAGAAGAAATGGTAATCCCTGGAATTCTTGCTAATCATATCTTACTGTCATCACAGTAACTCAAATTACATTTGGATTTACACAATGGTTACTTTAATGCAATGGTTCTCAAACTTGGCTGCACATTGGAATCAGCTGGGAAGATTTACAGAATACTGATGTCTGGGACCCATGTCAAAAGATTCCAAGTTAATTTGTCTGAGGTAATATCTGGGCACTGGGACTTTTAAAATTCCTCCAGATAATTCTAAAGTATAATCAACACTGAGAAACACTGCTTTATATATCTGATTAATTTGACACCAGTCATCAAAGTTGATAATAGTAAATTTCTGAATCCATAAAGTTGGGAATTTACCCTGAAGTAATTAGAAAAAATTCAACCCTTGAAGTCCCTTCAACCAGCAACAGCATGGCTATGTGCCTCAAAATAGTATAAGTAGTACACACTTCTTCGTAATACCTGGAAGATATATACCTGGAAGATATAAAATATTTATCAAGCCTTTGGAAAAATAAACTGCTATTGAAAATGTCTTTTTCACATCTTAGTTATGTATAACTCTCACTTTGAGAGATTATGACAATTAAAGGGAGACAGACAAATGGAAGTATCATTACCTGCAAAGTCAAGATGGGCAACAGCTGTGTTTGAGTTGTTATGTGGTCAATGTATATTGAAGAAAGCAGCATCTACTGTTGGACAGTACCCCCTCACATGACACAGCACTGGTATAGTTCCATTGACCCAGTTTTGCCACAGGTAGCTGGGTCTTTAGATCTACCTGTTTGTAAATTATCGTCAGTAGTACCAGCCAGGAAGAGCTTTACAAAGTAGCATAGTAATAAATTTAATATCACTACTTTTCCTCTAGATGATAATGAAGAAGCCAATCAAGGAAGTGCAAGCGTTAGTGACCTATTCAACTCTGTGCATTCTGGCAACTCTAAGTCCATCTTGGTTGTTTCTTTCACTTGCTCTCTCTGTCCCTCAACTTCACCCTATTGCTACATCATCCTAGTTGCTCCATCATCTGATCTATGGGAGTGGAGGGCTGATTTCACTATTAGGTCATCAAGGGCATTTCTCCATCTCAATCAGCACAAGTGAGAGTGCTTTAATTTCCCAACTTCTCAGTCATGAGGTTGACTATCATAGCTTACTGGAATAGCCCTTAGGAAGAAAAACTAATAAGGACCTTCAGAAAGTGCTCAGCGTCATGAGACAATGACTTGTGAAGCATGGTTAAAAGAACTGGGATTATATATTATAGAGAATAAAAGGCTGGGAGGAGTATTAAGGGAAGTGGGCATTCTTTCTAACAGTCATGGAAACTTATGTTAAATGGCACCTAACTATTTTCTGCTAATACTTTAGTGGGTTCAAGCTGCCACAGGAAAGATATCCTGTACTGGATTTAAAGGTGATATTAAAGGGCAGAATTAAAAGTGATCACTCCCCCTTCCTCTCCTGGACTAGTTAGTGTATATATAACGTGGCACTAATTATACACAGCCTAGAAGACTAGTTAGATGTTTTGTGTCTATGTCCCACTCTGAGTTTTGGGTGTCCTGAAAGCAGGAATATTTTGTACTCACTTTTGTGTTTCTGGCACCAGCTCAGATTCAGGCACATAATAGGCACTCAACAACTGAATGAATGAGTACATGGACAAACTCCAGCAGTGAGTAGTGTTTGAGAAAAATTGCAGTCTTATTCCTTAGAATATATAACCTCTAAGCTTTAGGGACAGGTTTGACTTGTATTTGAGCACTAGAAAGGAAGAGAATGAACAAGATCTTAGAATGCTCACTCATTTATTCACTCAACAAATATATATTGAGCCCCCAGTAGTTTCCAAGTACTGTTCTAGGAACTTGTGACGTCAGTAAACATAATACACAAAATCCTCCACTCAGGGAGCTCACATTCTAGCAGACAATAAAAATTAGAAGAAAGTTATATTTGTGTTCCCCCCTCCTACCTGCCTTTTGCTAGAATATCTGGGATATTTAAGTCTAGGTTTAAGGACATGGATAATAAAAGCCAGATGAGGAGGAGGAGTTGGTGAAGAGCTTTAAGGACTGAGAAAAGATGGTAAAAAAAAGTGTTTGGTATAAATTTAAAGATAAATTTGAGATAGCTAGGTCCATGAAGAGAAACTGTTAAGAGTCCAGCAGTGAGCTACACAGAACCTCAATAAGAAATTGGACTATAAGTATAAAAAGTTGAGAGCAGCACAATGAGGCACCCGAAACAGGGGAGGAAAGGAAAAGGAAGAGTACCTACTACCTCTAAGATTAGGGATAAGATAGCAGAAAGTATAAGCATAGGAACAGAATTAAATTTAAAACATTTCTATTGGTCATGTTCATGAGGGCATGTTATTTGTGTCCATTTCAACATCCCTTCTCCAGCTGGGCTTTGTCAGCTTTTGCCACTTCTGCTTTGCTTTCAAACCAGTGAGACAGGAGAATTTGGTTTGCCCAAGGGTTCTCAACCTCTGTGGTCAGTGAAAGCCCATGACCTAGCAGGACACATAACTACTCTTGGCTCAGTCCGGAAATGTCCCAGAACAGAACATAGGGAGTTCTACTTCCACTTTCTCATCCCTAAAGCAAAGCAACAGTCTGGGTATGTGAAAGGTGATGGCTGTGCAAGGGACTAAGGGGATGCACCAGGGAAAGTTTACTTGCTCTCCACTTGAACTAATCTGGACAGTGTCGTACAATATGAAAGAGCACAAACTTGGAGGCACACAGAACACGGTTAGATTCCTGGTTCCACTATGTTTGACCCTGACCAAGTTACTTAACTTCAGAGCCTCTGTATCATCTACAGAGTGGTAACAACAACAGACAGAGTTGGGATAATGCTTGTAAAAGTACTTCAGTTTCCAATAATCTTTAAGACCAGAGATCTAAGGCTTTTCCATCCAGCATACACCTTTGTAGGTTACTGGATATTCTCTTCCCCATAGAGAGGTTTTTGACAATTTCTGCTGACCTTGCTTGCTACTGTGACAAAGCCATCAAACCACTATATGACTGTGGATCTTCTATATTTTCTTTACATTTTTTTCTGATTTCAGAAACAATGCATGAAATTATTAAAAATCAGAACAATACAAAGCAGAATAACTGATATTTATTGAGGAGTTGCATGCATTTTCCATTTTATCTTCAAGACAGCCTTATGAAATATGTGAAAATTTTAGCTCTGTTACATATGAGAAAACAGAGCTTAGAGAGGGGGAGTAATTTACATAAGGTCCCAGGCCTTAGTAAGTAGCAGATCTAGGATTAAAATTCAATCCTTCTCCTTAGTACAAAGTGAAAGTTCCCTGTAAATCCACACCATAGATTACAATTTATTATTTGCCCTACACACATATATACATATTTAAAAGGACTTGTACGTTCTCTTTTAAAATTTGCTTTATTCAATTCAGAATATATTGTAGACATCTTTCTGTATCTGTACATATAGATTTACCCCTTTCTTTTTATTTATTTTTATTTTTTAGTTATTGGGCTTTATTGGATTTCTGTTATTTGACATTTAGATCCCCAGATTTTTGCTTTTGTAGTGTAAATACAAGCCAATAAGCATTGTGACCATTATTAAACATTAAACGCTCTGCTATACAGATCTTTCTCTCTCTCTCTCTCCCTCTCTCTCTCTCTCTCTCTCTATATATATATATATAGCCTCATATATTCTTTATTATATTGATAAACTATAATTTATTTGTTATATTAAATTATTTAAATAATTCTAAATTATAGTTCATATCAGTGGACATATTCACTTCCATATCGATGGGTATTTAGGTTGCTTCTAATTTTCCCTATTATAATCAATGATGCAATAAACATCCTTGTTTGTATTTCATTGTACACATGTCTAAATGTCTCTGTAGAATATCTTTAAAATTATTTTAAAAAACTATATTTAAAACAGATAACCAACAAGGACCTACCATATAGCACAGGGAACTCTGCTCAATGTTATGTGGTAGCCTGTATAGGAGGGCAGTTTAGGGGAGAATGGATACATGTATATGTATGGCTGAGTCCCTTTGCTGTGCACTTGAAACTATCACAACATTGTTAATCAGCTATACTCCAATATTAAATAGTTTAAAATTTTTTTAATTAAAAAAATAAATTAATTAAAAACTTCAAAAGCTCAGTAAATATGTTTTTTTAAAAAATCCTTATAGATATTGTCAAATTGCCTTCCAAAGTGGTGGCACAAGTCTACACTCTGGCCATCCCCATGGGAGAGTCCTCTTTGCCTATGCCTCCACCAACAATGGACAGTATCCAATGTTTTCATCTTTTGTCTATTACAAGTGAGATTTAACATATTTCCATGTGTTAACTAGCCAAATGTATTACTTCTTGTGCAAGTTGTCCTCTAATGCTTGCTAATTTTTTCATTGGTTCATATAAATCATTTTTATTTATTGGTAGATGTTATGCAATGCATATTGTATATTTTCAAATGCTCTAGTTTCGTCTGTTTATTAAAATAATGCATTTTAATTGTAGAAAATGATGAAAAGTAACAAGTAAAAAAGAAAACTTATTTTAAGCCCACCAATTAAAAACAAGTATTAATATTTGATGCTTAATTTCCACATATATAATTATAAAAAGAAATTTTTAAAGAAAATATATGATCATTGGAAAAATGGGAAAATTCAAAAACTTAAAAGTTTTCTTAAGCACTATAGGCAAGTACATCATATTTTTAACCTAATTGAGATCATGGCTAATGTACAGTTTCATATTATGTTTCATTGCTTAACATTATATTATAAATTTTTTCTTAGGCCTTTAAAAATTCCTCCAAAACTATAATGAACTTTCTTACAGCTTTATTGAAATATAATTTGCAGACTATAAAGTTTACTTATTCAATGTATACAATTTAATCATTATAGTATATTCTTAGAGTAGTGTAATCATGACCATAATCAATTTTAGAATATTTTCATAACTCCCCAAAGAAAACTTGTACCCATTAGCAGTCACTCCTTATCCCCTCCCCCATCTCCCAGTCCTAGGCAACAACTGAATCTATTTTCTGACTCTATAAATTCCCCTATTTGTTAATGAACTTTTAATGATAACTTATTTGTTTCTACCTACCTATATGGGTACAGATATCTTGAAACCCTCCAGATGATATGTGCTTAGGGAATGTAAACTTATGCTTAATACAGTAGAAATGTTATTACATGGTGTGCAATTATGTAACTTTTGGTGTGCCATAGGTCAAATCTTGTCCTATGGCAAAATAGCTTCTCACATCTTGAGGCTAAAATCTAGCATATTAGTCAAGGCTAGAAGTGCTGAAAAGGAAGTCATCCATCCATGTAAAAGTGGTCCTGCTTCACCCTGAACTTGAGCTTGAAGAAACCCCCCATTTGCCCCCAATTCTTCCTATAGAAGATCTACCAAGTCTTCAAAGTCCATTTCAAATGTCTCCACCTTCTCTTCAAAGGCTTTCATGATCCTGTGGGGATTTAATTCTTCATTCCCCTCTGACTTTATAGTACTTTAAACTCCATGTTATAGCGCCTTCCACATTCAATTTGGTTAAATCTAACAGACACTAAGTATCTAGTACATACCAGGCCCTTGGCTGGGCCCAGAATTATAGAGATTAAACTCATAGTACAAGACACAGTATTGGATAGGGGTAGCCACAACATGGACTCTGACTACAGATTGCATAGGTTCAATTTCCAGCTCTGATTCGAATTAGCTGTAGAGCCTCAAGAAAGTTATCTACATTCCATAAGACATACCCTTTTCATCTGTAAAATATGAATGAAATTAGTACCTTCCTCATAGCTGTAAGGGCTAAGGGTTAAAGAAGGGATACAATCACTGTAAGGAACCTAAGACAAGCCTGACACAAGTCAGTTTTCAAACTTTTTGGTGAAATGAATTGGAATTAAATTGAAAGCCATTCACGAGGGGGGTAAAGGAAAGACAAGCAGACCCAGCCTGCCAGGGATCTTTCTAGACATTAGGATATCAGTGTTTCTTGCTCAACCCTCCAAGTCAGTGGGTAGAGTTAATGGAAGTAAGAAACTCATGAAATTTGGACAGTGTGTGAATATCACATCCACCCACTCACAGTCACCACAAATATCTCACTTCATTTTTTTCTGTCACCTTAAGAACCAGAACACAAGAAACATTGTTTCCGTCGAAAAAAAAAAAAAATGACCTGGTGGCATATACTTGTTTCATTTTTTATTTGTTTTGTTGCCCATTCTTAGTACATACATGTAACCAAAGTATCCAGTCTTGTGTGTGTGTGTGTGTGTGTGTGTGTGTGTTTATAACATCCACCAGAATTAAGGTATAGATATATCAACTCCAAAATTGTTCTTCCATCTTAAACTTTGGGCTTTTCCTACTTGGCTCCATGAGACTGCTGAAAACTCTGCTGGGCTTTTCAGAAACATTCTGCTTCTTTTTCTTTTTTTAACATCTTTATTGGAGTATAATTGCTTTACAATGGTGTCTTAGTTTCTGCTTTATAACAAAGTGAATCAGTTATACATATACATATGTTCCCATATCTCTTCCCTCTTGCGTCTCCCTCCCTCCCACCCTCTCTATCCCACCCCTCTAGGTGGTCACAAAGCACAGAGCTAATCTCCCTGTGCTATTTGGTTGCTTCCCACTAGCTATCTATTTTACGTATGGTAGTGTATATATGTCCATGCCACTATCTCACGTTGTCACAGCTTACCCTTCCCCCTCCCCATATGCTCAAGTACATTCTCTAGTACGTCTGTGTCTTTATTCCCATCTTGCCACTAGGTTCTTCATGACCTTTTTTTTCCCCTTAGATTCCATATATATGTGTTAGCATACTGTATTTGTTTTTCTCTTTCTGACTTACTTCACTCTGTATGACACACTCTAACTCCATCTACCTCACTACAAATAACTCCATTTCGTTTCTTTTTATGGCTGAGTAATATTCCATTGTATATATGTGCCACATCTTCTTTATCCATTCATCTGATCATGGACATTTAGGTTGCTTCCATGTCCTGGCTATTGTAAATAGAGCTGCAATGAACATTTTGGTACATGGCTCTTTTTGAATTATGGTTTTCTCAGGGTATATGCCCAGTAGTGGGATAGCTGGGTCGTATGGTAGTTCTATTTGTACTTTTTTAAGGAACCTCCATACCGTTCTCCATAGTGGCTGTATCAATTTACATTCCCACCAACAGTGCAAGAGGGTCCCTTTTCTCCACACCCTCTCCAGCATTTATTGTTTCTAGATTTTTTGATGATGGCCATTCTGACTGGTGTGAGATGATATCTCATTGTAGTTTTGATTTGCATTTCTCTAATGATTAAAGATGTTGAGCATTCTTTCATGTGTCTGTTGGCAATCTGTACATCTTCTTTGGAGAAATGTCTATTTAGGTCTTCTGCCCATTTTTGGATTGGGTTGTTTGTTTTTTTGTTATTGAGCTGCATGAGCTGCTTGTAAATCCTGGAGATTAATCCTTTGTCAGTTGCTTCATTTGCAAATATTTTCTCCCATTCTGAGGGTTGTCTTTTGATCTTGTTTATGGTTTCCTTTGCTGTGCAAAAGCTTATAAGTTTCATTAGGTCCCATTTGTTTATTTTTGTCTTTATTTCCAGTTCTCTAGGAGCTGGGACAAAAAGGATCTTGCTGTGACTTATGTCATACAGTGTTCTGCCTATGTTTTCCTCTAAGAGTTTGATAGTGTCTGGCCTTACATTTAGGTCTTTAATCCATTTTGAGTTTATTTTTGTGTATGGTGCTAGGGAGTGTTCTAACTTCATACTTTTACATGTACCTGTCCAGTTTTCCAAGCACCACTTATTGAAGAGTCAGTATTTTCTCCACTGTATATGCTTGCCTCCTTTATCAAAGATAAGGTGACCATATGTGCATGGGTTATCTTTGGGCTTTCTATCCTGTTTCACTGCTCTATATTTCTGTTTTTGTGCCAGTACCATACTGTCTTGATTACTGTAGCTTTGTAGTATAGTCTAAAGACAGGGAGCCTGATTCCTCCAGCTCCATTTTTCGTTCTCAAGATTGCTTTGGCTGTTCGGGGTCTTTTGTGTTTCCATACAAATTGTGAAATTTTTTGTTCTAGATCTGTGAAAAATGCCAGTGGTAGTTCAAAAGGGATTGCCTTGAATTTGTAGATTGCTTGTAGATTGCTTTGGGTAGTAGAGTCATTTTCACAATGTTGATTCTTCCAATCCAAGAACATGGTATATCTCTCCATCTATTTGTATCATCTTTAATTTCTTTCATCAGTGTCCTATAATTTTCTGCATACAGGTCTTTTGTCTCCTTAGGTAGGTTTTACTCCTAGATATTTTACTCTTTTTGTTGCAGTGGTAAATGGGATTGTTTTCTTAATTTCACTTTCAGATTTTTCATCATTAGTGTATAGGAATGCCAAAGATTTCTCTGCATTAATTTTGTATCCTGCTACTTTACCAAATTCATTGATTAGCTCTAGTAGTTTTCTGTTAGCATCTTTAGGATTCTCTATGTAAAGTATCATGTCATCTGCAAACAGTGACAGCTTTACTTCTTCTTTTCCGATTTGGATTCCTTTCATTTCTTTTTCTTCTTTGATTGCTGTGGCCAACACTTCCAAAACTATGTTGAATAATAGTGGTGAGAGTGGGCAACCTTGTCTTGTTCCTGATCTTAGTGGAAATGGTTTCACTTTTTCACCATTGAGGACGATGTTGGCTGTGGGTTTGTCATATATAGCCTTTATTATGTTGAGGAAAGTTCCCTCTATGCCTACTTTCTGCAGGGCTTTTATCATAAATGGGTGCTGAATTTTGTCGAAAGCTTTCTCTGCATCTATTGAGATGATCATATGGTTTTTCTCCTTCAATTTGTTAATATGGTGTATCACGTTATTTGATTTGCGTATATTGAAGAATCCTTGCATTCCTGGAATAAACCCTACTTGATCATGGTGTATGATCCTTTTAATGTGCTGTTGGATTCTGTTTGCTAGTATTTTGTTGAGGATTTTTGCATCTATGTTCATCAGTGATATTGACCTGTAGTTTTCTTTCTTTGTGACATCTTTGTCTGGTTTTGGTATCAGGGTGATGGTGGCCTCGTGGAATGAGTTGGGGAGTGTGCTCCCTCTGCAATATTTTGAAAGAGCTTGAGAAGGATACGTGTTACCTCTTCTCTAAATGTTTGATAGAATTCGCCTGTGAAGCCATCTGGTCCTAGGCTTTTGTTTGTTGGAAGATTTTTAGTCACAGTTTCAGTTTCAGTGCTTGGGATTGGTCTGTTCATATTTTCTATTTCTTCCTGGCTCAGTCTCAGCAGGTTTTGCATATCTAAGAATTTGTCCATTTCTTCCAGGTTGTCCATTTTATTGGCATAGAGTTGCTTGTAGTAATCTCTCATGATCGTTTGTATTTCTGCAGTGTCAGTGGTTACTTCTCCTTTTTCATTTCTAATTCTATTCATTTGAGTCTTCTCCCTTTTTTTCTTGATGAGTCTGGCTAATGGCTTATCAATTTTTTTTTTCTTTTCAAAGAACCAGCTTTTAGTTTTGTTGATCTTTGCTATTGTTTCCTTCATTTATTTTTCATTTATTTCTGCTCTGATCTTTATTATTTCTTTCCTTCTGCGAACTTTGGTGTTTTTTTGTTCTTCTTTCTCTAATTGCTTTAGGTGCAAGGTTAGGTTGTTTATTCAAGATGTTTCCGGTGTCTTCTGTTAGGTGTTTATTGCTATAAACTTCCCTCTTAGAACTGCTTTTGCTGCATCCCATAGGTTTTGGGTTGTAGTGTCTCCATTGTCATTTGTTTCTAGATATTTTTTTTATTTCCCCTTTGATTTCTTCAGCGATCACTTCGTTATTAAGTAGTGTATTGTGTAGCTACCATGTGTTTGTATTTTTTACAGATCTTTTCCTGTAATTGATATCTAGTCTCATAGCATTGTGGTCGGAAAAGATACTTGATACGATTTCAATTTTCTTGAATTCACCAAGGCTTGATTTGGGACCCAAGATATGATCTATCCTGGAGAATGTTCCATGAGCACTTGAGAAAAATGTGTATTCTGTTGTTTTTGTGTGGAATGTCTTATAAATATCAGTTAAGACCATCTTCTTTAATGTATCATTTAAAGCTTGTGTTTCCTTATTTATTTTCATTTTGGATGATCTGTCCGTTGGTGAAAGTGGAGTGTTAAAGTGCCCTACTATGATTGTGTTACTGTCGATTTCCCCATTTATGGCTGTTGGTATTTGCCTTATGTATTGAGGTGCTCCTATGTTGGGTGCATAAATATTTACAATTGTTATATCTTCTTCTTGGATCAATCCCTTGATCATTATGTAGTGTCCTTCTTTGTCTCTCGTAATAGTCTTTATTTTAAAGTCTATTTTGTCTGATATGAGAATTGCTACTCCAAGTTTCCTTTGATTTCCTTTTGCATGGAATATGTTTTTCCATCCCCTCACTTTCAGTCTGTATGTGTCCCTAGGTCTGAAGTGCGTCTCTTGTAGACAGCATATATACGGGTCTCGTTTTTGTATCCATTCACCCAGTCTATGTCTTTTGGTGGGAGCATTTCATCCATTTATATTTAATGTAATTATTGATATGTATGTTCCTATTCCCATTTTCTTAAATGTTTTGCATTTGTTTTTGTAGGTGTTTTCCTCCTCTTGTGTTTCTTGCCTAGAGAAGTTCCTTTAGCATTTGTTGTAAAGCTCGTTTGGCGGTGCTGAACTCTCTCAGCTTTTGCTTGTCTGTAAAGATTTTAATTTCTTCATCAAATCTGAATGAGATCCTTGCTGGGTAGAGTAATCTTGGTTGTAGGTTTTTCTCCTTCATCACTTTAAATATGTCCTGCCACACCCTTCTGGTTTACAGAGTTTCTGCTGAAAGATCAGCTGTTAACCTTATGGGGATTCCCTTGTATGTTATTTGTTGTTTTTCCCTTGCTGCTTTTAATATGTTTTCTTTATATTTAATTTTTGGTTGTTTGATTAATATGTGTCTTGGCGTGTATCTCCTTGGATTTCTCCTGTATGGGACTCTCTGTGCTTCCTGGACTTGATTAACTATTTCCTTTCCCATGTTAGGGAAGTTTTCAACTATAATCTCTTCAAATATTTTCTCAATCCTTTTCTTTTTCTCTTCTTCTTCTGGGACCACTATAATTCGAATGTTGGTGCGTTTAATGTTGTCCCAGAGATTTCTGAGATTGTCTTCAATTCTTTACGTTCTTTTTTCTTTATTCTGCTCTGCAGTAGTTATTTCCACTATTTTATCTTCCAGGTCACTTATCCGTTCTTCTGTCTCAGTTATTCTGCTCTTGATTCCTTCTAGAGAATTTTTAATTTCATTTACTGTGTTGCTCATCACTGTTTGTCTGCTCTTTAGTTCTTCTATGTTCTTGTTAAACGTTTCCTGTATTTTCTCCATTCTATTTCAAAGATTTTGGATCATCTTTACTATAATTATTCTGTATTCTTTTTCAGGTAGACTGCCTATTTCCTCTTCATTTGTTAGGTCTGGTGGGTTTTTACCTTGCTCCTTCATCTGCTGTGTGTTTCTCTGTCTTCTCATTTTGCTTAACTTACTGTGTTTGGGGTCTCCTTTTTGCAGTCTGCAGGTTCGTAATTCCCGTCTTTTTGGTGTCTGCCCCCAGTGGCTATGGTTGGTTCAGTGGGTTGTGTAGGCTTCCTGGTGGAGGGGCCTAGTGCCTGTGTTCTGGTGGATGAGGCTGGATCTTTTCTTTCTGGTGAGCAGGACCGCCCCTGGTGGTGTGTTTTGGGGTGTCTGTTTCCTTATTATGACTTTAGGCAGCCTCTCTGCTAATCGGTGTGTCTGTTTTCCTGTCTTGGTAGTTCTTTGGCCTATGGTGTCCAGCACTGTAGCTTGTTGGTCGTTGAGTGGAGCTGGGTCTTGGCGTTGAGATAGAAATCTCTGGGAAATTTTCACTGTTTGATATTACGTGGAGCTGGGAGGTCTCTGGTTGGCCAATGTCCTGAACCTGGTTCTCCCACCTCAGAGGCACAGTCCTGACACCTGGCTGGAGCACCAAGAGCCTGTCATCCACACAGCTTAGAATAAAATGGAGAAAAAAAGAAACAGAGACAGAAGATAAAATAAAATAAAATAAAATAAAATAAAAAGATAAAATAAAATTATTAAAGTGTAAAATAAAAAATAATTATTAAAAATATTTAAAACATAATAGAAAAGAGAAAGAAAGAAAGAAGAGAGCAACCAAACCAAAAAACAAATCCACCAATGATAACAAGCGCTAAAAACTATACTAAAAAAGAAACAAACAAAAAAAGGACAGACAGAAACATCAGACAAATGGTTAAAGCAAAGTTATACAGACAAGATCAACCACAGAAGCATACACATACACACTCACAAAAAGAGAAAAAGGGAAAAAATATATATATTGTTGCTCCCAAAGTTCACCTCCTCAGTTTGGGATGATTCGTTGCCTATTCACGTATTCCACAGATGCAGGGTACATCAAGTTGATTGTGGAGATTTAATCCACTGCTCCTGAGGCTGCTGGGAGAAATTTCCCTTTCTCTTCTTTGTTCGTACAGCTCCTGGGTTTCAGCTTTGGATTTGGACCCGCCTCTGTATGTAGGCCACCTGAGGGCGTCTGTTCTTCGCTCAGACAGGACGGGGTTAAAGGAGCAGCTGCTTTGGGAGCTCTGGCTCACTCAGGCTGGGGGGAGGGAAGGGTACGGATGCAGGGCGAGCCTTTGGTGGCAGAGGCATGCATGACGTTGTAACAGCCTGAGGTGTGCCGTGCTTTCTCCTGGGGAAATTGTCCCTGGATCACAGGTCCCTGGCAGTGGCGGGCTGCACAGTCTCCCAGGAGGGGCTGTGTGGATAGTGACCTGTGCTGGCACACAGGCATCTTGGTGGCGGCAGCAGCAGACTTAGCGTTTCATGCCCGTCTCTGGGGTCTGCGCTGATAGCCGCGGCTCATGCCCGTCTCTGGGGCTCGTTTAGGTGGCACTCTGAATCCCCTCTCCTCGCGCACCAGTAAACAAAGAGGCAAGAAAACGTCTCTTGCCTCTTCGGCAGCTCCAGACTTTTTTCCTGACTCCCTCCCGGCTAGCTGTGCTGCGCTAACCCCTTCAGGCTGTGTTCACGCAGCCAACCCCAGTCTTCTCCCTTGGATCCAACCTGCAAATCCCAAGCCTCAGCTCCCTGCCCCTGCCCACCCAGGCGGGTGAGCAGACAAGCCTATCGGGCTGGTGAGTGCTGGACGGCACCGCTCCTCTGTGCGGGAATCTCTCCACTTTACCCTCAGCACCCCTGTTGCTGCACTCTCCTCCATGGCTCCAAAGCTTCCCCCCTCTGCCACTCGCGGTCTCCGCCCGCGAAGGGGCTTCTTAGTGTGTGGAAACCTTTCCCCTTCACAGCTCCCTCCCACTGGTGCAGGTCCCGTCCCTATTCTTTTGCCCCTGTTGTTTCTTTTTTCTTTTACCTTATCCAGGTACGTGGGAGTTTCTTGCCTTTTGGGAGGTCTGACGTCTTCTGCCAGCTTTCAGTGGGTGTTCTATAGGAGCAGTTGCACGTGTAGATGTATTTCTGACGTATCTGTGGGGAGGAAGGTGATCTCCGCGTCTTACTCTTCTGCCATCTTCTCCTCCTAATTCATCTGTTGATGGACACTTAGGTTGCTTCCATGTCCCAGTTATTGTAAAAAGAGCTGCAATTACCATACTGGTACGAGACTCCTTTTGAATTATGGTTTTCTCAGGGTGTATGCCCAGTAGTGGGATTGCTGGGTGTTACGGTAGTTCTATTTTTAGTTTTTTAAGGAACCTCCATACTGTTCTCCATAGTGGCTGTATCAATTTACATTCCCACCAACAGTGCAAGAGGGTTCCCTTTTCTCCACACCCTCTCCAGCATTTATTGTTTGTAGATTTTTTGATGATGGCCATTCTGACTGGTGTGAGATGATATCTCATTGTAGTTTTGAATTGCATTTCTCTAATGATTAATGATGTTGAGCATTATTTCATGTGTTTGTTGGCAATCTGTATATTTTCTTTGGAGAAATGTCTATTTAGGTCTTCTGCCCATTTTTAGATTGGGTTGTTTGCTTTTCTGATATTGAGCTTCATCAGTTGCTTGTATGTTTTGGAGATTAATCCTTGTCAGTTGCTTCATTTGCAAATATTTTCTCCCACTCTGAGGGTTGTCTTTTCGTGTTGTTTATGGTTTCCCTTGCATGCAAAAGCTTTTAAGTTTCATTAGGTCCCACTTGTTTATTTTTATTTTTATTTCCAGTTCTCTAGGAGCCGGGTCAAAAAGGATCTTGATCTGAGTTATATCATAGTGTGTTCTTCCTATGTCTTCCTCTAAGAGTTTGATGGTGTCTGCCTTACATTTAGGTCTTTAATCCATTTTCAGTTTATTTTTGTGTATGGTGTTAGGGAGTATTCTAATTTCATTCTTTTACAGGTAGCTGTCTAGTTTTCCCAGCACCATTTATTGAAGAGTCTGTCTTTCCTCCATTATATATTCTTGCCTCCTTTATCAAAGATAAGGTGACCATATGTGCGTGGGTTTATCTCTGGGCTTTGAATCCTGTTCCATTGATCTATATTTCTGTTTTTGTGCCTGTACCATACTGTCTTGATTACTGTAGCTTTGTAGTATAGTCTGAAGTCTGGGAGCCTGATTCCTCCAGCTCTGTTTTTCTTTCTCAAGATTGCTTTGGGTATTCGGGGTCTTGATTGTTTCCATACAAATAGTGAAAATTTTTTTTCTAGTTCTGTGAAAAATGCCAGTGGTAGTTTGATAGGGATTGCATTGAATCTGTAGATTGCTTTGGGTAGTAGAGTCATTTTCACAACGTTGATTCTTCCAATCCAAGAACATGGTATGTCTCTCCATCTGTTTGTATCATCTTTAATTTCTTTCATCAGCGTCTTATAATTTTCTGCATAAAGCTCTTTTGTCTCCTTAGGTAGGTTTTTTCCTAGATATTTTATTCTTTTGGTTTCAATGGTAAATGGGAGTGTTTTCTTAATTGCACTTTCAGATTTTTCATCATTAGTGCATAGGAATGCAAGAGATTTCTGTGCATTAATTTTGTATCCTGCTACTTTACCAAATTCATTCATTAGCTCTAGTAGTTTTCTGGTAGATCTTTATGATTCTCTATGTATAGTGTTATGTCATCTGTAAACAGTGACAGCTTTACTTCTTTTCCAATTTGGGTTCCTTTTATTTCTTTTTCTTCTGTGATTGCTGTGGCTAAAACTTCCAAAACTATGTTGAATAATAGTGGTGAGAGTGGGCAACCTTGTCTTGTTCCTGATCTTAATGAAAATGGTTTCAGTTTTTCACCATTGAGGACGATGTTGGCTGTGGGTTTGTCATATATGGCCTTTATTATGTTGAGGAAACTTCCTTCTGTGCCTACTTTCTGGGGGTTTTTTAATCATAAATCGGTGTTGGATTTTCTGGAAAGCTTTCTCTGCATCTGTTGAGATGATCATATGGTTTTTCTCCTTCAACTTATTAATATGGTGTATCACGTTGATTGATTTGCATATATTGAAGAATCCTTGCATTCCTGGGATAAATCCCACTTGATCACAGTGTATGATCCTTTTAATGTGCTGTTGGATTCTGTTTGCTAGTATTTTGTTGAGGATTATTGCATCTATGTTCATCACTGATATTGGCCTGTATTTCTCTTTCTTTGTAACATCTTTGTCTGGTTTTGGTATCAGGGTGATGGTGGCCTCATAGAATGAGTTGGGGAGTTTTCCTCCCTCTGCTATAATTTGGAAGTGTTTGAGAAGGATACGTGTTACCTCTTCTCTAAATGTTCGATAGAATTCGCCTGTGAAGCCATCTGATCCTGGGCTTTTGTTTGTTGGGAGATGTTTAATCACAGTTTCAATTTCAGTCCTTGTGATTGGTCTGTTCATATTTTCTATTTCTTCCTGGTTCAGTCTCGGCAGGTTGTGCATTTCTAAGAATCTGTCCATTTCTTCCAGGTTGTCCATTTTACTGGCATAGAGTTGCTTGTAGTAATCTCTCATGATCGTTTGTATTTCTGCAGTGTCAGTGGTTACTTCTCCTTTTTCATTTCTAATTCTATTGATTTGAGTTTTCTCCCTTTTTTCTTGATACGTCTGGCTAATGGTTTATCAATTTTGTTTATCTTCTCAAAGAACCAGCGTTTAGTTTTATTGATCTTTGATATCATTTCCTTCATTTCTTTCTGATCTGATCTGTATGATTTCTTTCTTTCTGCTAACTTTCAGAATTCTTTGTTCTTCTTTCTCTAATTGCTTTAGGTGTAAGATTAGGTTGTTTATTTGAGGTGTTTCTTGTTTCTTAATGTAGGCTTGTATAGCTATCAATTTCCCTCTTAGAACTGCTTTTGCTGCATCCCATAGGTTTTGTGTCATTGTGTTTTCATTGTCATTTGTTTGTAGATATTTTTTGATTTCCTCTTTGATTTCTTCAGTGATCTCTTGGTTATAAAGCAGTGTGTTATTTAGCCTCCATGTGTTTGTATATCTTACAGATTTTTTCCTGTAATTGATATCTAGTCTCATAGCATTGTGGTCTGAAAAGATACTAGATACAATTTCAATTTTCTTAAATTTACCAAGGCTTGATTTGTGACCCAAGATATGATCTATCCTGGAGAATGTTCCATGAGCACTTGAAAAGAATGTGTATTCTCTTCTTTTTAGTTGGAATGTCCTATAAATATCTATTAAGTCCATCTTATTTAATGTATCATTTAAAGCTTGTGTTTCTGTATTTATTTTCATTTTGGATGATCTGTCCATTGGTGAAAGTGGGGTGTTAACATCCCCTACTATGATTCTCTTACTGTCGATTTCCCTTTGTATGGCTGTTAGCATCTGCTTATGTATTGAGGTGCTCCTATGTTGGGTGCATAAATATTTACAACTGTTATATCTTCTTCTTGGATTGATCCCTTGATCATTATGTAGTGTCCTTCTTTGTCTCTTGTAATAGTCTTTGTTGTAAAGTCTATTTTGTCTGATATGAGAATCTCTACTCCAGCTTTCTTTTGATTTCCTTTTGCACGGAATATCTTTTACCATCCCCTCACTTTCAGTCTGTATGTGTCCCTAGGTCTGAAGTGGGTCTCTTGTAGACAGCATATACACGGGTCTTGTTTTTGTATCCATTCAGGCAGTGTAGGTCTTTTGGTTGGAGCATTTAATTCATTTACATTTAAGGTAATTATTGATATGTATGTTCCTATTACCATTTTCTTAATTGTTTTGGGTTTATTATTGTAGGTATTTTCGTTCTCTTGTGTTTCCTGCCTAGAGAAGTTCCTTTAGCATTTGTTGTAAAGCTGGTTTGGTGGTGCTGAATTCTTTTTGCTTTTGCTTGTCTGTAAAGCTTTTCATCTCTCCATCAAATATGAATGAGATCCTTGCTGGGTAGAGTAATCTTGGTTGTAGGTTTGTCTCTTTCATCACTTTAAATATGTCCTACCACTCCCTTCTGGCTTGTACAGTTTCTGCTGAGAGATCAGCTGTTAACCGTATGGGGATTCCCTTATGTGTTACTTGTTGTTTTTCCCTTGCTGCTTTTAATATTTTTTCTTTGTATTTAATTTTTGATGGTTTGATTAATATGCGTCTTGGCATGTTTCTCCTTGGATTTATCCTATATTGGACTCTCTGCACTTCCTGGACTTGATTAACAGTTTCCTTTCCCATATTAGGGAAGTTTTCAGCTATAATCTCTTCAAATGTTTTCTAAGTCCCTTTCTTTTTCTCTTCTTCTTCTGGGACCCCTATAATTCGAATGTTGGTGCATTTAATGTTGTTCTTGAGGTCTCTGAGACTGTCCACACTTCTTTTCATTCTTTTTTTCTTTATTCTGCTCTGCAGAAGTTATTTCCACTATTTTATCTTCCAGGTCACTTATCCGTTCTTCTGCCTCAGTTATTCTGCTATTGCTCACTTCTAGAGAATTTTTAATGTCAATTATTGTGTTGTTCATCACTGTTTGTTTGCTCTTTAGTTCTTCTAGGTCCTTGTTAAATGTTTCTTGTATTTTCTCCATTCTATTTTCAAGATTTTGGATCATCTTACTATCATTATTCTGAATTCTTTTTTAGGTAGACTGCCTATTTCCTCCTCATTTGTTATGTCTGGTGGGTTTTTGTCTTGCTCCTTCATCTGCTGTGTGTTTCTCTGTCTTGTCATTTTGCTTAACTGACTGTGTTTGGAGTCTCCTTTTCCCAGGCTGCAGGTTCGTAGTTCCTGTTGTATTTGGTGTCTGTCCCCAGTGGCTAATGTTGGTTCAGTGGGTTGTGTATGCTTCCTGGTGGAGGGGACTAGTGCCTTTGTTCTGGTGGATGAGGCTGGATCTTGCTTTTCTGGTGGGCAGGTCCACGTCTGGTGGTGTGTTATGGGGTGTCTGTGGCCTTATTTTGATTTTAGGCAGCCTAGGTGCTAATGGATGGATTTGTGTTCCTGTCTTGCTAGTTGTTCAGCATAGGGTGTCCTGCACTTGCTGGTCATTGAGTGGAGCTGGGTCTTGGCATTGAGACGGAGATCTCTGGGAGAGTTTCACCATTTGATATTACGTGGAGCTGGGAGGTCTCTTGTGGACCAGTGTTCTGAACTTTTCTCTCCCACCACAGTAGCACAGCCCTGACGTCTGGCTGGAGCACCAAGAACCTTTCCTCCACATGGCTCAGAATAAAAGGGAGAAAGAAAAGAAAGAAGGAAAGAAGAAGATAAAATAAAATAGTAAAGTTATTAAAATAAAAAATAAAAATAATTATTAAGAAAAAACCTTTTTAAGTAATAAAAAAATTGGACAGACAGAACCCTAGAACAAATGGTAAAAGCAAAGATATACAGACAAAATCACACACAGAAGCATACACATACACACTCACAATAAGAGGAAAAGGGAAATATATATATATATATATCATTGTTCCCAAAGTCCACCTCCTCAGTTTGGGATGATTCGTTGTCTATTCAGGTATTCCACAGATGCAGGGTACATCAAGTTGATTGTGGAGATTTAATCCACTGCTCCGGAGGCTGCTGGGAGAAATTTCCTTTTCTCTTCTTTATTCGCACAGCTCCCAGGGTTCAGCTTTGGATTTGGACCTGCCTCTGCGTGTACGTCACCTGAGGGCGTCTGTTCGTTGCTCAGGCAGGACGGGGTTACAGGAGCAGCTGATTCGGGGGCTCTGACTCACTCAGGCCGCGGTGAGGGAGGGGTACAGATGTGAGGCGAGCCTGCAGCAGTAGAGGTCAGTGTGACGTTTCACCAGCCGGAGGCGTGCTGTGCGTTCTCCCGGTGAAGTTGTCCCTGATTCACGGGACCCTGGCAGTGGCGGGCTGCACAGGCTCCTGGGAGGGAGGTGTGGATAGTGACCTGTGCTTGCACACAGGCTTCTTGTTGGCTGCAGCAGCAGCCCTAGCATCTCATGCCCGTCTCTGTGGTCCACGCTGATAGCCGCAGCTTGCATCCGTCTCTGGAGCTCCTTTAAGTGGCGTTCTTAATCACTTCTCCTCGTGCACCATGAAATAGAGAGGCAAGAAAAAGTCTCTTGCCTCTTCGGCAGCTCCAGACTTTTTCCTGGACTCCCTCCCAGCTAGCTGTTGTGCACTAGCCCCCTTCAGGCTGTGTTCACACAGCCAACACCAGTGCTCTCCCTGGGATCCGACCAAAGCCCGAGCCTCAGCTCCCAGCCCCCACCCATCCTGTGAGTGAGCAGAGAAGCCTCTAGGGCTCGTGAGTGCTGGTCGGCACTGATCCTCTGTGTGGGAATCTCTCCACTTTGCCCTCTGCGCCCCTGTTGCTGCGCTCTCCTCCGTGGCTCCGAAGCTCCCCCCTCCACCACCAGCAGTCTCTGCCCGAAGGGGCTTCCTAGTGTGTGGAAACATTTCCTCCTTCACAGCTCCCTCCCACTGGTGCAGGTCCCACCCCTATTCTTTTTCTGTTTTTTTCTTTTTTCTTTTACCCTACCCAGGTACGTGGGGAGTTTCTTGCCTTTTGGGAAGTCTGAGGTTTTCTGCCAGCGTTCAGTAGGTGTTCTGTAGGAGTTGTTCCACATGTAGATGTATTTCTGATGTATTTGTGGGGAGGAAGGTGACATCTGCATCTTACTCTTCCACTGTCTTGAAGCTCCGCCCTCTGCTTCATTTCTTATTCTCTTATATACTCTTGAAATTTCTCTTCTAAGTGTTCAGTAAAAGAGCGAGCTTTGGAATCAAACAATTCTGGGCCGCAATTTCAACTCTGCTACTTATTAACTATGTGACAGTGAATCTTAATCTATCTCCATACGAAAAAATGGGACAACAAAACCAACTAGTGTCACAGTTTACTTTTGAAGGTTAATTAGATAACAGATATCAAGAAACTTTCACATAGTAAGCATTCAATAAATTATAGATATTATTACAGATAAAGATATTATTATGTGATATATTATTATTGCTCTTGGAGATATAAATAAACTCATCTCTTACAAGTAATGGAGAAGGGCTGGGGTAAGTGGTCCCTAAAAATCAATACCCCTCTCTGGGCACCCTGTTTGATGCTGAAAAGTGTGAGCTTGATTGAGCTTGTTTTACTCACAACAATAACAGTCATTCACAGATACCAAGATGTACACAATATATTTTTTCTGTAAAATATCTAGAATTATACATAAACCATCTGAGTTGGAGGGTCAATGGGTCCAGTCTTGATTTTTCTTTTTTTTTTTAATTAATTAATTTATTTATTTTTGGCTGTGTTGGGTCTTCGTTTCTGTACGAGGGCTTTCTCTAGTTGTGGCGAGTGTGTGCCACTCTTCATCGCGGTGCGCGGGCCTCTCACTGTCGCGGTGTCTCTTGTTGCAGAGCAGAGGCTCCAGATGCGCAGGCTCAGTAGTTGTGGCTCACGGGCCCAGTTGCTCCATGGCATGTGGGATCTTCCCAGACCAGGGCTGGAACCCGTGTCCCCTGCATTGGCAGGCAGATTGTTAACCACTGTGCCACCAGGGAAGCCCCAGTCTTGATTTTTCAAGTGCATTCTTTGTTATTCCAGTGGACTGATCACTTCTGTTGGCTTTATACTTTAGAGAGAGAAACTGGGTCTCAGTAAAGACAAAGCAGTTCCACTCTGGGCAGGCTAGAAACGGCCTCTCCAAAGTATATTTCTGTGGGTGATTGAGCAGACCTTCACAATTAGAGGATGTAGCAGCATGAGGGGCAGTGTGATGTAGTTAAAAGTAGTCTGGAATGGACCTTCAAGATGGCAGAGGAGTAAGACGTGGAGATCACCTTCCTTCCAACAAACACATCAAAAACACATCTACGTGTCGAACAACTCCTACAGAACACCTACTGAACACTGGCAAAAGACCTCAGACTTCCCCCAAAGCAAGAAACTCCACACGAACCTGGGTAGGGCAAAAGAAAAAAGGAAAAGCAGAGACAAAAGAATAGGGATGGGACCTGCCCCACTGGAGGGAGCTGTGAAGGAGGAAAAGTTTCCACACACTAGGAAATCCCTTCAATGGTGGAGACGGGGGATGGCGGGGGGGAATCTTCAGAGCCACGGAGGGGAGTGCAGCAACAAGGGTGCAGAGGGCAAGGCAGAGAGATTCCTGCACAGAGGATAAGTGCTGATCAGCATTCAGCAGCCTGAGAGGCTTCTTTGCTCACCCACTGGGCCGGGTGGGGACTGGGAGCTAAGGCTCGGGCTTCAGAGTTCAGATTCCAGGGAGAGGACTGGGGTTGGCTGCGTGAACACAGCCTGAAGGTAGCTAGCTGGGAGGGAGTCTGGGAAAAAGTCTGGACCTGCCTAAGAGGCAAGAGACCATTGTTTCGGGGTGCGTGAGGAGAGGGGATTCAGAGCACTGCCTAAACAAGCTCCGGAGACGGGCATGAGCCACAGTTATCAGCACAGACACCAGAGATGGGCATGAGATGCTAAGGCTGCTGCTGCAGCAACCAAGAAGCCTGTGTACAAGCACATGTCACTATCCACACCTCCCCTCCCAGGAGCCTGTGCAGCCCGCCACTGCCAGGGTCCTGTGATCCAGGGACAACTTTCCCGAAAGAACACCTGTTGCACCTCAGGCTGTTGCAATGTCACGTGGGCCTCTTCCACTGCAGGCTCACCCCGCATTACATAACCCTCCCTCCCCCAGGCCAGAGTTACCAGAGCCCCCTAATCAACTGCTCCTTTAACCTTCTCATGTCTGGGAGGGCGGGAACAGAGGCCCTCAGCCAACCAACAGGCAGAGGCAGGGCCAAATCCAAAGCTGAACTCCAGGAGCTGTGCGAACAAAGCACAGAAAGTGAAATCTCTCCCAGCAGCCTCAGGAGCAGTGGATTAAATCTCCACAATCACCTTGATGTACCCTGCATCTGTGGAGTACATGAATAGACAACAAATCATCCCAAAATTTAGGTGGAGGACTTTGGGAGCAACTGCAGGGTTGGGATTTGCTTTCTGCATGTAATTTGTTTCTGGTTTTATGTTTATTTTAGTTTAGTATTTAGAGGTTATTATCATTGGTAGATTTGTTTATTGATTTGGTTGCTCTCTTCCTTTTTTTATATATATTTTTTTATTTTTCTATTTTTGTGAGTGTGTATGTGTATGCTTCTTTGTGTGATTTTGTCTGTATACCTTTGCTTTTACCATTTGCCCTAGGGTTCTGTCTCTCCATTTTGATTTTTGTTCTTTTTGCTTTTGTATAGATTTTAGCGGTTGTTATCATTGGTGGATTTCTGTTTTTGGTTTGGTTGTTCTCTTCTTTCTTTCTTTTTTTGTTACATTTTTATTTTTCTATTTTTAATAATATATATATTTTTAATTGTTTTACTTTATTTTTTTTCTTTCTTTCTTTCTTTTTCTTCTCACATTTCTTCTAAGCTGACTAGCTGACAGGGTTTTGGTGCTCTGGCCAGGTGTCAGGCCTGAGCCTCTGAGGTGGGAGAGATGAGTACAGGAAATGGGTCCACCAGAGACCTCCCAGTCTCATGTAATATCAAACTGTGAAAGCTCTCACAGAGATCTCCATCTCAACACTAAGACCCAGATGTACTTAACAACAATCAAGTTACAGCGCTGGACACCCTATGCCAAACAACAAGCAAGACAGGAACACAACACCATCCATTAGAAGAGAGGCTGCCTAAAATCATAATAAATTCAAATTCAAGGCATCCAAATAAATTCAAGACACCTCAACTCACATCACTGGATGAGGTCCTGCCCACCAGAAGGACAAGATCCAGTCTCATCCACCAGAACACTGGAACCAGTCCCCTACAGCAGGAAGCCTACAAAACCCACTGAGCCAACATAACTCACTGGAGGCAGACACCAAAAACAATAGGAACTACGAACCTGCAGCCTGAGAAAAGGACATCCAAAACACAGTAAGTTAAGCAAAATGAGAAGACAGGGAAATACACAGCAGATGAAGGAGCAAGGTAAAAATCCACCAGACCAAACAAATAAAGGGGAAATAGGTAGCCTACCTGAAAAAGAATTCAGAGGAATGATAGTTAAGATGATCCAAAACCTTGGAAACAGAATGGAGAAAATACAAGAAACGTTTAAAAAGGACCTAAAAGAAGTAAAGAGCAACCAAACAATGATGAACCACACAATAAATGAAATTAAATATTCTCGACTATGAATCAATAGCAGAATAACTTAAGCAGAAGAATGGATAAGTGACCTGTTAGATAAAATAGTGGAAATTACTGCAGAGCAAAATAAAGAAAAAAAGAATGAAAAGAATTGAGGACAGTCTCAGAGACCTCTGGGACAACATTAAATGCACCAACATTTGAATTATAGGGGCCCCAGAAGAAGAAGAGAAAAAGAAAGGGATTGAGAAAATATTTGAACATATTATAGTCAAAAATTTCCTTAATACGGGAAAGGAAATAGTCAATCAAGTCCAGGAAGCAAAGAGAGTCCCAAACAAGATAAATCCAAGGAGAAACATGTCAAGACACATATTAATCAAACAATAAAAAATTAAGTACAAAGGAAAAATATTAAAAGCAACAAGGGAAAAACAACAAATAAGACACAAGGGAATCCCCATAAGGTTAACAGCTGATCCTTCAGCAGAAACTCTGAAAGCCAGAAGGGAGGGGCAGGACATATTTAAAGCAATGAAAGGGAAAAACTACAGCCAAGATTACTCTACCCAGGAAGGATCTCATTCAGATTCGATGGAGAAATTAAAACCATTACAGACAGCAAAAGCTAAGAGAATTCAGCACCACCAAACTAAATTTACCACAAATGCTAAAGGAACTTCTCTAGGCAGGAAACACAAGAGAAGGAAAAGACCTACAACAACAAACCCAAAACAATTAAGAAAATAGGAATAGGAACATACATATCAAAAACTATCTTAAATGTAAATGGATAAAATGCTCCAACCAAGAGACATAGACTGGCTGAATGGATACAAAAACAAGACCAGTTATATATGCTGTCTACAAGAGACCGACTACAGACCTAGGGACACATACAGACTGAAAGTGAGGGGATGGAAAAACATATTCCATGAAAATGGAAATCAAAAGAAACTTGGTGTAGCAATTGTAATAACAGACAAAATGGATTTTAAAATAAAGACTATTACAAGAGTCAAAGAAGGACACTACATAATGATCAAAAGAACAATCCAAGAAGAAGTTATAAAAATAGTAAATATATACGCACTCAACATAAGAGCACCTCAATATATAAGGCAAATGCTAACAACCATAAAGGGGGAAATTGACATTAACATAAATATAGTAGGATACTGTAACAGCCCACTATCACCTATGGACAGATAATCCAAAATGAAAATAAATAAGACAACACAAGCTTTAAAGACACATTAAACAAGATGGACTTAACTGATATTTATAGGACATTCCATCCAAAAACAACACTTTCTTCTCAAGTGCTCATGGAACCTTCTCCAGGATAGATCATATCTTGGGTTACAAATAAAGACTTGGGAATTGAAGAATATTGAAATCGTATCAAGTATCTTTTGCAAACACAATGCTATGACACTAGATATCAATTAGAGGAAGAAATCTGTAAAAAATACAAACAAATGGATGCTAAACAATGCACTACAAAATAACCAAGAGATCACTGAGGAAATCAAAGAGGAAATCAAAAAATACCTGGAAACAAATGACAATGAAAACACGATGCACCAAAACCTATGGGATGCAACAAAAGAAGTTTTAAGAGGGAAGTTTATACCAAGACAATCGTACCTTAAGAAACAAGAAACACCTCAAATAAACAACCTAACTTTACAACAAAAGCAATTAGAGAAAGAAGAACTAAAAAACCCCAACTTAGCAGAAGGAAAGAAATCATAAAGATCAGAGCAGAAATAAATGAAAAAGAAATGAAGGAAACAATAGCAAAGATCAATAAAACTAAAAGCTGGTTCTTTGAGAAGATAAACATAATTGATAAACCATTAGTCAGATTCATCAAGAAAAAAAGGGAGAAGACTCAAATCAATAGAACTTGAAATGAAAAAGGAGAAGTAAAAACTGACACTGCAGAAATACAAATGATCATGACAGATTACTACAAGGAACTATATACCAATAAAATGGACAACCTGGAAGAAATGGACAAATTCTTAGAAAAGCACAACCCTCTGAGACTGAATCAGGAACAAATAGAAAATATGAACAGACCAATCATAAGCCCTGAAATTGAAACTCTGATTTAAAAAATTCCAACAAACAAAATTCCTGGACCAAATGGCATCACAGGTGAATTCTATCAAACATTTAGAAAAGAGACAACGCCCATCCTTCTCAAACTCCTCCAAAATATAGCAGAGGGAGAAACACTCCCAAACTCATTCTACAAGGCCACCATCACCCTGATACCAAAACCAGACAAAGATGCCACAAAAAAAGAAAACTACAGGCCAATATCACTGATGAACATAGATGTAAATATCCTCAACAAAATACTAACAAATAGGATCCAACAGCACATTAAAGGGATCATACACCATGATCAAGTGGGGTTTATCCCAGGAATGCGAGGATTCTTCAATATACACAAATCAATCAATTTGATACACCATATTAACAAACTGAAGGATATAAACCATATGATCAAAGCCTTGAACCAAGATGGCGGAGTAGAAGGACATGCTCTCACTTGCTTTTGCATGAACACCAGAAACACAACTAACTGCTGAGCAGTCATGGACAGGAAGACACTGGAATTCACCGAAAAAGATACACCACACCCAAAGACAAAGGAGAAGCCAGAATGAGACGGTGGGAGGGGCCCAATGACAATAAAATCAAATCCCATAAATGCTGGGTGTGTGACCCACAAACTGGAGAACACTTATACCACAGAAGTCCACCCACTGGAGTGAAGGTTCTGATCCGCACTTCAGGCTTTCCAACCTGCGGGTCTGGCAACGGGAGGAGGAATTCCTAGATAATCAGACTTTGAAGGCTAGTGTGATTTGATTGCAGGACTCTGAGAGGACTGGGGGAAACAGACTCCACTCTTGGAGGACACACACAAAGTAGTGTGCACATCAGGAGCCAGGGGAAAGAGCAGTGACCCAATGGGAGACTTAACCAGACATACCTGCTATTGTTGGAGGGTCTCCTGCAGAGGTGGGACTGGCTGTGGCTCACCATGGGGACAAGGACACTGGCAGCAGAAGTTCAGGGAAGTACACCTTGGCGTGAGCCCTCCCAGAGTCCGCCATTAGCCCCAACAAAGAGCCTGGGTAGGCTCCAGTGTTGCGTTACCTCAGGCCAAACAACCAACAGGGAGGGAACCCAGCCAGACCCATCAGCAGACAAGCAGATTAAAGGTTTACTGAGCTCTGCACACCGGAGCAACACCCAGCTCCACCCACCTCCAGTCCCTCCCATCAGGAAACTTGCTCAAGCCCCTTAGATAGCCTCATCCACTAGATGGCAGACTGCAGAAGCAAGAAGAACTACAATCCTGCAGCCTGTGGAACAAAAACCACATTCACAGAAAGACAGGCAAGATGAAAAGGCAGAGGGCTATGTACCAGATGAAGGAACAAGATAAAACCCCAGAAAAACAACTAAATGAAGTGGAGATAGGCAACCTTCCAGAAAAAGAATTCAGAATAATGAGAGTGAAGATGATCCAGGACCTCGAAAAAAGAATGGAGGCAAATATCGAGAAGAATCAAGAAAAGTTTAATAAAGACCTAGAAGAATTAAAAAAAAAAACAAAGAGAGATGAACAATACAATAACTGAAATGAAAACGACAGTGGAAGGAATCAATAGCAGAATAACTGAGGTAGAAGAGCTGATCAGTGACCTGGAAGACAGAATGGTGGAATTCACTGCTGCAGAACAGAATAAAGAAAAAAGAATGAAAAGAAATTAAGACAGCCTAAGAGACTTCTGGGACAACATTAAACACAACAACATTCGCATTATAGGGGTCCCATAAGGAGAAGAGAGAGAGAAAGGACACGAGAAAATATTTGAAGAAGTTAGAGTCAAAAACTTCCCTAACATGGGAAAGGAAATAGCTACCCAAGTCCAGGAAGTGCATAGAGTCCCATACAGGATAAGCCCAAGGAGAAACACGCCGAGACACATAGTAATCAAATTGGCAAATATTGAAGACAAAGAAAAATTATTTAAAACAACAAGGGAAAAACGACAAATAACATACAAGGGAACTCCCATAAGGTTAACAGCTGATTTCTCAGCAGAAACTCTACAAGCCAGAAGGGAGTGGCATGATATACTGAAAGTGCTGAAAGGGAAGAACCTACAACCAAGACTACTCTACACGGCAAGGATCTCATTCAGATTCCATGGAGAAATCTAAAGCTTTACAGACAAGCAAAAGCTAAGAGACTTCAGCAGCACCAAACCAGCTCTACAACAAATGCTAAAGGAACTTCTCTAAGTGGGAAACACAAGACAAGGACACACAAACAAACCCAAAACAATTAAGAAATTGGTAATAGGAACATACATATCGTTAATTACCTTACACGTGAATGGATTAAAAGTTTCAAGCAAAAGACACAGGCTTGCTGAATGGATACAAAAACAACAGCAGTATATATGCTATCTACAAGAGACCCACTTCAGCCCTAGGGACACATACCGACTGAAAGTGCGGGAATGGAAAAAGATATTCCATGCAAATGAAAATCAAAAGAAAGCTGGAGTAGCAATACTCATATCAGATAAAATAGACTTTAAAATAAAGAATGTTACAAGAGACAAGTAAGGACACTACATAATGATAAAGGGATTAATCCAAGAAGAAGATATAACAATTATAAATATATATATACCCAACATAGGAGCACCTCAATACATAAGGAAACTGCTAACAGCTATAAAAGAGGAAATCGACAGTAACACAATAATACTGGGGGACTTTAGCACCTCACTTACACCAGTGGACAGATCATCCAAAATGAAAATAAATAAGGAAAGAGAAGTTTTAAATGACACAATAGAGCAGTTACGTTTAATTGATATTTATAGGACATTCCATCCAAAAACAGCAGATTACACTTGCCTCTCAAGTGCGCATGGAACATTCTCCAGGATAGATCACATCTTGGGTCACAAATCAAGCCTCAGTAAATTTAAGAAAATTGAAATAATAGCAAACATCTTTTCTGACCACAACGCTATGAGATTAGGAATGAATTAAAGGGAAAAAATGTAAAAAACACAAACACATGGAGGCTAAACAATACGTTACTAAATAACCAAGAGATCACTGAAGAAATCAAAGAGGAAATCAAAAAATACCTAGAGACAAATGACAATGAAAACACGATGATCCAAAACCTTTAGGATGCAGCAAAAGCAGTTCTAAGAGGGAAGTTTATAGCTATGCAAGCCTAACTCAAGAAACAAGAAAAATCTCAAACGAACAATCTAACCTTATACCTAAAGGAAGTAGAGAAAGAAGAACAAACAAAACCCAAAGTTAGCAGAAGGAAAGAATTCATAAAGATCAGAGCAGAAATAAATGAAATAGAAACAAATAAAACAATAGCAAAGATCAATAAAACTAAAAGCTGGTTCTTTGAGAAGGTAAACAAAATTGATAAAACATTAGCCAGACTCATAAAGAAAAAGAGGGAGAGGACTCAAATCAATAAAATTAGAAATGAAAAAGGAGAAGTTACAATAGACACTGCAGAAATACAAAGCATCCTAAAAGACTACCAAAAGCATCTCTATGCGAATAAAATGGACAACCTGGAAGAAATGGACAAATTCTTAGAAAGGTATAACCTTCCAAGTCTGAACCAGGAAGAAATACAAAATATGATCAGACTAATCACAAGTAATGAAATTGAGACTGTGATTTAAAATCTTCCAGCAAACAATAATCCAGGACCAGATGGCTTCACAGGAAAATTCTATAAAACATTTAGAGAAGAGGTAACACCCATCCCTCTCAAAATCTTCCAAAAACTTGCAGACGAAGGAACACTCCCAAACTCATTCTATGAGACCACCATCACACCGATACCAAAACCAGACAAAGATACTACAAAAAAAAGAAATTACAGACCAATATCACTGTTGAATATAGATGCAAAAATCCTCAACAAAATACTAGGAAAGAGAATCCAACAACACATTAAAAGGATCATACACCATGATCAAGTGGGATTTATCTCAGAGATGCAAGGATACTTTAATATATGCAAATCAATCAATGTGATATACCATATTAACAAATTGAGGAATAAAAACCATATGATCAACTAAATAGATGCAGAAAAAGTATTTGACACAATTGAACACCCATTTATGATAATAAATCTCCAGAGAGTGGGCATAGAGGGAACCTACCTCAACATAATAAAGGCCATATATGACAAACCCACAGCAAACATCATTCTCAATGGTGAAAAACTGAAAGCATTTCCTCTAAGATCAAGAAAAAGGCAAGGATGTCCACTCTCATCCCTATTATTCAACAGAGTTTTGGAAGTCCTTGCCACAGCAATCAGAGTAGAAAAAGAAATAAAAGAAATACAAATTGGAAAAGAAGAAGTAAAACTGTCACTGTTTGCAGATGACATGATACTATACATAGAGAATCCTAAAGATGCCACGAGAAAACTGCTAGCACTAATCAATGGATTTGGTAAAGTTGCAGGATATAAAATTAATGCAGAAATCTCTTGCATTCCTATATACTAATGATGAAGAATCTGAAAGAGAAATTAAATAAACACTCCCATTTACCATTGCAACGAAAAGAATAAAATACCTAGGAATAAACCTACCTAGGGAGACAAAAGACCTGTATGCAGAAAACTAGAAGACACTGATGAAAGAAATTAAAGATGATACCAACAGATGGAGAGATATACCATGTTCTTGGATTGGAAGAGTCAATATTGTGAAAATGTGTATACTACCCAAAGCAATCTACAGATTCATTGCAATCCATATCAAATTACCAATGGCATTTTTTACAGAACTAGAAAAAAAAAATCTTAAAATTTGTATGGAGACACAGAAGACCCCGAGCAGCCAAAGCAGTCTTGAGGGGAAAAAGCGGAGCTGGAGGAATCAGATTCCCTGACTTCAGACTATACTACAATGCTACAGTAATGAAGACAATTTGGTACTGTCACAAAAACAGAAACATAGATCAATGGAACAAGATAGAAAGCCCAGAGATAAACCCACGCACCTATGGTCAACTAATCCATGACAGAGGAGGCAAGGATATACAATGGAGAAATGACAGTCTCTTCAATAGGTGGTGCTCGGAGAACTGGACAACTACATGTGAAAGAATGACATTAGAACACTCCCTAACACCATACAGAAAAATGGACTCAAGAAGGATCAGAGACCTAAACGTAAGACCGAACACTATAGAACTCTTAGAGGAAAACATACAAGAACACTCACTGACATAAATCACAGCAAGATCTTTTTTGATCCCCCTCCTAGAGTAATGGAAATAAAACCAAAAATAAACAAATGGGACCTATTGAAACTTCAAAGCTTTTGCACAGCAAAGGAAACCTTAAACAAGACAAGAAGACAACCCTCAGAATGGGAGAAAATATTTGCAAACGAATCAACGGACAAAAGATTAATCTCCAAAATATATAAACAGCTCATGCAGCTCAGTATTAAAAAAAACAAACAACCCAATCCAAAAATGGACAGAAGACCTAAATAGACATTTCTCCAAAGAAGACATACAGATGGCCAAGAAGCACATGAAAAGCTGTTCAACATCACTAATTATTAGAGAAATGCAAATCAAAACTACAATGTGGTATCACCTCACACCAGTTAGAATGAGCATCATCAGAAAATCTACAAACAACAGATGCTGGAGAGGGTGTGGAGAAACGGGAACCCTCTTGCACTGTTGGTGGGAATGTGAATTGATACAGTCACTATGGAGAACAGTATGGAGGTTCCTTAAAAAACTAAAAATAGGATTACCATATAATCCAGCATTCCCACTACTGGGCATATACCAAGAGAAAATCATAATTCAAAAAGACACCTGGACCCCAATGTTCATTGCAGCACTATTTACGATAGGCAGGTCATGGAAGCAACCTAAATGTCCATTGACAGATGAATGGATAAAGAAGATGTGGTACATATATGCAAAGGAATATTACTCAGCCATTAAAAGGAATGAAATTGGGTCATTTGTTGAAATGTGGATGGACCTAGAGACTGTCATACAGAGTGAAGTAAGTCAGAACGAGAAAAACAAATATCGTATATTAACGCATATAATTGGAATCTAGAAAAATGGTACAGATGAACCTGTTTGCAGGGCAGAAATTGAGACACAGATGTAGAGAACAAACGTTTGGACACCAAGGGGGGAAAGCGGCAGGGGAGTGGGGGTGGTGGTGTGGTGAACTGGGTGATTGGTATTGACATGTATACACTGCTGTGTATAAAATTGATGACTAATAAGAAACTGCTGTATAAAAAAAAAATAAAATTCAAAAATTAAAAAAAAAAATCTCCTAGACCCCCCCCCCAAAAAAAGAAAAAAAGTCATTGCCAAATCCATGGTCATCTAGATTTTCTCCTATGTTATCTTCTAGGAGTTTTATAGTTTTGTGTTTTACATTTGGGTCTGTGATACATTTTGAGGTTTTTTTTTTTTTTGTGATGGGTATAAAGTCTGTATCTGGATTTATGTTGTTGCATGTGGATGTCTAGTTGTTTCAGAGGCATTTGTTGAGGGGCCTATCTTTGCTCCATTGTATTGCTTTTGCCCCTTTGTCAAAAATCAGTGAACTATATGTGTATATATAATACATATTTTAATTTAAATATAGTTGATTTATAATGTTGTGTTAGTTTCTGGTGTACAGCAAAATGATTCAGTTATACATATATATATATTCTTTTTCATATTCTTTTCCATTATGTTTTTTTTTTTTTTGAAAAGTTTAGTGTTTTTTTTTTTTTTTTAATTAATGGAAGTTCTGTTTTGTTTTTTTTTTTAAAGATTTATTTTATTGATTGATTGATTGATTGATTGATTGCTACGTTGGGTCTTCGTTTCTGTGCGAGGGCTTTCTCTAGTTGCGGCAAGCGGGGCCACTCTTCATCGCGGTGCGGGGGCCTGTCACTATCGTGGCCTCTCTTGTTGCGGAGCACAGGCTCCAGACGCGCAGGCTCAGTAGTTGTGGCTCACGGGCCCAGTCGCTCCGCGGCATGTGGGATCCTCCCAGACCAGGGCTCGAACCCGTGTCCCCTGCATTAGCAGGCAGATTCTCAACCACTGCGCCACCAGGGAAGCCCCTCCATTATGTTTTATTTCAAGATATTGAATATAGTTCCCTGTGCTATACAATGAGAAAAAATAAAAATGAAAGTAAGACACTGGAAATGACTCAAAACTTTTGGGTGCAGGCATATCCTTGGGTTAATACCCTGAGCCAGCCACGTGCTGGCAAATGTGGGTGACACCCATTCACCCAACCTTTTTCTGTGTGTTAGGACCACCTGTGTTTGTGCCCAAGTGAGATGTAGTGCTGAAGGATGTGACCTTTGGGAGGGAGGGATTCTGGTGAGAGACTTGGAGAGTGGTAGTTTTAATGATGTGTCCACACTTCTAGCTGAATATAGGGTGGAGGCAGGAGACCAAGTTTGGGAGCAGAGGTAGTCGGGAGGCATATTTGTGGAAATGGGATGGGCCCAGTGGGAACATGTTTCAGGAGTGCAGCCCCAAGTTTAGAGGATTTGGGGGTTGAACTGGAAATAGCCAGGGTCCTGTCTTAGAAAATGGTACCCAACATCAAGCCCCAAAGGCCAAGGTGACAATGTAAATGGTAGAATAGGCAACAAGATTATCCTTTGGAAGGGTTGGTCGCACATTGTAATTAGATATGATGGATGGATGAAGGAAGGTGGTTCTGAATTAAGGCAGAAATGGTGAAGGTGCTTGTGTTTGCATCTCACTCAGAATAAAATATGAAGACATCACTATTGTCCAGGGTTCCTTAACCTTGACATTGTTGACATGTTGGACCAGATAATATTTTTGTTGTGGGTGCTGTCCTGTGCATTATAGGATGTTTAGCAGCACCCCTGGTTTCTACCCACTAGATGCCAGTGCCCTCTCCTCATTACCCACCTCCCACATTGTGACAACCACAAATGCTCCAGACACTGCCAAATGTCCTTGGAGGGCAAATTGCCCCCAGATGAGAAGCACTGCATAGCCTGCCAGGCTATGGTACACAGTGCATATTCTAGGGTGTAGAGGAGACCTGCCAGTCCAGACTGGGATGGGGATTCTGGAAGAAATGGAAAAGCCTTGTGGGCCTGGAAATTTACTAATTTGAAAGCTTAGGACTGGTTCCCTTAGATAAAATTGGGTTTCATCTTCCTGACTTACAGGTTTCGTCTTGGTCTCTTGTGCTTCCACTGTACATCACACATATTCCCAATAAAACTCCTAATTTCTTGTATTGTCAAACAAATATATATGATCATCTCAATAGATGCAGAAAAAGCTTTTGACAAAATTCAACACCCATTTATGATAAAAACCCTCCAGAAAGTAGGCATACAGGGAACTTACCTCAACATAATAAAGGCCATATATGACAAACCCACAGCCAGCATTGTTCTCAAAGGTGAAAAACTGAAACCATTTCCACTAAGATCAGGAACAAGGCAAGGTTGCCCACTCTCACCACTATTATTCAACATAGTTTTGGAAGTTATAGCTACAGCAGTCAGAGAAGAAAAAGAAATAAATGAATCCAAATCAGAAAAGAAGAATTAAAACTGTCACTGTTTGCAGATGACATGATACTATACATAGAGAATCCTAAGGATGCTACCAGAAAACTACTAGAGCTAATCAATAAATTTGGTAAAGTAGCAGGATACAAAATTAATGCACAGAAATCTCTTGCATTCCTATACACTAATGATGAAAAATCTGAAAGAGAAATTAAATAAACACTCCCATTTACCATTGCAACAAAAAGAATAAAATACCTACAAGTAAACCTACCTAGGGAGACAAAAGACCTGTATGCAGAAAACTATAAGACACTGATGAAAGTAATGAAAGATGATACAAACAGATGGAGAGATATACGATGTTCTTAGATAGGGAGAATCAATATTTTGAAAATGACTATACTACCCAAAGCAATCTACAGATTCAATGCAATCCCTATCAAACTACCAATGGCATTTTTCACAGAACTAGAACAAAACATTTCACACTTTGTATGGAAACACAAATGACCCCGAATAGCCAAAGCAATCTTGAGAAAGAGAAATGGAGCTGGAGGAATCAGGCTCCCTGACTTCAGACTATACAACAAAGCTACAGTAATCAAGACAGTATAGTATAGGCACAAAAACAGAAATATAGATCAATGGAACTGGATAGAAAGCCCAGAGATATACCCACGCACATATGGTCACCTTATCTTTGATAAAGGAGGTAAGAATATACAATGGAGAAAAGACAGCCTCTTCAATAAGTCGTGCTGGGAAAACTAGACAGCTACATGTAAAAGAATGAAATTAGAACACTCCCTGACACAATACAAAGAAATAAACTCAAAATGGATTAAAGACCTAAATGTAAGGCCAGGCACTATAAAACTCTTAGAGGAAAACATAGGCAGAACACTCAATGACATAAATCACAGCAAGATCCTTTTTGACCCACCTCCTAGAGAAATGGAAATAAAAACAAAAATAAACAAATGGGACCTAATGAAACTTAAAAGCTTTTGCACATTAAAGGAAACCATAAACAAGATGCAAAGACAACACTCAGAATGGAAGAAAATATTTGCAAATGAAACAACTGGCAAAGGATTAATCTCCACAGTATACAAGCAGCTTATGAAGCTCAGTATTATAAAAACAAACAACCCAATCCAAAAATGGACCAAAGAACTAAATACACATTTCTCCAAATGAGATATACAGATTGCTAACAAACACATGAAAGGATGCTCAACATCACTAATCATTAGAGAAATGCAAGTCAAAACTACAATGAGATATCTCCTCACACTGGTCAGAATGGCCATCATCAAAACATCTACAAACAATAAATGTTGGAGAGGTTGTGGAGAAAAGGGAACCCTCTCGCACTGTTCGTGAGAATGTAAATGGATACAGCCACTCTGGAGAACAGTATGGAGGTACCTTAAAGAACTAAAAATAGAACTGCCATATGACCCAGCAATCCCACTACTGGGCATATATCCTGAGAAAACCATAATTCAAAAAGAGTCATGTACCACAATATTCATTGCAGTACAATTTACAATAACCAGGACATGGAAGCAACCTAAGTGTCCATTAACAGATGAATGGATAAAGAAGATGTGGTACATATATACAATGGAATATTAGCCATAAAAGAAACGAAATTGAGTTATTTGCAGTGAGGTGGATGGACCTAGAAACTGTCATACAGAGTGAAGTAAGTCAGAAAGAGAAAAACAATTACTGTATGCTAACACATATATATGGCATTTTAAAAAAAAAAGGTTCTGAAGAACCTAGCGTCAGGACAGGAATAAAGACACAGATGTAGAGAATGGACTTGAGGATATGGGGAGGGAGAAGGGTAAGCTGGGAAGAAGTGAGAGAGTGGCATGGATATATATACACTACCAAATGTAAAATAGATAGCTAGTGGGAAGCAGCCGCATAGCACAGGTAGATCAGCTCTGTGCTTTGTGTCCACCTAGAGGGGTGGGATATGGAGGGTGGGAGGGAGATGCAAGAGGGAGGAGAAATGGGGATAAATGTATATGTATAGTGATTCACTTTGTTATACAGCAGAGACTAAGACACCATTGTTAAGCAAATATACTCCAATAAAGATGTGGAAAAAATAAGTAAATAAATAAATAAAAGTAGTCTGAGTTCCAGTCCTTCCTCTAACACTGACCTTCACTGTGTAGACTTGAACAAATTCCATTCTCTCTCTAGGCTTCAGTTTTTCCCACCTGTACAATTGAGGCAATGTACGATCCATGGTGACCTCAAAGGGTTCTCTAGGCTCTGACCTTTAATGATTCTAAGTATGGGTCTGGAATTAGTGGCAAAGGAGGGAGTTGGGTGTCCTCTAGGAACTCTTGGTTCTCCATCCTTGACTCTCTGCTCCTTTTCTCTACTCTCCTCAGAGGTATGGCAAGCTCCCGTGGCTTCACCATCATCTCTTTCTAAATGATTTTCAAAGATCTCCCTCTAGCCATGACCTCTCTTCTGACTTCCAGTCCTATCATATTCTCCCTACGAGGACATCTCAGTGCAGAAGTCCCATCACTTCTATTCCCATAAAGCTGGTTCCAAACTGTTTTCTCATAAAAACCACAATTCCCCGTCCAGAATTTGTTGAGTTTTATTTGTGGCCTTATTGTTGCCCAGGTCATCCAGATCTACCACATGAGCAATATCTGCACCTTACACTTAGCCATGATTCACTCTGACACATTGTCAAGTCCTAGCCACTTTTCTTTCCTCAGTCTCTGGCATCTACTCTTTCTACTCTGATTAAAGTGCCACCATTGTACATTTACTCATTTGTGGCAAAAGCATCCAGATTGGTCTCCCTGCTTCTACCCTTGCCCCTCTAGGGTCTACCATAGAGAAGTCAGGGAAATGATTTTAAAACACAATACAGATCACATCATTCCCATGTTCAGATCCCACCAATCATTCCTTATCTCAGAGTAAAAGCTAAAATTCTTTAAATGACCCTCAAAACCCTGCATGATATACTCCCCCTCAACCATCCCCTTTCCCATTACATCCTCTAACAATTCTCCCCTTCACTCACTGTACTCCAACCACACATACTTGAAAATGCCAGGTATGCTCCCTCCTCAGGATCTTTCCACTTGCAGTCCTCCTTTCCTGGAATTATCTTTCCCAGATATCGGCCAAACCTGCTCTTTCACTTCATTCAAGTCTCTATTCAAATGTTACTTCCTCCAAGAGTACATGCCACCTTATTACTCTCTGTTTAATTTTCTATCACTGCCATAACAAATTATCATGATTTTAGTAGCTTAAAACACCACAAATTTACTATCTCACAGTTCTAGAGGTCAGAAGTCTGCCAGGGATATTCCTGAACTAAAATCAAGATGTGAGCAGAGCTGCCTTCCTTTTTGGAGGCTTTGAAAGGGAATAATCCATTTCTTTGTCCTTCTCAGCTTCTAGAGACCACCCACATTCATTGGCTCATGGCTCTCCTCCTCCATCTTCAAAGCCAGCAATGTTGCACCTATCTGCACCTTTTTTTCATAGTAACATTTTCCTGTAACTCTGACTCTTCTGCCTCCCTCTCTTCCACTTTTAAGGACCCTTGTGATTACACTGACATCACCTGGATAATCCAAAATAATCTCTATGTTAAAGTCAGTTAACTAGCAACCTTAATTCCATCTGCAAATTTAATCCTCCTTTGCCATGTAAACTAACATAGTTACAAAATTTGGGAATTAGCAAATAGAAATTTTGCGGGGTCCAGTATTCTTCCTACCATACTCACTGTCCCACAGCACTGCTTCATTTTAACTTCATGGTACTCATCACCGCCTGATGCAGTATATACAACACACGTATGTTCTACTTAAACATGCATGTAATCAAAACAATCAAATAGTTCTATGATGCTTGTTAAAACATTTTTCCCTCCTCAGAGACAAACATTATCAACGCTTTTAACTGATTTTGGGGAGCTTTGACTCCATAACTCTAAATAACACGCTTATATTGCTACTCCTTCTTCTATCTTCTATAGAAGATGAGAATCTAGCTCTCATTTGTTCCCCTGTATCCATTCACCCCAGTCCTGCACACATAAACTCATGCATATTTCTTGTCTTCCCATTATCTCAATACATTCATAGATAATTTTATTGGTAAGAGTAAGATTCAGTGTTTATGATGCTGAGACTTCGTGGCTGAGCCATATCATATATAATATAACGTTTCATTTCCATATTTATTTGTTTGGTTGTTTGTTTAATAGATACTTTCCACTAGAAAAATAAGCTCCATGTCTGTTTAGTTCAGTACTGTATCCCCAGTACCTAGAACAGTGTCAGGAACATTGAAGGTAAATAATATGCATTTGTTCATTACCTATCTTATCTGGAATTCTTTCCCCATTCTCTTTGCCTAGACAGTGTTAACCAAATCTCAGGTCCCAGCCCACATTCCAGCTCCTCTCAGAAGTTTTCTTAGACCAATGAAGTCCATGGGATTTGTTACCACCTCTGTATTCCCATTGTACAAATAAGTTTCTGTCATTCCTTTATCCCTTAGTATGTGAGGCCTGTTATTGTTAGTTTACTTTTAAATACATCTCCCTCTTTTTAAATGTTTCTTTGGGTTAATGTTTATATGTGTGTATCTGTGTGTTTACATGCTTATATGCATGTACTGTCTGCTTGTGTTCTGCTTGGATAAATGGATCTGTGTTTCAATCCTTGTTTTTGTGTCCAAGTGCATGTCTGTGTATATTTGCATGTCTGTATGACTCTTTTGTGTGTCTGTGTGCTGTGTATCTCTGCATGTATATTTCATGTGTTGTGTGTCAATGTGCTAATATTTTATGCCTATGGTCATTATATACACATATGTATAACTATGTGTCCATATGTACCTATGCATCTATGTTTATATATGATATTTGTGGGTTTATGGGTTTGTGTGTATGCATGTTCTTGAGCAGGATTTGTGTGGATTTTCTTTTTGCACCACTGCTTCCTTCCAGCTCAGCCAAACCCAAGGTGTACATGCACACTGTGCTTAACAATTTGGATCTTGTCTAGGTAGCTCTATACAGGTAAGTGATTTCACTATTCTGGGCCTCAGTCTCATTTGTAAAATGGTGATTTATGCAATTCCTTCATCAAAAAACATTTACTGAGTATCTATTTTATGTTAGTCACTGTTCTAGGCACTGGGGGTATAGCAGTGAACATGCCTTCATAGTGTTTACATTCTAGAGTGGAAGACAGACAACAAACAAATAAGCCAGTAAATATGCAACATGCCAAGTGAGTTCTACAAAGAAAAAGAATAACAGCATAAGAGGGAATAGAGTGACAAAAGAGACACAAGAGTAAATACAATAACACAATAATATCAATACCTACCTGAGTGATTGTAAATGTCAAATGAAATAATCTGCACTAAGTGCTTAGTACAGTGCCTGGAAGAGCAAATGATTAAGAAATAGTAGCTGTCATTGTTATACTTGTTATTGTATGTATATTATAGTTTGATTTTTAAAGATCAGAAAAGATACAAATATCAAGGCTAACAGTGCTTATGTTACAATTGGGGAAGCTGAGGCGCAGAGAGATTTAACTTGTCTAAAGTCTCAGAATGAAATAGATGCAGAGCCCGACCTGTCTCTGGGCTTACTAACTTCACCTTCAATGTTCTTCTTGCTCAACAGTTACTGAACCCACTGCAGGACTGGAAGTCTTCCCTAGAGAAATGCTGTGCATGCTCTCAAGGATATTTCTTTATCTTCAGATCCAGGAGATCCTAACAAGAGGCAAGAGGCAGTTCAAACATACAATCACCAGGCCAGAAAGAAATTGACACCAGTCCAAGGGGGCATGGGCTTCCAGCTCTTCGTCGGGAAAGACTGTATAGGTGAAGAAGTGTGTGTGTGTGTGTGTGTGTGTGAGTGTGTGTTTGTATGTGAATGATGGTAGTGTGGTAGGGTGTTGGTTGGAAAATACAAAAGGAAGGTTCTCCAAAGTTCAGAGTTCCCTGAGTGAGGACCCTATGGGAACGAATGACTAGAAGTTCCAGTGAGGTAGACTGAATGAGGTAACCAATAATCAAGGGACAACCAGACAAGTGGGATTGAATCTGGGAGGCAGAGGGGCTTGACAGAATTCCTTGTGATAATGGCAGGGCCTGAAATTCTGAAGTCTCCTCTTAGCCCTTGCACAGCCCCAAATCATCTGTATGTAAACATGCTTTGACAAGCATGTGGAGGAGATAATGTCTCTCTTTGGAGTCCCACTCCGCCTCTCTTTAAAGCTCATGCCTCCCCAACCAAGGCCTCTCTATCCCTCTAATCAAAAAGAAAGCTAAATTCAGATGTTACTCACACTTCAGTATGAATTTGTTGGATGTATTTTTCTTTTGGAAGTTTTTATATTTTCAAATATTAGTGGATTGTTGGCAGTGCCAAACCTAGAGGTAGACTTCTGGTGGATTTACAGTCACTCTGGGGCCCGTGAAAAGAAGTAATTAAGCTTCCCATAAGGCTTAATATCACTCTCTCACAGATCAGGGGTACGTACCAATTGAAAGCTACTGAAAACATCAACCTAATAGAGCATACCACTCTCAGGTCAATTGGCAAGTACATTGGATGCTAGACTTAACTTTCCCACAAAACAAATATATAATAGATTCCTTGTGAGCAGTAATGGGAACTAATGTGTACCCTTACCACCAAAGAGGCAGAGCTATTGGAGAAAGTAATTCAAAGAGCTTTCCCTATGAGATATGGGGGTATATTCCCTCATAACCATCTTACTCATGGGCTTACAAATTATTTAAGCATTGATGTATAAAAATGTCTTTCATAAACTTAATCTCTGTGTTCTGAGGCCCATAGGCACCCACCTCCAACACTCTTTATTTGCATAGTCTGAACAGAGAGGGTTAACTGAATGACTGCTGAATATTGCATAGGCCAGCAAAGTTGATCTTTTCTGCTTGGGCCCACCACAAAGGAAAACACTCCCATATTGGAGGGAGCATACTCATCCAAAAGGTCATTCCTCAATCTCGTCTTGTTGAGGAAACACAAGCAAACACAGCTTGGGAGATCAAAGACCAGAAACCCCTATTGGCTCCAGGGAAAGTCAAGTCAATAGTCTAGCAGGGGGAGGAATTGCTTCACTCACACTTAAACTTCCAACCCCAGGCAGGGGAGGGAAGGGTGTGCTCACGTGACTTGTGCTGAAATAGGGAAGGAAGGGGAATGTGAGATGGGACTGGGAGTCCGAGTGAGAGATATAGGGAAGAAAAGGAAGTGAGCAGGCACAGACACTGGAAGCCATCAGGAGTTCACGTCTTTTTGACAGCAGGAGGCTGGAAGAAAGGACAGAAGTGGTTCTGGCTGTGATGGGGCTCTTACTGGGCCTACTGCTCTTGAGCCACCTACTGGTGGTCACCTACGGTAAGGTAGCAAAAGGGGGCCTGGCTGCTACTGCTGGCACAGGCAAAAAGCTGAGTGGGTGGGGAGAGGCGGGATTGAACGCCTACTGAGGAAAGCCTACTCCTGCTGACTAGGTGAGTGTTCTCAGCCAATGCTCCAGACTCTCTCAGCTTTGGGCAGAAGGGAGGGAGGAGGTTGAAGTCTATTGAAGAAGCCAAGAGATAATTTTGGGTAGAAATTGGAAAGGATCCTCTCTTGGAAAACATCCACATTATTTTCTAGTACTTGTCTTATCTCAGGGGCATTAAAAATGTGCCCAATGCCACCCAAATCCCTCCCCCACCTGTTGCCCTTCACCTGAAATTCTACCACTATACCTTTACCCCTATACTCCCAGGTTTTGATCCTTGTTAAGTTATACAGCCCCCAAAAGAAGTAATGTTGTCAGGAGCTAGATGGGACCTTAGAAGTAACCTAGATCCACCTTTCACTGTTATGAACAGGTGTTCAGAATATTTGTTCACATTCTTGCAGTGACTGAGAATTCACTACTTGTCCAGACCATCTAAAAAGGCAGCTCCAACTGTTAGAAAGGTCTTCCTTGTGTTGAACTAAATCAACTTCCCTGTGGCTTCCATCCAAAAACCCCAGCCCTGTTTCTTGGAGACACAGATAATATATCTTCTCTCTCTATGCTGTGACAGCTCTTTAGAGTCCTGAGGACAGAAACCATGTCCCTTTGATTCATCTCTTCCCCAAGCTAATCAGCCTTAACTCCTTCAACTGTTCTTCACAGGACTTGGTTTCTTACCACCTCCTGGGGTATCTCACTTCCCTGTGGACATAGTCCAGTTTGTCTGGGCTATTTGTGGGAGCTTAATGCTGGACACATACCCAAAAGAGGATTGACTATCCCATAGTAGCATTATTTTGTGGGGTTTTACTCCAGCCTCATTTATACCCCTGAAAATTGAAATAACCTTTTTAGGAAACTGAGCCTGAAAATAGCTAAGTGAAATCCAGGATAGGGTAAAAGATTCTTTGATGCACCCCTGTTTATTCCATATCCTTAGAGGGAGAGACTAGATGAGTGTTAACTTGGTGCCCTTTGTGTGGTTAGAAAGAACACAGCTTTCCATAACCGACTCAGATTAAACCACCTTGTCCTGGGGCTCTGTGACCCATTAAATTCTAGAACCTCAAAGTTAGAAGAGACACTGAATTAAGTCACCCAAGAAGGAAAATAATTTGCTCCAGGGCACAGAGCATTAGCAGCAGAGTTAATGCTCCTAAAAATTACTGTTCTTTCTACAACTACAATATTTTCACTATCTAACATGTTTTAGAGTGCACCACTCTACCTTCTCCAAATCTGTTGATTTGAGCTGGGAATTAAAGAGGCAGGACTGGAGCTCAGAGGAACATTTTGTAAATGTTAAATTTAAATCATGTGTGTGTGTGTGTGTGTGTGTGTGTGTGTGTGTGTGTGAGTGCATGTGTATTGTTCCCTCCACAGCCTGTGAGGGTCCTTTAGATCTGGAAGCAGGTCTTCCATTTGCGTGGAGTGTCTTACACCACAGACCTGAGACTGTGGACAAACTGAACGGCCAATAACACTTTCCATCTCCCTTCATCTCAGTGTCCCCAACCCATCTATATAGTTAGATCAACTTGGCTGACCTCAGAAGATCCTGTCAGCTGGACAGCTCTGTAGGACTGTGGCTTCACTTCTAAAAAGCCTCTAGATCTAAGACATATGTTGAAATAATCACAATAAAAATAAGTCCTAATATTTGCATTTTATAAAAACTATAAATATTTTATAAATACTTATTATCTAAGCTAATCCTCTTTCTAGGAAGCATCCCAAGAGGGGGAGAGAAGCCAAACACAGAGGTGCGGGGTCACTGGAAGATCTCAACATCTTTGTTTGATGATGGGAGAAGGAAAATTCAAGATGGGACCCATAATGTATCTCATAAAAGGGCCCACACCCCCAAAACTAGGCCTTTCCTTGATTTAGTATCATCACACAGACCACAGACCTTTGCTTTTCAAAGTCCAGGTCCCAGGACCAGAGTGGGCCTCAGTAATATGCCTTCTTTCTCAAGTCAAAACTTTTTTCAACAAAGCCCTTTGAGTCAATGCTCAGCCCTTTTCTTTCTTCTGAGGGGATGCAATATTTTCAGGAAATTCAATCCTTCCATGAGGGAGGAGAGCTAAGCTCTGAAGTTCTGGGAACGGTTTCTCAGAAAACAGCTGGCAGATGGGGGAATTATTTTTCAGGCAGTCAGGAGGATATTATCCAGCCCTAGGATAACACCCATTAAACCATGTCAAATAGGCCCAGATAAGGGGTTGCTGGTTTCTGTTGTGGCTGGTGGATTAATCAGTTTAAAAAGTAAAAAGGCAGTGTAGGAGCTGAAAGACTTCATTCTAGGCCTCCAGGCCCAGCTCTGCTCCTGCTCTCTGTGTGACTTTGAGTAAGCATCTTTCTCTCTCTGGGCCTCAGCTTGTCCACATGTACCATGAGGGAATGTGACTAAGTGGTTTCTAAAAGCCCTTCGAGCTATGCCATACTGGAAGTCTCCAAATTCTCTCCTGCCTGATACTTCAAACCCTGTTGTACCAAGTACCTCACAATTTGGTGGTCTGCATAGATCCATAATGGGCAGAGCATCCCCCTAAGTCTTGGGACTTTCCTGAAATAGATTTTCCTCTACCCAATCTTCCAGGAAAGTCAGGAGTATTGTTTAATTTGGCCAACATTTCACATTGGCTGCCAAGCCAGTCCTGTCGCTAAAGTGTCCTCTTGGGTTTCCTTACAACTCAGGGATGACCTATTACCTGCCCATAACTTGGTAGGTCCCAGCAGAATGGAAAGGCAAACTCCTTACTTTCTCATGTATTAACTTCTCCTTCAGGTCATTATTAAAGCAGACAATGATCCAATCTAATGAATCTGTCCACCCTGGGGAAGACATATTGAGGATTTCTAGGATAAGAAGAATCAATACAAATATGTGAAGTTTCTCTTGAGGCATGGGACAGGACTAGCATTTATCCCACACCTACTGAATGCCAGCCACTATGCTAGGTGCTTTCACACTTATGAGCTCATTTTATCATCATAATAACACTCCATGGAAGGTTTACTATTACCTCTATTTTGCTGATAATGACCTAAAACTCAGTCAGGCTTAGCAATTTACCCAAGGTCACACAGAGAGATATATGGTAAGGCAGACCTTAAACTTAGATTGGTGTTACTCTTCTCACTACATCATGCAGTCCTTCACTGTCCTCCTGATCTCACTAGGTGCAGTGCTCCTACTCAGTGTTTCTCTAGGCTCTTTGTGCACCAGAGGAAGAGTTGGAAGGTATAAACCTATGCTATTGAAGTTACCTTCATTTTGGAGGTCAGGGTACATGAGGAATGGTACATTGTCCTCTTTCTTGTGATACCCTGTGCCTACCATACACTGTCTCTTCATGCTACTGATGAAACAGGAAAAGTAAGAGGAGAGAAGAACAAGAAGAAAAAGGAGAAGTAACAAGAGCAAGATGGAAGAATGGGTGAAAGGAATAAAAGAGAAGGGAAGAAAAAGAGTAAAAGGGGGAAAATATGCCATTCTTGGATGTCTTGTTACTAATTATGCCCCACTCTCCTATTCTGGGATGGAGAAGTGAAGCCTGACCTACTTCTAGAAGTGAGACTGGGAAATTGGGACTGACTGCCCATGTTTTTGACAGACCAGATTGAGCTACGTGAGAATCTCCAGCAAGTTGCCAGAGAGAGTAATGCAAGACAGACCTTGCAGCTCCCCCTATGTCAAAGGGAAAACATATCTATTCACAGGCAGGCATTTTTGGCTGCTCCAGCTGTCCTCACAGCAGAATGCTGTTTTGTTGCCCTGGAAGGAAGGGAAGTATAAGAATACTTTTCAGAGTTGGAGAAGGATATTTGGGAGGGCTGGAGAAAGATTAAACTGAAAGGGTCAAATGGTTTTCAAGGGGCTTAAGGCTGGTATGCTTGTGCTTGCAGGTGAGCAAAAATATATATGGGCATGTGTGCTCATGACGATGATAGGCTGTATCTGCATGCATATGGAGGCAGGAACTGTCAATAGCACAGTGAAACCCACTACCTGGTGAAAGCTCGCCACCAGTTAGAACATGTAATTATTTAATTTCTGCTTTCATTAAGTCTATTAGCACTGAACCATCTAAGATTGGAAGAGACCTTAAAGAATAATGCTGTCCAAGACCTAAACAAAGCTCAGAATTTGCCCTAGACAGCTTAGTCCATCATGGACAGCTCTGATTAATTACAAAATTCATTTTTAGGGCAAACCAAAATCTGCCTGTATTGTGCTCCCATTTGTGGATCTGAGTTTTTCTCTCTGCCCAGTCTGAAACTCTCCAGAGAGAATGTGGTGGACCTAGCAACATGGATCCATGTTTATTTATTATTTTTTATTCAAGGCTTTTATCTTGGCCAAAATATGCTGGTTATGTACTAGAGTCCCGGGTGAGGGCACAGACCAAAGGTTAAACTTTAGTAACCCCATTGATAGAAGCCCTGGTACTTGGCAATACATTCTGGGAGCTAGCCCCCACCCCAACTTCCATCTGCTTGACTGAAGCCTGGGAATCCTGGGCTATATAAAAAGCTTTTATTCAGCAATAGCTTGCACTTTGAAACAACCTCTCCTAAGAGGGATATAAAGACATATCTAAATACAATCTCTCACTCCTGACCCCAGTTAAATAAAACACAAAATCCTCAAGATATTAGCTTATGGATGGAAATTGCTGATGGAAGGTGGTAGCTCTCTCAACACCCACAAATTTCCCCCCTTAGTTTCCTTACCCAGCAAGCCAAGAAGCAACCATCCTTTGGTCCAACCATCATTCCTACCACAGCCAGCTCTAGGACTATACTCAGAACTTTTTCCCCTCCAGACCTTCTCATCTCCATTCCTCCTCAGGATGAAAATTTCCAATGTACCTTTGCTGAGAACTCAGAGAAACCAAAAGGGAAATAAACAAAGAAAGGATAGAAATCAGAAGAAAAAAGTCAAGCTTACAAATTACAGGTTTAACACAACAATAACTAAAGATTTTGTTAAACAGGAATGCATCTCACACAAGTTTCCACCCTCAAAATTGTCCTTTGTCTGCCTCTTTCCTCCCTTCCAGAAAAGAGTTTTAGTCTAAGGACCAAATCTGCGCCTTTCTGAGGGAGCAATGGGGAATTAGCAGTGCAGATAGCCCTTTCTTTCTGAGCCTTGAAGCCACCACATTTCTCCAGGTACATAATTACATACAGTAAAATAGCTCAGACCCAACTGCTCAGCATTTGCTCCCACACTTCTTTTGGAAAATGTTGAAAGACGTTTCTTTCATGGATTTACAGAATGTTAGAGTTTGTAGAATCGTTAGAGATCATTCCATTCAGATTCTCTACATTATACACAAAGAAAATGGGTCCTCCATGGTGAAAGGTGACTTACCCAGGGTCACCTCACAGCAAGGCAGTGACAGGAAAAGGACTTGAAACTCACAAGAGCTAAACAACCTTAAGGACTTTCCTTCTAAGGACTGGTTCTGATTGATGGGAGGGCTGGCAGAGAACAAAAGGGCATGGGGAATCTGAAAGTATGAGTTAAGGCTGTGTTTCTCAAAAGCCTCTCTGCCACTGCCATCTTAGCACCCAGGTGGGTGTGCCATCTGTGTCTGCTTCCTTCTTCTGTTCCCCCTCTTCAGGCCATCCCATCCTGAAAGTGCCTGAGAGTGTGACAGGGCCTTGGAAAGGGGATGTAAATATTCCCTGCACCTATGGTCCTCTGCAAGGCTATACACAAGTCTTGGTAAAGTGGCTGGTAGAACGTGGCTCGGGCCCAGTCACCATCTTTTTACGTGACTCTTCTGGAGACCATATCCAGCAAGCAAAGTACCGGGGCCGCCTGCATGTAAACCACAAGGTTCCAGGAGATGTGTCCCTCCAACTGAATACCCTGGAGATGGATGACCGGAGCCACTACACGTGTGAAGTCACTTGGCAGACCCCTGATGGCAACCAAGTCGTGAGAAATAAGATCATTGAACTCCGTGTCCAGAAACGTGAGTCACTGTGGGTGTTAGGAAAGTACTGGTGAGCAAAAACCTGATAGAGGACTGTAATCCTAGAAAACCCTGAGAAACCCATAGACCTTTGTTTACCTTTACATCATCTCTCTTCAGTTATATGTGCTAATCACAGGAAGTGGACAGGCAGAGTATCCTCAGTGTTATCACTCTCATGGCAGAATTTAATAAATGTTGGGAAGGCTTTCTGGCCTTCAAATCTCTACCCCTTCAAGTGTCCCAGAAATTCCTGCATCGATAGCTTGATTGCTTCCTTGGACTCTGAGTCTTAAAATCCATAAAAATGAGTATATCTGATCAGGATATTGGAGAGTGGATAGATGCTGGCAGAGAAGCTCTGGGAAAAGGGATGCATGGATTAGTCAAGATAAGCTTAACTGGCTTGACAATTTTACAGAGATCTGACCCCTGGTAATCCCAAACTGCAGATAATCCAAAAACTCTACTTGAGCAAAACAACAGCAAAGCCCGTTTGTTGTTGTTGTTGTTTTTAGTCAGTTGATTGTTTTAACTCCAGATAACCCAAATCCTCAGGTAATACAAAATGGTACCTAATCTTCCAAAAGGAAGCTCTTTTTCTTTAAGTTGTCCTATTCCCTTTTTCCTCCCCATGTCAGGAGTTCCTTTTAGTTCCCTTTGCAGATATATTCATACCCCTAGACTCAGCAGGGATGACTCAGACTTGTGTTCCCATACCTTTGTAACTTCCCAGAGCCTCCTCTCTTGTCTTCCCTTTGCAGTTTCTGTTTCCAAGCCCACAGTGACGACTGGCAGTGACTATGGCTTCATGGTACCCCAGGGAATGAGGATTAGCCTTCAATGCCAGGCTCGGGGTTCTCCTCCCATCAGTTATGTTTGGTACAAGGAACAGACTAACAACCAAGAACCCATCAAAGTAGGAGTCTTGAGTACCTTACTCTTCAAGCCTGCAGTGGTGACAGACTCAGGCTCCTATTTCTGTACTGCCAAGGGCCGGTTAGGCTCTGAGCAGCACAGTGACACTGTGAAGTTTGTGGTCAAAGGTGAGCAATTCTCTTTCCTGGTGAGCATTTCAATGGACTACCTTGTTCCAGAGATACATCAGTATATGCCTGTATTCCAGAGAAGAGAGGTTGGGGCAGGGAGGGAAGGGGGTCCTGGGTTGTTCAATCACACAAAAAAATTCTGGACTGGGGACAATAGGGGTGGAGACAATGCCTGTCATGTTGTAGGTTAAGTAGATGAAGATGGTAAAGGGAAAAGTGACATTTACTAGGTACATTTATTTGCCAGATACAATGCACAAGAAGTTGACACATGTTTTCTCATTGAATCCCACAAATATCTCATGAGATACCCTTATTTTACAGAAGAGGAAACTAAGAGTCAGGAAGGGAAACCTACTTGTCCAGGGGCTCACAGCTTGGAAGTTCAAGGCGATATTTGTACTCAGATTTCATGCTCTTTCTACTATGTCTGATTGCCTCTCATGGTGGAACCTATACCAGCTCCTGGGCACCCTTTGGGATACTTTTTGTTTGTTTGTTTTTGTTGTGCTTTGGTGTGTTTTTTATTGTTATTTTGTTGGTTGATTATGTTTGGTTTTGTTTTATGAACTAAAGCCCAGATCTCTGCATAGTTTCTTTAAATCCCGCCCCCTCTTTATTCCTAAAGCCAAATGCAAGTTCTGGTTGAAGTCTCGATGAAGATTGACTATGCTTAATCAAGGTCAGATTATTTATTAAAGAATTATTTGGGAATACTACAAACTGTTTACATAAAGATTGTAGGCTGGGTGACTTCCCTGGTGGTGCCGTGGTTAAGAATCCGCCTGCCAGTGCAGGGAACACGGGTTCAAGCCCTGGTCCAGGAAGATCCCACATGCACAGAGCAACTAAGCCCGTGCACCACAACTACTGAGCCTGTGCTCTAGAGCCCGCAAGCCACAACTACTGAAGCCCGCACGCCTAGAGCCCATGCTCTGCAACAAGAGAAGCCGCGGCGATGAGAAGCCCACACACCGCAATGAAGAGTAGCCCCCACTTGCCACAACTAGAGAAAACCCGCGCACAGCAACAAAGACCCAACGCAGCCAAAAATAAATATAAATAAATAAATAAATCTTAAAAAAAAAAAAGATTGTAGGCTGGGATTTAAATGATCAGCCCAGCAGTGATATGTCCAAATGAGTCTTGTTACCTTTCAAGAAATCTCCTTGGAAGGGAAGATACTTATTTCAATAAGGTTTCTATTGCCCAAAACATGTTGAGTACTAACTGCCTTTAGGAGATTATCCTCAGAGCCACCTGAAAATTATTATCCTCTGAGACCAACTCTGTATAACAAAAGTGAACAAACTGTCTCCTTCCACTTGGGTTAGGAGACTGATGTTGGTTTGAGACTCCTGTTTTGCCTGCAAGGATTTGTTTCCCAAAGTTGAATTGTAATGAGGATGTGTGTGTTGTAGGTTTTGGTCTGTTAGTTTAGTTGGGAATAATGGCAGTCTCATTCTGAGAGAATTATATGGACACTGGCCCAGTTCTCTGAGAGTCGATAATCTGGTCAAGCAGAGAGAGCAAGACATGGCCAGAAAGTCCAAGAATGTGTACTTCATAAAGGGACAAGTTGAACATTCTCACCTTTCTGAGTTTGTTTCTAGTCCATCTGGGCAGGATCTTGCTCACAACCAATCAGCCTGTCTATTCCTTATCTAGTCCATGTTCACAGGCCACAGAGCTGTTAGGCAGTGCTCACAATTGAGCTCTCTGACAGATAAGGAAATTGAGGCTCAGAGAAATTACATCCTTCCCTGCTCTCTAAGCCAAGCGACTTTCTCTTGGCTTCCTCTACCTGCCTCTTTTGCACCTCAACCTAGTCCCATGAGTCTGGTCACTTGTTTCATCTCTGTCCTACATAGCTCTCAGCTCCTCATCCATCCCCTCACCCTCTGTGCTGTTCCTTAATTCTGGAAAAAGCACAGAGATGCATTGGTCCCACTTTAGTTTCATGCTCTGTGACATCCACTGCCTGTTCCCATGCTGTTTGCCAATCAACTTGCTCATCTATGTTCCATTCCTTATAACAGCTATTCAGAATACTTTCTGCCTTATTTCATGTCCCCAGCCCTGCTCCCAGAAGATGAGGTCACCTTCTCCTTCTTTGAGAAGATCCAGACCCCCGCCCTCAGATGTGAATTCTATCAACCACCCTCTCTGCCTTGATATTTCCCTGCCCATTCTCTCTTGGCTCAGAATAAGATGTGTCTTTCTTCTCTCCACAGAAAACCTTCTACCTCAGCTCTTTACCTCAACTACTCCAACTCCCTGCTTCACCCATTATCCTCTACATAAGCCTAAAATGTATGTATGTACGTGTGTGTGTATGTATGTATGTATAATATATGTATTATGTAAGCCTAATATACATATGTATGTAAATAACATACATATGTATGTTATTTTAAAAAACGTTTTCTTCATCCGCCACACCACCTCTCTCCTATGGCCACTACCAACCTACTAAAAAAGGTAGTTTTCACTGGCTGTCTCTCCCTATTTAGCACAACATAACTTTGTAAACTGGAGTCATCACTTCCAAATCTCCAAAACCCAAGAGATCTTTATTCACATCTTTGCTCCTTTGTCATAAATTAATTGTCCATATAAGTGTGAGTTTATTTCTGGGCTCTCAATTTTGTTCCATTGATCTGTGTGTCTGTTTTTGTGCCAGTAACATACTCTTTTGAATACTACAGCTTTGCAGTATAGTTTGAAATCAGGGACTGTGATGCCTCTAGCTTTGTTCTTCTTTCTCAAGATTGTTTTAGGTTATTCTGCATTTTTTGTGGTTCCACACAAATTTTAGAATTATTTGTTTTAGTTCTGTGAAATATGCCATTGGAATTGGGACAAGGATTGCATCAAATCTGTAGATTGTTTTGGATAGTATAGACATTTTAACAATATTACTTCTTCCAATCCAGAAAAATGGGATATCTCTCCATTTATTTATGTCTTCAATTTCTTTCATCAGTGTCTTACAGTTTTCACTGTACAGGTCTTTCACCATCTTGGTTAAATTTATTCCTAAGTATTTTATATTTTTGATACAACTATAAATTGGATTATTTTCTTCATTTATCTTTCTGATAGTTCATTATTAGTATGTAGAAATGCCACAAATTTGTGTATATTGATTTTGTGTCCTGTTATTTTACTGAATTCATTTATTAGATTTAAAAGATTTTTGGTAGTCTTTAGGTTTGTGTTTATATAGTATCACGTCTATCTTCAAATAGTGAAAATTTTACTTCTTCCTTTCCAATTTGGGTGCCTTTTATTCTAAAATTATTTTCTTAATTTTAATTTTGGATTGTTCATTGCTAGTGTACAGAAATACAACAGATATTTGTATATTGATCTTATATCCTGCAATCTTGCTAAACTCATTTATTAGCTCTAATCATTGTTTTGTGGATTCTTGAGGCTTTTCTATATATGATTTTGTCATCTGAAAATAGGAATAATTTTATTCCTTTCTTTCCAATTTGGATGCCTTTTATTTCTTATTCTGGCATAATTTCCCTGGCTAGTACCTACAGTACAATGGTGAATAAGCATGGAAAGAATGGAAATAATTGACTTGTTTCTGATCTTACAGGAGAATATTCTTTCTTTCACCCTTATGATGATAGATGCCTTTATTTTGGTAGATGCCCTTTATTGGTTTGAGACCACTTCTTTTATTCCTAGCTTGTTGAGTGTTTTTATAATGAAAAGGTAATTGGATTGTGTCAAGTTCATTTTCTGTGTCTATTGAGATGATTTTGTGTTTCTTTTAGTCCTTATTCTATTAAGAGACTGCATTACCTTGACTCATTTTCAAATATTGAGCCAATCTTGCATTCCTGGGATAAATTAATCATGGTGCACAATCCTTTTAATATGCTGCTGGATTTGGTTTGCTTGTATTTTGTTATGGAGTTTTGCATCTATATTCATAAGGGATATTGGTTCTTAGTTGTCTTTTGTTTTGATGTCATTCTATGCTTTTGTATCATGATAATACTGGTCTCATATACTGGGTTGGAAGGTGTTATGACACTTAACTTTTTGAAAGAATTAGTGAAGAGTTGGCATTAAAAAACAAAACAAACAAACAAAAAAACACCTTTATAGAATTCACCAGAGAAGCCATCTGGGCCTAGCCTTTGCTTTATGTGAAGTTGTTTGATTAGCAATCCAACCTTTTTACTTGTTAAAGTTCTGCCTATTCAGATTTTCTATTTCTTCTTTAGTCACTTTCAGTAGATTGTGAATTTCTAGGAATTTGTTGTTTATATCTTAGTCAATCCACTGTCATATGGTTGTTCATAGTATTCCCTTGTCATTCTGTTTACTTCTGCAAAGTTAGTAGATATGTCCCCATTTTCATCAAAGATTTTAATAATTTGAGCCTGCTTTTTTTTCTTTTTTTCTTTTCTTTCTTTCTTTCTTTCTTTCTTTCTCTTTCTTTCTTTCTTTCTTTCTTTCTTTCTTTCTTTCTTTCTCTCTCTCTCTCTCTTTCTTTTGTAGGTTGGTCTTGCTAAAGGCTTGCCAATTATGTTGATCTTTTTCAACACCAAATTTTGGTTTTGTTGATTTTCTCTATTGATTTTTATTTTCTATTTCATTTATCTCTGCTAAATATTTATTTTCTTCCATCTGCTTTGTTTTCTGTTTAGTTTTCTCTTCCATTTTTAATTTTCTTTTTAAGGTGGAAGATTAAGTTATTAATCAGAAACCTTTCTTATTCTCTGATGTAGGTATTTACATCTGAACCCTGAGTACTGTTTTCACTGCATCCAATAAGTTTTAGTATGCTGTGTTTTTATCTTCATTCATCTGAAAGTATTTTCTAATTTCCTAATGACTTCTTATTTAACCCACTGGTTATTTAGAAGTGTGATATTTAATCACCACATATTTTTGAATCTCCCTAATTTCCTTCTGTTATTTGTTTCTAATTTTATTTTATTGTGATGCATTATTACAATTGTTTCAAGTTTATTGAGACTTATTTTATGGCCTAACATATGGTCTATTCTGGATAATGTTCCATACGTACTTGAAAAGTAAGTGTATTCCATTGTTTTGTAGAGTGTTCTGTATCTCTCTGTTAGGTCCATTGGTTAACAGTATTGTTCAGTTTTTGATGTCCTTGTTCATCTTCTGTCTAATTGTTCTATCCATAATTGAAAGTGTAGTATTCAAATCTCAAGCTATTATTGTTTAATTCTCTATTTCTCCCCAAAATTCAGTCACTGTTTGATTCATGTGTTTTGGGGCTCTGTTGTTAAGAGCATATATATTTATAATTGTAGCGTCTTCTTGATTGATTGATCCTTTTATAATTATAAAATGTGATTCTCTTTCTCTAATAACACTTTTTGGTTTTAAGTCTATTTTGTTTGATATTAGTATAGCTACTCCAGCTCTATTTTGGTTACTATTTGCACGGCATACTTTTTCCATTCTTATACTTACAAACCATTTGTGTCTTTTGAATCCTAAATATACATAACTTGTAGTTGAATTGTGTTTTCTTATCCATTCTGCCAGTCTCTAAATTTGAGAAGTTAAGCTATTTACATTTAATGTAAATGCTGGTAAGGTAGGGTGTATGTCTGCCAGCTTGCTATATATCTTGTCTTTTCTCATTCCTTTATTCCTTCATTACTTCTGTCTTTGGTATTAAATAAATATAATACAGTGTACTATGTAGTTCCTTTGTTGTTTCTTCCATATATATTTTTCGTTATTTTCTTGGTGGTTACTATGGGGATTACCATTAATTCTTAATTTACTACAATCTAGGTTGAATTCATGCCACCTTAATTTCAATAGCATATAAAAACTTTGTTTCTATATCATTCCATTCTTCTCACATCTTATTTAATCCATTTATCTGTTGATGGACATTTAGGTTCTTTCCATGCCTTGGCAATTGTAAATGATGCTGCAATAAACATTGGGGTGCATGTATCTTTTTTTTAACATATTTACTGGAGTATAATTGCTTTACAATGGTGTGTTAATTTCTGCTTTATAACAAAGTGAATCAGCTATACATAAACATATGTCCACATATCTCTTCCCTCTTGCATTTCCCTCCCTCCCACCCTCCCTATCCCACCCCTTTAGGTGGTCACAAAGCACAGAGCTGATCTCCCTGTGCTATGCAGCTGCTTCCCATTAGCTATCTATTTTACGTTTGGTAGTGTTTATATGTCCATGCCACTCTATCACTTTGTCACAGCTTACCCTTCCCCCTCCCCGCATCTTCAAGTCCATTCTCTAGTAGGTCTGCATCTTTATTCCTGTCTTGCCCCTAGGTTCTTCATGACTATTTTTTTTTTTTAGATTCCATATATATGTGTTAGCATACGGTATCTGTTTTTCTCTTTCTGACTTACTTCACTCTGTATGACAGTCTCTACGTCCATCCACCTCACTACAAATAACTCAGTTTTGTTCGTTTTTATGGCTGAGTAATATTCCATTGTATATATGTGCCACATCTTCTTTATCCATTCATCTGTTGATGGACACCTAGGTTGCTTCCATGTCCTGGCCTTTGTAAATAGAGCTGCAATGAACATTTTGGTACGTGACTCTTTTTGAATTATGGTTTTCTCAGGGTATATGCCCAGTAGTGGGATTGCTGGGTCGTATGGTAGTTCTATTTTTAGATTTTAAAGGAACCTCCATACTGTTCTCCATAGTGGCTGTATCAATTTACATTCCCACCAACAGTGCAAGAGGGTTCCCTTTTCTCCACACCCTCTCCTGCACTTATTGTTTGTAGATTTTTTGATGATGGCCATTCTGACCGGTGTGAGATGATACCTCATTGTAGCTTTGATTTGCATTTCTCTAATGATTAATGATGTTGAGCATTCTTTCATGTGTCTGTTAGCAATCTGTATATCTTCTTTGGAGAAATGTCTATTTAGGTCTTCCACCCATTTTTGGATTGGGTTGTTTGTTTTTTTCATATTGAGCTGCATGAGCTGCTTGTAAATTTTGGAGATTAATCCTTTGTCAGTTGCTTCATTTGCAAATATTTTCTCCCATTCTCAGGGCTGTCTTTTCCTCTTGTTTATGGTTTCCTTTGCTGTGCCAAAGCTTTTAAGTTTCATTAAGTCCCATTTGTTTATTTTTGTTTTTATTTCCATTGCAACAAAAAGAATAAAATATCTAGGAATAGACCTGCCAAAGGAGACAAAAAGACCTGTATGCAGAAAACTATAAGACACTGATGAAAGAAATTAAAGACGATACAAATAGATGGAGAGATATACCATGTTCTTGGATTGGAAGAATCAACATTGTGAAAATGACTCTACTACCCAAAGCAATGTACAGATTTAGTGCAATCCCTTTCAAACGACCACTGGCATTTTTCACAGAAGTAGAACAAAAAATTTCACAATTTGTATGGAAACACACAAGACCCTGAATAGCCAAAAAAATCTTGGGAAAGAAAAACGGAGCTGGAGGAATCAGGCTCCCTGACTTCAGGCTATACTACAAAGCTACAGTAATCAAGAGAGTATGGTACTGGCACAGAAACAGAAATATAGATCAATGGAACAAGATAGAAAACCCAGAGATAAACCCACGCACATATGGTCACCTTATCTTTGATAAAGGAGACAAGAATATACAGTGGAGAAAAGACAGCCTCTTCAATAAGTGGTGCTGGTAAAACTGGACAGCTACATGTAAAAGAATGAAATTAGAACACTCCCTAACACCATACACAAAAATAGAAACAAAATGGATTAAAGACCTAAATGTAAGGACAGACACCATCAACCTCTTAGAGGAAAACATAGGCAGAACACTCTATGACATAAATCACAGCAAGATCCTTTTTGACCCACCTCCTAAAGAAATGGAAATAAAAGCATGTATCTTTTTGAATTAGTGTTTTTCCTTCTTTCAGATAAATATCCAGGAGTGGAATTGTTGGGTCATATGGTAGTTCTATTTTTAGTTTTTTGAGAAACCTCCATACTGTTTTCCACAGTGGCTGCTCCACTTTAAATTCCCACTAACAGTGTGCTAGCATTCTCCTTTCTCCACATCCTCACCAACACTTGCTACTTGTGGTCTTTTTGATGATAGCCATTCTGATAGGTGTGTGGTGATATCTAATTGTGATTTTAATTTGCATTTCTGTGATGATTAATGAAGCTGAGCATTTTTTCATGTGACTGTTTGGAAAAAGATGTCTATTCAGGTCTTCTGCCCATGTTTTAATAGGGTTATTTGTTTTTATTTATTTATTTTTCTTGATATTGAGTTATATGAGCTATCAATATATATTTTTGGTATTAACACTTTATCGTTCATATTATGCATATATTTTCTCCCATTCAGTAGGTAGTCTTTTTGTTTTGTTGTTGGATTCCTTAGCTGTGCAAAAGCCTTTAAGTTTAATTAGTTCCCATTTGTTTATTTTTGCTTTCTTTGCTTTAGGAGACAGATCTAAAATAATACTGCAATTATTTATGTCAAAGAGTGTTCTGCGTATGTTTTCTTCTAGGAATTTTATGGTCTCAGCCATTAATCTTATTGAGAATCTCTTGTACATGATGAGTTGCTTCTCTCTTGCTGCTTTCAAAATTCTCTCTTTGGCTTTGGCTTTTGAGTTTGTATCTAGGTGTGAATTTTAAAAATATTCCCCTACTTGGAGTTCATTGAGCTTCTTGTATTTGCAGACTGTTTTCCATCAAATTGGAAAGTTTTTTGACATTATATCTTAAAATATTTTGTCTACCCTTTTCTATCCTCTGCTTCTACAACTCCCATTATGTGTATGTTGGTACACTTGAAGGTGTCCCACAAACCTCTGAGGTGCTACTCATTTTTCTTCATTCACTTTCCTTTCTTTTTCTCTAACTGGCTAATTTCAATTGTTATCAAGTTTACTGATTCTTCTTCTGCCTGCTTAAATCTGTTTTAGTGAATTTTTCTTCTTTTTAGTGATTTTTATCCTTTCAGTTATTGTACTTTTCAACTCCAGTATTTCTAGTTGGTTCCTGTTTTATAAATTCTGTCTCTTTATTGATATTTGCTATTTGGCTTGAATTGTTCTCATTCTTTTACATTTTTGGACAATCTTTCCTTTGGTTTATTTCTTTTTTAACAAATTTAGTTGATTTAAAATCTTTGTCTAGTAAGTCCAGTATCTCTGCTTCCTCAGGAATGGTTTGTATTCATTGCTTTTTTATATGTTTGTGGGCTCTACTTTCTAGTTTCTTTGCATATCTCATATTTTTGTTGAAAATTTGACTTTTTAAATAATATAATGTGGCAAATCTAGAAATCTGACTCTCCCTTTCTCTCTCCAGGGCTTTTTTTGGGCACTGCTTATTGTACTATTTGCTGTTTGTTTGTTCAGTAACTTTTCTGAGATAATTTTAAGTAGTCTCTTGTATTCTTTGTCATGGATTGCCACTGAAGTCTCTGCTTGGTAGCTTAGTGGTCAGCTGCTGATTGGACAGATATCTCCTTAAATACTTAGAACCACTAAAACTCCCAGGGCTCTGTTGCCTTTTGAACTATGTCTTCAACACTTACCCAGGAAGTTTATAACTGTGCTATAGCCTTCACTTCCTGCTAATGCAGAGCCTCAAGGCTAGCCAGAGGAAAGAACTTATGATGTTCTCATGTCTTTCCTGAGCATGCACAAAACCCTAGGTATGTCTGTGGTCTTCTAGATTACCAGGAATGTGTCAGAGATTTTCAAAGTCTCTATGAAAATATAATTACTATTTTTTTTAAGTTTTTGGCTAGTTTCTTGTTTACCTCAACTATTATCTATTGCCTCAGGCAGCTGTGTGACAAATACATCCCTTCCCTGGGGAGAGTTTTAGCACTGGGTGACCAATAAATATAAGCCTTTTGAATCAGGTCTTTCAGGGAACCACCACACAGGTCAAATAATGACAATTGTTTGGGAATTAAATCTGCTCTGTCCACTCCAGCACCTAGAATGGGGTTTATTTTCAAGGCTACTACTGGCCTGGAGCAGGGTGATAGGGCTGGGGTAAGTTAAAATGCCATAGAGCTCGCTGTTCTTAACATGACTGGGGTGTTTTTTTTTTCCATAAATGCTACTTGGGTTGATGCAAACCTTTGGCTAATTTCCGCAAATCTTAAAGAAAAATGTTATGAATTTGTTTGTCAGTTATTTCATTGCTTTTGTGAAGAAGTGAATATTTGGAGGTCATTACTCTACCATTTTTACTGTCATCACCACAGCCACCTTCTTTGTAATCCTTCTAAGACCCTCTCAAGAGAATGAATAGCTAAATTTCAATCAGAAGTTAGTTAAAACAAAATGTTTTTCCCATCCAGATTAATTAAAGACCTGACTGGCCCTTACTTACTTCCCATTTTCCCTAAGGCATTCAACTGTTCACTCAAAGGTGCCAGGGCCCTTGAATGGACTCCCTTTTCCTTGCAGATTCCTCAAAGCCACTCGAGTCCAAGACTAAGGCACCTCCAACCATGCAATCCCCCTTCGAAGGTGAGTTTTACTAGGGTTCTGCGGGAGTAGGAAAGGTCTGAAATGGTTTCATAGAAGCCAAGGGAGGAAGCCCAATGCCATCAGATGGGTAATAAGAGGTCATTATGTTCTTCATAAGGAAATTAGTACTAAAGAAATGGAAATAAGAAAGATTTAAGGGTCATGATGAAGTGGAATCATGAATATATATATTCTTCTTTGTGAAAATGTCTGAAGCAAAAGGAAGGAGAGAATTTGAATAATCCCATGGGAAAAGTGAGAAAAGAGAAAACTGTGACTTCTGCTTTGCTCCTAGTCTGACTTGCTATAGGACTTTAAGTATATTGCCTCCCCTCTATTGGCCTTCTTCCCATCATAAACAGTGAAAAACTAAGGTACCTTGCTTTATGGTAATAGTGGTCAATGACATGGCCAGGAATTGCAGAAAGCTTAGCACAGATACCCACAGAAGGACTTCAAACTTTGCAGTCACCCTACACCTCACAGTTCCTTTCTGGAAGAGAGGCCTCTAACCCTAACACACTTGTTGTCATAGCAACATCCACAGTGAACTCATCCCAGGGCTGGACCACTGAAGTGGATGGCTACGTTGGAAAGACAAGTGCTGGGCCAGGTAAGGGCAATGTTAAGAATTCTAGCCTTCCCTTTTGGCTGTGAACTTTGCAACTGAAACTTTCCACTATATACAATGTCCTATGTCATTCAAATGCCTAGGCCAATCAGTCATCAACCAGTGGGTCTGAAATAACTTGTTTATACATGGAGTCTCTAGCTTCTCTCAAGTCTTTCTCATGGGCTTAGGGTTTTGTTTGTCTCTCTGGCTAGCTAAGAAATTTAGGAGAAGATGGAAAAGAAAGAAGTGTGAACTGGTCTGGACTGATCCTTGGAGTCACTGTTGCTAGACTCGTTTTCAACCAGATATCACTTGGTCTTGTTTTACCTCCTAGGAAATGGCCTGCCCATCTTTGCCATAATTCTCATCATCTCCTTCTGCTGTATTGTGGTCACCACCATGACTTATATCATGGTCTGCCGGAAGACATCCCAACAGGGTGAGTGATAAGTATGATTGGGTGGCTCTTGCTCATTCATTCATTCATTCATTCAGCAGTATAGTTGAGCATAAACTCAGTATCAAGCACTATGTTAGGCACTTCAAAGGACTCCTAGCCTAGTGTGAAAGTGAGGGTAGGGGGTCCATGGAGACAGACATGCAAGGCAACAATGAGAATACAACTTATGAAAGTTAATTCACAAATCTTTGGTACCCAATCGAGTACAGCATCTACGTAATGGGTTTTCTAATGAGGATGCAAGAGAAGGAGAAGTCACAGTCCCTGAGCTCAAGTTGCTTACAATTTGATTGATGGAATCAAGGTAGAAGCGTGGAGTTTATCAATAACAGTACATAGCTATAAAGGCTATGGACTCAAAGCCTGGAGAAGACAATCAATGCTAAGGGATCCAGAGGACAGGAGAGTCAGTTAGGGCTAGAGTAATTAGCAAGGGATTTCAGAAGGAGACGGGACTTAGACCATTCCTTGGAGGATGAAAACCATTTGAAAGGGAGCAATAGTCTAGGAAGGAGAAACTATAAGAGTAAAGGGGTAAAATGGTGAAATATGAATGTGAGTGGAGTCATCAATAAAGAAAATTCACGTAGCCAAGCAATAGAGAAATACAGGGGGAAAGGAAAGCTTATTCCTGATTATAGAAGGTCTTGAATGACAGGTTAAGGAATTTGACTTTCTTCTCTAAGCCTTGCATTAAAAATCGCTAAAAATTATTTAAGCCGAGGAGTGACATGATTACTGTGTAGTTGTCAGGGCCATTTAACGTCTGTTTGCCAGCAGAGGAGGAAAAAGAATTTGGATGTTGATATCTAAGTGAAACATAACTACACCTCAGTTCCTGTTGCACTAGCTATTTTAACTAGCATTTGTGTGTCTCTTCGTTTGTAGTAGCTCTTACTCCCAAATAGTCTGGTTTCTACCATGGGTCTCTCCAACCAAAAAAGAGAAGGGAGCCTTGAGTGTTTCCTTATCCTGGGTCTCAAGCATAAGCTCCGGTCTTGGCCAACTGCCATGGCTACGACCCATGAGGCTAAACTTGGATGTGGAGATATCTCAAGTGGTCACAAATCCCAGGAGTACTAAAAGGAAAACATTCATTATAGTCTCAATGAGACTGGATATAAACTGTAATCCTATTAGATTATTTTCCTTTCAAAAACAGTCCAGGACTCCTCATGACTCAGGGGGTAGAGGTCAAAATGTAACATTCTATTCAAAGCCTTCTGTAATTTGGCTCTGGCCTATCTTGTCAATCCCCACCATGCCTTTATACTTATTTTCATTTCCAGACACTGGAGTCAAGCAGGCAAATAGGCCACACACCTCATGCCTTTATAGTTTTCCCTTCCTGGATTGCCTTCCCAGAATTCCTGCTTTCTACCTCTCTATAAGGGAGACAGCCTTAGGGCATCAATCCAATTTAACATGTAGTTATTGAGTGCCTACTATGTACCACGCATTAGGCATATAAAAATGAAAAAGACCTACAGTATAGTAGCTGCCAGGCCAATTGGGGAGGTAAGACATGGAAATACAGGGCTCTATCACAAAGCAAAATTGCTGCAGCATGCTGTGTTTGCTTTGTTGTGGTTTAATGTATGCGTTCCCTGTTGCACCTCTGAAAGATTACAAGCTCCTAGAGGGCAGTACCAAGAGATATCCATCTTTGTACTAGGCTAGAGCCTTTAAGCCTGCATGGAATGTAGATACTTCTCCTCCACTGACACTAGGGAGCAATGGTGACTTATTCCAGGATCTTTCCTGGGTGCAGGGTGGGGATAAGTGAATTTGGGAACGGCTCAAGCCAAAGTCCCGGGCATCAGACTAATTCAGACCCTTTTACCTGGGCTCTGGATGGCTGCCAAGTTTCTCACAAGGACTCCCTGGGGATCTTTGGCAAGATTCCTGGGTGGAGAGTGGATCCAGTTCCAGTGTCCCTCCCCCCACCATACCAAGCGACTGCTCCAGCCCAATGTCCAGAGTCAGAGTATGTCAAAGATGACAGTGATAAAGTGTGCTTCCTTTTCATTTCCCTGATAAATCTGCATCCCTGTATTTCAACTCACCTTCCCAACAGCTCCTATTTGTTGGAAGGCTGAGACATATTGAGATCCCCCTTTCTGTCTCTCCTTCCCTTACTTTTTGACAAATACTCATGCTTGGCCCTTACTCACTCCCCATGGAGACTTCTGACCTGATTCTTCCTTTTTTTCTAGAGCATGTCTGTGAAGTGGCCAGGTAAGATAACCTCTCCTCTTCTATCTTCTGACCCATTCCTTGCCCTCAATTTTGTTCGTCACTGGCATAGAGGAAAGGGGGTTTGGCACAGACCCAATCTTAAGCCCAGAGGCCTTCAGGGTCAGGGCACAACTTTCTTCCCTCTCTGAAGCATCTTCTGTGGTACTGTCTTGGCCCAGTGAACACACAAAATAATTTAGGTCCTCTAGCCCTCCATTCCCAGAATCCCTGGGTGGCAAGTGCCTGAGGGTCAGTTGGCAAGAATTGGGGCAGAAAAGTAGGAAACCAGGGTACCAGATTCAAGTTTCTTCTCATGGGTGGTGGGATCTTGGACCACAGGGTGCATGCCGAGGAGGCCAGTGATCCTGGTGAAACCATGAGGGTGGCCATCTTCACAAGTGGCTGCTCCAGTGAAGAGCCAGCTTCCCAGACACTGGACAACGACTACTCTGATGAGCCTTGCCTGGGCCAGGAGTACCAGATCATCGCCCAGATCAATGGTGACTACGCTCGCCTGCTGCACGCGGTTCCCCCAGATTATGAGCTTCTGGTCACCAAGGGCAAGAGCAGCTGCTAAAAATGTCCTACTGGGCCAAGGTCTGTTGACATAATTGCTTATTCATCCCTGGCATTCTGCATGGCCCCTTTCCCTGCTATCTTTCTTCCTGGATAGTCCAAAGTGTCTTCCTTGTCAACATTGGGGTTGCTAAGAGTGAATGGTTTTGCCTAAGAAGTTGTCATATGCACCTCAAGCAAGCCTGCTGCTGGGTCATGCCTTAGGCCCTTCTAGTATCCCTGCCTGGAGCTTCCATTGCTTCTCTCCAAACACCAGAGGGAAGTGCCCATAGCACTAGGACTTGGTCATCATGCCTCCAGACACCACTCAACTTTGACCTCTTACCACTGAATGACCAGAGGGAAGCTCAGCTCTGGCAGCTCAGGGAACCAGTTGGGTTTAGGATCACTTCCCTTTCTCTAGTGCCAGATAGCTTTTAATTGAGATTGTCATGTAACAGGCCAGGGTTCAGTTCTGCTCCTGTACTGTGAGTCTAGTGTTCTGGTATTCTTCTGATGCTCAATAAATATCTAAACATAACAGCAACTTTGGTCACATTGGTCCTCTCTCAAGGACCTACCAAGAGTGATTAAAGTGAGACTAGTTGAGATGGTTGGGGCCCTGGGAGTATGGATAGCACCTTTGCTTTTTTGTTTTTTCCTCCTTCCCACCCATGGTACCCTTACCTCATTTCAGCAGTGAGCTCACTGGAACACAATGAATATTTGGTAAAACAGTACTCAGCTACCTTCTATTCCCTTCTTAATCATCCTGCCAGCTCCACCTGGGTGACTCTTCCCAGGTAAATTGGAAACCTAAAAAAGGAGTCTTTCTTCTGTCTCAACAGACTGTGGGTGCAGAGATAAAAAGCTCCCCCTTTTTCCAAAGTATGAATGCATCACCCTCAAGGACTTCCACCTCCTAGAATCCTAAAACCTTTGGAGTAGTTGTACTCTTCATAGATCGTCTTTATCTCTTGGCCCCTTCTTACAATGTGGGGTAGAGGTCAGAACAGGGAAGTCTCTCTTCTCAAACAGGAATAGGCACTAGGAGTGTGAGTGTGTGTGTGCGTGCATGTGTGTGTGTGTTTATCTGTCTGTATATGTGCACACACAATACACCTTTAAATCAATCTCCTCAGAGAGGAACTGTTCTGGGTCAGTTCAACACTGTTTCTTTTCCCTCAGGTAATGCATGTCAAATCAACTTCTTCACCCTTTATGGAAGCTGACATGTGCCACTTTTGGTTACAATGCAATTCCAAGGTCAGCTCAGGTTTAACCAGCAGCTGCTCCCCTATGAATTGATTACAGAAGTCAAAATCATACGTAAAATTAAACAAAGAGTCCTTCGCTTTACAGGAAGGAACGAAAGTAATGAATCAAGGAGCACATCCATCCCTGGGACCCATATGCCTTTTGTTGTTGCTACATAAATTGTTCCAGAGTAGAAAAAAAATGAAGGTAAACTTCTAAACTCTTTCTATGATGCAGGTTAACACTGATACTGCAAGTTGATTAAATGCCACAAGATAACAAGATAAAACAAGATAAAATTACAGACCTAGGAGCATATATTTATTGCAGCAGGAAACTTCTAGAGATCATCTCTGCCCAAAACCTGATAATCTTTTTCATACAAGACAAGCCAGTGAGAAAGTCCTAAGTATAAGGCTAGACCAAATATGCAGGATAGGCTAAACAAAAATGGTATAATAACACAGGACCTGTCTTAGGCAGGTAGTTGGGTGGAGAAAAGTAGAGGAGTAAAAAGACAAGATCTCCAGAAGAGAGGAAAGATATGAAGTTCCTCTAAGGCAATTTCTCAAATTTTGTTCCATGGAACACTCGACCCAGGAAATGGCCCACAGAAAAAAGTTTCCATGATCAGATAAACATGGGAAATGCTTCATTCTATGGCCCTCTCTTGGAGATTTCCAATGGAACATTACAATATTAAAGTCTCTGAAAAATCCTGCAATAAAGCATCTGTATAACTTTTTGTTACCAAGTAATTCCAAAACTTACTTGCCCTCTGAGTCTACATTTTTGCCCTCCTCCTCTGACTCTTGACCCTATTTCTCAGGAAGAAAAACCCTCCATGTTGGCAATTACCTCACACACCCTATAGCACTGCAGTGACCAAAGTTTAATTGTTTTCTTACAAAATTCCTGGGTAGCATTTGGCCCAAAGGCCCAAAACTAATAGACTAGTGGAAAGTCTATCAACCAATAAACAGTTATTAAGTATTTTCTGTTACCTGAGTACTGTGCTGGGGCTGGAGTAGGGATGGAATGGGGAGGCAGCAATTAAGGAAAGAGTATTGTTCTCTAGGAGCTCACAATCTAGTGGGGAATTCAAAAATATCCCCTGTAAAAGTCCATTAACAATTCAAGGTGTACCATTTGGCAGTAGGAGATAAAAGGGTGCATACAAGCACCCAGGCAAGGAGTGCTTTGAGAATGAAGAAGGAAAGAGTATAAGTTGACTTTCAAAAGTCCTTGGAAAGACTGGACTTTGGCTGGGCCAAGAAGTATGAGAAAGAATTGGATAAGAAGAGAGAAATGAAGAAGGTGTTCCCAGGAGGAGAAAAAGCATGAAGAAAAGGAGAGAGATAGGTAAGGTCAAAGTGTGTTAAGAAGCCAAGGTTAAATGTCCAGAAACTGGGTGTCTAAGCCCTGTGATGATGCTTGTGTGAGAATTCAGATGTCCTTGCTAGGGAACTCTGAGAGGGGAATGTGAAGGGAGAAAGTGATGAATAAAGGAGTACTTCCATCCCTGGGGCCCGTATGCCTTTTCAAGACTATTGTATCCCCCTAGGGCTCCCACTGTGTGTAGCAGAGCTGCTTCATTTTCCCTCTGACACCCTCAGGTACAAGCTTTAATCCCCTCAAAGTCACCGAAAATAACTTCTGAGAGCTTAGTTGGTACTTGGTGTGTGTTCTTGTATCCAGCTGTCAGTCTATCTGCTGTATCTCAACTGTCCTGGCCTGGAGCTGCTAGGCATATGCCGCACTTGGGGTATTTGACAAACTGACACTCTACTACATGGAGTGTCTAACTCAGCTTGTCAAATACACGGAGCGTGGCACTGCAGGAGGCTGGGCCAGGGGCTTCAGTGGGGAGGCAAGATCTTCCTGGGAGATATGGCCCTGGAGGGAAAGAAAAAGAAAGGAGTCACACCCTGAGCACCAGGGAAACTGCAGAGGCTATAGGGACTAGCTGAAGTACCAGAATAAGGAAGTGAACAAAATAGGCAATAAGGCTTCTAACCAGAAGAGGCATCCTTAGGGTATGTAAGAAAGACCCACTTGATCCTGCAGGTGAAGCCCCAGTGCTCAGCTGAGGGGGTCCTCAGGCCTGAGTCCTATAGCTATGGCATTTCTAGGGGTCCGGAGCTTCAATGAGATTCTCTATGCAGCAGAGAATGTACAATTTGGTCATTGTCCTGCCTCCCTGACCTCAAGAAAGGACCAGGTCCCAGAGTCAATGTCCATGTCCCACCTTCCCAACTCTCTCAGCCTATGTTCTCACAGTGTTATGACTATGGATATAGGCTTTGAGGTTAAGCACGGGCATGAATTCTGGCTCTTCCATTGAGTAGCTGAGAAATCTTGGATAAATCATTTCATCTCTTTGAGCTCTAGGTTTCCACATCCACAAAATGGGTGTAAGTATAGTACTTACCTAATAAGTTATTGTGAGAATGACATGAAATAATGTATGTAAAGCCCTTAGGTCAGTATTTGATACATAACAAATGCTCCAAAAAAAAAAAAAAAGGTGGTTGAACTACCACAAGGAAAGCAAAGGCCATTGACCACTGACTTAACAGGGTCAGGACAATGAAACAGGAATTTCTTATGGTCTCAGCCTTGCCTAACATGATGCACTTAACCCATCTGGACTCAAGAATGGAAGCTATAAAAAGACCTTCATACAGTTTCACCTACTCATGTTATGAAGGAGGAAATGAAGGCTCACACTGAGGATGAGAGTTGCTAAAGATCATACAAGTTGTACACAGTTTGGGGTTGTGCCCTATGTCATCCCATTGTGCCCTCCAGTTTTCCTCACTGGTCTTTTTACCTCCATGCTCTGTATATCTCTCTGGGAAAAGGGAGACACATCAAAAAGGAAGGCAAAATATAGGCAGTGGACTTGGCAGTGAGGTACTGGGATCATTCAACTCACAGCCATCAGAGAAATAAAGAAGCTGCCAGGAGCATGATCAGGCCTGGAACTTCTGAGAGAATTCACTTGGCAATACCCAGATACTGTTGCTAAAAATTCCAGGTAGTCCGTGTTAAATTCCTCCCTTTCCCAGTTGTGGTAGTTGATCTGTGAGAAAGTAGCTGGCTTATATTATATACTGGCATGAAAAGAGGCAAACATTCCAAAGAACGTAAAACTGCCCCATGAGGTCAGAAAGCCTTATCCCAGCTAAGACAAGGCAGAGGGACTTGTCTTTCAGCAAAAAATCATAGTGCATTAAAAAAAACTTAACTCTTTCAGGTAAATGTATGTTGATAAGCAGGTGACATGTTCCTCCAATTTGATATCTGAGAGTGACTTCAAACCTAAAGCTCTAAATGATATTTTCCATCCCCTCATTTCCCTCTCTACTTACCCAAGCCATTCCAAGCCACCCAGAAGTGTGGCTTTTTCAGCCAAAGCAACAATCTTGGTCACCAGATATGGCATAGTGGAAAGAATCAGACAAACTTAGATTCTAATGCTGCATTGGGCACTAATTAGCCAATCATGGCTTTGGGAAAGTTTTCCTTTAGGCTTCAGTTGTCCTTTGAGCTTCAGTTGTCTTCTCTGGAAATGCGGACAAGAAGACTTACCTGGCAAAGTTGTCAGGAAAGTGTTTGGTGAGCTTTCCAGAGCCTCTCATATAGGAGCTCACAGGCACCTTGGCTCAGTCCCTGGAGCTGTGAGTGGAAGCCAATCAAGGAAGCTGATTAATAGAGTTTGGGTTCAGGGTAGTGGGAGAGAGAGAACTGGACTGATGCCTTTCTTCTATCATCATCCTTACTGGCTACCAGCTTCTGTGAGAAGACCTGGATAAACTGAAGGTGTCCACAGCCTCCTGAATGCCCTTTCTGACTTCATCAAAAAGGAAGAGAGGTATGAGGAGGCTAAAGGTTCTTTCTTAGTACCTGAAGTTTAAGAGCCTTATAGACTATTTTGCCCCAGTATTAATGGAAAGAGGCAGTGGCTGAGCTGAAACTATATTGGTTTTATTTCCACATTTGATGTTTTAGTTCATGCCTCTCCAACAGACTGTATATAAGGAAAGCAGGTTCAGCTGAGAAAGGCTGGCCAGACCCATAGGAAGAAAAGATGGATATCTACGTGGAGTGATACTGAGGGTCCCTGAAAGTTTTCTCTTGGTCTGTTATACTACATAAAATATCATTTGCTCCCTGTCTACCCTGGGAGGGCTAACACACCAAGCAGTAAGACCTGCCCTGCAACTGACCCAGTTGGGCCCCTTCATACTGGGAGCAGTATGGACTTTTTTTCAGGCATAGTTCAACCCCCTGCTCAGCCCCACCCAGAGATATTTACTCAGCATCACTCTCATGTCCTTTCCCAACAGAGGGCTAAAAACTATCAAAATAAGGGATATAAAAACTAAACGAGTCTCTAGACACTGTCCATCTAATCCTTCCCCTCCTCTTCTTTGCAGAAGAGGTCAAAAATATGAGTCCTAGAATGGAGAAAGGACTTGTTCAAAGATACACAATGAGTAAATGGCAAAACCAGGACCATTATTCAAATATCCTGATCCTGGTTCCAGAGAACATTCCACTTCCATTTGGCTGTCCCCTAAACAGCCTGTTTGGAGAGGAAATGTCATTCTCCTTTCTCATCATTATAAGCCCCAGGACAGAAGGGTACTAATGGGACACTTCTTCTCCCTTACCCTTGATCCAGAATTCCTGAGAAGGGTCCAAGGAGAATGGGATGAACAGATCCAAGCCATATTTGGTAGCCATGGACACTGCCCCAGTTTGGGAATCCAAGCAGAGAGGACAAGTTGATACTATACCTGTTACTGGAGTGGTGCCTTCATCTTGTAGGAGGCATAGGTTCCCTGGTGATGAGTCAACCTGCAGAGGCCAGAGGGAACTGGGCTTTATGCTGTGAGCAGGAAGGTCTTATGTTTTGAAGGGCCCTTGGTGTCTTCAAGAGGAAACAGAAATGAGGAAGATAAGGCTGAGGTTAGCCAACGGAAATCTGGGTGCAAAATGACAAAAGAGTGCCGTTGTGAAAGGGTCTCCTACTGCAGCAACAGTCCTCACTGCCATGTCCTCACCCACTGCCAGCTGAACTCCAACAGATACTAACTCCCCAAGCTGCAGAGAGTCTGAGCAGAAAGCCCTGGCTGCCCTAGGCTCGACCTATGGCCAGGGAGTTTTCCCCAGGTTTACTGAAGGAGTCCTGGAATGTCAAAGCTGAGACATTATCAAATAAAAATCCCCATTGTTAAAATTGAGAAACTGACCCCCTGAGGGATAAAAGGAAATGCCTGATATCAAAAAGCAGATTAGTGGTATACCTAGAATTTGTATCCATTTCTGTCAACTCCAAATCATGTGTTCTCTCACCCTGTCAGAATGCCTCCTGGTCCTGAAACACCCATTTTATCTCCCCTGGCACACAAACATAATTAGCAGGGCCCAGTGAAAAATGAAAAGGAAGGGCCCTTTGTAAAAAAAAATTAAAAATTCAAGATGGCAACAGCAGAACATTAAGCTAAGTTTGGGGTCTTTCTAAGCATGAGGCCCTGTGAAAGTTTACAGGTTACATGCCTATGAAGCTGGGCCTGCTAACACAGCTCTGCCCACAGGTCACATTCTGGCATCCAGGGAGCTTACAGACAGAAAGAAAAAAGAAAATTCACATCTATGAAAGTATTTATTATGTGTTTTACATGTGTTATCTCATTTAATCAGCAACCATCTAGTATGGTATTATCATTATTCCTATTTATAGGTGAGGAAACTGAGACACATAGAAGTAAAGTAGCTTGCCTAAGGACACAAAACTAGGAAATAATGGAGAAGGCAGAATTTGTACTCAGGTCTTTCTGACTCAAATGTTAGGCTTTTTCTACTCTCCCATGTTGGTTACGAAGAAAGTGGTTGACCTTGAGAAGGAAAAGATAGTACCAGACACTTAAGTTCAACTGTGACCTTTAGGCTTCATGAGGGACATGACAGTTATGAGAAGAAAGTGAATGACTTCCTAGAGCCTTATGTTTGCAATCCTTGGGCAGTCCCCACTCACAGCCAGGAAGACTTTGGATTCCCATTATGCAGTGCTCTACATCATGAATCCTGATGACATGGCAGATGGGAGAGGCAATTCTTGCAATGCTTTCAGGGTATACTTACAGGATCACCTTCAATGATTGCAGTGCCCAAGTCTCAGTCCTTAGTCTACATAGAAGAAATAGGACCCTTGGCAGTACTCAAGCCTCGGTGAATAATCTATCCAAGCTACATGCAGTCATATAAATTCGGGTTCAAGAGAAAAGACCACATTCTGGGAGCCAGAAGTTTGGTGTCCTACTCCCAGATCTGTTAGCTCTGTTCCCTCCATTAGTCTTAGTTTCCCATTTAACCAACAGAGGTTGAACTAGATGATCTTGGTGGCCTCTCCAACTCAAACATTCCCTGGTTCCTTTATAACCCCTTCCATACCTGCCCCTCTCTCACTATGGTCTTTCCTGTGTATGCAGAGCCTAGAGGCTCTAGGGGACAGCCTGGGATAGGGATTCACTTACACTCACACTACTCTGCAGAAAACTTCCTTCTACCAGAATAATTTATTGGCTTAGTCCTTGAAACCAGTTTCCCCAGATCTGGCTTCTAGAAAGATTCAATTCCTTTTTATTTTGGTTTCTGACTAAAGCTTGTGGTGGAGTCAGGGTTGTCCTGTGGGCACTTTTCTAGGGAGGGACCCTTCCTCCCTACTCATATCCTAGAGATTAAGTTCAGCTACCCACTCAGTTTTTTTTCTCACTTATCAGTTAAGGTACTCTCCTAGCTTTTTAACAGAGGCCCTCTGGAAACAATGTCTTCACTTAAAGTAGTAATTAATGGTGGCCAACTTCAGCTTCATAGTAGATCCATGAAAGAAAAACATTAAGGTGGGGTTGACATATATACACTAATATGTATAAAATAGATAACTAATAAGAACCTGCTGTATAGCACAGGGAACTCTACTTCACTTCGCTGTACAGTAGAAACTAACACAACACTGTAAAATAACTATACCCGAATTAAAAAAAACAAAACAAAAACATTAGGAGCCAGGAGGATCTACAAATCATGCCTACTATGCAAAAGGTCTGAATTAGAGAAAATGACATGGGGCTCCTCGGAGCTCCTCTTTGCCTCACAAACACAAAGCATGTTTGGAAGGGCCAATTTGCAGCAACAGCACAAACGGGACTTTTCCTTTAGGTCTGTTGTCCAACCAAAAGACATAGAGTTCTTCCATTTTGGATGCTCTTTGGCTTGACCATGCTTATGAGGCGGGATGAGGGAGAAGAGAGTTGGATAGGGGGAGCAGGCAGACAGTGCAGGGGTCCCACACTGTAGATACATGCATTTATTCACTCAGTGCTGGAATGAAAAACAACACTGAATTTTGAGTCTGAGTCCCTGTGTCTTGGATCCTGTGTTATAGCCCCTGGATTATAGACCCAGCTCTGTAACATTAACTGTACGCCCTTGAAAAATCATGCACAGCCCGTCTGAGCATCAGTCACCACATCATACTGAAGAATTGTCAGGCTAGAGGGGAGAGGGATTCAGGCATGCACCTAAGGAAATATATATCTCTACAGTGTGAGACAAGTTGATGAAGGTACAAAGTACTATCAGAAGAGTGGGTAAGAAAGACATGATTCTTCCAGGGCAGAGGGTGAGGAAGTGGTGGTGATTAGAAAGGTTCTTAGAAAAGTAGGATCTTAGCTAGATTTTAAAAGATGGGGAGATAAAATAATGATGCTCACTGTCTCTAGAAAGCTTTCTCTGACCACCCGTTTCCTGACAAAATTAATGGCTCCTGGCTTTGCCTGCCTCTAGTCTCAAAAACCTCTCCACACTGCATTTATGTGTCTGTCTCTCCAAAAAGACCAAGAACTGCCCCAAATAGGACTGTATCTGATCCCTTCCTTTCTTCACAGGGCCAAGGATGAAATAGTTGCCCCAGAACTGTGAGGTGAATAAGTGAATGCATCAGTGCATAAGCAAATGAAAGAACCCAAGATCCCCACATTCCTTAGCTTACCTCACTTCCATGAAGGAACTGAGAAGCCCCCTTCAACACTGAGTTCAACTCTCTGCTCACCTACCCCCACTTCCTATAGGAAGCTTGTCAAGAAAATGCCCCAGGGACAACTGCAAAGCTGAGGCCACTTCCTGTGCAAGAAGCCAGTGTCCACACACTCCACCTCAACCCTGGTGATTGCTATGTGTATGATTGCACTGGGGCTTCCTCTGAAAGGAAATCCAAAGTCTGATGCAATGTACAGGGCACCCCCAGGCCAAGACTGAAGAACTTCATGTACTCATGGGCTTGGAGATAGAGGTTTCACTGTGAGGTTCCCCACAAACCCAGTGACAATGACAAGAAATGTGGCAGCAATTAACCTACCAACTATAACTCAACTTTATTCAACAAGGGTGTGTTGAGCACTTACTGGCTGCAAAGCTCTATTGTTGGCACCAAGGGGAAAAATAAATACACAGCAGAGCAGTATTATACATCTAATAGAAATACAATGTGAGCCACAAATTTTCTAATAGTGACATTAAAAATTTGAAATATAAATAGGTGAAAGTAATTTGATAGTATATTTTATTTAACCCAATGCATCCAAAATGTTATCTTAACCAGTAAACAATGGAAAAATGTTTTAATGAGGTATTTTACACTCTTTAAAATGTGGTGTGTATTTTAAATTTACAGTACACCACAATATGGCCTACCTATGTTTTCAGTGTTCAATCACCACACATAGCTAGTAGTTACCATGTGGGACAACAAAAGTATAAAATGTAGTCCCTTCCCTCAAGGAATTTACAGCCTAGTCCAGGATCCAGATTAATACATAAGCATGTACAAAGAACAAATACTATAGTGGAGGTGAATGTATGGAAACGAGCAGTGCACCTGAAGTCAGGAGACCCAGACTACAGTCTATTCTCTGCCACTGATTATCTGTGTGACCTTGAGTAAAGCCCTCTCTCTCTATGGGCCATATCTACAATGAGGCTGGACTAGATTCATTCACTCAACAAAAATATATTGAGTGTTTTCTAAGTATCAAGCATGGTGCGAGGCACTTGGGATACAGAGGAGAACAAGACACATAAGATGCCTACCTTCTTGGCACTTGCAGTGTGGTGGAAAATAGCTATTGAACAAATAATTACAGGTAAATATGACAAGAAAGGAGGAATCACAGAAAGCTAGGAGAACACAGGGAACCTAATCCACAAGGCTTGAATAGGTCAAGAAAACCTCTCAAAGGAAGTGACCTTTGAAGTGTGACTGAAGAATAAGAAAAAATGAACAGGTGAGCCAAGTGAATAATTGTTGAAAACACATTCCAGGCAGAAGAAACAGCATGTGTAAAAGCTCTGAGATGGGAAAATATGTGGCATATTCCAAGAAGATTAGGAGGCTGATGTGGTCTGGAATAGAGTAAGCAAAGGAAAGAATAGCTCAAAGCAAAGTGGGAGAGGTAACAGGAGGCCAAACTGAGGAAGCCCTTGTATATTATGTTGAGGGCTTGAAACTTATCCAATGAGACATGAGAAATCAGAGAATGTACAGGTGGTGCAATACTCTTCCATCTTCAAGACAAGGAATTCTGGAGTTTAGGCCATGGAAAGAAAAGTTAATTCCAACTGGGTGGACTAGAGACTTCACAGAAGAGGCAGCATTTAAAAAGAGCCTTGAAAGATAATAAGATCAATAGTCAGAGAAGAGCATTCCAGACAGAAAGAAGAACACAAATAAAAGTGCAGAGGTAGGAAAGAACATGGTGAGCTTGTGTGAATGGAGGGACCACTGATGTAACAGGGTAAATATAAGCTTAAGTATATTTTTGAATATCTATAGATGCACTAGAACAATAGCCACCCCAAAGCCTATCCAACTCACCAAATGTGCTCTGGGAGACACCAGGCAAAGACCTTGGACCTACCAAGAGAATTTACTAAGTGCCAGGCATTGTCTCAAACCCTTTGCATGTATTAGTTTAGTAATATCCTCACAACAACCTTATGAGGGAGATACTAAAATTATCCCCATTTGACATAAGAGGAGCTGAGGTTCAGGGAGGTCATGTCACTTGCCCAAATGCTATGCAACAATTTATGAAAGGTAGGAATTTTGAAGCAATCTACAAAGATATATAATATGGCTCTGGTTAAGAAATAGCAAATTCAAGTCAGTTATCATCTCAGTCTATAAGGGCAGTCTTATTCAGAAAAAACTCAATTAATTTCCAATTTATGACTATTAGAGGGGTTGAGCTGAGCTGACCCTTGCTTAGCTTCTTGGAAAGAAAAATATAAACGAATTAATGGGAATTCCCTGGTGGTCCAGTGGTTAGGACTCCGCGCTTTCACTGCTGAGGGCACAGGTTCGATCCCTGGTCAGGGAACTAAGATCCTGCAAGCCATGCGGTGTGACCAAAAAAAAAAAAAAAAAAAAAAAAAGGTAGATAAGATAAGATAGGAGTTCCAGAGAGTTGTTTAAAGACTTAGAAAAGTAAGCTGGTTGTGCTCCTCACTTCTTATACCTTACTCCCAATCAGAGTCCTTCAGAAGCTTCCATCTATGACAGAAATAACTGAAGAAATAACTAGCCAACCACTCATCTATTTTCCACAATGGTCCACCTAAAGGTTAAAACCCCTAGGCAACAATTGTGGACAGGGAAGGAAGGAAGGAGGAAAAACTTGTGATAGCCCATTGCATATATTTGGAAGGAACAAAACTGCATTTCTTTAAAATATATAGTCTCTAATTCAGACTGGGATGGGTTCCCCTGGTTTCACTGACTTGACACACAGACCATTTTCATCTTCTTAGTGTTTCCTCTGACTAAACAAAGGGCAAGAATGGTGCATTTGTGGGGACAAAAAGAGAATTTAGGCCAAGCCTTTGTGCTTACACCACAGCTAAACATCTTCTAGAACTAGGGTGCTAGGACTTAGTTTAGCACTGATTTAGGAGGTAGTCAATTTTTACATACTTCTCTCTAGGGTTAGTCACCACAGACAGTTTTCCTTAATGCTCCTGTCCCTTATTTGCATATGTTAGCTTTCACAGGCTCATCTAAAGAGTGTCAACCATCACAATGTGTATGGCAATAGGTAGTTCAGAATCTCCAATGTATAACCTGAACTTTTTTAACCCCAAAGCAAATGCTATGATGTAGATGGTCTAATGTCTCTTACTCATAAAGACTGTTACAGTTTCATTAAGTGGGAAATAAAAATATCAAAGATGTTAAAAGTGGGTGCTTGACTGGTGGCAGGCATTGCAGATTGTCACCCAAGGCCTTGTGCTATAGTGAAAAGAGCATTGAGTTTGAAGTTCAAAGACCTGGACTTGAATTTCAGTTTGCCACTTTCCAGCTGTGGGGACTTGGCTAAATTACTAATATTTCCGACTATCCATTTACCCATCTCAAAATTGAGCTAATAAATAGGTACCTCATGGGATTTCAGGAAAGTGGTATAACTGAGAACTCCTCTCAAGGCCAGACATTACATGGTAAGAAGCAAAAAAAAAAAAAAAAAAAAAGTTAAATATTCAAAGAAGAAGAGGCACTGCTCCTCTATTCTCAGTTCTAGGCAGAATGAGATGTGGGAAATGGAAGGAAAAAAGTTTTGTTGAGTGTTTATTATGTACCACGTACTCTCACATCTATTATATCACTTAGTCCTCTCAACACACCTGTAGAATTAGAATTATTCCCAGTTCACAAAATAAGGACACTGAAGCTCAAAAAAATTAGGCAATTTCCCTCAAAGTTACATATTTAGTAAGTGACAGAGCTGAGATTTAGATTTTTATTAGCTGTATGCCTAAGAAGACATGAGAGGAGCTACTCAAGGACTCACCATCTCCTTTGGTGTCCTAAAACCATGCAGTCCAGCCACTCCCTAGCCTTGGAGAAAAGGGGGTTCTCCTGCTAGATTACAAATTCCATGAGGTCAAGAACCATGTTTGTTATATCCAGTTTTCTATAAGGTTGCTAATTTATTTTTCTTGTGTTTGGGACTTCTTTGTATATTAGAGAGATTTCTCCCTTTGTACGTAATAAGAATTGCAAATATTTTCACTAGTCTATCATTCGTCTTTTGACTTTGCTTCTATCATTTTATATTTTTGTTTATTGTCTGTGTCTTCTACCAAGCTCCATGAGGGCAGGGATTTTATCTTATTCACAACTATATTCCTAATGCCTTGCTTATAGTAGGTGTTCAATAAATATTTGTTAATGAAAAATAATTATTCCTGTTGTACAGGCCTGAAAATGAGGTGACATGTAAATATTGAAAGCTTTGATCATCCCTTGACCCTGGTGCCTAATGACTGAGGACCCAGAATTAATCGAGATTGGAGATTCATTAAAGAAAGCCCTAGACACAGTGGCAGGAGACTGAGTTCCAGGCCCAGCTATGCCATGGCTTGTAGTATGAACTTGGGAAATTTCCTTCTTTGCTCTTCTTTATAAATGTGGTGGACTATATGGTCTTTAAGAACCCCCTTCTCCCATTTAAGAATTTTTCAAATGGTTTGGGTGATAGAGATACCAAAGATAATGCAACTGACCAGAACCCTACCCTCCCAGAACTCATGCTCTAATGAGAGAAAAAGGCACTCACCAAACAATCTCACAGTAAAAATACAAGGTTTTGTAGGATAAATATAGGGTGTTATGAGAGAAAATAATAGTAAATCTAATCTTGTATAAGAGTTTAGGTAAGTCTTTCTTCCAAATGGCCTAAAACTGACATCTGAATGATGATCCAGACTAAGTAAAGTTCTCTGAGCCTTGGTTCTTTAATATATATATTATATATATATATAATATATATATATAATATTAATATTAATTATATCATGTTTATATATTATATATTATTTATTATTATATATAATATTTATTATACAATTTATAATTTTATTATAAACTATATTTATATTATGTTAAACACAAACATATTCATATAAATCCTAACCTAACATGTGTGAGAAAAGTTTTCTAAACTATAAAATGATAATATGAATGTTAGGGATAACTTTTTTCATGTGGCTGGGGATTTCTCTGGACCTGTTTGGAACTTCGTGGGTGGCTTTTACTCCAGGACCCTTTGAGGTTGAACCTGAGCCTGAACCTGAGACTCATAGGGGGATCTGCTGCTCCTTCTAGTAGTGTGAAGCAAATACCATCTGTCTCTGACAAACAAAGACCTGTTTTGGAGCCTGAGAGTGTTCCTAACTACATATTAAGCCCACTTCTCTGACTCACTGATGCTATCAGATATCCTGGAAAGCAGCTTGGCTTGTCTCAATGCTTGATAAAGGAGGTAGGATGAGGGGTACTTTGTGGGCCCCTCTGGACAACTTGACCCTATCCAGGAGATGGTCAGCTCTTGGACATTGCGGCATGGATTCCCAGCATCCACAGGTTTTCCCATATTCTCATTATCTATTAAGTGTAAACAGGGAGAAGAAAGGGGGTTGGCATCTGGAGACTCCAGCACACTGTGTTGATAAGACTAGGGATACAGGAAGCGGGGGAAGTGTGCCAACAGTTGGCTAATGGCTACTATGTCCCAGGCACTGTGCTGGATGCTTTATGCACATCCTCTCATGTAACCTTCACAACTATTCTAGGAGGTAGCAGCTGTTCTTCCCTTTCCACGAATGAAAAAAATGAAGCTCAGAGTGCTCAAATGATTCATTTCAAGTCACTCAGTTAGCAGCTGAGTGCTTGAAGTTCAAACCAACATTACTACTTTCTTCTATACCACATGCCACTTGGAAGAGTCATTTTAGTAACTTCCACTGCCTCCAGGGTGGACAGTACCAATTTTTATTGCAAAGCAGGGGGAGAATTGTTTGTAAATTTGGGGAGATTGCAAATATAGAGTTTCTCTCACTTCTCTTGCCATGAGCTATTTTCCTCTGGCAGGAAGTTGATCCTCTCATCTCATCTGAACCATGCCTGTTGTGGTTTAAGTCAACTTCCTCTCCCCTTATCCTACTTCTCCTCCAAACATTCGTCCCTGAGTTGCAAGCCTCCAGCCTCTTGTGCCCCTTTTGAACCTCCCTCTTTGACTCCTAAGCCAAACAAAGGCATTTCAGAACTCATATTAAGGACACTCTCACTTCACCTGCTTCCATTACTCCACTGGCTCTGCTCACAGAAACTTCATCCAGCCTAATGGCCTCTTCTCATATGTCATCCTGCTTGGTCCTTCATATGTTGATCACAACCAACTTAAAACAAATCTCTTTCCAATGCCCACTCCATCATTCTTCAGTTCACTCAAAGTTCTTAGAAAAGTAGTTTCTAAAGGTTGCCTCGTTGTTTATCCTCCTAATTCACCATAACTTAGCTTTCTATTTGTTTTCTATCCCCATTTATGCACTGACCCTGCTATCTGGTGTCACCTAATTACCATGAACGCCTTCTCAACAAAGCCAAAAGCCTCTTTACTAGCTCTCATCTCCCTCAATGTCTCTGCAACAGATGCCTCTGTCAGCCATTCATTCTTTCTCGAAGTCCTGTGGTTTAGAAGTTATCCTCTCTCTTCAGAACGAATTTTGTCATCAGTGTCACACAAGCAGGGCTCAGATGAGATGTAAAGATCAACTTTCTGCCAGAAGATCATAGCTTATGGCAGGGACTGTCTTCTTCATTTGTTTCCCTAGTGCCTAACACAGCACCTGATCCAGAGTAGTGTTCGGTGAGAATAGTTGAATTTGCTTGCCTACATTCCTCTTATTTGCTTATCTTCCTGACTACTTTCCTTGGCTTTCTTCATGAATTCCTCTTTCTTTTCCTGCTCCTTATTACGATAGTGTTTCCCTGAGTTCTATATCTTTCTCTGTGTGTATGTGCATGTGTCTGCAGCTTGCTCACCCTCTATCTCCCTCACCTCTACATTAGTAGATTCAATTGAATATTGAGCATATCCCCCTGAATGTCTAAGAAGTCCTCATGTCCCTGACCCTATACCTCAAACCTTCTCATCATCCTGAAGGGAATCCATATCTTCATGAAGGGAATCCAAGATAGAGAGATCAGTCATCTTTGACCACCATTATATATTTTTATTAATACTCTGATTATAACACTTCCTTGTATCATGATATTTTATGCCCCTGTCTTCCTCTTGTTATAGCCTGGAGTTCCCTCAAGGGCAAGGGGCCCTTGGTTAATTTCTGTATCCTCAGTTTGGGGCACAAAGTAAGTTAGCATTTAGGAAATGTTAGCTGAATGAATGAATGGTAATGAGGTCAGCCACCAGAGAGCCTGTATTAAGGGAGAGGGTAATCTTATTCTTAATGATTAAGATGAAAATGAATATATATAATTCATATATATATATATATACATATATATATATATATAATTCATATATATATATATATATATATATATATATATATATATATATATATATATATAATGCTTATTTTCAGTTGATGATTTCTTTCTCCTTAAAGTTTGGTATTTATTGCCAAGACGGTCTTTCAACAACACTGTTCTAATGGGGTTACTTCACTGCTTAAAAATGATCAGTGGTTCCCCATTGCCTGAAGCTAAAAGTTGAAAATTCCTCAGCCAATTAGTCAGGACCCTTCACAACCTGTCCACAACCTATGTCTTCACCCTTATCCACACATCCTATGTTCCAACTACGACACCACTTATACGCTAGTAGTATACCTCTGACCTTTCCATATGCCTCTCTGTGGACCTGGAAGGTTTCCTAGCCCCCTCACATCTATCCTGACAGGTGACCTTGTGTTTGTTCTTCAGGCTCAGCTCAATTATCATCTCTGGGAAACCACTCTTGGCTCCCCTAGACGAAGTCTCCTGTACTATGTATATACCTCAATTACGGCCTGAAAACATTGCATTTAGGTTATCTGTTTACATGGCTAGAAGGAGAGATCTATCAGGCAGGGACCTTAACTTAACTTGTTTTGGGATTCCCAGAGCCTTTAGAGTAAGTTCCAGCATGAAGCAGACTTTCTGTAAACTCTTGTTAAATCTGATTAAAATGCTTATTGAAAGATCCTTTCCATACATGTTCAGTCTCCAACTCCAGTCTTGCCCCAGTCCAAATCTCTTCAGATGACAGGGTTATCTCTTTTCTTAGGCTCCATACCTAGCACAGAGTAGGCTCTTAGTGAAAGACCTAGAATCAGATTCTGGCTGGAGGTGAAAATAGGATGGCACAGCAATTGGGTTTTCTTTTAAACTTCTACTTTCTTCCCATGGACATACTGATAGAAAATTTGAAAAGAAATGAACACAGTTTCAATCAGGGTTATGTTCCTGTCACCTTAAGTAAGGAAGAAAAGGAAATTAAAATCTGAGAGAAAAGCGAAAACCCAGGCATGGGGGGGGCAGTAGAGGGAGGAAATCTGTCATCTAAAGTCAAAAGGAGCAAAGTTATAAATAGACTTCTGTCCCTTGGGCAGTTATTAGAAAAGTAAGTAGGTTCAATTGATTTAATGACTACTTTTCTGAGAGTTCACAGAACTCCTGATCCTTATTTAGAGGCTAAGAGAGAGTTTACAAAATGCAGACATAGAATGGTATAGGACAAGAACCTAGGTAGAACAAGGTTATGACCTAGGCCTAGATCCTGGCTTTGCCATTGACCCACTTGGGCAAGTTTCTTGCCCTCTTGCACTTCACTGTCCCCATCTGCAAAATAAATAAATTGGCTTCTTGACATTACAGAATGAGATAGAAGTGCCTTCTAAGGATATGGGCTTACTTCTTGGGCTGCATTCCATGGGCCTACAAGCCCCTGTGCTTGCCCAGCTTCAAGACTGAAGAAAGGGCCCAGATTCAGCGACAGTGGTTTAATGGATGGGAGATCTTACATGTCTGAAGCAAGGTGCTGGAGCAGCACCACACCGTATGGGGCGGAAGGTGGGCAGGACGTGGCAGCAGGCCTCGCTTCCAGGGGTAAGGGGAGATTGCCAGTTATAGCGGGAATTGACGTCAGGTTGACTCACCAGTTACCAGGGAAACTAGCAGAGGAGAACGCCCCACACAGCCCCTTTGATAAGAACAGTCACTAGCTGGGGCCTGGGGCAAGTATGTAGGAAAGTCAGTCATGTTAGTAGGGTGTAGATAAAGCAGGCACTGGTCGAGTTGGGGATGTACAGAAAGCAAGAGAACAGCCATCTTGAGTGGCCTGACCATACACTTCTCAGAGATCTCTCATCTTGGGGCACAGGGTTCAGTTTTACATGACCTCAAAACTCCATTTCTGAGAAGATACCTGGAGTTGACCTGACCATAGTCAATGAACTGACTCATACAAGACAAAATCACAGGAAATGGATGTAATAACAAAGGGTTTTTTGTTTGTTTTTTGTATTTTTAATTCCAGAACAAATATAATCCCCAAACAGCTGGGGAATTGTTAGCTGAACAACAATTTCTCTCTTGCTCAGAAAAATTCATTCTGGAAACCAAATTAATCACAAAATTGCTTGATGAAAACACAGACAGGACAAAGGACATTAGATGAACTTAATGAATTCTTCCTTTCTCCAAACCTCCTCAACTAAAATGGGGTGAAAATGAGGGTCAGGGTAACCTATTTATTTTCTCTGTCCCTGAGACACTACCATGGATACAATGAGCACTTTCAGCTCTAGGTCCTGTTTTTTTCCAGTGTTCATACAGAATCCCCACCCACCCTTCTGTGTTATTTCTGCAGATGAGCTAATCTTGTTGATGAGCTTTCTAGAACTTCTTTAATACCCTATCAGACCTCTTGAGATTCCACCTTAATTAGATTTTTGATTTCTGTGAAGCTCTGTTCTTTCCTACTTTGATTAGTGAGAGCTTCTATCCCCTTAAGGACTTCTCCAGATGGCTAATCTAGTACGTGCTGATTTTACTGAGCAAAATCTCAGAGGAACCTTTGCTTTGGGTAGAGGGAAAGGAGGAAGAGGGTCTCACTTTGCCCCTACTCTTATGTACAAAGAGCTCTGCTCTCTCCCCTGATAGAAATTGGAGTGAGCTCAAGGGACTCTGGAAGATTCAGGGGATTTGCAGATGCATTTTATTTCTGTTGAGGTTATTGATTTGAGAAGTTTGGTAACCAAAGTGTTGCACTGTTATCAAGGTGAAATACTATTTCATGGGAAAAGCCTTAGGCCTCGTTGAAGTTGCTTTCATGGTGAGGCAGGATTGGTGAGAATACTATTCAAAGAGAAGTTATCCTCTCCTTCTTTCCCCTGCATTCCTCTCCTCTACTTTCCTTTTTATTTCTACTCATTCCTCTCTCATCTTCTCTTCCTTCTTTCTTCTCCCATTTTCCTCTCCTTCTCTCCTTTATCTTCTTCTATTCTCTTCCTCAAGCTGGGAGCTGGGATAGATATTAGGACCAGTGTTAAGGTAAACCTGAGCCTGAGGTTATAACTGGCTGTAGCACTTTGAGTTGCAGAGAGAAGAGGGGGAGGGGGAGGGGGAGGGGAGGAGGAGGAGGAGGAGAGGGAGAAGGAGGAGGGGGAGGGGGAAGAGGAGGAGGGGGAAGGGGGAGGGGAGGAGGAGAAGGAGGCAGAGGAGGAGGAGAAGGAGGCAGAGGAGAAGTAGAAGAAAAGAGGGCTATAGAAAATAAATGAAAATGGATTTGAAACTTTCATCAGATCTCCTCCCATGAAAGCACAAAGATTTTGGACTTTATATCTAACCCTCTTCCAAGGCTCCTGCCCCGACCAAGATAAAGCTTATCTACCCAAAACATTGCGTTGCAGTTTCTGCTCTTCCTGGAAATATCTGCTGCTAAGAAAAGCTTTGCTGACATCCAAAGGCAAAACCATACTGTCAATGGGCTCACAGATGACTTACTCCCTCTGCATCCAAGATGGAGTCTCCCCGTACACTTCTTCCTGAGCAGTGCCAAGAGTCTGGTGTGCCCATTTAGTTTTTAGTTCAGATGAGACTATCTCAGTCCTACCCTAGTTGATCAGGCCTAGAGTTGAAGAGTGATATACTTATCCATCAGACAACCTGAGGCAAAAGCGCTTCATCTCTGCAGGCTTCAACTTTCTAACAGGAAGATGGGGTCATGGACTAGTTAATGTCTCCAAGCTATAAGAGCCCTTAGGCAACAAATATCCCCACTTCCTTGTTATACAGATGAGAATGCTGAGACTGAACAAAATTTAAAAATCCATGCGGAAAAGGGATTAATTTATGCCTGGCACATAGTAGACACTTAGTAAATGCCAGTTCCTTTCTGCGCCATTTAAAGAACTTTTAGCAGGAATGGCTCTAACAGCAAAGCGATTCCTCAGGTTGCATCCAGTGCTGTTCCTGCGTACTACACTGCCTCCAGATGGCTATTAACCCTAGTCAGGTGGACTATGTACATCTCTGGCTCTTTTTTACCTCCTGGCCTTTGAAATTCCCTTCAACCCATGTCTGAATCCTTCTCATCCTTCAGGTCTTAACTTAAAATATCCTTTTCATGGGATGGCCCCCCTTCCAACCAAAGAGTAGCTCTCCTTATCCTTTTTCTCTCACACAGTAAAAACCCTACTGATTTTCTTCACAGTATAATGCTTCCTTCCATTTTGAATAATTTAATTTTGGGTCAATTTACATGTTTATTGCTGGTCACCTCCCTGGTTCTGGACACTGCATTTTGTGACTGTGAGCTCTGTGAGAAAAACAGGAACTGTGTTTTATTCACTGATATATTAGCTAATGCTTAGTACCTGGCACATGGTAGGAGACATTAAATAATATTTAGTGAGTAAATGACTGCTGCCTCTGACCCAACATAAGTCAGGATGAGAGAAGTTGACATTACTGGGGTCAGTGTTATACTTAGGCTGAAATGGAGAAGTTGAAGTCATGGAAAGGCCAAACAGCTATTAAGTTGGATGGACATGAGGCTCCAGCAAGAGCAGAGCTCAAGCTCTGGGCATGGAGGGACCATTAGTTCAGTGCAGTTGAGCAGTTTAGTAGGGAAAGAGGCTGCTTTACGGACCACTGCTCTGGGCCTCAACATCCTCAAATGTAAAACAAAGGTCAGGGCTTCCCTGGTGGTGCAGCGGTTGGGAATCCGCCTGCCAATGCAGAGGACACGGGTTCGTGCCCTGCTCCAGGGGGATCCCACATGCCGTGGAGCGGCTAGGCCCGTGAGCCACAACTACTGAGCCTGCGCGTCTGGAGCCTGTGCTCCGCAACAAGAGAGGCCGCGATAATGAGAGGCCCGCGCACCGCGATGAAGAGTGGCCCCTGCTTGCCACAATTAGAGAAAGCCCTTGCACAGAAACGAAGACCCAACACAGCCAAAAATAAATAAATAAATTTATTTAAAAAAAAAAAGGTCATAATCGTTGCCCTGCCTACACTACAGGGCTGTTGTCAGATCTGATGTAATAATAGATGTGAAGAAGGAAAGTAGGATGGGGTGGGAACTCATGAGTGGGTGGCTTATCTGCCACCACCCCTAGCCCACGCTTGGCCTGAGGTGGCCTCTGTAACCGCCTCCCCAGCGGTTACTCACTGCAGAGTCATTGTGAAAGGGAAGTCCCAGCAACAGCAGTCTGGACTTCTAGCCCATACCTCCTCAGTTGCTCAAGAATGACAGTTGGCTTTTGCATCAGTCCCTCTGTACCATTCTTCCTCCATCCTACCCCCATACTACCTCCCCAAAGCCTACGTGTGGCAATTTCCAAGCTGGTATTTCCCCACTTCTGTGGCAATATTCTGGTCTCTCAGAGTCTCAGGGACCCTGGGATGGGGACCTCAGGTGATGGAGGCGGAAGAAGCCAGGTTTTCTGAACCCCTCAACATGACAGTTGGCCTGTCTGGGAACATGTCTATCAGGCCATCCTGCTTTCCCCTGCACTACTTATACCTTTTGGAGTTTAGGTTAATTTGACAACTTGGATTGGTCTTCTTAGGGCCCAGCATTGGTAATTCAGCTTAGATCAGATCAGATCCCATAACTGGTAAACAGGTTAGAAGCCTAGGTTTAGCTATTCTTATCTCTACCTCACTCCCATATCATTAATCACAGAAATTATGTTGATCATGTTGGAGGGTAGGAAGGGGAAGACACACATCCTTGGCAATGTCCTCTTCATATTTTTTTATTCATTAATTTACAAACACATGAGTACTTACTCTGAGTCAGGTCCCTGTTTAGTGGGGAAGATAACCAAATAAACGGAATGGTTCAATTAGGACAAAGTGCTAATCACTATGATATATTCAAGTATAATATGTAATACAATATGTATAAGCTATGTTATAGTATATATAATATGTAATATAGTACATATAAACTACAGTGGCAAAACAGGAGTGATTAACTTCCTGGGGAGGGCAGGAGAAGTTTCACAGAGAAGATTTTAAGTGAGACTTGAAGGATAAATTAGATGATAGCAGGCAGTTTATGGGTAGAGGTGGGAAGAAGAGCATCATAGGCATTCTAGAAGAGTATCCTAAAACACATGTGCAGACATGTAGATGAAGCAGGTAATTTTGGGTGACTAAAATTCTGTGTGGTTTGATCACAAAATTTATGTTGAGGAGTGGCAGGAGATGAAACTGAATAGATGTGCAGGTCCAAATCACTGAGAACATAGAATGTCATGCTGAGTTTAGAATTTGTCCCCCAAACAATGGAAAGTTATTGAAGGGAATACTAAAATTTATTTAGTAACTCCCTGAAGTATATTTTCTGAACCCAGATGCGAACAAACAGTCTAACAAATGTGCATGTAATTATGGGAGCAATAAGACCAAACTTTTAGACCTGAAGTTATGCTGGGAAATCTGAAATCTATGTCTACCATATTTATGATTATCATTGCCTAAAGATAGAATGTCCATTTTTGGATCAAAGATCTATAAATATAGATCAAAATATTATTTTTTATACTTGCTTCCAGAAAGCCAAACTTTCTCAAAGGATCAAATATTAGCCAAAAAGGAGAAAAAGAGACAGTTCAGCAAGAAAAATAAGATTCTGCTAGCAAGAAGACAATAAGGGGTTGCCAAGAAACCCTGAAATTCTAGGCCTAGGGATGAAGGAATTGGAACCTGGGGGAACAGGTATAGATACTAGATGGTAATCAATATCTTGACCCCTCTCACCACACATCCTTCTTCTCAGAAATATCTTATTTATGTGTCTCTTTATGCAGCTATTCTTTATGTATTTAAAACTAAAAGGAGGACTAGATTCAGTCCAAGCTCTGAGGAACAGTATTATGGGCTGAGTTGTGTCCTCTAAAATTCATATGTTGAACCCCCAGTACCTCAGAATATGATTGTATTTGGATATAGGGCTTTTAATGAGGTAATTAAGTTAAAATGTGGCCATTGGGATGGGCCCTAATCCAATCTGCCTGGTATCCTTATAAGAAGAGGAAATTTGGACACAAAATGAGGCACCAAGAATGTGTACACATGGAGGAAAGACCATGTGAGGACACAGTGAGAAGGTGGCCACCTCCAAGACAAGAGAGAGGCCTCAGGAGAAGCCAAACCTGCTGACACCTTAAAGTTCTAACCTCCAGAACTGTAAGGAAATATTTTTTGTTTGTTTTTTAAGCCACCCAGTCTGAATTTTTTATTATGGCAACCCTAAAAAACTAATACAGGCAGAGACCAATTTTTTTTAGTCCATTGCCCACTGATGTCTCTCTCAGGGCATTATGAGTCCCTGGCAAAGGGAGACCTTCTTAGTAGTCTGGTTAAATCTCTCTCCTCCTCTTTAAGCACTATGACCAGGCCACCTCATTGGCAGCAGCACCTAAGCAATGAGGCCAGTTTCCTTTCTCTTTTACTTCAGGTCTGGACAAGGCACCACATGATTTTGTCACAGGCATATTTTGTCCCACTGTGAGGTCTCCAAAAACAGTCAGAAACAGGATAGCCATGGCAGGAGTAGCATAGGTGGGAGGTCCCACCAACTTTTAGGTAAAGCCAAATGGAAAGGCAGAAAAGTCCTGCATTATTATTCAAGAGAGTTTCTGTGTTCAGCTCTGCTCATAACTAGTTGTGTAACTCTTAAACACAACCCTTAGTCTCTCTAAACCTTGGCTTTCTCATCAATAAACAGGTGACAATATGTATCTCACTGGACTCTTACAGTGACTAAATGAAATGATATGCAGGGATTTCCCTGGTGACGCAGTGGTTAAGAATCCGCCTGAGCAACTAAGCCTGTGCGCCACAACTACTGAGCCTGCACTCTAGAGCCCACGAACCACAACTACTGTGCCCATGTGCCACAACTACTGAAGCCCATGAGCCTAGAGCCCGTGCTCCACAACAAGAGAAGCCACCACAATGAGAAGCCTGCACACTGCAATGAAGAGTGGCCCCCACTGGCCACAACTAGAGAAAGCCTGTGCACAGCAACAAAGACCCAACACAGCCAGAAAGAAAGAAAGAAAGAAAGAAAGAAAGAAAGAAAGAAAGAAAGAAAGAAAGAAAGAGTGAGTAAAGCCTCTTTATAATAAAATCAGACTTGTTTAACCTTTAAAAAGAAAAAAATGATATGTAAGAGCTGATTATTATAAATTCTGGAGGAGTTGAACTTTGGATAGTTATCGTGAAGGTGTGTCAAATCCCACAAGGATCACATCCTCCAACCAACCCCATCTCCTCTACTTGCTCCTGTAGAGGTCAAATTAGACCAAATTTGTTTGTTTGGAAAATGAATCAAACATAATCAACAAGAAACATATGAGCTCAGCCTTTTGCAGAAAGAGTTGAGCCTGAAAAAGGGATTTGGACACGTATTACTGGTGTGATGGAACTCGAATGTGTCCCAAGTCTCAATAAAAGGACCAGTTGTGTCCCAAGTCCAGTGTTTAGGAAGACATAGCAGGAATGGAATTTAGTATATAGAAAACAGTAACCTATTCAATTATGTTGTAATTTGGCTGAAGTTACTGTTGTGTTGTCACAACAGACAGGAGGTTGAGGGGGATAGTCTCCTTGGAGGCTAGAGAAAGAGGAGACAAAAACAAAAGAATGTGTTGATGCGCCGCTGACACTATCCAAGGAGAAGGGCCACTGATGAGATGTGGCTTAGAGGCAGCATGTGTAATACAGCTTCGGGATTTCGGTGGACAGTGAGTTCAGTATGCATCAGTTGTGAAATGTGGTGGCCAAAAAAGTCAGACTACAGAATGTTTTCCCTTATGGGCACCACACTCTGAGAGGAACATTGACAAACTGGGACAGCCGAGACCCCCACATTTCCCTAGAGTGGCTATGGGTTCAAACCTCCCCCTGGAGCAGCCCTAACTTCCAAACTCACTACGGCCCAGCCCTTATCACAGCCTAGCCTCAAACCATATCCTGAAGCTTTCATCAGCCAGAGAGCCATGAGTCCTGGAGAATTTGAAGTCTTATATTCTTCTGCTTCTTAAGTTTCAAGGTCTTAAAATGATGAGTCAATTAAAGTAAAGGCCATTCTATTTTGTTATAAAGCATCATAAATAAAAACTATTTAGGCCAATGCTGCCTACCACAACCCAAACTGTTTTCTGTGTTAGGAAGACTTTCTTAGGTCCCAAGCCTAGATGGGCTTCTCAGTCAAGCATGGAAAGGCTGGAAATGTGGGAGTAGAGACCAGATGAAATGGACTACTTCTCCAAATTTTTTGGACTTCCTCATACAACTCTTAGGAGCAATTCTTGCTCAGGATTGTGGTTTTCCTCACAGTGGATGGTGTCTCTCCACTGGATCATTGGAGTTTGATGGATCACATTCTGGGGCCACACTTTATCCTCCATTCCATGTTTCTTGAGGTTGAAGGTGGTTTCTCACTGCATAGCATGACAGAAGTGGCAAGCATCCTTGAACTTGCTGTTACTGTCTTCTTGAAAGAGTAAGTACAAAAAAGTCTGAGGTGCTCTTATCATCCTCTGTCCTTATACTGTCTGTTGTTGTGATTGATGTTCTTGTTCGTGTTGATATTGTTGCTCCTGTTTTTAAGCATCTTGATATTCTTGCTATTGCTCTGAGTTTTGATGTTGCTAATATCATTGCTCTTGCTGGTGTTGATAATGCTATAATGGAGTACACAGTCTTACTGAGGTTCCACAAGTCACAGTTTCCCTAGTTTCTGCAGAAAACATTTGGTTTACCCATCACATATTTCTGCTGGCTTTCCTAGAAGGATTCTGGCAGTGGACTTGTCCTGGGGATACAGAGGATAGTCTCTTCCTCATTTTTGGCCAAAGATTAATATTGAAGTGCTAGATTATCTATTCATCCAGTGCCTTTATAGCTAACTTTATTTCATAAAGCAATACTTTTCAAGCAGATTGTGATCCTAGAGCTAATGAGAAACAGCCTTAGAGGGTGATTGTCTTCAGGAGATGAGAGATCCTTTCCTATTGGTTCTGGCTCTTTGAATGGGAGCACTGCTACTCATCCTTTCTCTATTGCAGCCTACCTAATGGCCCACCAGCCTGAATTCCTCAATCCTTTTAGTCAAAGTACTTTTCTCTTATAGCACTTATAATTATTTGTAACTAGTTAATTAATAGTTTAATTAATATCTATCTACCCATTTAACTGATCATAATTTTCATGAGGGCAGGAATTATATCTCTTTTGCTCAACATTATATACTCTGGAGTCTGGAACATAGCAGGTGTTCAACAAATAGTTGAAAAAAAGAATCAATGGATATTAAGAAAAGTCCACTTGCCTCTTAACATTCAAAATGCTAACACAAGCTAACATTGTGTACATTTATTTAGTGGCATTTTATATATAAACCTCTAATGTGATTCAAAAAAAAAAGATAAACCAAAATGGAAATATCAGCAAAAGGATTTGAACAGGCATTTCACGGAAAAGGAAAACCAAATGGTTGTTAAATATATAGAGGATCTGCTGGGTCTGCTGTGGCTTGGACCCAAGGATGGGCACCCCTCCAAGACTGTGACCTTGGCACCGGGAGCAGGCCCTGCGCTCTGTCTTGAGTGCTCCTCATAGATACCCACAGCAAATGGGTGGGTGCTGCCCTGGGTGAGGGAGCCTGGGCTGGGACACCAGGTCTGAGAAAAAGGTGGTGGAATAGAAGGACCTGAGATCACCTTCTCTCACAAAAACACCAAAATCACAACTACCTGCTGAATAACCATTGACAAAAAAGACTGTAACCTACCAAAAAAGATATTCTACTTCCAAAGACAAAAAGAAGCCACAAGGAGATGGTAGGAGGGGTGCATCTGTGATACAATCAAATCCCATGCCCACTGGGTGGGCGACCCACAAACTGAAAAATAATTATATTGCAGAGGTTCTCGCACAAGAGTGAGAATTCTAAGCCCCACATCTGGCTCCCAAGCCTGGAGGTCTGGCATTGGGGGAGGAGCCTCCAGAACATTTGGCTTTGAAGGCCAGTGGGCCTTGATCACAGGAACTCCACAGGACTGAGGGAAGCAGAAACTCCACTCTTGGAGGGCACACACAAGGTCTCATGTACACCGAGACCCAGGAGAAAAAAACAGTGACTTCATAGAAGCCTGGGCCAGACCTACCTGGTGGACTTGGAGAGTCTCCTAGGGAGGTGGGGGGCAGCTGTGGTTCACTGCAGGGACAAGGACACTGGTGGTAGAGGTACTGGGGAGTACTCACTGGCATGAGCCATCCTGGAGGTTGTCATTTTGACACCAAGACCTGGCTCCACCCCATAGCCCATAGGCTCCACTGCTGGGATGCCTCTGGCCAAACAACCAACAGGGCAGGAATGCAGCCCTACCCACCAGTGGACAGGATGCTTAAAGTCTTCCTGAGCCCACAGCTGCTTCTAAACACACCCCTTGACATGGCCCTGCCCACCAGAGGGACAAGACCCAGCTCCACCCACTAGTGGGCAGGCACCAGTCCCTCCCACCAGGAAGCCTGAACAAGCCTCTTAGACCAGCCTCACCCACATGTCCAGCCTGTCCACCTCCAGGACACTTCTCCCCCAAAATGTGTGGTTTCCTGTCAGTCTGGAGGTTCCTACTTTTCTTTGTCTGCCCATAGACACCCGCTGTTTACAAGATGCATGCTTTCCTGCCACCTGGCCCCTGCCGCCCCTTTCTCTGCTCATATCTAGCTATCTGCCTGCTGTAACAAATCTGTTAACATTCTTATAAACATGAGTTGATTAACTAAGACAATTGATTATTTAATTAACCATTGGTTAAATTATTTATTGCACAAGCTAAAGTCTACCCTGTGGACTGGGACAATTCATTCCAGATTCAAGTAATTTGACTTGTTGTCACACCAGTATTTACTTAGATTTGGAAAATTGGTTCACTAGAAGTATATACCTAAGTGTTGTGTTAAAGCTATCTGACTGCCATGAGAGAAGTGCCTGTTCTTGAAAAAGCTAAGATAGAATTGAAAAGATATCTATCCCTGCGTACTAAAAGATCAGTGAAAAGACATTCTAAGATTCCATGCTAACTGCAATCAAGATGTTATGTATCCTAGAGTGTTTAGCGAAGGCTTTGTGGAAAACATAGGACTTTGAATTAATCCTCCAAATATCTTTATAGGTACAGAGAAATAAAAACCGGATGGTGTTGGGCGTAGGGGAAGCAGCTTAAACCAATATATAAAGGTTGAAATGAACCTAATATATTAGGATAACTGACTGGGACAAGGGGTGAAAGCAAGAGGTGAGAGGCCCTGAATGTTGAAATTAAAAGCAAGATAACATGGACAGTGCTTTAGTATACAGGCTTTAGAATCTACTACTTGGATTCAAATCTTGCATTTCTTAACAGTTTGACTTTGGGAAAATAACCTAACCTTTCTGGGCATCAGTTTCCTCATCTGTTAAAAAAGGTTAATGATGCTACCCACATACTTCATAGTGTTTTGTAAGGATTTATAAGGAATTTATAAATGTTTATGGCTTGGTACCACATGAGGACATGTGGGAGTCTCAGCATAGAGGAGATGAGATCTCTCTTAGAGACGGATACATACACATAGAGTGATGGAGATATAAGACACAAAAAGAAAGAGCATTTAGAGAAGAACAGTAGCAGATCCCTGAGGTCCATGCCCTGAGGTCAGGAGGTGCAAACAGAGAGAAAGTCAGTTATGAAAGAGAAGCATCTAAAGGCAGAAGAATGCCTAAAGATCACTGAACAAGTTTCAAGGACTGTTTTATCTGGTGGGGGAAAATAAGTCAATTTCTTGGTATGTTTCCAGTTCCTGGAATCCTAGGCCTAAATGCTGCTCAACTGGCCCTGAGTAAGAATGACCTTTGTTGGTATTTTGGCTCAGAATGTAAATGTGTCATACTGGTCACAGCCACGGCTCAATGTGGCTTCTCTGGGTCCTAAGACCATATGTCTGAAGAAAATGTGCAGGAAATGGAAATTAACTGTGAGGTATTTTAAATTAAAGTGTTGTTAATGAGTCTTCAAAATGCTTGAGGCTTTAGTGTTCCTTTGGTTATATTTCTTGACAGGAACTAGATGGTTATCAACAGTACTGAACTTGGAATCCTGTTCTGCCTCCTTCCCTTAGCATGGAGTAAGTCAGTCTCTGAACCTTTGTTTCTTCTGGAAAACAAAGAGCTGAACTTGCCTCTTAACATCCCTCCTAGGATTGTTGAAGAACCCAGTGGTTGTGAGAGGACTTTGCTCATGGTAAGCCCCAGGCTAATAATTATTTACCTGAGATTGGTCTAGATGTCTGGAATCTGTCTCATTGTTTTTGAATTTCTTTCTCCACATATGCCTCTTCTCCTCAATTTTGATCAACATCAGGACACCTGGAAGGTAGGAAATCAGTGTTTGGTCCCCTTTTGGCCCTGGGTTTACACTGTGTCTCTGGATAAGCTTAAAAATAATTTACTTGAATCCCTATCAAACTACCACTGGCATTTTTCACAGAACTAGAAAAAAATTTTTCACAATTTGTATGGAAAAGCAAAAGACCCTGAATAGCCAAAGCAATCTTGAGAAAGAAAAATGGAGCTGGAGGAATCAGCCTCCCTGACTTAAGGCTATACTACAAATCTACAGTAATCAAGACAGTATGGTACTGGCACAAAAACAGAAATATAGAGCAGTGGAACAGGATAGAAAGCCCAGAGATAAACCCACGCACATATGGTCACCTTATCTTTGATAAAGGAGGCAAGAATATACAGTGGAGAAAAGACAGCCTCTTCAATAAGTGGTGCTGGGAAAACTGGACAGATACATGTAAAAGTATGAAATTAGAACACTCCCTAACACCATACACAAAAATAAACTCAAAATGGATTAAAGACCTAAATGTAAGGCCAGACACTATCAAACTCTTAGAGGAAAACATAGGCAGAACACTCTATGACATAAATCACAGCAAGATCCTTTTTGACCGAGCTCCTAGAGAAATGGAAATAAAAACACAAATAAACAAATGGGACCTAATGAAACTTAAAAACTTTTGCACAACAAAGGAAACCATAAACAAGACCAAAAGACAACCCTCAGAATGGGAGAAAATATTTGCAAATGAAGCAACTGACAAAGGATTAATCTCCAGGATTTACAAGCAGCTCATGCAGCTCAATATGAAAAAAACAAACAACCCAATCCAAAAATGGGCAGAAGACCTAAACAGACCTTTCTCCAAAGAAGATATACAGATTGCCAACAAACACATGAAAGAATGCTCAATATCATTAATCATTAGAGAAATGCAAGTCAAAACTACAATGAGATATCATCTCACACCGGTCAGAATGGCCATCATCAAAAAATCTACAAACTATAAATGCTGGAGAGGTTGTGGAGAAAAGGGAATCCTCTTGCACTGTTGGTGGGAATGTAAATTGATATAGCCACTATGGAGAACAGTATGGAGGTTCCTTAAAAAAACTAAAAATAGAACTACCATACGACCCAGCAATCCCACTACTGGGCATATACCCTGAGAAAACCATAATTCAAAAAGAGTCATGTACCAAAATGTTCATTGAAGCTCTATTTACAATAGCCAGGACATTGAAGCAACCCAAGTGTCCATCGACAGATGAATGGATAAAGAAGACGTGGCACATATAAACAATGGAATATTACTCAGCCATAGAAAGAAACAAAATTAAGTTATTTGTAGTGAGGTGTATGGACGTAGAGACTGTCATACAGAGTGAAGTAAGTCAGAAAGAGAAAAATAAATACCCTATGCTAACACATATATAGCCAATCTAAGAAAAAAAAAAAAGGTCATGAAGAACCTAGGGGTAAGACGGGAATAAAGACACAGACCTACTACAGAATGGACTTGAGAATATGGGGAGGCGGAAGGGTAAGCTGTGACAAAGTGAGAGAGTGGCATGGACATATATACACTACCAAACGTAAAATAGATAGCTAGTGGGAAGCAGCCGCATAGTACAGGGAGATCAGCTCTGTGCTTTGTGACCACCGAGAGGGGTGGGATAGGAAAGGTGGGAGGGAGGGAGAGGCAAGAGGGAAGAAATATGGGAACATATGTATATGTATAGCTGATTCACTTTGTTATAAAGCAGAAACTAACACACCATTGTAAAGCAATTATACTCCAATAAAGATGTTAATAATAATAATAATAATTTGCTTGTTATTTTTTTGATCTGCCTGACAAATGAACTAAACAGCTTAGTTAGTGTGTATGTGGGGGTGGGGGTGGGTGGCAATAGCTTAGAAAACATATTTGCCTATAAGCTTCAGAAATTGTGTAAATAGAGAGGTTAAAGTCCAAAGTACTCTGTCTGGCACACAAAGTCTGCTACAATCTGGCTCCAGACCTCACTCCTTCCTCCACTCCTTTACCCCTTCTCTGAAAATGCCGTATCTTTTCCTCAAGCCTTAATGCTTGCTGGTCCCTTGTCCTGAAATCATCTCCCTTTCCCTCCTTTCTCTGACAGGTAAATTACCCTATGTCCTTGGTGACCCAGCACATTCAATATGATGCTATCAATGCTCTAATCACATTGGGGTATAATTATTATATGTCTGCCTGTACTGAGAGAGAGACTGGGAGTTCCCTCTAAGATAGGATCTATTCATCTCCAGGTCTTAACACTGTCCCTGGTACAGACTAGTCACTTGGCATTTGTGGAAAGAAAGAAAGGGGAAAGAGAGAGTATGGAAAGGGAGAGGAGAGAATGAGGAAAGACACCTGGAAGGAACCCAGAATTCTAAGTCAAGTGATAAGGTTTGAATTCCATTCCAGCCTCTTTTTAACTGAGTGATATAGAGCAAATTACTTCACCTTTCTAAGCCTCAATTTCCTTATCTGTAATATTGGGTGAATACAGTCTAGTCCTGTCTGCTTCACTTATTTCATTCTACCATGGAACAAGAGAAGGAGAGAAAGGAAGTAGAGATGAGAGAGAAAGAAGAGAATGACATAAAAGAAAACTGCAACTTGCGAGAAAAGGGGAACAGTTTAAAGATGGGGTTGAGTGCCTCTGCTTGTAGGAAGAATAAAGACCACTAGAGGGCAATATTATGACAAGAAAAATTTTCCCAGTAGTACAGGGAACAGCCCACAGCTGGAATGGGCCAAGTCACACAGGAATTAGTACTGCTGGAGGGAGCCTCAGTCAGAACTTAGAGTCCCCTGTTAAACTGGTATGTCACGTCCCGGGTGATTGGCACTACGTATATGGGCCACAGCTGCCTAGTGTTCACAGCTGGAAAGAATGATTCATTATTTATTTGTTGAAAATAAGGCCATCCTTCATGAAACTGTTGGCATCTATCACTAAATTATGATGGCTTGAGTTCTCACAAGCATGCTAGAATGCCACTCTTCTGTCATCTCACAGCAGGGTCTAGGGTCTGTCATCCTGTCTCTGAGGCAGTCTCATGTCACTGCCCAAACTTTCAGTGCCTCCTCAGCCCCATTCCCACAATCCTTTCCATCAAGCACACCTTGGATTACAGTATTTATGTGCTCAGAAGCCACCAGTAATTCTTCATTGCCTACAGAAGAAAGTTAAAAACCCTTAGCCTGGTACTCAAAATTTACTATAATCTGTTTCCAAAGAACTTTTGCTTGTCTCACTCCTTACCTTTTCATCAACCTGCATGGAATGGCCAAGCTGAACTGCTCCCCAGTCTCTGAACATAACCCCTCCCTGCCTAATTCGATTGGCTTTACTTGGCTCCCTCCATTGGAATCCTCCCCAAGATGAGACTCTAATAATCTTTACTAACATTGTTATATAACATTTTTTTCCATGGAACCTCCTTTAATTCCACTAGTCACAAGTTACCAGAAGCTAGAATCTCCTCTGTGATTTATATATGCCTCTCACTTATATTAGATTTGTTTCATTCATTCACTTATTCATTTATTCTTTTGCTTAACATATATTTACTGGGCATTTATTATGTGCCAAGTGCCATGGAAAGAGCTCAGAAATTACCAAGGCTTAGTCATGGCCCTCCAGAAGCTAAGTGTCCACCTGGAGAATGACAGATATATCACAAAATCTTAGTTGTATATGTGTTATGTGATAATAGAGGTATACAAAAGGACTGAGAAAACTAGGTTAGAGCCAGATTGGAATGCCAGATAAGAGTTAGGATATGTCTTAGGATAAATTTTCTTCAAATACTTAGCATGTTAACATGTGTTTAGTGAATCACTCAATCCAGTAGAAAATGTCATTTGAATGAATTTTTGAATTGGAGAGGGCTGAGAATTTGTGAATTGGACCAAGGATTCCAGATGATATAAGGAGGACAATTACAGTAAACATCCATTTTTCCTACTAGATGTGAAGTTGTTTCAGAGCAAAAATTGTCTTATCCAATTATGTCTCCACAGCACATGAAATAGAGTCTTTGTTATTGGAAATTTATGCATTTGTAGTGTTCCAAAGTTGAAGGGGCCTTAAGGATCATCTAGCCCTTGTTCTACAAATGAGAAAAAGGAAACTCTAAGAAATGAGGTGGTTTGCTCAGAGTCATCCAGCTTGTTAGTATAAAAGTTAAGAGGGTGAACTCAAAGTTCAGTGCACTTTTAACTCCTCTACATCTCATATTTCAAAACCTTCAACAGTCCTCATCATAGCTGAGATCTCCCCCCCAACAGTAAAGATCTGACATGTCTCCAGCATATTGGTTTCAGAAGGAACACTAAGAAAGATCCAGGTCCCATTATATGCATGGGGAGAATGAGACCCAAAGAGGAGAAGTGACTGGCTAAAGATCTGGAGCCAGATCTGGGGCAGAACCTACAAGATATTTGTTGGGTAGAATTAAATATATTCCCTGTCATCAAGGCATCCTGTCTTACATCAGCTAACAAGTGATTACCCTTCACTTTAGAGAATAAACAGGCCCCCAATTGACATCATTCATCATTTAGTCTTAATCTCAAACACGTATACTTTTGCAAAAGTTACCTCATAGCCTGGAACATTTGCCTTAGCAACAAGCATAATGACCAATGAGCTGCTCTGAGACCTCTAAGCAATTTGTAACTACCCACTTCCTCTGCTTGGCTCTTCTTCCTTGCTACTGCCAAGGGGGAAGGGAAAAGAATAGGAAAGGAAGGGAAAGGAAAGGAAAATTGTAATTTCCAGACAGTGTTTTTCTTTGTGGAAGTTGAATGGCCATTTTTCACAAGTTCTTAGAGCAGAGGGCATTGAGGCTGAGCTGCGCAAAGGGAGAGCAGCTGGGCAACAAGACCTACCGGCCTGGATGTTCAGATACTGGGTTGGAGTAGAAATCAAACTGTTTGGAAGAGCAAGATTGGGGCCACCAGGTTCTATACAACGCTCTGGAACTGAAGATACATTTTTTAAAGTAAATCTGAACCAAATTCTCATCACAGTTTGACACAAACACTAGAGGCTAAGTTGTTCCAGCCAATGTGAAGAAAACTCTCTATGGTGTCTGAAAGTGGAGATAATGTGAGCTAGATTTGTAAGGGTCTTCCTTATATGGTAGACATGGTATTTCTAGAATCAAGCAATTTTCAATTTAGAAAGGACCTTGAGCTTTACATACGTGTGATCACACAATATGTACACTTTTGGATCTGGCTTCTTTCACTAAGCATGTTTTTGAAATAATTTCATTTTGTTCCATAGTATTAGTCATCTATTGCTCTGTAATAATATTACTATAAATCTAGCAGATTTATTATCTCATAGTTTCTGTGGGTCAGTAGTCTGTGCATGGCTTAACGAGGTCCTCTGTTTCAAGATCTCATAAAGCTGAAATCAAGATGTTTGTTAGGGCTGGAAGTATCAGCTGGGGTCACATAATATAGCAGATCCAGGATTCCTCTCTAAACTCAGCCAACTCCAAAACTCATATTTTTCTATTATGGTATACTTTTAAGTACGTTTCCCTGCCTCTCAGCTATTCTCAGTACAATAGGGAAAGGAAAACAAAATTATGAAAGACATGCCCAGTTCTACCAGCTTCTGCTCATATTTCACCTCCTCCAAGAACCCCTTCTTGATCAGCCCAGCCCATAAGATTCTCTCTGCTCAGAATTTATGTAGTACTCACTGTATCTGAATTACTTACTTAGAAAATTGTATGACAGAGTAGGAAGGATCCTTAGAGATAATTCAAACTCTTTGCACTAAAGGGGAAAATGGAGCCCAGAAAGGGGAAAGGAATTCCCCAAGGTCACACAGTAGAGCAAAGTAATAACTGAGACTAGATCAAAGGCCTCCTGATTTTTGTTCTCCTGCTTTTGTCCCTACATCCATGTTGGGACAGAGGATACAGAGGGGGATGAGTGGTAACCTGGCATAGAGGAACAATAAAATCTGATATCCCCAAACCAGAGGAAAATCATCTAATATATGTAAAATTGCTTAGCATCTTCCCAGACATATAGTAGTTTGTCAATATGCTTTGGTTGTCTTTGAATCAAAAGCTATCTGAGCCACTTCCACCACCTGCCTGGGGTCTCCATAGCCAGAAATTGGATCAAACAAGGCATCCTATAGCTAGAATTTGGTTCTTAAGACATACATTATCTACTATTTTCATTTGTCCACTTTTATGTCTTTGTAATTTATTTATTTCATTTTTGGTTTCCTTTAATTTTTTTTTATAAATTTATTTATTTATTTTTGTCTGTGTTGGGTCTTCGTTTCTGTTCGAGGGCTTTCTCTAGTTGTGGCGAGCGGGGGCCACTCTTCATCGCGGTGCACAGGCCTCTCACTATCGCAGCCTCTCTTGTTGTGGAGCACAGGCTCCAGACGCGCAGGCTCAGTAGTTGTGGCTCACGGGCCCAGTTGCTCCGCGGCATGTGGGATCCTCCCAGACCAGGGCTCGAACCCGTGTCCCCTGCATTGGCAGGCGGATTCTCAACCACTGCACCACCAGGGAAGCCCCTTCCTTTAATTTTTTTAAACAAAATTTTCTTTCAAGACTTCAACTGCAACTTTCCTTTCATCCTCTATACTTCTGTCTGATAATTCGTTGTTTATGTTACTTTTCTGATAGGAATTTAATGATTTCCAATCATCAACAGGATAAGGCCAACTTCTTAGTGCAGTATCAAAATTTCATCTCAAACATCCTATTCATAGTCACTCCTTCTACCACCTTCCATTCTCCCACTGACACATACCCTAATCCCTGGCAATTAAAAATTACTTTCCATTAGCTATGCCCTTTCATTTCTTTGCACATTATGCTGCCTCAGTACACAAAACTCAGTTTCAAAACCCACTGTAAATTTCATTCTAAATGTGAAATCTTCCCTAACTTTCCCAAAGTAAATTTGCTGCTTCCTCCTAAATTTAGTTAATCTGTCTTTAATAACATTGATTATACTTTATTATAGTCAATTAGCATATCTGGTACTCTCCTCAGTCCTTTTATCCATGGCTGTGAACTGTTTGAAAGAAGAAACCAAGTTTTCCATATATTTCTCTTCTTTCACTTGCTCCATAAATGATTATGATTAACTGGTGTGACAACTTAGGCAGAAAAAGTACAGAGGTCAATGTATAATTTTCTCTTTCTAACCAGAGTTGCTTCCTGCAAACTCTTTGCTTCTTAACCAGAGGATGCTGAGGCAGGTTGGGATAGTACAGTCACTTTCCTGTCTCTCCTCAGTCCATTTTTAGCATGAACTGTGCTACAAGGGGCACAACAGGGAAGGAGAGGAAGGCACTAAGCAAACAGGACTTGGTGTGAAGGAAGAGGCAGGAATTCACACTCTATGGGTGAGCTGGCCTCTGCTGCATGGCACTGAAAGGCAGGCTGCTTGTGTGCAGTCCAGCCCCTCTTGACGGCCCTGCAGACACAAAGGAGATTGCCAACCAACACATCTGGAAGCCTGGGGTCCCCAGCACATCTATAAAGGAAGGGTTGCTGGGAGATTGGTTGGTGCCACAGTGCTTTGGGGTGCTGTGACTGACACATATGCAATTCAAACATTGCTTCCTATTTCCAGAGGATAGCCCTGTGGGAAGGAGACAGACAAAAGTCACAAAACTTATGGACTTTGTAGCCTCTGTCTGGATTCTCCTCCTCCAATTAGGTCTTGGGCTAAACACGCTGTGTTAACTCCCAAGAAAGCCAACTGATATACTGCTTCCTCAGCTATAGATATTGGAAGCATCAGGGAATGGGGCTTGCCCCAGTGCATTTGTATTTTTAGAAATATCCATAGGAGACCTTCAAGATGGTGGAGGAGTAAGACGTGAAGATCAGCTTCCTCCCCACAAATACATCAGAAATACATCTACATGTGGAACAAGCCCTACAGAACACCTACTGAATGCTGGCAGAAGACCTCAGACTTCCCAAAAGGCAAGAAATACCCCCATGTACCTGGGTAGGGCAAAAGAAAAAAGAAAAAACAGAGACAAAAGAATAGGGATGGGACCTGCACCTCTGGGAGGGAGCTGTGAAGGAAGAAAAGTTTCCACACACTAGGAAGCCCCTTCACTGGTGGAGACGGGGGTGGTGGGGGTGGGGGAAGCTTCAGAGCCACAGAAGAGAGCACAGCAATAGGGGTACAGAAGGCAAAGCAGAGAGATTCCCACACAGAGTATTGGTGCCAACCAGCACTCACCAGCCTGAGAGGCTTGTCTGCTCACCCGGTGGGGTGGGCAGGGGCTGGGAGTTGAGGCTTGGGCTTCGGAGATCAGATCCCAGGGAAAGGACTGGGATTGGCTACGTGAAGACAGCCTGAAGGGGGTTAGTGTGCGACAGCTAGCCAGGAGGGAGTCCCGGAAAAAAGTCTGGAACTGCCTAAGAGGAAAGAGACCATTGTTTTGGGGTGCAAAAGGAGATGGGATTCAGAGAACCACCTAAAGGAGCTCCAGAGAAGGGTGCGAGCCACGGCTATCAGTGCAGACACCAGAGACAGGCATGAAATACTAAGGCTGCTACTGCAGCCACCAAGAAGGCTGTGTGCAAGCACAAGTCACTATATACACCTCCCCTCCCATGAGCCTGTGCAGCCCGCCACTGCCAGGGTCCTGTGATCCAGGGACAACTTCCCAGGGAGAATACACAGTGCACCTCAGGCTGTTGCAATGTACCCCAGCCTCTGCCACTGCAGGCTCGCCTCACATTCCATATCCCTCCCTCCCCCACCCCCCGTCCTGAGTGAGCCACAGCCCCCTAATCAGCTGCAACTTTAACCCCACCCTGTCTGAGTGAAGAACAGACGCCCTCAGGTGACCTACATGCAGAGGCGGGGCCAAATCCAAAGCTGAACCCTAGGAACTGTGCAAACAAAGAAGAGAAAGGGAACTTTCTGTCCCAGCAGCCTCAGGAGCAGTGGACTAAATCTCCACAATCAACAGGATATACTCTACATCTCTGGAATACCTGAATACACAACAAATCATTCCAAAATTAAGGCGGTGGATTTGGGAGCAACTGTAGATTTGGGGTTGCTTTCTGCATCTAATTTGTTTCTGGTTTTCTGTTTATCTTAGTTTAGTATTTAGAGTTTATTATCATTGGTAGATTTGTTTATTGATTTGGTTGCTCTCTTCCCTTTTTATATATAGATTTTTTTTCCCTTTTTCTCTTTCTGTGAGTGTGTATGTGTATGCTTCTTTCTGTGATTTTGTCTGAACAGCTTTGCTTTTACCATTTGTCCTAGGGTTCTGTCTGTCGGTTCTTTTTTATTTTTTGTATTTTGGATAGTTTGTAGCACTTGTTATCACTGGTGGATTTGTTTTTTGGTGTGGTTGCTCTCTTCTTTCTTTCTATCTTTTTATTATTTTTAAATTTTTTATATTTAATAATTTTTAAAAATTATTTATTTATTTATTTATTTTTCCAAACAGATTTTTTTAAATTTATTATTTATGGCTGTGTTGGGTCTTTGTTTCTGTGCGAGGGCTTTCTCTAGTTGCAGCAAGTGGGGACCACTCTTCATCGCGGTGCGTGGGCCTCTCATTATTGTGACCTCTCCTGTTGCGGAGCACAGGCTCCAGACGCGCAGGCTCAGTAATTGTGGCTCACGGGCCTAGTTGCTCCACAGCATATGGGATCTTCCCAGACCAGGGCTCGAACCCGTGCCCGCTGCATTGGCAGGCAGATTCTCAACCACTGCGCCACCAGGGAAGCCCCAAACAGATTTTTTTATTCAAAATATCTCCTTGCTCTCTCGCTTTCTGAAATGGCCCACACTCTATGGAGTGTGTTTCTCTCTAAATAAATCCACTTCTTACCTATCATTTTGTCTCTCACTGAATTCTTTCTGCAACGAGACATCAAGAACCTGAGCTTCATTAAATCTTGAGACCAGGTGTGTGATCTCAATCAAAAGACCATGGGTTCGGCAAAGCCTTTGACAGAGCCACCAAGCTGGAGCAGGAATTCACAGAGTGCTTCTCAGTGCTTGGGTTTTATTTAACATCACTTCCGTGACCAAGAGCCAGCTTGGAATCCACAGTCAGGATGGAGCCACATGGGCCACAGTGCACCAGGACCCGTGTCCTCCCAGCCAGCCCTACACTCACAGGGTCACTTGCTTATTACAACTGATAAAAATCCTTCCTGGGAGATTAACCAAGATGGCGGAATAGAAGGACGTGCTCTCACTCCCTCTTGCGAGAACACCAGAATCACAACTGGCTGCTGGACAATCATCGACAGGAAGACACTGGACTTCACCAAGGAGGATACCCCACGTCCAAGGACAGAGGAGAAGCCACAGTGAGATGGTAGGAGGGGTGCAATCAGAGTAAAATCAAATCCCATAACTGCTGGGTGGGTGACTCACAGACTGGTGAACACTTATACCATAGAGGTCCACCCACTGGAGTGAAGGTTCTGAGCCTCACGTCAGGCTTCCCAACCTGGGGGTCCGGCAAAGGGAGGAGGAATTCATAGAGAATCAGACTTTGAAGCTTAGTGGGAATTGATTGCAAGACTTTGACAGGACTGGGGGAAACAGAGACCCCATTCTTGGAGGGCGCACACAGAATAGTGTGCGCATCGGGACCCGGGGGAAGGAGCAGTGACCCTGGGGGAGACTGAACCAGACCTACCTGCTAGTGTTGGAGGGTCTCCTGCAGAGGCGGGGGCCGGCTCTGTTTCACCGTGGGGACAAGGACACTAGCAGCAGAGGTTCTGGGAAGTGCTCCTTGGCGTGAGCCCTCCCAGAGTCTGCCATTAGCCCCACCAAAGAGCCCAGGTAGGCTCCAGTGTTGGGTTGCCTCAGGCAAAACAACCAACAAGGAGGGAACCCAGCCCCACCCATCAACAGTCAAGTGGATTAAAGTTTGACGGAGCTCTGACCACCACAGCAACAGTCAGCTCTACCCACCACCAGAGCCTTCCATCAAGCCTCTTAGATAGCCTCAACCACCACAGGGCAGACAGCAGAAGCAAGAAAAACTACAATCCTGCAGCCAGTGGAAAAAAACCACACTTACAGAAAGATAGACAAGATGAAAAGGCAGAGGGCTATATACCAGATGAAGGAACAAGAAAAAAAACCAGAAAAACAACTAAATGAAATGGAGAGAGGCTGCCTTCCAGAAAAAGAATTCAGAATAATGAGAGTGAAGATGATCCAGGACCTCAAAAAAAGAATGGAGGCAAAGATTGAGAAGATGCAAGAAATGATTAACAAAGACCTAGAAGAATTAAAGAACAAACAAAAAGAGATGACCAATACAATAAGTGAAATGAAAACTACACTAGAAGGAATCAATAGCAGAATAACTGAAGCAGAAGAGCTGATAAGTGACCTGGAAGACAGAATGGTGGAATTCACTGCTGCAGAACAGAATAAAGAAAAAAGAATGAAAAGAAATGAAGACAGCTGAAGAGACCTCTGGGACAACATTAAACGCACCAACATTCGCATTATAGGGGTCCCAGAAGGAGAAGAGAGAGAGAAAGGACCAGAGAAAATATTTGAAGAGATTATACTCGAAAACTTCCCTAACATGGGAAGGGAAATAGCCACCCAAGTCCAGAAAGCGCAGAGAGTCCCATACAGGATAAACCCAAGGAGAAACACACCGAGACACATAGTAATCAAAGTGGCAAAAATTAAAGACAAAGAAAAATTACTGAAAGCAGCAAAGGAAAAACGACAAATAACATACAAGGGAACTCCCATAAGGTTAACAGCTGATTTCTCAGCAGAAACTCTACAAGCCAGAAGGGAGTGGCATGATATACTTAAAGTGATGAAAGGGAAGAACCTACAACCAAGATTACTCTACCCGGCAAGGATCTCATTTAGATTCGATGGAGAAATCAAAAGCTTTACAGACAAGCAAAAGCTAAGAGAATTCAGCACCACCAAACCAGCTCTACAACAAATGCTAAAGGAACTTCTCTAAGTGGGAAACACAAGAGAAGAAAAGGACCTACAAAAACAAACCCAAAACAATTAAGAAAATGATAATAGGAACATACATATCGATAATTACCTTAAAAGTGAATGGATTAAATGCTCCAACCAAAAGACACAGGCTTGCTGAATGGATACAAAAACAAGACCCATATATATGCTGTCTACAAGAGACCCACTTTAGACCTAGGGACACATACAGACTGAAAGTGAGGGGATGGAAAAAGATATTCCATGCAAATGGAAATCAAAAGAAAGCTGGAGTAGCTATACTCATATCAGATAAAATAGACTTTAAAATAAAGAATGTTACAAGAGACAAGGGAGGACAATACATAATGAGCAAGGGATCAATCCAAGAAGAAGATATAACATTTATAAATATATATGCATCCAACATAGGAGCACCTCAATACATAAGGCAACTGCTAACAGCTATAAAAGAGGAAATTGACAGTAACACAATCATAGTGGGGAACTTTAACAGCTCATTTACACCAATGGACAGGTCATACAATATGAAAATAAATAAGGAAACAGAAGCTTTAAATGACACAATAGTCCAGATAGATTTAATTGATATTTATAGGATATTCCATCCAAAAACAGCAGATTACACGTTCTTCTCAAGTGCGCATGGAACATTCTCCAGGATAGATCACATCTTGGGTCACAAATCAAGCCTCAGTAAATTTAAGAAAATTGAAATCATATCAAGCATCTTTTCTGACCACAACGCTATGAGATTAGAAATGAATTACAGGGGAAAAAACGTAAAAAACACAAACACATGGTGGCTAAACAATACGTTACTAAATAACCAAGAGATCACTGAAGAAATCAAAGAGGAAATCAAAAAATACCTAGAGACAAATGACAATGAAAATACCACGACCCAAAACCTATGGGATGCAGCAAAAGCAGTTCTAAGAGGGAAGTTTATAGCTATACAAGCCTACCTAAAGAAACAAGAAAAATCTCAAGTAAACAATATAACCTTACACCTAAAGAAACTAGAGAAAAAAGAACACACAAAACCCAAAGTTAGCAGAAGGAAAGAAATCATAAAGATCAGAGCGGAAATAAATGAAATAGAAACAAACAAAACAATAGCAAAGATCAATAAAACTAAAAGCTGGTTCTTTGAGAAGATAAACAAAATTGATAAGCCATTAGCCAGACTCATCAAGAAAAAGAGGGAGAGGACTCAAATCAATAAAATCAGAAATGAAAAAGGAGAAGTTAAAGCAGACATCGCAGAAATACAAAGCATCCTAAGAGTCTACTACAAGCAACTCTATGCCAATAAAATGGACAACCTGGAAGAAATGGACAAATTCTTAGAAAGGTATAACCTTCCAAGTCTGAACCAGGAAGAAACAGAAAATGTGAACAGACCAATCACAAGTAATGAAATTGAAACTGTGATTAAAAATCTTCCAACAAACAAAAGTCCAGGACCAGATGGCTTCACAGGTGAATTCTATCAAACATCTAGAGAAGAGTTAACACCTATCCTTCTCAAATTCTTCCAAAAAATTGCAAAGGAAGGAACACTCCCAAACTCATTCTATGAGGCCACCATCACCCTGATACCAAAACCAGACAAAGACACTACAAAAAAAGAAAATTACAGACCAATATCACTGATGAATATAGATGCAAAAATCCTCAACAAAATACTAGCAAACAGAATCCAACAACACATTAAAAGGATCATACACCACGATCAAGTGGGATTTATCCCAGGGATGCAAGGATTCTTCAATATACGTAAATCAATCAATGTGATACACCATAGTAACAAATTGAAGAATAAAAACCATATGATCGTCTCAATAGATGCAGAAAAAGCTTTTGACAAAATTCAACACCCATTTATGATAAAAACTCTCCAGAAAGTGGGCATAGAGGGAACCTACCTCAACATAATAAAGGCCATATATGACAAACCCACAGCAAACATCATTCTCAATGGTGAAAAACTGAAAGCATTTCCTCTAAGATCAGGAACGAGACAAGGATGTCCACTCTCACTACTATTATTCAACATAGTTCTGGAAGTCCTAGTCACGGCAATCAGAGAAGAAAAAGAAATAAAAGGAATACAAATTGGAAAAGAAGAAGTAAAACTGTCACTGTTTGCAGATGACATGATACTATACATAGAGAATCCTAAAACTGCCACCAGAAAACTGCTAGAACTAATTAATGAATTTGGTAAAGTTGCAGGATACCAAATTAATGCACAGAAATCTCTTGCATTCCTATACACTAATGATGAAAAATCTGAAAGAGAAATTATGGAAACACTCCCATTTACCATTGCAACAAAAAGAATAAAATACCTAGGAATAAACCCACCTAGGGAGAAAAAAGACCTGTATGCAGAAAACTATAAGACACTGACGAAAGAAATTAAAGATGATACCAACAGATGGAGAGATATACCATGTTCTTGGATTGGAAGAATCAACACTGTGAAAATTACTATTCTACGCAAAGCAATCTACAGATTCAATGCAATCCCTATCAAATAACCAATGGCATTTTTTACAGAACTAGAACAAATCATCTTAAAATTTGTATGGAGACAAAAAAGACCCCGAATAGCCAAAGCAGTGTTGAGGGAAAAAAACGAAGCTGGAGGAATCAGACTCCCTGACTTCAGACTATACTACAAAGCTACAGTAATCAAGACAATATAGTACTGGCACAAAAACAGAAACATAGATCAATGGAACAAGATAGAAAGCCCAGAGATAAACCCACGCACCTATGGTCAACTAATCTATGAGAAAGGAGGCAAAGATATACAATGGAGAAAAGACAGTCTCTTCAATAAGTGGTGCTGGGAAAACTGGACAGCTACATGTAAAAGAATGAAATTAGAACACTCCCTAACACCATACACAAAAATAAACTCGGGCTTCCCTGGTGGCTCAGTGGTTAAGAATCTGCCTGCCAATGCAGGGAACTCGGGTTCGAGCCCTGGTCTGGGAAGATCCCACATGCCACGGAGCAACTAAGCCCGTGAGCCACAAGTACTGAGCCTGCGCATCTGGAGCCTGTGCTCCGCAACGGGAGAGGCCGCGACAGTGAGATACCCACGCGTGGCGATGAAGAGTGGCCCCCGCTCGCCACAACTGGAGAAAGCCCTCGCACAGAAACGAAGACCCAAAACAGCCAAAAATAAATAAATAAATTAATTAATTAATTAAAAAAAAACCTTCCTATTAATAAAAAAATAAAAAAAAAAACTCAAAATGGATTAGAGACCTAAGTGTAAGACCGGACACTATAAAACTCTTAGAGGAAAACATAGGAAGAACACTCTTTGACATAAATCACAGCAAGAACTTTTTTGATCCACCTCCTAGAGTAATGGAAATAAAAACAAAAATAAACAAATGGGACCTAATGAAACTTCAAAGCTTTTGCACAGCAAAGGAAACCATAAACAAGACGAAAAGACAACCCTGAGAATGGGAGAAAGTATTTGCAGACGAATCAACAGACAAAGGATTAATCTCCAAAATATATAAACAGCTGGTTCAGCTCAATATTAAAGAAACAAACACCCCAATCCAAAAATGGGCAGAAGACCTAAATAGACATTTCTCCAAAGAAGACATACAGACGGCCACAAAGCACATGAAAAGATGCTCAACATCACTAATTATTAGAGAAATGCAAATGAAAATTACAGTGTGGTATCACCTCACACCAGTTAGAATGGGCATCATCAGAAAATCTACAAACAACAAATGCTGGAGAGGGTGTGGAGAAAAGGGAACCCTCTTGCACTGTTGGTGGGAATGTAAATTGATACAGCCACTATGGAGAACAATATGGAAGTTCCTTAAAAATCTAAGAATAGAATTACCATATGACCCAGCAATCCCACTACTGGGCATATACCCAGAGAAAACCGTAATTCAAAAAGACACATGCACCCGAATGTTCATTGCAGCACTATTTACAATAGCCAGGTCATGGAAGCAACCTAAATGCCCATCAACAGAAGAATGGATAAAGAGGTTTGGTACATACATACAATGGAATATTACTCAGCCATAAAAAGGAACGAAATTGAGTCATTTGTTGAGACGTGGATGGATCTAGAGACTGTCATACGGAGTGAAGTAAGTCAGAAAGAGAAAAACAAACATCGTATATTAATGCATGTATGTGGAACCTAGAAAAATGGTACAGATGAACCGGGTCGCAAGGCAGAGGTTGAGACACAGATGTAGAGAACAAACGTATGGACACCAAGGGGGGAAAACTGCGGTGGGGTGGGGATGGTGGTGTGCTGAATTGGGCGATTGGGTTTGACGTGTATAAAGTGATGTGTATAAAATTGATGACTGATTAAAAATTTAAAAAATATATATATCTCCTTGGCTACTGGACTGAATGTCAATATTATGACATAGTATGAGTGTGTTTCATGTTTGGTAATTGCAATCATTGTTGCTTTTGTTGTGGTCATCCATTTACAATGCTTGGTGTCAGTCTATTTATCTCTTGTAAAAATAAAATACAGTGTGTGTGTGTGAAAAAAAAATCTCCTTGGTAAAGACTTTTAAAAATGATATCAGCTAAAGAGCAAATCAAAATGTTTGGGATTCAGGCAAAACTACACTGAGAGGCAAAACCAAAACCTGAAATGTGTTCATCTGAAAGAAATGATTTTTCAAAACTCTTCGTGCCATCCAGAGTTCCATGTTACCCTTCAAGATTAGCTAACCATGGGTACGAAGAGGGTGTCCTTAGCTGAGGTTGGTAACTTAGTGCTATGATGGGGTTGGCTGGGTGGTCAGACCTCACACCCTGTGGAGAACACAGCTGGCGAGTCCAGAGCCAGAAGATTCTTTTTTTTTTTCACACACACACACTGTATTTTATTTTTACAAGAGATAAATAGACTGACACCAAGCATTGTAAATGGATGACCACAACAAAAGCAACAATGATTGCAATTACCAAACACGAAACACACTCATACTATGTCATAATATTGACTTTCAGTCCAGTAATCCTCCATTGTAACAGCTCCTTTATTTTGCAGTGAAAATTGATTTCTATATTCTTTGCCTCTGAGTCCTTGTGGGATTTTTTTTTAGTTCAAACAGAAGTCAGAAAAATCATAATCATCCTCATCAGTTCACTCAGTCCCATGTAATTAATTTTTTTTCATCTTGATCTTTTGTTAGCACTTTTATGAGTTCATCAGTTTTTCATTAGAGTTCTGAAAATGCTTATTCATTCAGTTCAGCAGTACAGTTACCAGAAACCTGTACTTGTCAGAGTCTTTTCTATGAATTCCTTGAAGATGAAACCCTTTTATAGGAACATATTTGCAAAAGCATCAGAGTACACCCAGAACTGTCTGTAAATGACAAAAGACTTAAAAATGACCATGATTAAAGATTTGATGAAAGTTCATAATAATGCAATTGGCAAGGAAATTTAGTTATTTCTGAGATATACATTTTAAAGTAATAACTAGAATTATGACTTATAACATTATACCAGAACATATAATATTTTTAGAAATTTCACGTAATGTCTGAAACATTTATATTAACATATTTCCATGCAGATAACCCAATGAAAGTTTAATATTAGTTGTTTTGTTTGTTTGTTTTTTTATACTGCAGGTTCTTATTAGTCATCAATTTTATACATATCAGTGTATACATGTCAATCCCAATCGCCCAATTCAGCACACCACCATCCCCACCCCACCGCAGTTTTCCCCCTTGGTGTCCATATGTCTGTTCTCTACATCTGTGTCTCAACTTCTGCCCTGCAAACCAGCTCATCTGTACCATTTTTCTAGGTTCCACATACATGCGTTAATATACGATATTTGTTTTTCTCTTTCTGACTTACTTCATTCTGTATGACAATCTCTAGATCCATCCACGTCTCAACAAATGACTCAATTTCATTCCTTTTTATGGCTGAGTAATATTCCATTGTATATATGTACCACAACTTCTTTATACATTCCTCTGTCAATGGGCATTTAGGTTGCTTCCATGTCCTGGCTATTTTAAATAGTGCTGCAATGAACATTGGGGTGCATGTGTCTTTTTGAATTATGGTTTTCTCTGCATATACACCCAGTAGTGGGATTGCTGGATCATATGGTAAATCTATTTTTAGTTTTTTAAGGAACCTCCATATTGTTCTTTTATAACTTTATTTTATTCTTTCATTCTTTCTTTTTTTAATCCCTTTTCCTATAAGCCGTGTGGCTCACAGGGTCTTCGTGCTCCAGCAGGGTATCAGGCCTGGGCCTCTGAGGTGGGAGAGCTGAGTTCAGGACATTGGTCCACCAGAGACCTCCTGGCTCCACATAATATCAAATGATGAAAGCTCTCCCAGAGATCTCTATCTCAATGCTAAGACCAAGCTCAACTCAACCACCAGAAAGCTATTGTGCTGGACAACCTATGCCAAACGACTGACAAGACAGGAACACAACACCACCCATTAGCAGAAAGGCTGCTTAAAATCATAATAAGGTCATGGACACCCCAAAACACACCACCAGACGTGGCCCTGCCCAACGGAAAGAAAATATCCAGCCTCATCCACCAGAACACAGGCACCAGTCTCTTCCACCAGCAAGCCTACACACCCACTGAATCAACCATAGCCACTGCGGGCAGACACCAAAAACAACGGGAACTACGAACCTGAAGTCTGCGAAAAGGAGACCCCAAACACTGAAATTTAAGCAAAATGAGAAGACAGAGAAACACACAGCAGATGAAGGAGCAAGGTAAAAACCCACTAGACCAACAAATGACAAGGAAATAGGCAGTCTACCTGAAAAAGAATTCAGAGTAATGATAGTAAAGATGATCCAAATCTTGGAATTAGAAAGGAGAAAATACAGGACACATTTAACAAGGATGTAGAAGAACTAAAGAGCAAACAAACAATGATGAACAACACAATAAATGAAATTAAATATTCTCTAGAAGGAATCAGTAGCAGAATAACAGAGGCAGAAGAACGGATAAGTGACCTGGAAGATAAAATAGTGGAAATAACTACTGCAGAGAAAAATAAGGAGAAAAGAATGAAAAGAATTGAGGACAGACTCAGAGACCTCTGGGACAGCATTAAACACACCAACAATCGAATCATATGGGTCCCAAAGAAGAAGAGAAAAATAAACGGACTGAGAAAATATTTCAAGAGATTATATTTGTAAACTTCCCTAATATGGGAAAGGAAATAGTCAATAAAGTCCAGGAAGTGCAAACAGTCCCAACAAGGATAAATACAAGGAGAAACATTCCAAGACACATATTAATCAAACTATCAAATATCAACTACAAAGAAAAAAATTTAAAAGCAGCACGGGAAAAGCAATAAATAAAATAAAAGAGAATCTGCATAAGGTTAAAACTGATCTGTCAGCAGAAATTCTGCAAGCCAGAAAGGAGCGGCAGGACATATTTAAAGAGATGAAAGGGGAAAACCTACAATAAAGATTACTCTACCCAGCAAGGATCTAATTCAGATTCGACGGAGAAATTAAATCCTTTACAGACAAGCAAAAGCTAAGAGAATTCAGCACCACCAAACCAGCTTTACAACAAATGCTAAAGGATCTTCTCTAAGCAGGAAACACAAGAGAAGGAAAAGACCTACAATAACAAGCCCAAAACAATTAAGAAAATGGTAATAGGAACATACACATCGATAACTACCTTAAATGTAAATGGATTAAAAGCTCCAAACAAAAGACATAGGCAGGCTGAATGGATGCAAAAATAAGACCCATATATATGCTGTCTACAAGAGACCCACTTCAGACCTAGGGACACATACAGACTGAAAGTGAGGGGATGGAAAAATGTATTCCATGCAAAAGGAAATCAAAAGAAAGCTGGAGTAGCAATTCTCATATCAGACAAAATAGACTTTAAAATAAAGACCATTACAAGAGACAAAGAAGTACACTACATAAAGATGAAGTGATCAATCCAAGAAGAAGATATAACAATTTTAAGTATTGATGCACCCAACATAGGAGCACCTCAATACATAAGGCAAACGCAACAGCCATAAAAGGGGAAATCGACAGTAACACAATCATAGTAGGGGACATTAACACCCCACTTTCACCAATGGATAGATCACCCTAAATGAAAATAAATAAGGAAACACAAGCTTTAAATGACACATTACACAAGATGGACTTAATTGATATTTATAGGACATTCCATCCTAAAACAACAGAATAAACTTTCTTCTCAAATGCTCATGGAACGTTCGCCAGGATAGATCATATCTTGGGTCACAGATCTTGCCTTGGTAAATTTAAGAAAATTGAAATCATATCAAGTATTTTTTCCAACCACAATGCTATGAGACTACATAACAATTACAGGGAAAAATCTGTAAAAAATACAAACACATGGTGGCTAAACAGTACACTACTAAATAACGAAGAGATCACTGAAGAAATCAAAGGAGAAATTAAAAAATACCTAGAATAAAATGACAATGAAAACATGATGTCACAAAACTTAGGGGATGCAGCAAAAGCGGTTATAAGAGGGATGTTTATAGTAAGGCAATCCTACCTCAAGAAACAAGAAACACCTCAAATAAACAAGCTAACCTTACACCTAAAGCAATTAGAGAAAGAAGAACAAAAAAATCCCAAAGTTAGCAGAAGGAAAGAAATCATAAATAACAGATCAGAAATAAATGAAAAAGAAATGATGGAAACAATAACAAAGATCAATGAAACTAAAAGCTGGTTCTTAGAGAAGATAAACAAAATTGATAAACCATTAGCAAGGCTCATCAAGAAAAAAAGGGAGAAAACTCAAATCAATAGAATTAAAAATGAAAAATTAGAAGTAACAACTGACACTGCAGAAATACAAAGGATCATGAGGGATTACTACAAGCAATTATATGCCAATAAAATAGACAACCTTGATGAAATGGACAAATTCTTAGAAAAGCATAATCTTCTGAGGCTGAACCAGGAAGAAATAGAAAATATAAACACACCAATCACAAGCAGTGAAATTGAGACTGTGATTAAAACTCTTCCAACAAACAAAAGCCTAGGACCAGATGGTTTCACAAGTAAACTCTATCAAACATTTAGAGAAGAGCTAACACCTATCCTTCTCAGACTCTTCCAAAATATAGCAGAGGGAGAAACACTCCCCAACTCATTCTATTAGGACACAATCACCCTGATACCAAAACCAGACAAAGATGTCACAAAACAAAAAACCTTCAGGCCAATATTACTGATGAACATATATGCAAAAATCCTCAACAAAATACTGACAAACAGAATCCAGCAGCACATTAAAAGGATCATACATCATGATCAAGTTGGGTTTATCCCAGGAATGCAAGGATTCTTCAATATATGCAAATCAAACAATGTGATAAACCATATTAAAAAATTGAAGGGTAAAAACCATATGATCTTCTCAATAGATGCAGAAAAAGCTTTCGACAAAATTCAACACCCATTTATAATAAAAACTCTCCAGAAAGTAGGCATAGAGGGAACTTACCTCAACATAATAAAGGCCATATAAGACAAACCCACAGCCAACATCATCCTCAATGGTGAAAAACTGAAACAATTTCCTCTAAGTTCAGGAACAAGACAAGGATGTCCACTATCACCACTATTATTCAACATAGTTTTGGAAATCTTATCCACAGCAATCAGAGAAGAAAAACAAATAAAAGGAACCCAAATTGGAAAAGAAGAAGTAAAGCTGTCACTGTTTGCAGATGACATGATACTATACATAGAGAATCCTAAAGATGCTACCAGAAAACTACTAGAGATCATCAAGGAATTTGGTAAAGCAGCACGATGCAAAATTAATGCACAGAAATCTCTTGCATTCCTATACACTAATTATGAAAAATGTGAAAGAGAAATTAAGGAAATACTCCCATTTTCAATTGCAAAAAAAGAATAAAATACCTAGGAATAAACCTACCTATAGAGACAAAAGACCTCTATGCAGGAAACTGTAAGACACTGTTGAAAGTAATGAAAGGTGATACGAACAGTTGGAGAGATATACCATGTTCTTGGACTGGAAGAATCAACATTGTGAAAATGACTATGCTACCCAAAGCAATCTACAGATTAAATGCAATACCTATCAAACTACCAATGGCATCTTTCACAGAACTAGAGCAAAAAAATTCACAATTTGTACGGAAACACACAGGACCCTGAATAGCCAAAGCAATCTTGAGAAAGAAAAACGGATCTGGAGGAATCAGGCTCCCAGACTTCAGACTATACTACAAAGCTACAGTAATCAAGACAGTATGGTACTGGAACAAAACCAGAATTATAGACCAATGGAAAAGGATAGAAAGCCCAGAGATAAACCCACACACATATGGTCACCTTATTTTTGATAAAGGAGGCAAGAATATACAATGGGGAAAAGACAGCCTCTTCAATAAGTGCTGCTGGGACAACTGGGCAGCTGCATGTAAAAGAATGAAATTAGAACACTCCCTAACACCATACACAAAAATAAACTCAAAATCGATTAATAACCTAAATGTAAGGCCAGACACTATAAAACTCTTAGAGGAAAACAAGGCAGAACACTCTATGACATAAATCATAGCAAGATCCTTTTTGACCCACCTCCTAGAGAAATGGAAATAAAAACACAAATAAACAAATGGGACCTAATGAAACTTAAAAGCTTTTGCACAGCAAAGGAAACCATAAACAAGACAAAAAGACAGCCCTCAGAATGGGAGAAAATATTTGCAAATGAAGCAACTGACCAAGGAGTAATCTCCAAAATTTACGAGCATCTCATGCAGCTCGATATCAAAAGAACAAACAACCTAATCCAAAGATGGGCAGAAAACCTCATTAGACATTTCTCCAAAGAAGATATACAGATTGCCAACATCACTAATCATTAGAGAAATGCAAATCAAAACTACAATGAGATATCACCTCACATCGGTCAGAATGGCCATCATCAAAAATCTGCAAGCAATAAATGTTGCAGAGGGTGTGGAGAAAAGGGAACCCTCTTGCACTGTTGGTGGGAATGTAAATGGATACAGCCACTATGGAGAACAGTATGGAAGTTCCTTAAAAACTAAAAATAGAACTACCACATGACCCAGCAATCGCACTTCTCTGGATGTACCCTGAGAAAACCATGATTCAAAAAGAGTCATGTACCACAATGTTCATTGCAGCTCTATTTACAATAGTCAGGACTTGGAAGCAACCTAAATGTCCATCGACAAATGAATGGATATAGAAGTTGTGGCACATATATACTATGGAATATTACTCAGCCATAGAAAGAAACAAAATTGAGTTATTTGTAGTGAGTTGGAATGACGTAGAATCTGTCATACAGAGTGAAGTAATTCAGAAAGAGAAAAACAAATACCATATGCTAACACATATATATGGAATGTTAAAACAAAAAGGTTCTGAAGAACCTAGGGGCAGGACAGGAATAAAGACACAGACGTAGAGAATAGACTTGAGGACACAGGGAGGGGGAATTGTAAGCTGGGATGAAATGAGAGAGCAGCATGGACATATATACACTAAGAAATGAAAAATAGATAGCTAGTTCGAAGCAGCTGCATGGCATATAGAAATCAGCTCGGTACTTTGTGACCACCTAGGGGTGTTGGATAGGGAGGGTGGGAGGGAGACGCAAGATGGAGGAGATATGGGGATATATGTATATGTATAGCTGATTCACTTTGTTATAAAGCAGAAACTAACACACCTTGTAAAGCAATTATAGTCCAACAAAGATGTTAAAATAGTAAATAAATAAAAAGAAATATCCATAATCTGAGCTGGAGGGAAGTAACAAAGCTTGCCAGAAGATTGGGATTCAGTTCTTGACCCTACACCTTAATGCATCATAATTGAAGTAGAGGTATACACACTACTAACATAAAATAGATAACTAATAAGGACCTACTGTATAGCACAGGGAAGTCCAGTAATTTTTTTAAATGTATATACACAAAATCAAATAAACTATATGACAATTAAAAAAGAATAAAGAAACTAGTGCTGTCCATAAGAGAGTAAGCAGGCTGGGGAGGGCTTGGAACCCAGTTCCCAAGAATAAAGGGTCTGAGTATTAGAAGCTGTTTAACTTGAATCAGAGAAGCCACAGGAGAATGGGGCCACAGTCTTCTGACTTATGAGGGGCTGTCTTGGATCAGAGGAAGTAGACCAATGAAAACAAGAGATTTCAGTTCAATATTAAGTAGAACTTTCTAAAAGTCATAGTATGCTTAATGTCATCCTTGACAGAAATTGAGTTCTCGAATCCTGGTGGTATTCATACAGGAGAAGGGTGACTGATTGGGGAGGATTGAAAATAATTAAAACTAGTTGTTCTTGGGGCCCAGTTTTAATGGTGATCCCACCATTCATTGAAGAAGATCCAGGCTATCACACCTTTTCCATTTAAAGGAGCTGGTTGATATCACGCCTGTGTTAACACCAGCTCTTCTACTGCCTTCCCTTACCTCCAGAACATTGGAGTGCTGACATTTTGTTAATTTCTCCTACCCACCCAAGAGACAGATATGCTCTATTTTGCAGCACAGGCATACAGTTGCACTCCTTTGATAATATTGGCGAGCTCAGCATATAGAACCTCCACTACCTATATCTTATACCTAGAAAGGATGTATTAGCTTTTGAACTGAGCTTCTCAACCACACTGAAACAAAGATGAGGATTAATACTCTCATTTTACAGAAGAAGAAAATGCTACATCCCTAAAATAGCTATAAAGAGTAAATAATAGGAGAAACAGTCAAGATGGCAGAGTAGAAAGACCCTGAGCTCACCTCGTCTCACGAGCAGACCAAAATCACAACTATATGTGGAACAACCATCAATGAAAAAGTATTAAACCTACCAGAAAAGATCTTCTACAACTAAAGACATAAAGAAGTAACCATAATGAGATGGGTAGGAGAGGCAGACTCACAATATAATCAAATCCTATACACCCCAGGTGGGTGACCCACAAACTGGAGAATAATTATATTACAGAGGTTCTCCCACAGGAGTGAGAGTTCTGAACCCCATGTCAGGCACCCCAGCCTGGGGGACCAGCACCAGGTAGATGAGCTCCTGGAGCATTTGGCTTTGAAGGCTTAATTGCAGGAGTACCGCAAAACCGAGTGCTTCACTTTTAAAGGGGGCACACAAAATCTCATGTGCACTGGGACCCAGGGCAAAAGCAGCAATTTGATAGAAGCCTGGGCCAGACCTACCTGAGATAGAAGAAATAAGTGAAATGGAGATAGGCAACCTACCTGAGAAAGAGTTCAGAGTAATGATCATAAAAATAATCAAAGAACTCGGGAGGATAATGGATGCACAGAGGGAGTTAAAATTTAGAAGTTTTTACAAAGAATTAGAAAATATAAAGAACAACAAAACAGAGATTAAGAATACAATAACTGAAATGAAAAATATACTAGAAGGAATCAATAGTACACTAAATGATATAGAAGAATGAATCAGTGAGCTGGAGGACAGCGTAGTGGAAATCACTGATGCAGAACAGAACAAAGAAAAAAGAATGAAAAGAAACGAGGACAGCTTAAGAGATGGCTGGGCAACATCATTTGCACCAACATTCGCATTATAGGGTCCCAGAAGGAGAGGAGGGAGAGAAAGGGCCTGAGAAAACATTTGAAGAGATAATAGCTGAAAACTTCCCTAACATGGGAAAGGAAACAGTCACCCAAGTCCAGGAAGTGCAGAGAGTCCCATACATGATAAACGCAAGCAGGAACACACCAAGACATGCTGCAATCAAAATGAGAAAAATTAAAGAAAGATAAAGAGAGAATATTAAAAGCAGCAAGGGAAAAGCAACAAATAACATACAAGGGAACTGCCATAAGGCTATCAGCTAATTTTTCAGCAGAAACTCTGCAAGCTAGAAAGGAGTGGCACAATATATTTAAAGTGATGAAAGGGAAAACGTACAACCAAGAATATTCCCCCAGCAAGGCTCTCATTCAGATTTGATGGAGAAATAAAAAGTTTTACAGACAAGCAAAAGCTAAAAGAATTCAGAACCACCAAACCAGCTTTACAACAAATGTTAAAGGAACTTCTGTAGGCAAAAAAGAAAAAGCCACAAGTAGAAACAAGAATATTATAAAATGAAAAAGTTCACCAGTAAAGGCAAACATACAGTAAAGTTAGGAAATCAGCGACACACAAAGCTAGTAGGGAGGTTAAGAGAAAAAGTAGTAAAATCATCTGTATCCACAACAAGTAGTTAAGGGATACACAAAGCAATTAGATGTAAAATACAATATCAAAAAAAGTAATTGTGAGGGGAGGAGAGTACAAATGCAGGATTCTTAAAAAGCATTTGAAATTAAGAAATCAGCAACTTAAAATAACTATATATATATATATATATATATACATATACTGCTATATGATAACCTCATGGTAACTGCAAACCAAAAATCTGTGAGATGTACACACAAGAAAGAAAAAACAATTCAAACATAACACTGAAGAGTCATCAAATCACAAGAGAAGAGAATAAAAGAAGAAAGGGGAAAAAAGGAAGTATAGAAACAAATCCAAAACAATTAACAAGATGACAGTAATAATATATATATCAGTAATTACTTTAAATGTAAATGGAATAAATGTTCCAACCAAAAGACATAGATTGGCTGAATGGATACATAAACAGGACCCATATATATGCTGCCTAAAAGAGACCCACCTTAGATCTAGAGACATATACAGACTGAAAGTCAGGGGATGGAAAATGTATTCCATGCAAATGGAAATCAAAAGAAAGCCAGAGAAGAAATACTTATATCAGAAAAAAGTAGACTTTAAAATAAACACTGTTACAAGAGAAAAAGATGGACACTACATAATGATCAAGGGATGAATCCAAGAAGAAGATATAACAATTATAAACATATATGCACCCAACGTAGGAGCACCTCAATACAGAAGGCAAATACTGTATTAACAGACATAAAAGGAGAAATTGGCAATAACACAATAATAGTGGGGGACTTTAACACCCAACTTACATCAATGGACAGATCATCCAGACAGAAAATCAATAAGGAAACACAGGCTTTTAATGACACATTAGAACAGATGGATTTAATTGATATTTATAGACTTCCATCTAAAAGCAGCAGAGTACACATTCTTCTCAAGTGCACACGGAATGTTCTCCAGGACAGATCATAAGCCATAAAGCAAGCCTCAATAATTTTTTTAAAAAAATGAAATCATGCATCTTTTCCAATCACAACGCTTATGAGATTAGAAATCAACTACAAGAAAAGAACTGCAGAAAACACAAACACATGGAGGCTAAACAGTATGCTACTAAACAACCAATGAATCACTGGAGAAATCAAAGAGGAAATAAAAAAATACCTAGAGACAAATGAAAGCCAAAACACAATGATCCAAAACGTATGGGATGCAGCAAAAGCAGTTCTAAGAGGGAAGTTTATAGTGATACAAAATTACCTCAGTAAACAAGAAAAATCCCAAATAAACAACTTAACCTTACACCTAAAGCAACTAGAGAAAGGAGAAAAAACAAAACCAAAGTAAGCAGAAGGAAAGAAATCATAAAGATCAGAGCTGAAATAAATGAAACAATAGAAAAGATCAATGAAAATAAAATCTTGTTCTTTGAAAAGATAAATAAAATTGATAATTTTTTATCCAGACTCATCAAGAAAAAAGGGAGAGCCCAAATCAGTAAAATCACAAATGAAAAGGAAGTTACAACTGACACCACAGAAATACAAAGGATCATAAGAGACTACTATGAGCAACCGTACACCAATAAAATGGACAACCTAGAAGAAATGGACAAATTCTTAGACAGGTGCAATCTCCCAAGACTGAACCAGGAAGAAATTGAAAATATGACCAGATTGATTACCAGTACTGAGATTGAATTAGTAATTTAAAACTCCCAACAAACAAAAGTCTAAGGCCAGATGGCTTCACAGGGGAATTCTACCAAACTTTTAGAGAAGAGTTAACTATCCTTCTGAAACTATTTCAAAAAAATTGCAGACAAGGAACACCTCCAAACTCATTCTATGAGGCCACCATCACCCTGATACCAAAACCAGACAAAAATATCACACAAAAAAAGAAAATTATAGACCAATATAACTGCTGAACATAGATGCAAAAATCCTCAACAAAATATTAGCAAACTGAATCTAACAATAAATTAAAACATTCACACACTATGATCAAGTGGGATTTATCTCAGGGATGCAAGGATTTTTCTATATCCACAAATCAATCAATGTGATACACCACATTAACAAATTAAAGAATAAAACCATATGATCATCTCAATGGGTACAGAAAAAGCTTTTGATAAAATTCAACATCCATTTATGATAAAATCTCTCCAAAAAGTAGGAATAGAGGGAACCTACCTCAATATAACAAAGGTCATATGTGACAAACCCATAGGTAACGTCATACTCAACAGTGAAAAACTTAAAGCATTCCCTCTAAGATCAAGAAACAAGACAAGAATGCTCGCTCTCGCCAATTTTACTTAACATAGTTTTGGAAGTCCTAGTCACAGCAATCAGAGAAGAAAACATAGATAAATAAAAGGAATCCAAATTGGAAAGGAGGAAGTAAAACTGTAACCATATTAACAAATTAAAGAATAAAAGCCATATGATCCTCTCAATGGGTACAGAAAAAGCTTTTGACAAAATTCAACACCCATTTATGATAAAAACTCTCCAGAAGATGGGCATAGAAGGAACCTACCTCAACATAATAAAGTCCATGTATGACAAACCCACAGCCAACATCATTCTCAATGGTGAAAAACTGAAACCATTTCCTCTAAGATCAGGAAAAAGACAAGGGTGCCCACTCTCACCACTAGTATTCAACATAGTTTTGGAAGACCTAGCCACAGCAATCAGAGAAGAAAAAGAAATAAAAGGAATCCAAATCAGAAAAAAAGTAAAACGGTCACTGTTTGCAGATGACATGGTGCTATACATAGAAAATCCTAAAGACGCCACCAGAAAACTAATAGAGCTCATCTATGAATTTCGTACAGTTGCAGGATACAAAATTAACACACAGAAATCTGTTGTATTTCTATACACTAACAATGAAAGATCAGAAATAGAAATTAAGGAAACATCTCATTTACCATTGCATCAAAAAGAATAAAATACCTAGGAATAAACCTACCTAAGGAGACAAAAGACCTGTACTCCAAAAACTATAAGCCACTGATGAATGAAATTGAAGATGACACAAACAAATGGAAATCCAGTGTTCCTGGATTGAAAGAATAAATATTGTTAAAATGACCATACTACCCAAGGCAATCTACAGATTCAATGCAACCCCTATTAAATTACCAATGGCATTTTATAACAGAACTGGAACAATTTTTTTTTAATTTGTATGGAAACAAAATACCCTGAATAGCCAAAATAATCTTGAGAAAGAAGAACAGAGCTGGAGGAATCAGGCTCCCTGACTTCAAACCATACTACCCAGCTATGGTAATCAAAACAGTATGGTACTGGCACAAAAGCAGAAAGATAGATCAATGGAACAGGATAGAAAGCCCAGAGCTACACCCACACACTTTTGGTCAATTAATCTACGACAAAGGAGGCAAAAATATACAATGCAGAAAATACAGTTTCTTCAGTACGTCGTCATGCTAGGAAAACTGGACAGCTACATGCAAAAGAATGAAATTAGAACATTCTCTAACACCATATACAAAAATAAACTCAAAATGGATTAGAGACCTAAAAGTAAGAAAGGATAATACAAAACTCTTAGAGGAAAACATAGGCAGAACACTCTGACATAAACCGCAGGTATGATTTTTGGATGCATCTCCTAGAGTAGTGGAAATAAAAGCAAAAAGAATCGAATAGGACCTAATTAAACTTATACGCTTTTGAATGGCAAAGGAAACCATCAACAAAACAAAAAGACAGCCTACTCAATGGGAGAAAATATTTGCAAATAATATGACTGATAAGGAATTAATATCCAAAATATATAAACAGCTCATACCACTCAACATCAAAAAGCAAACCATCCAATTAAAAAATGGGCAGAAGAACAATAGACACTTTTCCAAAGAGGAAATACGATGGCCAACAGGCACATGAAAAGATGCTCAACATTGCCAATCATCAGGGAAAAGCAAATCAAACCACAATGAGATATCACCTCACACCTCTCAGAATTGCTATCATCAAAAAGACCACAAATAAAAAATGTTGGTGAGGATGTGAAGAGAAGGGCACCCTCCTACACTGTCAGTGGGAATGTGAATTGGCCACTGTGGAAAACAGTATGGAGGTTTCTCAAAAAACTAAAAATTGATATGATCCAGCAATTCCGCTACTGGGTATATATCTGAAAAAAACAAAAATACTAATCTGAAAAGATACATGCATCCCAATGTTTATTGCAGCATTATTTTCAATTTCTAAGACATGGAAACAACCTAAGTGTTCATCAACAGATGAATGGATAAAGAAGGAGTGCTATATATATACAATGGAATATTACTCAGCCATAAAAAAGAACAAAATTTTGCCATTTGCAGCAACATGGATAGACTTGGAGGGCATTATGCTAAGTGAAATACATCAGATGGTGATAGGTAAATACTGTATGATATCATTTATATGTGGAATCTAAAAAACACAACAAAATGGTGACTATAGTAAAAAAGAAGCAGACTCACAAACTAGTGGTTTTCAGTGGGGAAGGGGGAGGGGCAACATAGGAGTGGGGGAGCGGGAGGCACAGATTATTTGGTGTAAGATAAGCTCAAGGATGTGTTGTACAACATGGGGAATATAGTCAATATTTTGTAATAACTGTAAATGAAGTGTAACCTTTAAAAATTGTATAAAACTAAAAATTTTTTTTTAAAACACAAAGAAATAAAAATGAAAAACTGGATTCAGGCAGAACAAGAATGAATAACATGGAATATTTTGAACTGATGGGGATGATTATCATTTTTAATGACTTTTTATTTGAAACATTGCTGGTTCTTTAAAGTTTTGGTTTTCCAGATGTAAGGAAAACATTTTTATCTTTTCTTTTAAGCTATATATAACTTAGAGATATTTGGTAAGGCATACCTTTGTAAACAGAATTGAGACATTTACTTTTCCCCCCTACCTTATGCCTCCAGAATTTGGATCATCATTGGTAGAAATGGGTGTAAAGAAAAATTATGTTTCAATGGAAAACTATAGCACACTCTTGTGGGTATTAATTTCTAGTCCTGTTCGTTGTCTTTGAGGTTTTGTTATCTACCTGTAAACTGGACTGGATACTAAATTTTTCTTATTTCCTCAAATATCTGGCTAGGACTCTTCAGACTAATGTTTCCAATTTTTCCCCAACCTTCTGTCTTGGAATCATTAAGGACGACGGCTCTCCTTGAAACTTGCTCTTATACAAGGGGCCATATGAGATCATCCTCACTATCCAGAGGGCAGCCAAACTTTAAGGCTTTGAACCTCAGGACCACATCTCCCAATTTAAAAAGGCTCCTCCAGACTCTTGCAACTGCACACCAGCTGGAGACCTAATATTAAAATTGACCAGAGAGCTTCCTCCCCAGAAGCAGACAACATCTTGTGGTGGACAAGATCTCCCAAGATTACAGATCAATATCTTCATCCAGTATGAAAACTTTATTCCTTTTACCTTTTTGCTACTTTATTTTTCCTTTCTGTTAATGCTTGGGAAGATAATACATATTAATTCTGGCAACTCTATTACTGAATCTACCACTAAGGTCATAGATGCACAGAAAAAATTCCCAGGCTTTCTTGTTCAGAAGGTTTTAGATAATAAAATTGCTTTAGATTACTTATTAGCTGAACAAGCAGGAGTCTGTGCCATAGTAAATACCTCCTGCTGTACCTGAATCAACAGCTATGGTATGACAACAAATACAAGAAATTAGCAAACAAGACACTTGGCTAAAACTGGTTAATTCCTCTTCAGGTACATTCTTTATTTGATACAAATTTGTTTGGTTCATGGGGTCCCTGACTAAGGATCATATTTCAGTCTCTTGATTTTTTTCCTCCTTATAGTTATCACTGTAGTCTCCCTGGTGTGCTATGTTCTTTCAAGTGTATTAAATATATATTTGCAGCCATCACCAGTACATCAGATGGTCTCACTGCACTTGGAGAAACAGAAGCAAGATGAACAGCAAAAACAATTATGAGGCAAGAACAACTTAACCATGATGGTGACTGACAGTAGTGTTAATACCAAATATTTGGTCAATTTGTCATGTCTGATAGGGTGACCAAAACAGAGAAATTGTTAAATTAGTTAAATAAGAAACCCATTAAACAGAGATGGCTTGAATGCCTTAGGTGTCTGTGTAAACAAACCAAAACCTAAGCCTGTAATGTCTCAAGGTTAACAAATTAAAACCTAAGGACAACCCATCACAAACAGCCAAGTAATGCAACTGCTTAAACTATAGCCAAGTAAATAATGTTTTTTTTTTCTTTGCGTCTGCCTGCCTCTTCTCTATAAAGTCTTTCCTTTAGCTCCTGTTCATGGAACACTCCTAACCATTTTCAGTTTGGCACTGTCTGATTCCAATTGATTTTTGTTCAAATAAACTCAAAGTTTGTAATATGCCTCAGGTTATCTTTTAATACTTCCATGCATTAAACCCTCCAATCCTTCCCACTGTGATTAGAGTAAAATATGAACTTCTCACCTATATTATGGCTCCTGCCTACCTCTCCGGTTTTATTTTCTATGACTCTTCCTTCCATGCACTTTGCTCTAATAACATTGTCCTCCTTATATCTCTTGGATATTTCAAGCTCTCTCCTGTCTCAGGGCCTTTGCAGGCTGTTTCTTCCACCTGAAGTGTTTTTGCCCAGAATTTTGCATGGTTGGCAACTTTGCTCCATTCAGGTCTCAGCTCAGATGTTACCTCCTATGGTAGTCAGTGTCCAAAGATGACTCCCCAAGGAATCACACTGCTTCATTTTTCATATTCTTGTATGGCTTATCTCTTTAAATCTGGGATGGTCCTATACCTCCCTTGTAACTAATAGAATGTGACAGAAGTGATGCTGTATAACTTCTGAGGCTACAACAGAAGAATATTTGTAGCAAGGGCCTGGGACAGTGCTTTTCACAGAGTAGGTCCTCAGTTTCTGTTGGACTAATGAGTTGCCTCACCGGTCTATTAGAATGCTTATTCTGGGTGGAGCTAACCACCATGTAAGATGTATGATTACCCTAAGATCACCATGCTATGAAGAAGCCCATGTTAGCCATGTGGAGAAGTCACATGAAAAGAGAGACATGCCCAGCCAGTGTTTCTAGCCATCCCATTTTGGATCCTTCTAGTTTGTCTATGGCCCCAGATTAAACATCATCCATGCAAGGAAAGAAGCCATCCTGGACATTTTATTTTCTTCATAGTATTTATCACCATCAAAACTACCCTTGTTTATACATTAGTTTACAGTTCTATTGTATATCTTGTCCCACTAGTATGTAAGGTCCATGAGAACAAAAGGCCTTGTTCACTATTGTATTCCCAGCAGCTAAATCATGCATCTCAGACTTTGTGTGTACAAATTACCTGGGGAATCTTGTTTAAATTTAGATTCTGATTCAGAAGGTCTGAAATGGGGTCTGAAATTCAGAATTTCTAACAGGCTCCCAGGTGATGCAGATACTGTTCATCCACAGACCATGCATTGAATAGCAAGATGATAGAGATCTCTAGGTAGAAGTGAAAGAATTTGAGATCCACCTGAAAGAGCTTGTGCCCTTCTCTGTGGACCTCTGGCTTTCTAGCTTCTCTTGAAATATCAGAAGGTTTAGCATCCCTAGGCTGGCATTTCCACCTTGCAACAATCAACTGGAGCTGGGTGCACCTGCTCTCTTTTAGGGACATAGCACCTGCCTAGTAGCTCCTGCTTAGCCCCAAAAACATCTGAACCGTGATTTCTACTCTTCAGGGCTCTCTGACCTTCATTTTTATTCTAACTCCATGGTTCCGGGAGACCAAAACCAAAATGTCTACTCCTTCAAACAGGTGTTTTCTCTAGGAATGATCATGTCTATATTCGAGGAATGTGGTCTGTCTAGATCAGTGCTTCTCAAACTTTAATGTCTATTGATATTTTTGTTAAAATGAAGATTCTGATTAAGCGGTGGGACTGGTATTCTGTGATGTCAATACTGTCGATATGGACGACACTTTGAGGAGCAAGGACCTGGAACAATTCCTGCCACAAAGTAGGGCCTCATTATTTGTTATATCAATTAATTTGTTTCATAAAATAACCCTATTATAATAGCATTACCTCAATTTTATAGACAAGGTAACTGAGACTCACAAAATTGAGTGACTCATCTAAGGTCACACAATTAGTATGGAACAGAGTCTACACTCAAATTGATCCATCTGATAGTAAGCCAGCCTCTGATTTTCTAAAATCTCAGCCTGGATAACCCTTGGATAGCTTTATAATTGGGCATAGTATGATTTTTATAGCAGCAAGTGGACCATCAAATTCTCAAGGCCCTCTCACCTGCCTAGAATTCCTTATATAGACTACAAAATCTTGAACCCCAAAACTGGGCTTTGAATGCAAAAATTTGGAGATGTTAAGGCCTGATACTAGAACCAAGACAGCTAGGGACAAGACAGGATCCCAAGTAGTCAGGTATATTGTAAAAGATTGGGCACACATAAGAGTAATGTTCAAAACATTTAACAACATGTATAACAATGGCCCCAAAATATCTGAATGAATATAGGCCTATGATGCTGAAACAAGGTTCTAGAAACATTACCCCTTTAGTTGCTGGATTCTAGGAGGGCTTAGGGGTTCCAGGTGAGGGACTAGGGCAGTTGGGGGTATGTAGGGAGCTTAGGGCAGTGACTATTTACCAGCTGGTATAGAAAGACTTCAATATTTAAAAGCTGGTACAGGTTTGAACTTCCTGAATATTAGCCCTGAGTATCAGAAGGTAGGGAATGTCCAAAAAGCTTGGGAGCCAAGTCCCAGGTAAAGAGTCAGCAGCAGAGGCCAAACATTGAACTGGCAAGTGACCACAGATTCAGAGATACTAACAGCCGTAAAAATGGATCCTGTGGCAGCAGACCCCATCAGGCTGAGGAAGGACATTGGGAACAACTGGCTAGTAGGTATCTTAACAGGCAGAGCCTGTCAAGCTGAAAAGCATCTATGTTAAATTGTAACACATCAGACAATCCCTAAATCAGATGTCACCTGCTGAAGAAGGAAAGGAGATGGACTGTGTTTGGTAATCTTTCTCCAGGTATGGTCCCTGGACCATTTGATTCTGAATCACCTGGTAGTAGTGTTAAATTTTTTAAAAATATTTGAGATCTCACCTCAGTCCTGTTAAATCAGATTTGGTGGAGGAAGGGTGAGGAATATGCATTTTTGTAGCAGGCATTCCAGGAGATTCCAATTCATGCTCAAGTTTAAGGCCTTAAAATGTGTATGTAGGAAAAGAAAGTAGATACTAGATAAGAATGGTTGGCAACTTTGTGAGAGTTAGGGGATAAATTACAAAGGACCTAGAGTGTAAGGCTTAGGACTATGCACATATATAGACTATATGAGAAGTATATAAGAGGGCATAAGAACTATATGACATAATAGGGAGCACTAAAGGTCTATGAAAAAAGGGAAAGTTAACATTCGGGTGGCAGTGTAGAGGATGACAGGATAAAGACTTGAGGCAGGGAGATAAGTTAGGTTTTAGGGTAAATTGGAGTGTTTTTTACTTGCTAAATTGTAGCAATCATGGCTTGGAGCACACCCACTATGACTACAATTGTATGTTTGGGCAATACTACTAGGAAGGGACTAGACTGACAATATCTGGGTCCTACTTTTTCCTGTCTACAGGCTTCAGGAATTTGGTTTTCATGGCTCCTATATTATAAGCTGAGGGCATATTATGCCCATACCATGGCACTTGGAAGAGCTAGCCTTGGGGCCCAGGCCCACACCATAGGCTAGAAAGTTAGCAACCGTTAATCTCAGAATTGCCAAGACTTTCCATTTCCACATGTTTTCAGTTCAGTCCATTTTGAATACATATTTATTGAATAGCAATTTTGTGCCAGAAGCTGTGCTATGCCCTGGAGATATAGAGATATGATACATTCCCTCAAAAAGTTCTCCATCTAGTAAAGGGAAACAGACACACAGAAACAGATAATGTGGTGAGTCCTGAAAGGTAGCTCTCAGAATAGAAGAGTGTACAGAAAAATAATATATTGACTCTGAAGGTGTCAGGGAGGATTCTGGAGGAAGAATAAGAGTTTTTCAAGTAATTTGTTAAAATGCAAAACAAAGCGCTATTGTCTTACATCTTTTATGTGAATAATTTCACAAGTAGCAATTAAAAATCAATTCTTGGGCTTCCCTGGTGATGCAGTGGTTAAGAATCTGCCTGCCGATGCAGGGGACATGGGTTCCACCCTTGGTCTGGGAAGATTCCACATACCAAGAAACAACTAAACCCCTGTGCCACAACTACTGAGCCTGCGCTCTAGAGCCCATGAGCCACAACTACTGAGCCCACGTGCCACAAATACTGAAGCCCACATGGCCAGAGCCCATGCTCCACAACAAGAGAAGCCACCGCAATGAGAAGCCTGTGCACCACAACAAAGAGTAACCCCCACTCGCCACAGCTAAAGGAAGCCCGCGCGCAGCAACAAAGACCCAACGCAGCCAAAAATAAATAAATTAAATAAATAAATTTATTAAAAAATCAATTCTTATTTCATGGGTCCTAATTTTAGTCTGGAAAATATAGCAGATATGGAAAAAAGTATGTGGTTTATTTTCCAGCCCTGTCCCTTACCCTGATTGTGGAACATAGCAAAAAGCAATGTACTTATAACCAGAAGACATGTTTGAGTGCCAGGTCAGCCACCTTCAAATTTTGTTACTTAGTCTTTTATATATGTCTTAGTTTCTTCATCTATAAAATAAAGCATACAACTGAGGATCTAACCCCCATAGAGTATGGATGTGAATGGACCCTAATACATAGAGTGTAGTTTGGAGATATAAGAGATCATTTATATTATTTCATCCTTAGGCTTCCAGATATATACCTCTTAAGCCATCTGCCATCCTGGCTCAGGAAACCTTAAATTGAGTCCAGGGAAGCAATGAATGTCTTTAGGAAACTTAACTTTTGAGCAGGTTCTTCATCTCCCTGAGTCACTGGGGCCTGTGCCTAGGGCCCCCTGGCATCTATCCCATGGTTGTCATATTGAAATAAGTTGGCTGCAGGGAGTAGGGCAGGGATGTAGGAGTCAAAGGGAAAAAAGGTCTGAAAAACAGCCCAGTTGTTCCCACCACATTCTTCAAACCTATCCCTAGAGCAGCTGTCTCAGCTCTGGGACATCCCTAGGTGCAGAAAGGAAATAGGGGTAACAGAATCTGGTTCTTAGCTAGGATAGGAGGTATTAAAGGAAACACTTGATTATCATCCTAGAATAAATAACTAAAGAATGAAAGCTCTCCAGGGGTCTTAAGACACCATTTGTTCCAAGCCACTCAGATGGGAATACTGAAGTCCAAAGAGATGAACGAACTTGGCCAAGGTCACAAAACTATGCAGTGGCAAAGAGGGGATTAGAATTCAGATTTCCACTTTTGCAAGGCAGGCAGTTTTCTACCCCAACCACAGTCTCTTCCTAGAGATAGATTTTCTCTGCTTGGAGAAGCAACTGGGGTGGTAGCAGCTGAGGGCTAGGGTCATTTTTATGCATTCTCTTGGTTATAGGCAGAATTAGTCATGAACCCTATCTTGGCAGCTGCTTTCTAAAAGTGAGGAACCAGCTGGATCTGGTGAGTGGCCCAGCACCTCTGACTCGCCTGGTTATTAAACTGCAAGAACTTAGAGAAATCTTGGGAGAGAATCTTCACTTACTGGGATACTCTAGAGTGACTACTCTATGGCCCTTCCCAGTGAGGCTACAAAGGGAAGTTTGTCTTTTCTCTGTAACTTCCCCTGATTGTGGCTTTCAATGTCTCTCCAGACCTCTAATCAATTGATTTAAATTGAGCACACACGTATTGAGCCAGGTGCAGTATTGGGTTGAAATGTTAATCAGCAAAGACTTTGATGAACAACACATATTCTGCTACCAAAAAGTTTATGATCCATTGAAGGAGGCATATAGATACTTAAATACCCACACTGCATGACAAAGAATGCTATGTCATAATGGAAAACATTACTCTCGATTAAGTAGTCAGAGACTATTGTGTTTAAGATAGGCCTAGGAAGATAAATAAAATAACCTTTGTTGGAAATGGGGGAGAAAGAAGAACCTAATAGCCATAGAGAATAAGTTTGGGGTACAAAGGCCAAAGGGTGGAAATGAGGGGCTGAAGTGGAGAATAAGTTGGTAGACGCCCTAGAATCCATGCTAAGGAGATAGTTTTAACTTGAACAATGGGGACACATGGAAGACAGTAAAGCAGGGGTTCTGATTTGATCAAATCTCCACTCCAGAAAGATCACTCTGAGGCTATGTGCAGGATGGATTGAGGGGGTGGAAGAAAGGCTGAAGGCAAAGAGGCCTGCCTGGGTGGAGGCTGTTGCAATAGTCCAGGCACAAGTTAACAATGCTAAGAAGTGAAGAGGGTAAAAGTTACAGTAGGACGCTGGCAGAATGAGTAGAAAATCAGGAAAGCATTTGAGAATGGGAGAGCTGATACCCACCCACAGTTGGTGTCAGCTTAGTGCCACAGAAAGAGTAATGGACTTGGAATCTGAAGACCTGACATCAAGTCCTGGCTTCATCAACTCCTGTCAGGGAATGAGATAAGGTATGTAAGAGCACTTTATTAACTTTAAATCACTGTATAGATGCAAGTAGTTTTGTTTCTTTGTTTTAGGGTGTTTTGATCTCTTTCACTGAAGAATAAGTTTACTCAAATTTCATTTATTTGGCCAGTAGTGACGTAAGCTCCCAGTTTTCCAGAGGGTAAACGTGTCCTGATGTAGGCAGTATTTTGCCCATTGTCCCTATGTTCTCCTTTCTTCCAAGGGGATACTCCTGCAATACCGAAAAGAACCTTTGAAGGTCATATAATTGGCTTTTCAAGTGGGTCTTGGAAGTACAAAGAGGAAGTGATTCTATCTTGCACTCTTACAAACCTCTTGGCTCTGGGGTACCCAAAGGCTCTTCACTGACCAAGACCACAAGAGAATATAAGTTGAGCCAATGTGATAAGCAAGTCCTCCTGCTGAGGTGTGAGTTTCAAGTTGGAGCTCTTGAAATTCAGATGAATATTGTCTTTTGCTCCCCACATGTATTAACATATTGTTGTCTAAGTACACCATGGTCCAGGAGGGGATGGCTATGGAGTAAGTATTAGGCAAAAAGTGATGAATAAGTAGTGAGAGGAAAGAAAGACATATTGGACCAAAATATAGAGTGGGATGAACGCATAGTGACAAGTTAAGAGACGACCAAGAAATATCTTGGTAATCATCAAGAGGCTGAATCAACCGGAGACGAGGTGAGGCTAACAGCTTGAAAATAATGAGGTTCAAGAGGATTTTGATGTGTAGATCAGGAGGCCTCTCCAACTCTATAGCAGAAAGCATTTGGGTGTGTGGTCCTACTTGAATTCCCAGTGGAAAAATAGAGACCAATTATAGAAAGAACTTGGCTTCCCAGTGATCAGTGTTGTTGAAAGGGATAAGAAGTGAGAGAAGAAGAAGATTCTCAAGGAGCTAGGCAAAATGGAATCCACAGAAATTGAATGGGTCCAAGCTGGACTTGGTGACTATGGTAGACACCTATGACTACCCAACAATACTGATATTCCTGCCACTGTTGTGAAGTCTCTTGCATTCTATTGCATTCTACATGGTAAACTGAAGACAGTGCTACTGATGACATTCTATTCAACCATCCTAGAGTGTAGGGTCTTTAAAAGCAAGGGCTGTATCTTATCTCCATAACTCTAGGGCCCACCATAAGGCCTGACACAGAGAAGGTCTCCCAATGAATGTTTGTTGGATGAATGAATGAATGGATGGATGGATGGATGATAAATTCTCAAGTGAAAACTAGGGAGATAGCGTAGTGTGGTAGAAAAAGTGTAGTTTTTAGAGTTATAAAGAACTGGCTTCTAGTCTGCTTCATACTAGCTATGTGACTTAGAACAACTTATTTACCCTCTCTGAGCTTCAGTTTACACTTATCCATAAAGAAAATATTATATACCTTTCACAGTCATGTGAAATTCAAACGAGATAATAGAAAATACTTCATAGACCATGAAGGGTTATGCATATGTTAAATGTTATTACTATTATCAGAGGAGAGCACTAAGACTCAGACAGGAACAGAAGGAGACCTACTCAAAGACATGCAATGAGACAGAGAATGGACTGGAATTGAAATCACCTGACATCCAGTTGAGCTCCTTCCATTGCTCTTTGAAGAAAAGAAATGGACAGAGTAGAAGAGGGTCATGGTTGTGGTTCTACCCCACTGGCTCAAGGAAGAGGAAGTTTTTTTTTAATTTGAAATTTGTATTGTAATAATTGTGAATTCACATGAAGTTGCAAAAAATAATACAGATTCCTTGTACACTTTGCCCAGTTTCTCCCAATGGTAACATTTTGCAAAACTATAGGATGGTATCACAACCAAGATATTGACATTTATGTAATTCCAAGATCATACTCATATTTCCAAATTTTATTTGTACTCATTGGGTGTATGTGTGTGTTATGTGTATTCAGCCCCATACAATTATTTTTCAATGATATGTGTTTATTTAATTAGCTCAATCATATCCCCTTTCTTTTTTTTAACATCTTTATTGCAGTATAATTGTTTTACAATGGTATGTTAGTTTCTGCTTTATAACAAAGGGAATCAGTTATACATATACATATGTTCCCATATCTCTTCCCTCTTGCGTCTCCCTCCCTACCACTCTCCCTATGCCACATTTCCAGGTGGTAACAATGCACCGAGCTGATCTCTCTGGGCTATGCGGCTGCTTCCCACTAGCTATCTATTATACATTTGGTACTGTATATATGTCCATGCCACTCTCTCACTTTGTCCCAGCTTACCCTTCCTCCCCGTGTCCTCAACTCCATTCTCTAGTAGGTCTGCGTATTTATTCCCGTCTTTCCCCTAGGTTCTTCAGGACCTTTTTTTTTTTTTTTTGAGATTCAATATATATGTGGTAGCATACGGTATTTGTTTTTCTCTTTCTGACTTATTTCACTCTGTATGACAGACTCTAGGTCCATCCACCTCACTACAAATAACTCAATTTTGTTTCTTTCTATGGCTGAGTAATATTCCATTGTATATATGTGCCACAACTTCTTTATCCATTCATCTGTCGATGGGCACTTAGGTTGCTTCCAAGTCCTGGCTATTGTAAATAGAGCTTCAGTGAACATTGTGGTACATGACTCTTTTTGAATTACGGTTTTCTCAGGGTATATATATATGTCCACTAGTGGGATTGCTGGGTTGTATGGTAGTTCTATTTTTAGCTTTTTAAGGAACCTCCATACTGTTCTCCATAGTGGCTGTATCAATTTACATTCCAACCAACAGTGCAAGAGGGTTCCCTTTTCTCCACACCCTATCCAGCATTTATTGTTTCTAGATTCTTTGATGATGGCCATTCTGACCAGTGTGAGGTGATATCTCATTGTAGTTTTGATTTGCATTTCTCTAATGATTAGTGATGTTGAGCATTCTTTCATGTGTTTGCTGGCAATCTGTATATTTTCTTTGGAGAAATGTCTTTTTAGGTCTTCTGCCCATTTTGGATCGGATTGTTTGTTTTTTTGATATTGAGCTTCATGAGCTGCTTGTAAATTTGGGGGATTAATCCTTTGTCAGTTGCTTCAATTGCAAATATTTTCTCCCATTCTGAGGGTTGTTTTTTGTCTTGTTTATGGTTTCCTTTGCTGTGTAAAAGCTTTTAAGTTTCATTAGGTCCCATTTGCTTATTTTCCTTTTTATTTCCACTTCTCTACGAGGTTGGTCAAAGGGGATCTTGCTGTGATTTATTTCAAAGAACATGGTATATCCCTCAATGTGTTTGTATCATCTTTAATTTCTTTCATGAGTGTCATAATTTTCTGCATACAGGTCTTTTGTCTCCCTAGGTAGGTTTATTCCTAGATATTTTATTCTTTTTGTTGCAATGGTAAATGGGAGTGTTTTCTTAATTTCACTTTCAGATTTTTCATCATTAGTGTATAGGAATGCAAGAGATTTCTGTGCATTAATTTTGTATCCTGCTACTTTACCAAATTCGTTGATTAGCTCTAGTAGTTTTCTGGTAGCATCTTTAGGATTCTCTATGTATAGTATCATGTCATCTGCAAACAGTGACAGTTTACTTCTTTTACAATTTGTATTCCTTTTATTTCTTTTTCTTCTCTGATTGCCATGGCTAGGACTTCCAAAACTATGTTGAATAATAGTGGTGAGAGTGGACATCCTTGTCCTGTTCCTGAATTTAGAGGAAATGCTTTCAGTTTTTCACCATTGAGAATGATGTTTGCTGTGGGTTTGTCATATATGGCCTTTATTATGTTGAGGTAGGTTCCCTCTATGCCCACTTTCTGGAGAGTTTTTATCATAAATCGGTGTTGAATTTTGTCAAAAGCTTTTTCTGCATCTATTGAAATGATCATATGGTTTTTATTCTTCAATTTGTTACTATGGTGTATCACATTGATTGATTTGGGTATATTGAAGAATCCTTGCATCTCTGGGATAAATCCCACTTGATCATGGTGTATGATCCTTTTAATGTGTTGTTGGATTCTGTTTGCTAGTATTTTGCTGAGGATTTTTGCCTCTATATTCATCAGTGATATTGGTCTGTAATTTTCTTTTTTTTTTAGAATCTTTGTCTGGTTTTGGTATCCAGGTGATGGTGGCCTCATAGAATGAGTTTGGGAGTGTTCCCTCCTCTGCAATTTTTTGGAAGAGTTTGAGAAGGTTGGGTGTTACCTCTTCTCTAAATGATTGATAGAATTCACCTGTGAAGCCATCTGGTCCTGGACTTTTGTTTGTTGGAAGATTTTTAATCACAGTTTCAATTTCATTACTTGTGATTGGTCTGTTCATATTTTCTATTTCTTCCTGGTTCAGTCTTGGAAGGTTGTGCATTTCTAAGAATTTGTCCATTTTATTGGCATATACTTGCTTGTAGTAATCTCTCTTGATCCTTTGTATTTCTGCAGTGTCAGTTGTTTCTTCTCCTTTTTCATTTCTAATTCTATTGATTTGAGTCGTCTCCCTTTTTTTCCTGATAAGTCTGGCTAATGGTTTATCAATTTTGTTTATCTTCTCAAAGAACCAGCTTTTAGTTTTATTGATCTTTGCTATTGTCTCCTTCATTTCTTTTTCATTGTTTCTGATCTGAACTTTATGATTTCTTTCCTTCTGCTAACTTCGGGATTTTTTTTTTTTTGTTCTTCTTTCTCTAATTGCTTTAGGTGTAAGGTTAGGTTGTTTATTTGAGATGTTTCTTGAGGTAGGATTGCATTGCTATAAACTTCCCTCTTAGAACTGCATTTGCTGCATCCCATAGATTTTGGGTTGTCGTGTTTTCATTGCCATCTATCTTTAGGTATTTTTTGATTTCCTCTTTAATTTCTTCAGTGATCTCTTGGTTATTTAGTAACGTATTGTTTAGCCTCCATGTGTTTTGTTTTTTACTTTTTTTCCCTGTAATGCATTTCTAATCTCATAGCGTTGTGGTCAGAAAAGATGCTTGATATGATTTCAATTTTCTTAAATTTACTGAGGCTTGATTTGTGACCCAAGATGTGATCTGTCCTGGAGAATGTTCCATGTACACTTGAGAAGAAAGTGTAAACTGTGGTTTTGGGTGGAATGTCCTATAAATATCAATTAAATCTATCTGGTCTATTGTATCATTTAAAGCTTCTCTTTCGTTATTTATTTTCATTTTGGATGATCTGTCCATTGGTGTAAGTGAGGTGTTAAAGTCCCCCACTGTTATTGTGTTACTATCGAGTTCCTCTTTTATAGCTGTTAGCAGTTGCCTTATATATTGAGGTGCTCCTATGTTGGGTGCATATATATTTATAATTGTCATATCTTCTTCTTGGTTTGATCCCTTGATTATTATGTAGTGTCCTTCCTTGTCTCTTGTAACATTCTTTATTTTAAAGTTTATTTTACCTGATATGAGTATTGCTACTCCAGCTTTCTTTTGATTTCCATTTGCATGGAATATTTTTTTCCATCCCCTCATGTTCAGTCTGTATGTGTCCCTAGGTCTGAAGTGGGTCTCTTGTAGACAGCATATATACCGGTGTTGTTTTTGTATCCATTCAGCGAGTCTGTGTCTTTTGGTGGGAGCATTTAATCCATGTACATTTAATGTAATTATCGATATGTATGTTCCTATGACCATTTTCTTAATTGTTTTGGGTTTGTTTTTGTAGGTCCTTTTCTTCCCTTGTGTTTCCCACTTAGAGAAGTTCCTTTAGCATTTGTTGTAGAGCTGGTTTGGTGGTGCTGAATTCTCTTAGCTTTTGCATGTCTGTAAAGCTTTTGATTTCTCCATCGAATCTGAATGAGATCCTTGCTGGGTATAGTAATCTTGGTTGTACGTTCTTCCCTTTCATCACTTTAAGAATATCATGCCACTCCCTTCTGGCTTGTAGAGTTTCTGCTGAGAAATCAGCTGTTAATATCATGGGAGTTCCCTTGTATGTTATTTGTCGTTTTTCCCTTGCTGCTTTCAATAATTTTTCTTTGTCTTTAATTTTTGCCAAGTTGATTACTATGTGTCTCAGCCTGTTTCTCCTTGGGTTTATCCTGTATGAGACTCGCTGCACTTCCTGGACTTGGGTGGCTATTTCCTTTCCCATGTTAGGGAAGTTTTCGGGTATAATCTCTTCAAATATTTTCTCTGGTCCTTTCTCTCTCTCTTCTCCTTCTGGGACCCCTATAATGAGAGTTTTGTTTCATTTCATGTTGTCCCAGAGGTCTCTTAGGCTGTCTTCATTTCTTTTCATTCTTTTTTCTTTATTCTGTTCTGCAGCAGTGAATTCCACCATTCTCTCTTCCAGGTCACTTATCCGTTCTTCTGCCTCAGTTATTCTGCTATTGATTCCTTCTAGTGTAGTTTTCTTTTCAGCCATTGTATTGTTTGTCTCTGTTTGATTGTTCTTTATTTCTTCTGGGTCTTTGTTAAACATTTCTGCATCTTCTCGATCTTTGGCTCCATTCTTTTTCCGAGGTCCTGGATCATCTTCACTATCATTATTCTGAATTCTTTTTCTGGAAGCTTGCCTATATCCACTTCATTTAGTTGTTTTTCTGGGTTTTTATCTTGTTCCTTCATCTGGTACATAGCCCTCTGCTTTTTCATCTTGTCTATCTTTCTGTGAATGTGGTTTTTGTTCCACAGGCTGCGGGACTGTAGTTCTTCTTGCTTCTGCTCTCTGCCCTCTGGTGGATGAGGCTATTTAAGAGCTTTCATTTATTGCTGCTCTGATGTTTATGATTTCTTTCCTTCTGCTAACTTTGGAGGGTTTTTTTTTTGTTCTTCTTTCTCTAATTGCTTTAGGTGTAAGGTTAAGTTGTTTACTTGAGGTGTTTCTTGTTTCTTAAGGTAGGATTGTATTGCCATAAACTTCCCTCTTTGAACTGCTTTTGCTGCATCCCATAGGTTTTAGGTCGTCGTGTTTTCATTGTCATTTGTTTCTAAGTATTTTTTTATTTCCTCTTTGATTTGTTCAGTGATCTCTTGGTTATTAAGTATTGTATTGTTTAGCCTCCATGTGTTTGTATTTTTTACAGATTTTTTCCTGTAATTGTTATCTATTCTCATAGCGTTGTGGTCAGAAAAGATACTTGTTATGATTTCAATTTTCTTAAATTTACCAGGGCTAGATTTGTGACCCAAGATATGATCTATCCTGGAGAATGTTCCATGAGCAGTTGAGAAGAAAGTGTATTCTGTTGTTTTTGCATGGAATGTCCTATAAATATCAATTAAGCCCATCATGTTTAATGTATCATTTAAAGCTTGTGTTTCCTTATTTGTTTTCATTTTGTATGATCGGTCCATTGTTGAAAGTGTTGTGTTAAAGTCCCCTACTATGATTGTATTACTGTCGATTTCCCCTTTTCTGGCTGTTAGTATTTGCCTTATGTATTGAGGTGCTCCTATGTTGGGTGCATAAATATTTACAATTGTTATATCTTCTTCTTGGATTTATCCTTTGATCATTATATACTGCCCTTCTTTGTCTCTTGTAATAGTCTTTGTTTTGAATTCTATTTTGTCTGATATATGAATTGCTACTCCAGCTTTCTTTTGATTTCTATTTGCATGGAATATCTTTTACCATCCCCTCACTTTCAGTCTGTATGTGTCCCTAGGTCTGAAGTGGGTCTCTTGTAGACAGCATATATGTGGGTCTTGTTTTTATATCCATTCAGCCGGTCTATGTCTTTTGGTTGGAGCATTTAATCCATTTACATGTAAGGTAATTATCAATATGTATGTTCCTATTACTATTTTCTTTATTGTTTTGGTTTTGTTATTGTAGGTTTTTTCCTTCTCTTGTGTTTCCTGCCTAGGAAAGTTCCTTTAGCATTTCTTTTAAAGCTAGTTGGTGGTGCTGAATTCTCTTAACTTCTTCTTGTTTGTAAAGGTTTTAATTTCTCCGTGAAAGCTGAATGAGATCCTTGCTAGGTACAGTAATTTTGGTTGTAGGTTTTTTCCCTTTCATCTCTTTAAATATGTCCTGCCACTCCCTTCTGGCTTGCAGAGTTTTGGCTGAAAGATCAGCTGTTAACCTTATGTGGATTCCCTTGTATGTTATTTGTTCTTTTTCCCTTGCTGCTTTTTTTTAAAATTAATTAATTAATTAATTAATTTATGGCTGTATTGGGTCTTTGTTTCTCTGCGAGGGCTTTCTCCAGTTGCGGCCAGCTGGGGCCACTCTTCATCGCGGTGCGCAGGCCTCTCACTACCGTGGCCTCTCTTGTTGCGGAGCACAGGCTCCAGACGCGCAGGCTCAGCAGCCGTGGCTCACGGGCCCAGTTGCTCCGCGGCACGTGGGATCTTCCCAGACCAGGGCTCGAACCCGTGTCCCCTACATTGGAAGGCAGACTCTCAACCACTGTGCCACCGGGGAAGCCCCCCTTGCTGCTTTTAATATTTTTTCTTTGTATTTAATTTTTGATAGTTTGATTAATATATGTCTTGGTGTGTTTCTCCTTGGATTTCTCCTGTATGGGACTCTCTGTGCTTCCTGGACTTGATTAACTATTTCCTTTCCCATGTTAGGGAAGTTTTCAACTATAATCTCTTCAAATATTTTCTCAATCCTTTTCTTTTTCTCTTCTTCTTCTGGGACCACTATAATTCGAATGTTGGTGCGTTTAATGTTGTCCCAGAGATTTCTGAGATTGTCTTCAATTCTTTACGTTCTTTTTTCTTTATTCTGCTCTGCAGTAGTTATTTCCACTATTTTATCTTCCAGGTCACTTATCCATTCTTCTGTCTCAGTTATTCTGCTCTTGATTCCTTCTAGAGAATTTTTAATTTCATTTACTGTGTTGCTCATCACTGTTTGTCTGCTCTTTAGTTCTTCTATGTCCTTGTTAAACGTTTCCTGTATTTTCTCCATTCTATTTCAAAGATTTTGGATCATCTTTACTATAATTATTCTGTATTCTTTTTCAGGTAGACTGCCTATTTCCTCTTCATTTGTTAGGTCTGGTGGGTTTTTACATTGCTCCTTCATCTGCTGTGTGTTTCTCTGTCTTCTCATTTTGCTTAACTTACTGTGTTTGGGGTCTCCTTTTCGCAGTCTGCAGGTTCGTAATTCCCGTCTTTTTGGTGTCTGCCCCCAGTGGCTATGGTTGGTTCAGTGGGTTGTGTAGGCTTCCTGGTGGAGGGGCCTAGTGCCTGTGTTCTGGTGGATGAGGCTGGATCTTTTCTTTCTGGTGAGCAGGACCGCCCCTGGTGGTGTGTTTTGGGGTGTCTGTTTCCTTATTATGACTTTAGGCAGCCTCTCTGCTAATCGGTGTGTCTGTTTTCCTGTCTTGGTAGTTCTTTGGCCTATGGTGTCCAGCACTGTAGCTTGTTGGTCGTTGAGTGGAGCTGGGTCTTGGCGTTGAGATAGAAATCTCTGGGAAATTTTCACTGTTTGATATTACGTGGAGCTGGGAGGTCTCTGGTTGGCCAATGTCCTGAACCTGGCTCTCCCACCTCAGAGGCACAGTCCTGACACCTGGCTGGAGCACCAAGAGCCTGTCATCCACACAGCTTAGAATAACATGGAGAAAAAAAGAAACAGAGACAGAAGATAAAATAAAATAAAATAAAATAAAAGATAAAATAAAATTATTAAATTGTAAAATAAAAAATAATTATTAAAAATATTTAAAACATAATAGAAAAGAGAAAGAAAGAAAGAAGAGAGCAACCAAACCAAAAAACAAATCCACCAATGATAACAAGCGCTAAAAACTATACTAAAAAACAAACAAAAAAGGACAGACAGAAACGTCAGACAAATGGTAAAAGCAAAGTTATACAGACAAGATCAACCACAGAAGCATACACATACACACTCACAAAAAGAGAAAAAGGGAAAAAATATATATATTGTTGCTCCCAAAGTTCACCTCCTCAGTTTGGGATGATTCGTTGCCTATTCACGTATTCCACAGATGCAGGGTACATCAAGTTGATTGTGGAGATTTAATCTGCTGCTCCTGAGGCTGCTAGGAGAAATTTCCTTTTCTCTTCTTTGTTCGCACAGCTCCTGGGGTTCAGCTTTAGATTTGGCCCCACCTCTGCATGTAGGTCACCTGAGGGCGTCTTTTCCCTGCTCAGACAGGATGGGGTTAAAGTAGCAGCAGCTTCAGGGGCTCTGGATCACTCAGGCTTGGGGGAAAGAGGGGTACGGAGTGCGGGATGAGCCTGCAGTGGCAGAGGCTGTCGTGACTTTGCACCAGCCTGAGGCGTGCCATGTGTTCTCCCGGGGAAGTTTTCCCTGGATCATGGGACCCTGGCAGTGGCGGGCTGCACAGGCTCCCAGGAGGGGATGTGTGGATAGTGACCTGTGCTTGCACACAGGTTTCTCGGTGGCTGCAGCAGCAGCCTTAGCATCTCATGCCTGTCTCTAGTGTCTGCACTGGTAGCCGCAGCCCGCGCCCATCTCTGGAGCTCGTTTAAGTGGCACTGTTAATTCCCTCTCCTCGCGCACCAGGAAACAAAGCAGTAAAAAAAAGTCTCTTGCCTCTTTGGCAGCTCCAGACTTTTTCCCGGACTCCTTCCCGGCTAGCTGTGGCACACTGCCCCCCTTCAGGCTGTGTTCACGCAGCCAACCCCAGTCCTCTCCCTGGGATCCGACCGAAGCCAGAGCCTCAGCTCCCAGACCCCAGCCATCCCAGCAGGTGAGCAGACAAGACTCCCGGGCTGGTGAGTGCTCGTCAGCACCGATCCCCTGTGCAGGAATCTCTCCACTTTGCCCTCTGCACCTCTGTTGCTGTGCTCTCCTCCGTGACTCCAAAGCTTCCCCCTCCGCCACCCACAGTCTCTGCCCACAAAGGGGCTTCCTAGGGTGTGGAAACATTTCCTCCTTCACAGCTCCCTCCCACTGGTGCCGGTCCCGTCCTTATTCTTTTCTCTCTGTTTTTTCTTTTGCCCTACCCAGGTACGTGGAGAGTTTCTTGCCTTTTGGGAAGTCTGAGGTCTTCAGCCAGCGTTCAGTAGGTGTTCTGTAGGAGTTGTTCCACATGTAGATGTATTTCTGATGATTTGTGGGGAGGAAGGTGATCCCCACGTCTTACTCTTCTGCCATCTTGAAGCTCCTCTCAGCCCCAGACAATTTTATCACATGTGTAGGTTTGTGTGACCAACACCACAGTCAAGTTACAGAACAGTTCCATCACCATAAGTATGTATTGTATTACCCTTTCAGAACCATGGATTCCTTCTGTTACCCTTTTATAACCACCTCTATCTTCTTGCCCTTCCCTCTCCTAACTCCTGGAATCGGGAAGTATGAGTTGGTATTCATTCTACTGTAAATGTGTGGTAGAATTCTTGAAACAATCTAGTCTGGGAATTTTATTTTTCTGGAGATTTTTATTCAGTTTTTTTAATGATTGTACGACTATTCAGATTACCTATTTCATCTTGGTTGAGTTTCAGTCATTTGTGGCTTTCAAAGAATCAGTCCGTTTGTATTAAGCTGTCAAGTTTATGCATGTAAAACATCCTGCCCCTGTGCTGTTCCTCCAAGCCTAGGGTTTTGAACCAGTTAGCCTTTTCTTACTACCTTCCACAGTTCTCCGTCCTTGCCTATTGGCATTATTGCTAGGGTTTTTAGTTTTCCTTAGCAGGGAAAAGCAGAGAGAATGTCATCTTGTCTGGTCTATGCCATCTTGTCTGGACCAGAAGTCTGAGGAGGGTATTTTTATGTCATGTTAGGCAAAAGCATTCTGCCATGTGGGGCTTCTCAAGGCTCCATCCCAATGCAGCCATTCTACCATACCAAGAGTTGAGATAGAAGGAGGTGGGGGTAGAACTGATCCTCCAAAAAGGTCAAGCCTGGAAGCTGGATTTCTGGGCATTTTAATGTGTAATGGACATGTTGGTAAGTCTCTGGGGCTGGATCTAAGTCCCCATCAAGAAGCTCTTTGGGCTGCAGAAGCCTGCAATTTGAGTCAACATACACCCCCATGAATCTTTTTCTTCTTTAGAAGGGCCAAGAAGGTCCTTATCCTGACTGCCCCAGGTTTCCTTGGCTTTCTATCTGGGAGTTTCGGCTCTGGTTTTTCAGCCATTACCTGACCTTTAAGCCAGCAGGCTGGGATTCCAGGCCTCTGAAACCGTTACAGGCCAATGTTTTCCACATAGTGGAAAACCTGGGGCTAAAGGGGTTTGCTGGAGCACAAGAGAAAAGTTATTCTGCTCAGGCATCCCTACCATAAAGCCAGACCTTCATTCTCCATCTGAGTCTACTCTTTTGTCTTAGATCCATGGAATTTTCTAGCTTGGAGAGCATTCACAATTCATAGTGTCTATCCTTTTTTGTATAATTGGAGAATAGTAGAGAAGAGGAGCCTACCTGAAATCACCCAGTGAGTCAGTGAGAGAGCCAGGGCTAAGACTTAGGTCTCCTGACTTTTAAGGCTCTTCCCACCAAACTAAATATTAGTAGCCATAGATTTTTAGTGTGAGAGGATTCAGTGTAAGGAGATTTCATAGTAACATGGGAAAACTGGATTATGTCCAAAAGAGTGTGAACAGTCTGGAGAAGGGGCTTCTAATAAGGACCATGAGGAACTTTTGAAGGAACCAAAGCTATTTAGTCTGGAGAACAGATTAGGGAGATATGTTCTCTATGTTTAGATCTTTAAAGGACTATCATGGGAGGAGGGGCTCTGGGTGGTGCCAGGTTATAAAGCTAGGGCCTATGGGTGGAAGCCACAGGAAGATAAACTTCAGCTTAACAGAAGAAATAAATGTCTAATGGTAGAGTTGTTCAGAGATGGGATGGGTTGTTTCAGAAAGGAGCAAGCTCCCTGTCATTGAAAGTATGCAGCGAGGACCAGAAAAACATTTGTAAGTGTTGCAGTAGAAGCAATTCATGGCTTAGATGGGTGTGGTGGTGGTGGGAGATTGAACTAACAGATCTCTGAGGTCACCTCCAACTATGAGTCTATAAATCTGTCATCCTGACTAAATTGTCTACTTATGTGATCTGAAGCAGATCACTTAACCTTTTTGGGATTCTATCACACCATCCTATTCCCCCAAATGAAGAAGGTAACTGAATCAGGAGGAAATGATGAGCAGTCCCTGAAAGAGAAAACTTCTTTCCATAGTACTTTGGGAAACAAAACAAAATAAAACAAAACACATGAGAAATATGACTCCTCTTCAAGAACTTGACTGAATTTGAGGTCACAATATGAGCCCTGGACAGACTGAAATTCTCACATTAGCAGATAGACCACAAAAAGATGTCATCCTGTGCATGCTGTATCCATGCCTCTGGGAACTCTAAGGTGCTTCTGCAGAATGCAAAAGCATTCCGCAGGGTGAGAGGGGCACAGGAAGAATGGTTCATCCCTCTATTGAACTTGGAAGTTGATCCTCAAAGAACTGGTCATTTCAGGCTTAACATTACATATAGATCTCCTTTCTAGAATCTGATCGCAGATGAGTTTTGCAGTTTTATCTCCTACTACCTCTTAATCCCATGCACTTATCACAGTGAGGTGCTCCTTTCTTGACGTCTCCCTCTGGCGGCCTGACTGAAAGCTGCAAGAGAGCAGAAGCCTGAGTTTTTTCATCCCTGCTTTCCTCCCAGGACCCAGCACACAGTGAATACAGCTTTGATTGAATGTCCTGTCTTGCCCCAGTGGTTACACTTAGCTTATAACTGTGCACACAGCTTAGTACTGGGGCACATACCTGAACCCCGTTGAATTTGTTATCCTGAGTTCTCTAACCTGAGTTCTCCATTCTGCTGAGTGAGAAGACCTGACACTGAGCTTTGCTGAGTACTTCTTATGTGCTAGACACCACTCTGAGCACTATTCAGCAACTCTATAATTCCCCTCAAACAATATCTATTTGACAGGTGAGAAAAAATGAGGCACGATGAGGTGAAATGACTTGCCCACGGTCATGCTGGAACTAAGAAACTGGCAGAGCTTGTCTTTTAACTAAGGCAGCTGGCTCCAAAGAACACACTTTTCTAAGAAGTATTTTGTACTATTGTTTCATTAAAAATAGAAAAAATAGGGCTTCCCTGGTGGCACAGTGGTTTAGAATCCACCTGCCAATGCAGGGGACATGGGTTCAATCCCTGGTCTGGGAAGATCCCACATGCCACGGAGCAACTAAGCCCATGTGCCACAACAACTGAGCCTGCACTCTAGAGCCAGTGAGCCACAACTACTGAGCCTGTGTGACACAACTACTGAAGCCCGCACGCCTAGAGCCCATGCTGCACAGAGAAGACACTGCAATGAGAAGCCCATGTACCGCAACAAAAAGTAACCCCTGCTCGCCGCAACTAGAGAAGCCCACATGCAGCAATGAAGACCCAAAACAGCCAAAAATAAAAAATAAAAATAAAATAAATTTAAAAATAAAAAAATAGTATAATAAATCCCATATACCCATCACCTATATTTAGCTGTTATTAATATATTTCCAAGTTTGCTTCATCTTTCTTTGTGAAATATTTTTAAAAAAATTATAGACATACTGACATTTCACCCCTTTTAGAATGCACCTCAAAAAATTAGGACATTTTCCTACATATGCAGTTAGAAAAGTTAAGCATACTTCCTTAATATTCATTACATAGTCCATATTAACATTTTTCAAATTGTTCTTCCAAATGTCTATTTGAACCAGGATCTAATCAAAGTCCACACATTGCATTTGGTTGTTAGATCTCTTAAGTATCTCTTAATTTCCACCTTCCTTTTAAAATCATGCCACTGACTTGTTGAAAAGACCAGGACAATTGTTCTTGTAGAATTCCCCAGCTTTTGTTATCAGTCTAATTGCAGACTCCACCCGTTTTTTTAAAATTTCCTTCCTTCCTTTATTTATTTATCTCTCTCCCTTTTTTTTTTTTTTTTTGGCTGCATCAGGTCTCAGTTGTGGCATGTGGAATCTTTCGTTGTGGATGGTGGGCTCTTCGTTGTGGCTGGTGGGCTCTTTGTTGTGGCACGTGGTCTTCTCTCTAGTTGTGGTGTGCTGGTTCCAGAGCACACAAGCTCAGTAGTTGTGGCACACAGTCTCTCTAGTTGTGGTGCGTGGGCTCCAGAGTGCATGGGCTCAGTCGTTGTGATGCATGGGCTTAGCTGCCCCACAGCATGTGGGATCTTAGTTCCCCAACCAGGGATCAAACCCGCATCCTCTGCATTGGAAGGCAGATTCTTAACCACTGGATCACCAAGGAAGTCCCATCCACCCTTTTAACTGCCACCCCATGCAACTTTCCCACCCTCTTCTTGCCTTGGCTTATTGTTTTGATGTTTTCTTCCCCCAAAACAGGACAGAGATATTTTGATAGCTTCCCAGGGCTCTTAGCCTTAAATAGCGCCTGTTGAGTGTGCCAGAGGTGCTGAAGTGTCTCATTTTTCCAGTAAGTCACACCCACCCCATCCCCATGCCTTCCATACCTCTCTTCTCATCTCCGCATCTTACCCTCTTGTCTTCTCTCTAGGCCAATAACTCTCAAGCTTAGTTTTACATTAGAAACATCTAGAAACCTTTAATAGGCTTTTCCTGGAGGCCCAGTGGTCAAGACTCTGTGCTTCCAATGCAGGGGATATGGGTTCAATCTGTGGTCAGGGAACGAAGATCCCACATGCCACATGGCACGGCCAAGAAAAAAGAAAGCTTTAACAAAAACGGATGTCTAGGTTATACTTGAGCCCAGTTAAACTGGACTCTTTAGGGGTGTAGTCCAGGTATCCAAAATATGTAAAGCTCCCCAAGTAATTCCAATGTAGAGTCAAAGTTGAAAGCCATTGTCTAGACCCTCTAATATAGTGTTTCTCAACCTTTTTAAAATTATTGCTTCCCCACCAATAAACATTTTCAAACATTTTTTCCCAAATCATTCCACCTGTGAAATTTTAATAACAGAGTTTTACTGTATATTCATATGTTATGACCATTTCGAGGGCCACAAGCCAGTGTAATAACTAAGATCTTACCCTCAGCCCCACAAAAGGCAATTTTTACCTGTTTGAGGGCTATATAATCCCAGTTGAGAATGCATGCTAACAACTTGTTGCTCAAAGAATGGTCCTAAATCAATAACATTGGCGTCACTTGGAATTTGATAGAAATACAGAATCTCAGGCCTCACTGCTCCACAAGACTTTTCCTCTCACCCACAAAACTTACTGTTTCTGGCAAGATGACTGGAAGCAGTAGCATCCACACAGACCTCGAACCTCAGGACTGAGATAGAAGTTAAAGGCCTCTAGTCCAAGCCTCTGTCATATCATTTGAGCCTTTCCAAAAAAGCCCTGCCATGTAGTCATCCAGCCACTGATGGAAAACCTCTGACTATAGGAAACTCACTATTATTCCAGGCAGACCTTTCCAAGAATTATTTTATGTTTTAAATCGAAATAAAGTTGATTTACAATATTATGTTAGTTTCAGGTGTAGAGCATGGTGATTCAGTATTTTTGCAGATTACTCTCCATTGTATGTTATTACAAGATAATGGGTATAATTCCTTGTGCTATACAGTATATCCTTTACTTATCTTTGGCTATTGTAAATAGTGCTACTATGAACATTGGGGTGCACATAACTTTTCAAATTAGTGTTTTCGTTTTTTCTGGATATATACACTGGAGTGGAATTGCTGGATCATATGGTAGTTCTATTTTCAGTTTTTTAAGGAACCTCCATACTGTTTTCCATAGTGGCTACAGAAATTTACATTCCCACCAACAATGTACAGGGGTTCCTTTTTTTCCCACATCTTCTCCAACATTTGTTGTTTGTAGACTTTTGATGATAGCCATTCTGGCAGGTGTGAAGCGACATCACAGTGTTGTTTTGATTTGCATTTCTCTAACAATTAGTGATGTTGAGCAGCTTTTCATGCGATTGTTAGTCATCTATATGTCTTCTTTGGGAAAATGTCTATTCAGGTCTTCTGACCATTTTTTGATTGGGTTGTTTGTTTTTTTGATATTGGGTTGTATAAGCTGATTGTTTATTTTGGATATTAACCCCTCGTCAGTCACATGGTTTGCAAATATTTTCTCTTATTCCATAGGTTGTTTTTGAGTTGATGGTTTCCTTTGCTGTGCAAAATCTTCTAAGTTTAATTAGATCCCATTTGTTTATTTTTACTTTTATTTATTTTGCCTTAGGAGACTGATCCAAGAACATATTGCTACAATTTATGTAAAAGAATGTTCTGCCTATGTTCTCTTCTTGGAGTTTTACAGGTTTCAAGTCTTACATTTAGATCTTTAAACTATTTTGAGTTTATTTTGTATATAGTGTGAGCAAAAGTTCTAATCTCATTGTTTTATATGTGACTGTTCAGTTTTCCTAGCACCACTTATTCAAGAGACTGTCTTTTCTCCACTGTATCTTCTTGACTCCTTTGCATCCTTGTGGATAAATTGACCATAAGTGTGCGGGTTATTTCTGGGCTTTCTATTCTGTTCCATTGATCTATGTGTCCGTTTTAGCACCAACACCATGCTGTTTTGATTACTGTAGCTTTGTAGTATAGTCTGAAATCTGGGAGGGCTATACCTTCAGCTTTGTTCTTTTCTCTCAAGATCGCTTTGGCAATTCAGGGTCTCTTGTAGTTCTATATGAATTTTAGAATTGTTTGTTCTAGTTCTATGAAAAATATCATGGGTATTTTGATAGAGATTGCATTAAATCTGTAGATTTCTTTGGGTAATATGGCCATTTTAAAATATTAAATCTTCCAATCCAAGAGCATGGGCTATCTTTCCATTTCTTTGAATCATCTTCAATTTCCTTCATCAATGTTGTATAGCTTTCAGAGTATAGGTCTTCCATCTACTTGGTTAAGTTTATTCCTATGTATTTTTTTTGATGTGATTATAAATGGGACTGCTTTTTTTACTTTCTCTTTCTGATATTTAATTATGAGTATATAGGAACTCAACAGGTTTGTGTATTTTGTATCCTGCAATCTTGCTGAATTTATTTATTAGTTCTAATAATTTTTGTGTGGAGACTTTAGGGTTCTCTATATAAATTATCATGTCACTGTATATAAAGTATCTGCAAAAATTGAGAGTTTACTTCTTCCCTTCCAATTTGGATATCATTTATTTCATTTTTCTTGTCTGATTGCCATGGCTAGGACTTCCAATACTATGTTATATAGAAGTGGCGAGAGTGGGCATCCTTGTCTTTTTTCTGAATTTAGCGGGAAGGCTTTCAGCTTTTCACTGTTGAGTATTTTGTTGGTTGTGGATTTGTCATAAATGGCCTTTATGACAAAATGTTGCAGTCACATTGATTGATTTGCAAATGTTGAACCATCCTGGTGATCCTGTAATAAATCCAACTTGTTCGTAGTGTATGATCAATTTTAGGTATTGTTAGATTTAGTTTGCTAGTATTTTGTTGTGGATTTTTGTATCCATATTTATCAAACATACTGGTAATATCATCACTAAGATATTCATCAAGATATTTTCTTTCTTTCTTTTTTTTTTTGATAGTGTCTTTGTCTAGTTTTGGTATCAGGGTAATGGTGGCCCATACAATGAATTTAGGAATGTTCCCCCCCTTCTATTTTTGGAATAGTTTGAAAAGGATAGGTATTAGTTCTTCTTTATGTTTGATATAGTTCCTCTGTGAAGAAATCTGGTCCTATAATTTTGTTTGCTGGGAGTTTTTGTTTGTTTGTTTGTTTTAGTATTATAAATTAATTTCACTTTTAGTGATTAGTCTGTTCAAGTTGTCTGTTTCCTCTTGACTCAGGCTTGGCAGGCTGTATGTTTCTAAAATTTGTCCATTTCTACTACGTTGTCCAATTTATTGGCATATAACTGTTCATAGTATTCTCTTATAATTTTTTATATCTCTGTGGTATCACTTGTTATTTCTCCTTTTTCATTCTTATTTTCTTTATTTGGGTCCTCTCTGCTTTCTTCTTGTTGAGCCTGGTTAAAGGTTTATCAATTTTGTTTGTCTTTTCAAAAAAACCAGCTCTTGTTTTCATTGATCTTTTCTATTGATTTTTTGGTCTCTATTTTATTTATTTCCCCTCTGAACTTTTTTATTTCCTTTCTTCTGCTGACTTTGAGCTTTGTTTTTTCTTTTTCTGATTCTTTAAGTGGTAGGTTAGGTTGTTTATTTGAGGTTTTCCCTGTTTCTTGAGGAAGGCCCCTCTCACTATGAACTCCCTCTTAGGACTCCTTTTGCCGTATCATATAGATTTTGGAAAGTTGTGTTTCCATTTTCACTTGTCAAGAGGTATTTTCTGATTTCTTCTTTGATTTCTTCATTGACCCATTGGTTTTGTTAGCAGCATGTTGTTTAGTCTCCACTTGTTTGTTCTTATCCCATTTTTCCTTCTGTAGTTGATTTCTACTTTTATACTGTTGTGGTTGGAAAAAAAAGCTTGATATAATTTCTGTCCTCTTAAATTTTTTGAGACATGTTTTTTGACTTAGTATGTGATCTATCTAAGAGACGTTCCATGTGCACTTGATTGTGTATTCTGCTGGTTTTGGATGTCCTGTAGATATTTATGAAGTCTGACTCTTCTATTGTGTCATTTAAGACCACTGTTGCTTTACTGATATTCTGTCTGGATGATATGTCCATTTATGTGAGTGGGGTGTTAAAGTATCCTACTATTATTGTATTATTGCCAATTTCTCCCTTTATGCCTATTAGTATTTGCTTCATATATTTAGGTCCTCCTGTATTGGACGTGTATGTGTTAATTTATCATTATATAATGTTCTTCTTTGTCTTCTGTTATAGCCTTCTTTTTAAAGTCTTTTTTGTATGACAAGTGTATTGCTACCCCTACATTATTGTCATTTCCATTTGCATAAAATATCTCTTTTCATCCCCACTTTCATTCTGTGTGTGTTTTTAGCACTGAAGTGAGTTTCTTGTAGGCACATATTGAAGGGTCTTTTTTTTTTTTAATCCAGTCAGCTACCCTATGTCTTTTCATTGGAGCATTTAGTCCACTTGACATTTAAAGTAATTATTGATAGGTATATACGTATTGCCATTTTATTATTTGCTTTCCAGTTGTTTTTGTAGTTCTTCTCTTTTCATTTTTTTTGTTTTTCCTGTTGCGGTTTGATGATTTTCTTTTGTAGTTGGGTTTCTTTTTTTCTTTTCTTTTCTTTCCGTACCTATTGTAGGTTTTTGATTTGTGGTTACCATCTGATTCACATACGTTGATCTATAATTAAATCTACTTGATTTAAACTGATAGTCATTTAGGTTCAAACACATTCTAAAAGATCTACATTTTTTACTCCCCTCCTCCACATTTTGTGTTTTTATCTCGTATTTTACAATTTCATGCTTATTCCTTTACTGTTTATTGTAGTTATAGTTGCTTTTACAATTTTTTGTTTGTTTTTTAATCTATTCACTGGCTTATTTAAGTGATCTTCAATCCTTACTATATATCTGCCTTTCTTATTGGAATTTTCTCTTTCCTGTATATTCTCACTTCTTTTCCATTTAGAGAAGAGCCTTTAACATTTCTTTTAGGGTGGGTTTAGTATTGATGAATTATTTTAGTTTTTGCTTGACCGAGAAGTTCTTTATGTCACCTTTTATTCTAAATGATAATCTTGCTGGGTAGAGTATCCTAGGTTGCAGGTTTTTTCCTTTCAGCACTTCAAATGTATCATGCCATTCCATTCTGCTCTGCAACATTTCTGCAGAAAAAAATATCTGATAGCCTTATGGGGATTCCCTTGTATAAGACTGTTTTTATCTTGCTGCCTTTAGAATTTTCTCTTTATCTTTAACTTTTACCATTTTAATTATGATATGTCTTGGTGTGGTCTGTTTGGGTTCATCTTGTTTGGGATCCTCTGTGCTTCCTATACTTGGGTATCTGTTTCCTTCTTTAGGTTTGGGGAGTTTTCAGCCATAATTTCCTCAGGTACATTTTGATACTCTTCTCTCTCTTTTCTCCTTCTGGAACACTATAATGCAAATGTTGGCACATTTAATGTTATGCCATAGATCCCATATGTTGCTTTTATTTTTTTCATTTGTCTTTCTATCTGCTGTTCTGACTAGGTGGTTTCCATTATTCCATCTTCCAGATCACTTGTGCATTCTTCTGTGTCATTTAGTTTGCTATTCATTGTTTCTAGAGTGCTTTTTATCTCAGATACTGAATTATCTATTTTGCCTTGTTCTTCTTTATATTTTCCAGTTTCTTCTTAAAATGATCTGTATTTATATCATTTCTCTTCCCTAATTAAGTTAGTATTTTTAGTACTGACTTTTGAATTATTTGTCTGGTAGATTGTTTATTTCTGCTTATTTATCTTTTCATGGGTTTTCTCTTGCCCTTTCTATTGAGAACAGTTCCTCTGCCTTTTCATTTTACTTAACTTTGTCTCTATGAAATTAGGTGAAACAGTTACCTACTGTGGTTTTGAAGAGGTGTTCTTAGGTGGGAGCATCCCTATGTAGACTGCATTGCCAAATACATTTGGTGGAAGGGATAGATTTGATGTGAATGCCAGTCATGTTTTTCCTCAGGGTGTTCTAGCCACTGTCACCTTGGTAAGAGGTGTGGCTAGTGATGGAGAAGCTAATGCCTGCACAGAGTTTAAGGTAGGACTTCCTCTCTGCTAAGGGACCATTACTGTCTTGTTAGGGTCAGGGTCTGTTCCCAAGTTGCTGGAATGTAAGCTCTGAGTTTCAGGCTTAAACTGGTTTTATTCCCTTTAAGCGTGTGTTTTTCCTTCTCCCTGAACTAGGGCCTTTGCCCCAAAGGAGGGAAGTGCTGAAGCAAGTGTGACCTATGTACTTACAGAGATCCCATGTGCTGCCTGTGTAGGCATCTGAGGCTCCACTCAGATGCAGTCCATGGTCATGTCTTTTCCCATGTTGTGGCCACCCCAGATCTAATGCTAGGCGTGGGTGGAGTAGGCGGGGCTGGAGCATTCACTCTGCTTGGGCTGGGGTGTGCATTAAGGCAGTCACAGGAATTCTGGTGGCCATGCTGCTGTCAGAAGTCTGGGCTGTTTGAGTAAGCGCCAACTATGGCTGCATCTGTCCCACCTGGACTACAGCCCAGGCCTCTGCGTTGCCTCTGTGTACCTCAATCAGGTCTTTTCTCTGGTCCTGGCTGCCCTAGATCCAGTGCCAAGCTGTGGTGTGGAGTGAGTGGGTGTTTATTCAGTCAGCTAGGGCTGACCTCTCTCTACCCTATCTGGGGACAAGCCACACCCGTGCACTCCTCACTAGTGGAAATAGGCTTCTCTAGCCTTTTTACCTGTCTTAGCAGTTCTCCCGGCAACCAAGAGGGCTTGTCTCCTATGTGTAGGATCCCAGAACTGGGAAGCCCAGTTTGTGGCTCGACCCACTCACTCCCCCGGGCGAGTGTCCACCTGTGTGATCTCCTTTTTCCTCTTAGTCCCCTCCCAGGGGTACAGGTTCTAACCCAATGCTTTCTTCCCATCCTACCCATTATGTGTGTATCTTTCTTACAGCCTTGGTTGTATAGGAGTCTTTCTGCCAGTTTCCAGTTAGTTTTCCATGAGGATTGTTCTGCATGTAGATGTATTTTTGATTAGTTAATGCTGGAAGGTGAACTCCATGTCCTTTGACTCTGCCAGCTTAATCTCCCTCTCCTTAGATTTCTTTTAAAGAGAGATTCCTTGTATTAAGCTGAAATCATTCTTCTTGTGGCATTTGCTCTTGTATCCTGCTCTACCCTCTGGGACCTACCAAAACGTGCATACTTACTCTGCTCCTTGACTGTTCCAAGTTCTGAAGACAGAAGGTATATCTACCTGAGTCTTCTGTTCTTCTAAGATCATTAAGCCCCTCTTCATAAGGTAGATTTCCTCTTCTTTCTCTGGACTTCTCACTTTCTTCTGGATACATATTTGTCTATCTGGGCCACTATTAAGGGTCTGGGACCCTCAGCTGATGTAGGCTATGTCCCTTGAGTAGCTTGCTTAAAGATACCCATTTCCTCATGTAAGCCATGTTTAATACAGTTTACCAGAATTTGTCTGAGTAAGGAGAATTAGGGCGTACCATTGGAGAGCAGCTGCAGCAACATTGTTATATGATAGAGGGAAAAAAACAGCTTGAGAATTAAGAGACCTTGTTTTGAATATCCATTCTTTCTTTATGTCTGTGACCTTAAGCAAATAACTTCCACTTTCTGGGTTTCCTTTTCTACTACTGTAAAATGAGCTGAGAAAGAGATTGAACTAAGTAATTTCTGAGGTTTTTTCCAACTCCAAGGTGTTTTGAGTGTGGGCTTCGAGGCCATTGATGACCCAGGAGAGAACTGACAAAATTGATATGCCAAGTGACAGATAGAGGAAGGGATAGATATTTGGTATTTAAAATATAGTAAAATGTTAAAGATATAATCTAGGTGGAGGGCATGGAGGTGTTTACTATAAAATTCTTTCAACTCCTGTATGCTTGAACATTTTAATAACAAAACTAGGGGGTTGATAATCCAACAGCTATGAGAAATACATTTTTTTTCTTGGACATAGATGGTCACATATTTGTTGTTCTTAAAATCATATGATTCTTATTACTTCCAGGTCAGTCAGTGTACAGCTCTTACTTTCCCTTGGTAGTGTTTATCAAATCCTCCCCACCACCTGGACATTCATATTAAAATGACTACTGGAGAACAAAGGAGCAAGAAAAGAAACTAAAGACTCCAAGAAAGGATGAAGATAGGAATTTTTTAGATGGCCTCTGACTGAGACTTGCCAGCAGTGGGTAAAGTAGTGATTAAAATATTAAATCTAGTCAATTCAGAACAACAAACATTTAAGATACATCTGCTGTGTGCCAGGCACTGTGCTACATCTGGGAACCCAAAAATGAAAAAGATATGGCCCTTGACCTGGAGAAGCTCTAGCTATAACAGGTCAAACAGACACATAAACAGATAATTTAACTATAATGTTATGTAATCCTAAAGATTAAAAAAAATTTAAATAATATGGTGTTTTCTATTTTATGCTTTTGCTGCTATGCTGATGATATGATGAAAATGTCAAAAAGATTGTATTGTGTAAGATTGAGCCCAAACTGACAGTGAAATGTTAATTGAAAATTCATTTGCTAGAGAACTCACAGAAAAGTGTTAATGCTCTATATAAACTGGCTTACATTTCAATATGACTTGTCCCATGAATAACCAGCAAGAGTGATTCTAAAGCCACTGATTTCATAATTCACGTCATTCAGAGATTTTCCCTGACACCAGAGCAGAATCAAAACAAGAAAGAAAACATAATTCAGACAATGCTTCATGTGAAATAGGGCCTCTCAAACCTCCTTAGGATTTGGACATAAGACTCCCTAAAATATAGAATGTTTTTATGGAATAAGATCCATTCTAATCGTTCATTAAGAGAAAATATAATCGATAATGTATCAACTGGTGAACACATTATGTACTAGACAATGTTCCTTCTCTGTATTTACATTGGCCCATAAAATCCACCTAAAATGCTTAAAAGGTAGGAAGGTAGATATCAACTCTACTTTTTGAATGAAGAAATTGGAGCACAAAAATATTAAGTATCTTGTCCATTGTCACATAGCTAGTAAATATTTGAAGTGTGATTTGAACCTACACTGTCTAATCCCAGATCCCATCCCCTTAACCAGTGTCTCAAATCAATTTTTACTCATTTTTACATTATTTGAACTCCCCTCACAAGACAAGCTGGGGGTGGAATGGGCAGTCTAAATTTTTAAGGAAAGATTGGATGAACTTTGGTAGGTGGAGCCAGGAGAGCATCTTAGAAGTAGCAGTATGTAGTAGAAAATACTCTTGATAGTTTACCTGTGACAGCTTCAGGAGCTGAGCTTGTTTAGACCCAAGCAAAAGATCCAGGTTAATCTAACTTAGGAAAACATATGAATTGACTTAATAATCTGAAAAGGAAATGCAATTTGTACTCATCATTTTCTCTTCTGGGAGTTTATCTTTAGGAAATAAGGACAAATGTGTGAAGGTGTATATATTTATGTACTAGAATATCCATTGAAATGCAAATTTTGAAAGCAACAAGTTGAAAAAAAAGTCTAAATATACACTGGTGTGTAATTGGATAAAAATTATGGAATATCCATAAAATTAGTATTGCACAGCCATTACAAATGTTGATATAGAGCTGTATTCACATGGAAAGATGACAAGACATATTGTTCAGGTTAGAGAAAAATATATGACAAGTTGAGAAGATTGATTTCTAGAAAGATAGCATGAGGATTTCCACAGATTTGCTCCCAATTGAAACTAATTAAAAAAAATATAAGAAAGCAACGATTTAAAACCTCTGGAAAGAGTCCTAAGGACACACAAAAAATGAAGAAACATTTATTCAAGAAAATCTATGAAAATTCTGTATGAGAGACAAGCCTATAGTATTTGAAGTAAAAGACCACACTCTCCCTTCCCCCTTCCAGCTCAACCAGGTGGAGACTACACTCCATACTGCTGCAGCCAAGAACACAGGGTTCCCTCTCTCCCCAGCTTCCAGTCAAAGGGCTGTCTTACTGGGAGGAGAATGATGTCAGTGTTTCTCATCCTGTCTCCAGCTACCTGCTGCTGAGGCTAAGTCCCAAGTGAGTGCAGGCTCCCTTCATCTATCCATCCTCTTATCATGGAATGGAGGCTCTACCTTGGATGCAGCATGCTGAGAATACTGGGACCCCAGTTGCCCTTTCCCCAGTTCATGAGGTAGGGGTTTCATGCCAAGCAAGACAACAAGCTAAGATGTCCTTAGGCTACTGCGTCTCACCACCATAGTGAACTCAGCTCCTGGAGTAGGGGTGTCACTCAGAGAAAAGCTTGCTATTGTCCCCAAGCCCAGCTCCAGAGCCCTAGATCAGAGTTTTGCCAGAACAAATATCAAACAGTGACTTCAGAAACCTCTCCTTCAAAAGAGCCAGAATTTGACTGAACTAGTTTGCAGAGCAATGTATGCCCCAGAGAACTGTTGAAAACAATAGAGCAAACACCCTATAATTAGTACAGTTTAACATGTGAGTGTGGTCAGGGGAAAAAAAAGGGGAAGAAAGCACTACCAGAGCCACTGTCATCCCAGGGTGACTGTGGGCATATTCAAAGCGGTGTTTTCATGAGAATCAACATCATAGGCATGGAGAAGAGAGGAATAGATTTCACTTAAATAATCCAGCCCGTCACTAAACAAATAAGCAATAAAAGTAAAAAACCCTGGATGAGGGAAGACCAGTACCCAGATTTACTATAATATATTATTTTTTTTTAAACATCTTTATTGAAGTATAATTGCCTTACAATGGTGTGTTAGCTTCTGCTTTATAACAAAGTTAATCAGTTATACATATACAATATGTTCCCATATCTCTTCCCTCTTGCATCTCCCTCCCTCCCACCCTCCCCATCCCACCCCTCTAGGTGGTCACAAAGCACCGAGCTGATCTCCCTGTGCTATGCGGCTGCTTCCCACTAGCTATCTATTTTACATTTGGTAGTGTATATATGTCCATGACACTCTCTCACCCTGTCACATCTCACCCCACCCCCTCCCCATATCCTCAAGTCCATTCTCTAGTAGGTCTGTGTCTTTATTCCCGTCTTGCCACTAGGTTCTTCATGGCCTTTTTTTTTTTTTCCTTAGATTCCGTATATATATGTTAGCATACTGTATTTGTTTTTCTCTTTCTGACTTACTTCACTTTGTATGACAGACTCTAACTCCATCCACCTCATTACAAATACCTCCATTTCATTTCTTTTTATGGCTGAGTAATATTCCATTGTATATATGTGCCACATCTTCTTTATCCATTCATCTGTCGATGGACATTTAGGTTGCTTCCATGTCCTGGCTATTGTAAATAGAGCTGCAATGAACATTTTGGTACATGACTCTTTGAACTATGGTTTTCTCAGGGTATATGCCCAGTAGTGGGATTGCTGGGTCGTATGGTAGTTCTATTTGTAGTTTTTTAAGGAACCTCCATACTGTTCTCCATAGTGGCTGTATCAATTTACATTCCCACCAACAGTGCAAGAGAGTTCCCTTTCCTCCACACCCTCTCCAGCATTTATTGTTTCTAGATTTTTTGATGATGGCCATTCTGACCGGTGTGAGATGATATCTCATTGTAGTTTTGATTTGCATTTCTCTAATGATTAATGATGTTGAGCATTCTTTCATGTGTCTGTAGGCCATCTGTATATCTTCTTTGGAGAAATGTCTATTTAGGTCTTCTGCCCATTTTTGGATTGGGTTGTTCGTTTTTTTGTTATTGAGCTGCATGAGCTGCTTGTAAATCTTGGAGATTAATCCTTTGTCAGTTGCTTCATTTGCAAATATTTTCTCCCATTCTGATGGTTGTCTTTTGGTCTTGTTTATGGTTTCCTTTGCTGTGCAAAAGCTTTTAAGTTTCATTAGGTCCCATTTGTTTATTTGTGTTCTTATTTCCACTTCTCTGGGAGCTGGGTCAAAAAGAATCTTGCTGTGATGTATGTCATAGAGTGTTCTGCCTATGTTTTCCTCTAAGAGTTTGATAGTGTCTGGTCTTACACTTAGGTCTTTAATCCATTTTGAGTTTATTTTTGTGCATGGTGTCAGGGAGTGTCCTAATTTCATACTTTTACATGTATCTGTCCAATTTTCCCAGCACCACTTATTGAAGAGGCTGTCTTTTCTCCACTGTATATGCTTGCCTCCTTTATCAAAGATAAGGTGACCATATGTGCGTGGGTTTATCTCTGGGCTTTCTATCCTGTTCCATTGATCTATATTTCTGTTTTTGTGCCAGTACCAAACTGTCTTGATTATTGTAGCTTTGTAATATAGTCTGAAGTCAGGGAGCCTGATTCCCCCAGCTCCATTTTTCGTTCTCAAGATTGCTTTGGCTATTCGGGGTCTTTTGTGTTTCCATACAAATTGTGAAATTTTTTGTTTTAGTTCTGTGAAAAATGCCAGTGGTAGTTTGATAGGGATTGCATTGAATCTGTAGATTGCTTTGGGTAGTAGAGTCATTTTCACAATGTTGATTCTTCCAATCCAGGAACATGGTATATCTTTCCATCTATTTGTATCATCTTTAATTTCTTTCATCAGTGTCTTATAATTTTCTGCATACAGGTCTTTTGTCTCCTTAGGTAGGTTTATTCCTAGATATTTTATTCTTTTTGTTGCAATGGTAAACGGGAGTGTTTTCTTAATTTCACTTTCAGATTTTTCGTCATTAGTGTATAGAAATGCAAGAGATTTCTGTGCATTAATTTTGTATCCTGCTACTTTACCAAATTCATTGATTAGCTCTAGGAGTTTTCTGGTAGCATCTTTAGGATTCTTTATGTATCTTTATGTATTCTTTATGTATCTTTATGTATCATCTGCAAACAGTGACAGCTTTACTTCTTCTTTTCCGATTTGGATTCCTTCTATTTCTTTTTCTTCTCTGATTGCTGTGGCTAACACTTCCAAAACTATGTTGAATAATAGTGGTGAGAGTGGGCAACCTTGTCTTGTTCCTGATCTTAGTGGAAATGGTTTCAGTTTTTCACCATTGAGGACAATGTTGGCTGTGGGTTTGTCATATATGGCCTTTATTATGTTGAGGAAAGTTCCCTCTATGCCTGCTTTCTGCAGGGCTTTTATCATAAATGGGTGTTGAATTTTGTCGAAAGCTTTCTCTGCATCTATTGAGATGATCATATGGTTTTTCTCCTTCAATTTGTTAATATGGTGTATCACATTGATTGATTTACGTATATTGAAGAATCCTTGCATTCCTGGGATAAACCCCACTTGATCATGGTGTATGATCCTTTTAATGTGCTGTTGGATTCTGTTTGCGGGTATTTTGTTGAGGATTTTTGCATCTATGTTCATCAGTGATATTGGCCTGTAGTTTTCTTTCTTTGTGACATCTTTGTCTGGTTTTGGTATCAGGGTGATGGTGGCCTCGTAGAATGAGTTGGGGAGTGTTCCTCCCTCTGCAATATTTTGGAAGAGTTTGAGAAGGATAGGTGTTAGCTCTTCTCTAAAGGTTTGATAGAATTCACCTGTGAAGCCATCTGGTCCTGGGCTTTTGTTTGTTGGAAGGTTTTTAATCACAGTTTCAATTTCAGTGCTTGTGATTGGTCTGTTCATATTTTCTATTTCTTCCTGGTTCAGTCTCGGCAGTTTGTGCATTTCTAAGAATCTGTCCATTTCTTCCAGGTTGTCCATTTTATTGGCGTAGAGTTGCTTGTAGTAATCTCTCATGATCTTTTGTATTTCTGCAGTGTCAGTGGTTACTTCTCCTTTTTCATTTCTAATTCTATTGATTTGAGTCTTCTCCCTTTTTCTCTTGATGAGTCTGGCTAATGGTTTATCAATTTTGTTTATCTTCTCAAAGAACCAACTTTTAGTTTTATTGATTTTTGCTATTGTTTCCTTCATTTCTTTTTCATTTATTTCTGACCTGATCTTTATGATTTCTTTCCTTCTGCTAGCTTTGGGTTTTTTTTGTTCTTCTTTCTCTAATTGCTTTAGGTGCAAGGTTAGGTTGTTTATTCGAGATGTTTCCTGTTTCTTGAGGTAGGCTTGTATTGCTATAAACTTCCCTCTTAGCACTGCTTTTGCTGCGTCCCATAGCTTTTGGGTCGTCGTATCTCCATTGTCATTTGTTTCTAGGTATTTTTTGATTTCCCCTTTGATTTCTTCAGTGATCACTTCGTTATTAAGTAGTGTATTGTGTAGCCTCCATGTGTTTGTATTTTTTACACATCTTTTCCTGTAATTGATATCTAGTCTCATAGCGTTGTGGTCGGAAAAGATACTTGATACGATTTCAATTTTCTTAAATTTACCAAGGCTTGATTTGTGACCCAAGATATGATCTATCCTGGAGAATGTTCCATGAGCACTTGAGAAAAATGTGTATTCTGTTGTTTTTGGGTGGAATGTCCTATAAATATCAATTAAGTCCATCTTGTTTAATGTATCATTTAAAGCTTGTGTTTCCTTATTTATTTTCATTTTGGATGATCTGTCCATTGGTGAAAGTGGGGTGTTAAAGTCCCCTACTATGATTGTGTTGCTGTTGATTTCCCCTTTTATGGCTGTTAGTATTTGCCTTATGTATTGAGGTGCTCCTATGTTGGGTGCATAAATATTTACAATTGTTATACCTTCCTCTTGGATCGATCCCTTGATCATTATATAGTGTCCTTCTTTGTCTCTTAAAATTTTCTTTATTTTAAAATCTATTTTGTCTGATATGAGAATTGGTACTCCAGCTTTCTTTTGATTTCCATTTGCATGGAATATCTTTTTCCATCCCCTCACTTTCAGTCTGTATGTGTCTCTAGGTCTGAAGTGGGTCTCTTGTAGACAGCATATATATGGGTCTTGTTTTTGTATCCATTCAGCCAGTCTGTGTCTTTTGGTGGGAGCATTTAATCCATTTACATTCAAGGTAATTATCGATATGTATGTTCCTATTCCCATTTTCTTAAATGTTTTGGGTTTGTTATTGTAGGTGTTTTCCTTCTCTTGTATTTCTTGCCTAGAAAAGCTCCTTTAGCATTTGTTGTAAAGCTGGTTTGGTGGTGCTGAACTCTCTCAGCTTTTGCTTGTCTGTAAAGGTTTTAATTTCTCCATCACATCTGAATGAGATCCTTGCTGGGTAGAGTAATCTTGGTTGTAGGTTTTTCTCCTTCATCACTTTAAGTATATCCTGCCACTCCCTTCTGGCTTGCAGAGTTTCTGCTGAAAGATCAGATGTTAACCTTATGGGGATTCCCTTGTGTGTTATTTGTTGTTTTTCCCTTGCTGCTTTTAATATGTTTTCTTTATATTTAATTTTTGACAGTTTGATTAATATGTGTCTTGGCGTGTTTCTCCTTGGGTTTATCCTGTATGGGACTCTCTGTGCTTCCTGGACTTGATTAACTATTTCCTTTCCCATATTAGGGAAGTTTTCAACTATAATCTCTTCAAATATTTTCTCAGTCCCTTTCTTTTTCTCTTCTTCTTCTGGGACCCCTATAATTCGAATGCTGGTGCGTTTAATGTTGTCCCAGAGGTCTCTGAGACTGTCCTCAGTTCTTTTCATTCTTTTTTCTTTATCCTGCTCTGCAGTAGTTATTTCCACCATTTTATCTTCCAGGTCACTTATCCTTTCTTCTGCCTCAGTTATTCTGCTATTGATCCCATCTAGAGTATTTTTAATTTCATTTATTGTGTTTTTCATCGTTGCTTGGTTCCTCTTTAGTTCTTCTACATCCTTGTTCAATGTTTCTTGCATTTTGTCTATTCTATTTCCAAGATTTTGGATCATCCTTACTATCATTATTCTGAATTCTTTTTCAGGTAGACTACCTATTTCCTCTTCATTTGTTAGGTCTGGTGTGTTTTGACCCTGCTCCTTCATCTGCTGTGTGTTTTTCTGTCGTCTCATTTTGCTTATCTTACTGTGTTTGGGGTCTCCTTTTCACAGGCTGCAGGTTCGTAGTTCCCGTTGTTTTTGGTATCTGTCCCCATTGGGTAAGGTTGGTTCAGTGGGTTGTGTAGGCTTCCTGGTGGAGGGGACTAGTGCCTGTGTTCTGGTGGATGAGGCTGGATATTGTCTTTCTGGTGGGCACGTCCACGTCTGGTGGTGTGTTTTGGGGTGTCTGTGGCCTTATGATTTTAGGCAGCCTCCCTGCTAATGGATGGGGCTGTGTTCCTGTCTTGCTAGTTGTTTGGCATAGGGTGTCCAGCACTGTAGCTTGCTGGTCGTTGAGTGAAGCTGGGTCTTGATGTTGAGATGGAGATCTCTGAGAGATTTTTGCCGTTTGGTATTACGTGGAGCTGAGAGGTCTCTTGTGGACCAGTGTCCTGAAGTTGGCTCTCCCACCTCAGAGGCACAGCCCTGATACCTGGCTGGAGCACCAAGAGCCTTTCATCCACACAGCTCAGAATATAAGGGAGAAAAAAATAGAAAGAAAAAAAGAGGATAAAATAAAATAAAATAAAGCTATTATAATAAAAAATAAGAAAAAAAAATACTAAGAGTAAATGTATTCAGAAAAAAATTTTTTTTAATTTAAAAAAAATAGATTTATTAATTTTTTATAGCAAAAAATAAGAAAAAAATTTTTAAGAAAAAAATTTATTAAAAAAAAAATTTAATTTTTTAAAATAAAAAATATGAAAAAACTTATTAAATTTTTTTTTAATTTCTAAAAATAGAAAATACGGAAAAAATTATTAAGAAAACATATATTAGGAAAAAAAAATTTTTTTTAAGTAAAAAAAAAAAAAAAAATGGACGGACCTAACCCTAGGACTGATGGTGAAAGCAAAGCTATACAGACAAAATCTCACCCAGAAGCATACACATATACACTCACAAAAAAAGGAAAAGGGGAAATTAATATATCCTGCTCCTAATGTCCACCTTTTGAATTTGGAATGATTCGTTGTCTATTCAGGTATTCAACAGATGCAGGCACATCAAGTTGTTTGTGGAGCTTTAATCCGCTGCTTCTGAGGCTGCTGGGGGAGATTTCCCTTTCTCTTCTTTGTTCATACAGCTCCCAGCGTTCAGCTTTGGATTTGGACCCGCCTCTGCATGTACGTCGCCTGAGGGTGTCCGTTCCCCACCCAGACAGAACGGGGTTAAAGCAGCAGCTGCTTCGGGGGCTCTGACTCACTCAGGCCGGGGGAGGGAGCGGTACGGAGGAGGCAGGGCGAGCCTGCGGCGTCAGAGGCGTCGTGACGTTGCAGCAGCCCGAGGTGCGCCGTGTGTTCTCCCAGGGAAGTTGTCCCCGGATCACGGGAGCCTGGCAGTGGCGAGCTGCACCGGCTCCTGGGAGGGGCAGTGTGGAGAGTGACCTGTGCTCGCACACAGGCTTCTTGGTGGCAGCAGCAGCAGCCTTAGCGTTTCCTACCAGTCTCTGGGGTCCGTGCTGATGGCCGCGGCTCGCGCCCGTCTCTGGGGTCCACGCTGTTAGCCGCGGCTCATGCCCGCCTCTGGAGTTCGTCTAGGCGGCGCTCTGAATCCCCTCTCCTTGTGCGCCGCGAAACAAAGAGGCAAGAAAAAGTCTCTTGCCTCCTCGGCGGCTGCAGACCTCCTCTCCAACTCCCTCCCGGCTCGCCGCGGCACGCCAACCCCTTCAGGCTGTCTTCACGCCGCCAACCCCAGTCCTCTCCCTGCGATCCGACCGAAGACCGCGCCTCAGCTCCCAGCCCCGCCTGCCCCAGCGGGTGAGCAGACAAGCCTCTCGGGCTGGTAAGCGCTGCTCGGCGCTGAGCCTCTGTGCGGGAATCTCTCCGTTTTTCCCTCTGCGCCCCTGTTGCTGTGGGATCCGCGCTGATAGCCGCAGCTCGCACCCGTCTCTGGATTTCGTTTAGGCAGCGCTCTGAATCCCCTCTCCTTGCGCGCCGTGAAACAAAGAGGCAAGAAAAAGTCTCTTGCCTCTTCGGCAGCTGCAGACTTTTTCCCGGACTCCCTCCCGGCTAGCACCAAAGCCCGAGCCTCAGCTCCCAGCCCCCGCCCGCCCCGGCGGGTGAGCAGACAAGCCTCTCAGGCTGGTGAGTGCTGGTTGGCGCCGAGCCTCTGTGCGGGAGTCTCTCCGCTTTGCCCTCCGCACCCCTGTGGCTGCGCTCTCCTCCGCGGCTCCGAAGCTTCCCCCCTCTGCCACCCACAGTCTCTGCCCACAAAGGGGCTTCCTAGTGCCTGGAAACCTTTCCTCCTTCACGGCTCCCTCCCACTGGCGCAGGTCCCGTCCCTATTCTTTTGTCTCTGTTATTTCTTTTTTCTTTTACCCTACCCAAGTACGTGGGGATTTTCTTGCCTTTTGGGAGGTTTGACGTCTTCTGCCAGCGTTCAGTGGGTGTTCTGTAGGAGCAGTTCCACGTGTAGATGTATTTCTACTGTATCTGTGGGAAGGAAGGTGATCTCCACGTCTTACTCTTCCGCCATCTTGCCCCTACTCCTTCCTATAATATATTATTTTAAATGTCCAGTTTCCAACATACGATTATGAGGCATACAAAAAAAAAAAAAAACAGGAAAGTATGACAAATACACTAAAAAAAATCATGTTTCAGAAACTGCATGTGAGAGGGACTAGATGTTGGATTCATCAGAAAAAGACTTCAAAGTAGCAGTTGTAAGCATGTTCATAGAATTAAAGGAAACCATAATTAAAGAAGGAAAATAAGATACGACAATACCATATCAAATAAAGAATATCAGTAGAGAAAAATATTTTAAAAGAATCAGAATACACTGGAGTTGAATAAAATAACTGAAATTAAAAATTCACTGGAGGGCTGGAGGGACTCAACAGTAGATTTAAACTAACAGAAGAAAGAATAAGTTAACTTGAAGATAGATCAATACACATTATGCAAGCCAAAGAACAGAGAGAAAAATCAAAGAAGAAAAATGAGCAGTCTTAGAGAAACGTGGGACATCATTAAGCATGCCAACATATGTATAATAGAGGTACCAGGAGGAGAGAAGAGAGAAAAAAGAGCAGAAAAATAAATATTGAAAGAAATAATGGATCAAAACACCATTTTCGTTTTTTTCTTTTCTTCTTCTTCTTCTTTTTTTTTTTTTTTTTTTGAAAAACAATAATCTACACTACCAGGAAGCTCAATAATTCAGGATTGGATAAATACAAAGAGATCCACAAACAGACACGTCAAAGTAAAAAGTACTGAAATTCAAAACAAGGGAGAAATATTTGAATATTGAAATTCAAAACAAGGGGAAAACATTGAAGTTAAAAAATAACTTTTTGGCAGAAACGAGATGAAAAGGCTATGGAATAATTTATCGAAATTGCTCAAAGGAAAAGATTTTTTAAATTCTAGATAAACAAAAGCCAAGAAAATTGATTGCTAGAAGACTTGTCTTACAAAAAATACTAAAGGAAATTCTTCAGAATGGAAGCAAACAACCCGAGATGGTAACTCAAATCCACATAAAAGATGAGGTAGCCAAGATAGCAGAGTAGGAAGACAAGACACTGAGCTCACTTCCTCCCACAGGCACATCAAAATTGAAACTATTTACAGAAAAACTATCCATGATAGTGACCTGAAGATTAGCATAAAATATCTTCTACAACTAAAGATATAGAAAAGGAACCATAATGAGATGAGTAAGAGGGGTGGAGACACAGTATACTCAAGGCCCATACCCCAGGGTAGATGACCCATAAATGGGAAGATAATTACAATTACAGAGGTTCTCCTCAAGGTGTGAGGGGTCCAAGCTCCACATCAGGCTCCCCAGCACAGGAGTTTCGCACTTGGAAGATGAGCCTCCAGAATGTTTGGCTTTGAAGGCCAATGGGGATTACTTTCAGGAGAGCCAGAGAGCTGTAGGAAATAGAGACTCCACTCTTAAAGGTAACACACAAAATCTCACATGCTCAAGACACAGGGCATTAGCAGTAATTTTAAAGAAGCTTGGGTCAGACCCATAATCTGATCTTAGAGAGCTTCCCAAAAAGGCAGGGGCCAACAGAAACTCACCCTGGGGACATAGACACCAACAGCAGCCATTTCTGGGAGTTTATCCCACCATGAGGACTGGTGCTGATAAGTGCCATTTTGGAATCCTCCCTCATGGTTATTAGGACCAGTACCCAGTCCCATCTACCAACTATTCAACATCTGTCCTGGGATGCCCAAAGCCACGCAGCTATCTGGGTAGGGACATCGCCCCACTTGTGAGCAGGCTGGGTGATGTTGGACACCCTGAGCCCACAGCTGCCCCAGAACCTGGTCCTGCCCACCAGAAAGCCCAGGACTTGGCAGCACCCACCAGTGGGGCAGCAGCTCTGGGAATCCCTGGGCCCTGCTAACACCCACTGGGGGGCCAACACCAAATCTATAATTTATAGACTCCACAACCAAAGAACCCAGGACCTGGTTCTGCCAACCAGTGAGCCAGCACTAGCCCTGAGACATGGCCTCACTCAATCATGAGCAGACATCAGCCCTGGGATCCCCTGGGCCATGGCCCAACATACCGGAGGGTCAACACCAACTTTGGGACCTCCAGAGCTCTGCAGCCAGAAATCCCAGGACCCAGGTCTACACACAAGAGCACTGGTACTAGCCCTGTGTCATTCTAGGCCCTAGAACAATTCAACAGTGGGATAATACCAGCACTAAGATACCCAGAAGCACACTGAGAGACCCCAGGAAGCAGTTCCACCCACCAGGGGACCAGCTTTAGTCCCAGGACCTAGCCTTACACAACAGTAAGTGGGCACCAGTCCTGTGATACCCTGAGCCCAGGCCCCACCCACCAGTGGGCCAACACCAGTTCCAGGACCACTGTGGCCCCACAGTTAGCCATGTTAACCAGGCCCAACAACTAGCAGGCCAGCAACATCCTGGAACAACCTGGGCTTCAGTGCTTCTCAGCAGTAGGCCAAAACAAGCTCCAGGACACCATGGGTTCCTCCACCAGCCATGTCAGGATCTGGCCTCACCCACCAGTAGGACAACACCAGCCTCAGGACCCCCTCCCAGGCCACTGTCCCACCCATCAGCAGGTGGGCATTAGCTCTGGGATCCACGGTCCTGCAGGCAGGAACTGCAGGGCTTAGTTCAACCCATCAGTGGGGCAGCACTACCCCCAGGTGGTCTCCTGCCCTGACTGTGCAACTTACAGACTAGTACCAGAACCAAGACTCCCATGGCCAGCTGTGCCAGGACACACTTCTGCCCACTAAGCACAGGCAGCCTCTGCACAAGGCAAAGCCTGGCAACCAACTGAAAAGGGGACCAATCATGCCTACCAGTGTACCCACAGTACTCTGCCAACCACAAAAGAAGGACACATACAGCCCATATAGAGGATACCCCTAAAGCATATAGCTCTGGTGACCAGAGGGGAGTATGATACTAGATCCCATAGCATGTCACCTACATAAGGTCACTTCTCTAAGATTGGGAAACATAACCAACCTACCAAATACATAGAAATAAAAACAGTGAATTAGGCAAAATGCGGTAACAGAGGAATATGTTCAAAATGAAGGAACAACATAAAACCCCAGAAGAAGAACTAAGTCTGGTGATGGACAATCTACCTAAAAAAAGAGTTCAAGGTAATGATCATAGAGATGTTCAAAGAGGGATGCAGCAAAAGCAGTTCTAAGAGGGAAGTTTATAGGAATATAATCTTACAACAAGAAACCAGAAAAATCTTAAGTAAAAAACCTAAGCTTACACGTAAAGCAATTAGAGAAAGAAGAAGAAGAACAACAACAACAACAACAAAAACCCAAAGTTAGCAAAAGGAAAGAAATCATAAAGATCAGATCAGAAATAAATGAAAAAGAAATGAAGGAAACAATAGAAAAGACCAATAAAACTAAATGCGGGTCTTTGAGAAGATAAACAATATTGATAAACCATTAGCCAGACTCATCAGGAAAAAAGGGGAGAAGATTCAAATCAACAGAATTAGAAATGAAAAAGGAGAAGTAAAAACTGACACTGCAGAAATACAAAGGATCATGAGAGACTACTACAAGCAACTATATGCCAATAAAATGGAAAACCTGGAAGAAATGGACAAATTCATAGAAAAGTACAACCTTCTAAGACTGAACCAGGAAGAAAGAGAAAATATGAACAGACCAATCACAAGCACTAAAATTGAAACTGTGATTAAAAATCTTCCAACAAGCAAAAGCCCAGGACAGATGGCTTCACAGGTGAAATCTATCAAACATTTAGAGAAGAGCTAACACCTATCCTTCTCAGACTCTTCCAAAATATAGCAGAGTGAGGAACACTTCCAAACTCGTTCTATGAGGCCACCATCACCCTGATACCAAAACCAAATAAAGATGTCACAAAAAAATAAAACTTCAGGCCAATATCACTGATGAACATAGATGCAAAAATCCTCAACAAAATACTAGCAAACAGAATTCAACAGCACATTAAAAGGATCATACACCATGATCAAGTGGGCTTTATCCCCGGAATGCAAGGATTCTTCAATATACACAAATCAATATGAACAAACTGAAGGATAAAAACTATATGATAATCTCAATAGATGCAGAAAAAGCTTTCAACAAAATTCAACACCCACTTATGATTAAAAAAAAAAATCTCCAGAAAGGAGGCATAGAGGGAACCTACCTCAAAATAATGAAGGCCATACATGACAAACCCACAGCCAACATCATTCTCAATGGTGAAAAACTGAAAGCATTTCCTCTAAGATCAGGAACAAGACAAGGATGCCCACTCTCACCACTATTACTCAACAGTTTTGGAAGTTTTAGCCACAGAAATCAGAGAAGAAAAATAAATAAAAGGAATCCAAATCGGAAAACAAGAAGTAAAACTGTCACTGTTTGCAGATGACATGACACTATACATAGAGAATCCTAAAGATGTTACCAGAAAACTACTAGGGCTAATTAATGAATCTGGTAAAGTAGCAGGATACAAAATTAATGCACAGAAGTCTCTTGCATTCCTATACATTAACAATGAAAAATCTGAAAAAGAAATTAAGGAAACATTCCCATTTACCATTGCAACAAAAAGAATAAAATACCTGAGAATAAACCTACCTAAAGAGACAAAAGACCTGTATGCAGAAAACTATAAGACACTGATGAAAGAAATTAAAGAGGTTACAAACAGATGGAGAGATATACCATGTTCTTGGGTTGGAAGAATCAACATTGTGAAAATGACTATACTACCCAAAGCAATCTACAGACTCGATGCAATCCCTATCAAACTACCAATGGCATTTTTCACAGAACTAGAAAAAAAATTTCATAATTTGTATGGAAACACAAAAGACCCTGAATAGCCAAAGCAATCTTGAAAAAGAAAAACGGAGCTGGAGGAATCAGGCTCCCTGACTTCAGATGTACTACAATGCTACAGTAAACAAGACAGTATGGTACTGGCACAAAAACAGAAATATAGATCAGTGAAACAGGATAGAAAGCCCAGAGATAAACCTACACACATATGGTCAACTTATCTTTGAGAAAGAAGGCAAGAATATACAATGGAGAAAAGACAGCCTCTTCAAAAAGTGGTACTGGGAAAACTGGACAGCTACATGTAAAAGAATGAAATTAAAACACTTCTTGACACCATACAAAAAAACACAGTCAAAATGGATTAAAGACCTAAATGTAAGGCCAGACACTATAAAACTCTTAGAGGAAAACATAGGCAGAACCCTGTATGACATAAATTATAGGCAAGATCCTTTTTTCCCTAGAGTAATGGAAATAAAAACAAAAATAAACAAATGGGACCTAATGAAACTTAAAACCTTTTGCACAGCAAAGGAAACCATAAACAAGACAAAAAGACAACCCTCAGAGTGGGAGAAAATATTTGCAAATGAAGTAACTGACAAAAGATTAATCTCCAAAATATACAAGCAGCTCATGCCGCTCAATATAAAAAAAAAAAAGAGAAAAACAACCCAATCTAAAATGGGAAGAAAATCTAAATAGACATTTCTCCAAAGAAGATATACAGATAGCCAAAAAACGCTTGAAAAGATGCTCAACATCACTAATCAATCATTGGAGAAATGTAAATCAAAACCACAATGAGTTATCACCTCACACCAGTCAGAATGGCCATCATCAAATATCTACAAACAATAAATGCTGTAGAGAGTGTGGAGAAAAGGGAATGCTCTTGAACTATTGATGGGTATGTTAATTGATACAGCCACTATGGAGAACAGTCTGGAGGTTCCTTAAAAATCTAAAAATAGAACTACCATATGACCCAGCAATCCCACTACTGGGCATGTACCCTGAGAAAGCCATAATTCAAGAAGAGTCATGTACCATAATGTTCATTGCAGCTCTATTTACAATACCCAGGACATGGAAGCAACCTAAATGCCCATCGATAGATGAATGGATAAAGAAGATGTGGCATATATATATATACAATGGAATAATTCTCAGCCATAAAAGAAGCAGAATTGAGTTATTTGTAGTGCGGTGAATGGACCTAGAGTCTGTCATATAGAATGAAGTAAGTCAGAAAACGAAAAACAAATATTGTATGCTAACACATATATATGGAATCTAAAAAAAAAAAAAAGGGTTCTCATGAACCTAGTGGCTGGACAGGAATAAAGATGCAGATGGAGAGAATAGACTTGAGGAAATGGGGTAAGGTTGGGGACGGGGAAGCTGGGACACAGTGAGAGAGTAGCACTCACATATGTATACTACCAAATGTAAAATAGATAGCTAGTGGGAAGCAGCTACATAGCACAGGGAGATCAGCTTGGTTCTTTGTGACCACTTAGAGGGGTGGGATAGGTAGGGTGGGAGGGAGGCTGAAGAGGGAGGAGATATGGGGATATATGTATTCATATAGCTGATTCACTTTGTTATACAGCAGAAACTAACCCAACATTGTAAAGCAATTTTACTCCAGTAAAGTTGTGTAAAAAAAATAAAAAATAGCATTCAAAGAACTCAGGACAAGATTTAATGAACAGTGAGAAGTTAGAAGCTTTTAACAAAGAGTTAGAAAATATACAGAAGAACCAAACAAAGATGAATACAATAATTGAAATGAACAATACACTAGAAGGAATCAACAGTAGATTAAATGATGCAGAGGAATGGATCAGCATGCTAGAAGACAGAGTAGAGAAAATCACTGAAACTGAACAGAAAAAAGAAAACATAAGAATTGAAAGAAATGAGGACAGTTTAAGAGACCTCTGAGACAACATAAAGCGTACTAATATTCACATTATAGGGGCATCAGAAGGAGAAGAGAGAAAGGAAAAGGCAGAGAACATATTTGAAGATATAATAGCTGAAAACTTCCTTATCTGGGGGAACAACACCAATATCCAGGTCCAGGAAGCAAAGAATCCCGAACAAGATGAACCCAAAGATATCCACACAAAGACATTTTGTAAATAAAATGGCAAAAATGAAGGATAAAGACAGCAAGAGAAAAGCAACTCGTTACATACAAGGAATTCCCTTATGGAAAGCAGCAGACATTTCAGCAGAAACTTTGCAGGCCAGAAGGGAGTGGCATGATACATTCAAAATGATGAAAGGTAAAAAACCCCTACAAACAAGAATACTCTGCCCAACAAGGCTCTCATTCAGATTTGAAGGAGAAATAAAGAGTTTTACAGATAATCAAAAGTTAATGAGTTCAATAGCACTAAAATTGGCTTTACCATAAATGTTAAAGTGATTTCTCTAAGTGGAAAAGAAAAGACTACAACTAGATATATGATAATTATGACGAAAAATCTCACTGGTTAAGATAAATATTCAGAAAAAGTAGATTAACCCTTATAAAGCTAATGGGGGATTCCCTGGTGACACAGTGGTTAAGAATCCGCCTGCCAATGCAGGGGACACAAGTTTGAGCCCTGGTCCAGGAGGATGCCACATGCCACAAAGCAACTAAGCCCATGCATCACAACTACTGAGCCTGTGCTCTAGAGCCCTTGAGCCACAACTACTGAAGCCCGCACACCTAGAGCCCATGCTCCACAACAAGAGAAGCCACCACAATGAGAAGCCTGTGCACTGCAACAAAGAGTAGCCCCCACTCGCCACTACTAGAGAAAGCCCGTGCACAGCAACAAAGACTGAACACAGCCAAAAATAAATAAAATAAAATAAATAATTTTTTTAATAGAATAAAGCTAATAGGAAGGTTAAAAGGCAAAAGTAGTAAAATCAACTATATCCACAATAACTAGTTAAGGGATGCACAAAAGAAAAAGATGTAACATATTATGTCAAAAATTAAATGCAGGGGGGATAAAAATGCAGGGTTGTTAGAATGTGTGTGAAAGTAAGAAATCATCAACTTAAAATAATCATATATATATTCATATATAGTCATTATAGTTATACATAAACCTCATGGCAACAACAAACATGTATCTATAATAGATACACACAAAAAAGAAAGGAATCCCAACATAACACTAAAGATGTTCACCAAAATCACAAGGGAAGAAAGCAAAGGAAGAAGAAAGGAACAAAAAAGAACTACCAAAAAGCCCCCAAACAATTAATAAAATGGCAATAAATATATACCTATCAATAATTACTTAAAATGTAAATGGAATATGCTACTGAATAACCAATGGATCACTGTAGAAATTAAAGAGCAAATCAAAAAATACCTGGAGGCAAATAAAAATGGAAACACAGCAATCCAAATTCTATGGGACACAGCAAGAGCAGTACAAAAAGGAAAGTTTAGAGCAATACAAGCCTACATCAGGAAACAAGAAATATCTCAAATAAATAATCTAACCTTACACCTAAAGGACCAGAAAAAGAAGAAAAAACAAAACCCAAATTTAGTAGAAAGAAATAAATAATAAAAATCAGAGCAGAAATAAATGAAATAGAGGATAAAAAATATATACAAAAGATCAATGTCATTAAAAGATGGTTCTAAGAAAAGATAAACAAATTTGAAAAATCTCTAGCCAGTATCTTCAAGAAAAAATGAGAGAGAGGCCAAATGAATAAAATCAGAAATGAAAAAGAGAAGTTACAACTGACACCACAGAAATACACAGTATCATAAGAGATTGCAACAAACATTTGTATACTAATAAAATGTACAACCTAGGAGAAATGGATAAATTCCTAGAAATATACAATCTCCCAAGGCTAAATCAAGATGAAATAAAAAATATGACCAGACTGAATACCAGTAATAAAATTGAATTAGTAATAAAAAAAAATCCAAAAAACAAAGTCCAGGACCAGATCGTTTCACAGGTGAATTCTACCAAACACTTAAAGAAGAGTTAACACCTATCCTTCTCAAACCATTTCAAAAATTTAAAGTGAAAGGATTGCTTTTGAACTCATTGTAAAAGGCCAGAATCACCCTAATACTAAAACCATACACAGCACCAAGTCAAAAAAAAAAAGGATAGTACTAAAATACTTGATAGAAATAGCATATACTTTAGGACTGGATGATTAGAGTTAAAGTATTCTAAAATCCTTTTATTGTTTAGGAGGAAGGTCAAAACATGAGCTAAAATTAGAATTTTGTTAGTTAAGTATGCATGTTAATACAGCTAGAGTAAACACTAAAAGACTAAACAGAGCATATAACTTCCAAATGATAGAAGGAGAAAAATATAGAGTAAGGAGGAAAAGCTCTAATCATTCCAAAATATGGTAAAAACTTAGGGGGAAAAGGGGGGAAATAGAATACATGGGACAAATAATAAGTGCATACAAATAAACAAAAATTATCAGCAATCACAAAAAATTTACTATGTTAAATGACAGAGGTCATCAGAATATTTTTTAAATCCTGCTGTAAACAGTTCAAAAGAGATACACCTAAAACAGAATGGCACAGCAAGTGTGAATGTCAAAGTATGGAAAAATATATAACAGGCAAATACTAATAATGGAAAAAAGGTTGCTGTGGCTATGTTAATATCAGTCAAAATAGACCGTGAAGCAAAAAGCATTAGTAAAGATAAAGGTGGTCACTATACAGTGACAAAATGATCAATTAATCACTAAGATATAACAAATATAAATTTATATGTATCTAACAATTTAAGCTCAAAATTTATAAAGAAATAAAATAACAGCACAATAAGGAGAAACAGACACCTTATACCATCACCATGGGAAGTTTAACACATCTTTCTCAGTATTGATCAAGCGGACAGAGTCAGTAAAGTTATAGAAGACCTGAACAAAATAACAATCAAATTTGAACTGCTGGAGTTCAAAAAACTATATACAGAATTTCATACCCAGAATTTGGAGGATACATATTATTTTTAAGCATGCATGAACATTTGTGAAAATTGACCATGTGCTAGGCCCTAAGACTAACCTTAACAAATTTCAAACGATTGGCATCCTACAGCTCAAAAAAATGCAATCAATTTAGAAAACACTTATAAAAAGATAATTAAAGATATATTTAGAAAAACACCCTACTAAACAACTCATGAATCAAAGAAGAAATCAATGGAAAATTTGAAAATACTTAGAACTGAAAAATAATGAAGATACTACATAGAAAAACTAAAGTGGTACTTGTAAGAACATATTTACCTATGAATATTTATATTAGAAAAGAAGAAAGGCTCAAAATTAATAATTTAAGCACTCAAGAATTTAGAAAAGGAAAAGTTGAATGAACCCAAAGAGAGTAGAAAGTAGGGATAACATGCATGTAATTTGATAAAGTATTGTCAGATTTTCCTTCAGTTTACACTCCCATCAGTAGTGCCTGAGTATTCCTATTTCCCATATGCTCATCAATACTTGATATTTTCCTCCTTACTAATTTTGTCACTTTTATCTGTATAAAGTGGCCGTTCATTATTTTATCTTTTCTCCAGATAAATTGAATATATATTCATATACTAATGAGCCGTTCAGGTTTGTCTTTTTGTGAATTATTTTATTCTATAATTTTCCATTTTTGCTCTTGGATTTTGAGAGATATTCAAGAGTTAGAACCACATGACTGGTGACTGGATGTGGGACATTAGATAGAGGGAAGAGTCAGGGATAAGGATATCAATTTGGATTTCTCTAAGTTATCACTTCTCACCAAACAGCCCTGGTTCTAAAACCCTCCATGGATTATGATATCCAGCTCCTTCATAAATTGACTTTTTGTCTTCTGAAAAAGTTCTGTCAATATTCTCCTAAAAGAGTTAGTACCAGAGCTGGACGAAGCCTTCTAGGTCACCTTCTCATTAAAGACTTCTATAAATTCAGATTTGATATAGCCATACCATTAATTGTGCATTAATGAAGCAATTAGAACCCACCAGTACAATGATGAAATGACAGAACTTTCTGTATTTGGGGGTCTATAGTGTTCCTCTTTCCACCTTCCCTCACTACTTAAAACATATAGCCTCCTTAGCAGCTGTCCACTAATTCCACAGATTTTCCTGAAGCATATGGTCTGGATTAGGAGTAGAACACAGACAAGTGAGACCAGAGAATGGGTTATATTTCCCTAGGAAGCAGGTAGATCCCAACAGACAGAATTTGGTTCCCCAAACACAGACTGCTCTTCTTCTCTCCATTCATCTATTTCAAAGATGTTTGCCATCAGTCATAATGCACTGCCGCATATAAAGACCATTCCTCTTCCTTGGGATGAAAGTCAAATTATATGCTCTACCCATGGTGGGTCAAAAGAATCCTTCAAGGCAGACATCATAAAGTAGTAATTATGAGCATAGGTTCTGAAGTCAGACTGACATCTGTATTTGAATTTTGTTTCCACAACTCGCTGTCTGTGAAATCTTGGGCAAATTGTTTAACCTGTCTGAGCCTGTTTCCTCATCTGGGGAATAGCACATATCTCTCTGGAATGTTGTGAAGGTTAAGTGAGATAATGTGTGTACTAGGACCTTTGAACATAGTCCTTCATGAACATTAATAGCTGTATACTATTGTTATTCAGTGATATAACAGTGCATGAGCATAAAGCAGAAGTAAATTAGATACTAAACATAATGAAGTGAAAAGAACACTGGTCTGGAGTTAGCAGAAGAAACTCCAATTATTAGCCAGATCCACTCATGCTGGTACAAATTTTTCAGACTAGATGAATCAAAAAATGCCCAGGTTATAATCTGTTCCCCCTAATCCTAGAAAAGAAGATCCTATCTCCCATTAATCTGCCCCTGGCTGCCTTGTCCTGGCCTGGGTTCTACCTGCCATCTATCTGAGCAGGTACCTCTATCTGACAGGGCCTAGGGAAGCTCATAAATAAGATCCTAGATTTTTAACATACTAATTACTTTTTATTTGGAAATAATTTCAAATGTATGAAAAGTTGCAAGAATAAGAATAGTACATGATATGTCAATTATTTCTCAATTAAATTGGAAAAAAGAACAATAATACATAGGATACCCCTGTACCCTCTAGACTTTTTCATACTGAAATGTTTGTTTCTGTTATCACAGTGTGGAGTTTATTCCTCCTGACTATTGCCACCTCCCTCTTCTCCACATAAAGAGTAATAGAGAAAGAAAGGGCAACCAAGAGGTATTCCCCAAGTGACAATGGGAGGTCCAACCCTGGGAAGTTGCCCAGAAAACTCCACTATCTTTCATTTTATTTAATGTAGTTTTTTAATAGGAAAAAACAAATTTTTATTTCTGTTACATTATGGACATTTTTATTCCTCAGGAGCTACCAGGGTCCCAAAGGGATCCAAGGAGATAGAAGAGTTACCCAAAGCAACCGATCCCCTCATTGGTTGCCAAGGAAACATCCTCTGTTGATAAAGGTCTCATGCAGTATCAACTTCATAGTTGAAGGAAGAGGGCCTTGCACAAAGCTGGCAGCTAGTCCCTAGGAGGCCAGGACATGGGGCTCAGGCCACGGTAACCATACTTTTTCCAGTTTCAGAGAAAAAAAAGGAATAAATAGCCAATTTTTCTCAGAAAGACAGAAAGACACCATGACTTTGGACACTTTGAGGCTCCTCCAGGCTAATTAGAGAGTCTTACCACATGATTGCTGCCCTTTCATTACCTGATTCACTCTCGCTACTCAATTCATAAGGCTTGGCTCCTGCTCTCAAAAGACTCTTAGAGCATAACTAGGTGCCATTTTGGGAACTGAACTTAATTTCAGAGAGGCACCATTGGCTTGTGGGAAGAATAGTTAACTATAGGAGTCAGTCATCTCAACTCTGATTTTGACAATTTGTAAGACTCTTGGTCCAGACTCTCTTTGAACCTGAGTCTTTCCATCTGACAAATGAGAGGAGAGAGAATTGAACCGGGTGATCCCTGAAGTCCCTTTGAACTCTGATGCTTTCTGAGTCAATACTGTCTCATTATTACTCCTCCACCCTGAGGTTAGCTTTGGTGTTCTAATAGCAATAAGAAAGGAGAACACCAAACCAGCCCCTCCCTCACATCGACAGTGTGGACATTTTCATCTCTGATATGCATCCCTATCCTTCAAACAAGTTGACATGCTGTTATTTGTATGGTCCATGGTGAATGAGAAGAGCAAAGTTAAATGACCCACAGAGGAGTTGAATTGGGCCTGTTGGCTTCAATAATGAGGTGTGCTAATTAACTGAGCTAATCTGCTATACACTAATAAAGCAGCTTAATGGCCTTATCTGAGCTTCCCAAGGGAAGATACCAGGAACAAAGAAGTTCCAAAATAGTTATTTTTCCCCTGAAAAAGGAAGGGTGGAAGGAAGGAAACTAGCACTTCATAAAAACCTATTATGTCAGCCCCTGTGTTTATTATACACCTTTTCATGCATTACCTCATTCTGCTATGAGGGGGGTTACAGATACATATTTGTCACCTTATTGACCTCCAACTTTGACTCCTCTTTAACCTTGTCATCTCCTGTGTGTCACTCTTCCTTGAAGAGGATGATTTACAAAGAAGAGGACCATTATTCGGCAAATGACTTAAGAGTAGCTGCTCCTGCTGGAATCTTTGTTATCATATTTAATCTTCTTATCAGCTTCATGAGGTCCTGATCTCTTGCCCCCAGGTAAGACAGATGATGAAATGTATGTTCCACAAACTGAAATGGCTTACCCAAGGACACACACTAGCAAGTGTCAGATTTGGAATTGTAACCTAAGACTCTGATACCATGTCCAGTCTTATCTATACTGTTCCTTATAGGTGTTACTTAGATCCCTCCATTCTTGGGGACTAGGAATAACAGACAGGGGTAAGCCTCAGGAACACGGAATGGGCAGCCCAGCAAAATTGGGAGCTCTGTTTCCCAGAAGATGCTTCAGATTGGGAGAGCCTCCCACGTTTACAGGCTGAAAAAAGTACCAAAATCAGCAAAGTAGCTTAGAGACCTGCTGAATTAATATTTCCATTTAAAGAAAACCACACTGTGAGACTAGTGAGACATCAGTACAGTCTGAGTTAGCTCTAGTCCACTCCGTCAGTCATCCCAATTTCTGTGTCATTAAAATGTTCTTGACTTCTCTGGCCCTTGCCTACTTCTTCTTGGAAGAGAAAGGAAACCAAGAAGTTCCCTGGAGCCCTCCAACCTGCCTCAGACTCCATGAGACAAAGTCCAGCTCCTGGGCCTTTGGCCAGTGGTATCTCAGTTTCATGAACTTACCCACAACAAAAAGCAAAAGGAAAGAGTGGGAAGGGCCCAGTAAGGTGGCAAGAGCTAAATTGTTTTTCCTCAAAATGAAATAAACTCATGGCAAAACAGGGCCCTCAGCAATTTTTTCCTCTGGCCCTGGTCAACTCATCTGACATAAGCCATAAAGCCTTCACTGACAAAGAGTCATGAACTACACAAACTTAATGCCTTCCATATGCACAGGCTTCCTACCTGGTACTAAATCTTATACCAGGTACAGTCAGAAACCTTATTGCATTAACTCCTCCAAACAACCCTAGAGAATGAGGGTAATAATAACTAATGTTCAATGAGTATTTGCTATGTTTCTAGCTCTGTTCTCTAAGCTTGGCATATATTAACTCATTTACTCCTCACAACAACAAATCTATGAGGAAAGTTCTACCATATTTCATCAAATTTTAGATGCACTTTAAAAAATTAATGTCAATAAAATTTGGATGTATTCAATATCTTGTTTCTTTAACATCTTGCTCTTCATCACAACACTCATCACAAATTATACATTTGCTTGTGATTACATCTCTCACTGAACTGTGAGCTTTTTGAGGGCAGAACACTTTGACATTTTTTGACCTTCTTTACTATCTTATCCCCAGCACTCAGCACAGAGCATAGTGCATAGTAAGTGCTCAGAAAATATTGAATAAATTAATCAAACCACTAAAAAGTAGACATTTCAAAATAGAAAAATGACTGGAATCATGTAAACTACCCCTTTGCTTCTATGCAAAAATATTTGCAAAATTGACCCACATTAATAAAGCTTTCATGACATAAGTCACAGCAAGATCCTTTTTGACCCACCCCCTAAAGAAATGGAAATAAAAACAAAAATAAACAAATGGGACCTAATGAAACTTAAAAGCTTTTGCACAGCAAAGGAAACCATAAACAAGACAAAAAGACAACCATCAGAATGGGAGAAAATATTTGCAATAGAAGCAACTGACAAAGGATCAATCTCCAAAATTTACAAGCAGCTCAGGCAACTCGATATCAAAAAAAAAAAAAAAAAAACCCAATCCAAAAATGGGCAGAATACCTAAATAGACATTTCTCTAAAGAAGATATACAGATTGCCAACAAACACATGAAAGGATGCTCAACATCACTAATCATTAGAGAAATGAAAATCAAAACTACAATGAGATATCACCTCACACCAGTCAGAATGGCCATCATCAAAAAATCTACAAACAATAAATGCTGAAGAGGGTGTGGAGAAAAGGGAACCCTCTTGCACTCTTGGTGGGAATGTAAATTGATACAGCCACTATGGAGAACAGTATGGAGGTTCCTTAAAAAACTACAAATAGAACTACCATACGACCCAGCAATCCCACTACTGGGCATACACCCTGAGAAAACTATGATTCAAAAAGAGTCATGTACCACAATATTCATTGCAGCTCTATTTACAATACCCAGGACATGGAAGCAACCTAAGTGTCCATTGACAAATGAATGGATAAAGAAGACGTGGCACATATATACAATGGAATATTACTCAGCCATAAAAAGAAACGAAATTGAGTTATTTGTAGTGAGATGGATGCGCCTAGAGTCTGTCATACAGAGTGAAGTAAGTCAGAAAGAGAAAAACAAATACCGTATGCTAGCACATATATATGGCATCTAAAAAAAAAAATACAGTCATGAAGAACCTAGAGGCGATTGATTCAAGATGGTGGAGTAGAAGGATGTGCTCTCACTCCCTGTTGTGAGAACACTGGAATCACAACTAACTGCTGAACAATCATTGACAGGAAGACACTGGAACTTAACAAAAAAGATACCCCACATCCAAAGACAAAGGAGAAGCCACAATGAGACGGTAGGAGGGGCACAATCACGATAAAATCAAATCCCATAACTGTTGGGTGGGAGACCCACAAACTGGAGAACGTTTATACCATAGTAGTCCACCCACTGGAGTGAAAGTTCTGAGCCCCACGTCAGGCTTCCAACCTGGGGGTCCGGCAATGGGAGGAGGAATTCCTAGAGAATCAGACTTTGAAGGCTAGTGATATTTGATTGCAGGACTTTGACAGGACTGGGGGAAACAGAGACTCCACTCTTGGAGGGCACACAAAAACTAGTGTGGGCATCAGGACCCAGGAGAAGGAGCAGGGACCCCATAGAGACTGAACCAGACCTACCTCCTAGTGTTGGGGGTCTCCTGAAGAGGCGGGGGGTGTCTCTGTCTCACCGTGAGGACAAGGCAAGTGGCAGCAGAAGTTCTGGGAAGTACTCCTTGGCATGAGCCCTCCCAGAGTCTGCCATTAGCCCCACCAAAGAGCCTGGGTAGGCTCCAGTGCTGGGTGACCTCAGGCCAAACAACCAACAGGGAGGGGACCCAGCCCCACCCATCAACAGGCAAGCAGGTTAAAGTTTTACTGAGCTCTGCCCACCAGAGCAACAGCCAACTCTACCCACCACCAGTCACTCCCATCAAGAAACTTGCACAAGCCTCTTAGGTAGCCTCATCCACCAGAGGGCAGACAGCAGAAGCAAGAGGAACTAGAATCCTGCAGCCTGTGGAACAGAAACCATGTTCATAGAAACATAGGCAAGATGAAAAGGCAGAGGGCTATGTAACAGATGAAGGAACAAGATAAAACCCCAGAAAAACAACTAAATGAAGTGGAGATAAGCAACCTTCCAGGAAAAGAATTCAGAATAATGATAGTGAAGATGATCCAGGACCTTGGAAAAAGAATGGAGGCAAATATCGAGAAGATGCAAGGAATGTTTAACAAAGATCTAGGAGAATTAAAGCACAAACAAACAGAGATGAACAATACAATAACTGAAATGAAAACTACACTAGAAGGAATCAATAGCAGAATAACTGAGGCAGAAGAGCTGATAAGTGACCTGGAAGACAGAATGGTGGAATTCACTGCTGCAGAACAGACTAAAGAAAAAAGAATGAAAAGAAATGAAGACAGCCGAAGAGACCTCTGCGACAACATTAAACGCACCAATGTTCGCATTATAGGGGTACCAGAAGGAGAAGAGAGAGAGAAAGGACCAGAGAAAATATTTGAAGAGATTATACTCGAAAATTTCCCTAACATGGGAAGGGAAATAGCCACCCAAGTCCAGGAAGCGCAGAGAGTCCCATACAGGATAAACCCAAGGAGAAACACACCGAGACACATAGTAATCAAAGTGGCAAAAATTAAAGACAAAGAAAAATTACTGAAAGCAGCAAAGGAAAAACAAAAAATAACATACAAGGGAACTCCCGTAAGGTTAACAGCTGATTTCTCAGCAGAAACTCTACAAGCCAGAAGGGAGTGGCATGATATACTTAAAGTGATGAAGGGGAAAAACCGACAACCAAGATTACTCTACCCAGCAAGGATCTCATTCAGATTTGATGGAGAAATCAAAAGCTTTACAGACAAGCAAAAGCTAAGAGAATTCAGCACCACCAAACCAACTCTACAACAAATGCTAAAGGAACTTCTCTAAGTGGGAAACACAAGAGAAGAAAAGGACCTACAAAAACAAACCCAAAACAATTAAGAAAATGGTCATAGGAACATACATATTGATAATTACCTTAAACGTGAATGGATTAAGGCTCCAACCAAAAGACACAGGCTTGTTGAATGGATACAAAAACAAGAACCATATATGTGCTGTCTACAAGAGACCCACTTCAGACCTAGGGACACATACAAACTGAACATGAGGGGATGGAAAAGGTATTCCATGCAAACGGAAATCAAAAGAAAGCTGGAATAGCAATACTCATATCAGATAAAATAGACTTTAAAATAAAGAATGTTACAAGAGACAAGGAAGGACTCTACATAATGATCAAGGGATCAATCCAAGAAGAAGATATAACAATTATAAATATAAATGCACCCAACATAGGTGCACCTCAACACATAAGGCAACTGCTAACAGCTATAAAAGAGGAAATCGACAGTAACAAAATAACAGTGGGGGACTTTAGCACCTCACTTACACCAATGGACAGATCATCCAAAATGAAAATAAATAAGGAAACAGAAGCTTTAAATGACACAATAGACCAGATAGATTTAATTGATATTTATAGGACATTCCTTCCAAAACCGCAGTTTACACTTTCTTCTCAAGTGCGCATGGAACATTCTCCAGGATAGATCACATCTTGGGTCACAAATCAAGCCTCAGTAAATTGAAAAAATTGAAATCATATCAAGCATCTTTTCTGACCACAACGCTATGAGATTAGAAATGAAGTACAGGGAAAGAAACGTAAAAAACAAAAACACATGGAGGCTAAACAATACATTACTTAATAACCAAGAGATCATTGAAGAAATCAAAGAAGAAATCAAAAAATACCTAGAAACTAATGAAAATGAAAACACAACAACCCAAAATCTATGGGATGCAGCAAAAGCAGTTCTAAGAGGAAGTTTATAGCTATAGAAGCCTACCTCAAGAAAAAAGAAAAATCTCAAATAAACAATGTAACCTTACACCTAAAGGAACTAGAGAAAGAACAAACAAAACCCAAAGTTAGCAGAAGGAAAGAAATTATAACGATCAGAGCAGAAATAAATGAAATAGAAACAAGGAAAACAACAGCAAAGATCAATAAAACTAAAAGCTGGTTCTTTGAGAAGATAAACAAAATTGATAAACCATTAGCCAGACTCATCAATAAAAAGAGGGAGAGGGCTCAAATCAATAAAATTAAAAATGAAAAAGGAGAAGTTACAACAGACACCACAGAAATACAAAGCATCCTAAGAGATTACTACAAGCAACTCTATGCCAATAAAATGGAGAACCTGGAAGAAATGGACAAATTCTTAGAAAGGTATAACCTCCCAAGACTAAACCAGGAAGAAATAGAAAATATGAACAGACCAATCACAAGTAATGAAATTGAAACTGTGATTGAAAATCTTCCAACAAATCTAAGAAAAAAAAAAAAAAGGTCATGAAGTACCTAGGGGTAAGACGGGAATAAAGACACAGACCTACTAGAGCATGGACTTGAGGATATGGGGAGGGGGAAGGGTAAGCTGTGACAAAGTGAGAGAGTGGCATGGACATATATACACTACCAAATGTAAAATAGATAGCTAGTGGGAAGCAGCCGCATAGCACAGGCAGATCAGCTAGGTGGTTTGTGACCACCTAGATAGGTGGGATAGGGAGGGTGGGAGGGAGGGAGATGCAAGAGGGAAGAGATATGGGAACATATGTATATGTATAGCTGATTCACTTTGTTATAAAGCAGAAACTAACACACCATTGTAAAGCAATTTTACTCCAATAAAGATGTTAAAAAAAAACAACAACTAAAAATAGAACTACCATATGACCCAGCAATCCCACTGCTGGGCATATACCCAGAGAAAACTATAATTCAAAAAGACACATGCACCTCAATGTTCATTGCACCACTATTTACAATAGCCAGGACATGGAAGCAACCTAAATGTCCATTGACAGGTGAATGAATAAAGAAGATGTGGTACATATATACAATGGAATATTACTCAGCCATAAAAAGGAACGAGACTGGGTCATTTGTCACACAGTGCCAGTGTCAGAGCTTCCATAATTTCTATTTCAGTGCTCTTTCTACCATACCATTCTCTTTCAGAACCTGCTGAAGAAGAATAATGGCTGCAATTTATGGAGCACTTATTCTTTACCAATCTCTGAGCCAAGCAATTTATGTTTATTAGTTGAATTGAGAAGATGGTTGGTGGTATACACAGAATGAATTGAAGAAAAGATTGAGGGTGGAGGGCATCAGATAGAAGGCTATTGAAATAGGTTAGTTTGAATAAAACTCATACTAGGAAACTGGTGGTGGAAATGGAAAGGAAAGGAGAAGTGGGAGATACTTCCATTGGATTAGCTGGAAACAGCAGGATCCCAAGGACACTGGACACATGAGTTTTGATGTAGGAAAAGATAAACAAATGTGTCCTCTAAAGAAAGGTGCTGTCCAGATTGCTATCCAGCATCTGTGAAGCTAGCTAGTTTCTAGAAGAATCCCAGCCTATATATATATCCCATATTCCTGTCTACTCCTCCCTCAATATGGAACTTCTCTCAAATGTGGCTATCCATTGGTAGCTCCAAATGCATCCACGTGCTTGCCATAAATCCTGCTCCACAGCCCCTCAAAATTCCATTAGCTTTCATTTCTGCAATGGGTACATCTGGGCAAAAGAGGAATTGGCAGGATCTCCTGCAGAATTTTGGTTCTGCATAATCTAAGTGAGGATGTTCCCTAGCATGTCCAGCTCCATCCTATCTTCTAAATACACACTTATACCCACAGCTCAAATTTAGCATGTTTAAAACCTGCCCTTGATTCAACCTCCTTGATTTTCTAGGTTCTATAGACAGTCTCTCCATTCTCCCATCCCTGTGAGTTAAGTCCTGGGATATCCCAGACTTCCTCCTCTCTCTGACCTCCCACATGAAATCAATCACAGAGCCCTAACAATTCTCCCACTGCAGCAAAGCTGACATCAATGTGGGCCTTTTCTTCTGCACTGCCCAAATTAAAGCTCTCATTACCACTGATACAGATTATTGTAATATGTGTTATTCCTGCCTCCTCTTTCTTACTCCTGTGATATATACTGCACCAAACACTCACCTATTTACTGAGGTCTTATGATGGCCTCTACACTGAACTAGTTGTGGAGATACAGATAATAACAACATTGCCCTTAAGAACCTCACCATCTGGTTAAGGAATACAGGTGAAAAATCAATGCAAAAATATCTTTGCAAGTATTACATTGGAAGCATGAATGAAAATGCTATAGAAACTTTTGTGCTTGTTGGGTGAAAATATTTGAAAGGACAGCTTCACGGAGGGGGTGACACTTGAGCATGATCTTAAAGATTAAATAGTCAACCTGGTGGAAAAGCAGGAGAAAAGCACTGTAAGCAGAGGAAGGACATGCATGATGATATAAAGTGGTTACACCAGGACTGTTGAACAGTCTGAATGGTTAAAACACAGAAGAAAACCAGTAAGGCAGGGGATAGGGCTCAGCCAAACCAGGCAGAAACCCATGCCCCTTTTGTAGGAAGTGGGGGTGGGGAGAAGACTGTACAGCTATCTCAGAAAGGATTCAGACTGGGCAGGGGAGCTGTCCAAATGAGGGGTTGTTTCTTGGCAACAGTATGATAGCCCAATAACTGTGTCCAGGGGTCTGTCAGAGCAAGACTATCATTCAGGAGCCAGCTCCTTCTGGCCCCACTTGAGCAGTCAGCCTAGCTCATGTGCCTTGCACTTTTCCCTAGGGGTACAGTCAGGGTTGGCTCCAGTCCTCGTCCCACCAAGCTCTACCCATCAGCTAGCTCTGCCTACCTCCCCATCAGTATCTCCAGAACCTCCTCATCTCCACCCTGTGCTTCCCTGAAATTGCTTGTGCTTTTCCCAAGGAAACATCTGGTCCCTACACATTCTTTTCCAGGCCACATCAACATTTGGCACTGTACATATCCAGAGCCCCCCCAGATTCTTTGCTTTTACTCTCTCATCCCCAAATACTCTATTTTGGCTGAAGCCCCTCAGCCTTGCTGGCTCATACTCTAAGTGTGTGTGTGTGTGTGTGGTGTGCTACTTCCACTAGCTCCCTCAGAACAAGGGAGGGAAGCACTCACCACAAGGTCTTGAAGATTGGAAAGATCCAGTGAGAGCAGGATTGAGCTCTAAACCCAAATCATTTCTTCTTGCCCTTTCCTATGTCCTTGGGGTATAATTCCTGTCACTACAAATTAGCCAGACATTCTCCCAAACATTTTCCTATGCCTTCATCTCTCAGTGCCCCCCTCCTTTCATTCCCCACTCCCTTCAGAATCACTCAGCTAGAGGTCTTTTCTTGCCTTGTACTTTCCTCTCTGCTCAGGATACCCAACCCCTGTCTTCCCTGGGGCACCTTAGCCCCTGCCTCTCTCTACAGTGGCCCCAATCCTGCCCTCTCTTTCCTGGCCTCCCGAAGCATAGGGAAGACATGGTCCGCTATACCCCCAGCCCCTTACTCTGAAGCCCTATTCTTATGGAGTCTTCTACAGCCCCCGCCCCAAACACTGCGCTGTGAGATCTGCACCAGATTCCCTCCCCTCCCCTTCGCAGCTCTCCAGTAGCCCCTCCCCAGGGCGGTCTTAAGGTCAGAGGCTCTTTCCAGCTCAATTCCGTCCAATCCGTCCCAGTCCAGTCCAACCCGCCCCCAGCCCCCGCCAGATGACTCACGTACGTATTTAACAAGCGAGGAGGGTGATCGGTGGCTGGCAGGCTACAGGGAGGTTCGGAAACCCTCCGGTGGGAACCAGGAGTTTCTGGTCAAAGGCTGTTCCGCGCCTTCAGGGTCAGTCCTCGCTGCATCCCTGTTCACCTTCTTCTCTCTCGGTCTCCAGGCACTTAGGGCAGCCTCACTCGCTAGCCCGCTGGGCGCCGCCACGGGTCTGGGGCACCAGGGCGGGGACGGGGAGAAGACAGCCGATTGTTGAAGAGAGCTTTACTCCTGCGGCAACCCCGCCACCATCCCGGCTACTGCTGCTGGTCCATGACAGCGCTGAGGGCTTCTGACAGGCTACCACTGCGACCTCGCGGAGCATGTCTCCCCTATCCTTTGGGTGAAATGCTGGACAAGCCCCGCCGATCGCTCTCCACTAGCCAGATCTGGCCAACTTCAGTGCCTGGCTCCCGTAAAGAAGATCAGAGCAAGGTATGTAGTTGGGGCAGCGGGGAAGGAACAGGAGGCAGTTGTGCTCTACAACGTGGCCAGCCTCCGCACGAGAAGAAGCACGTGGGAATACGAGTGGGGGGAATCAGGGCTGAGGGAGAGTCCTCCAACACCGACTCCACCTCCCGTAGCTTCAAAGCCCCCGTCAACATCCTGATCTCCCACCCCAAACTTGAAAGTATATATATGACCTCACTTCCGAGGTGCGAAAACCACTTCCTTCTTCCCTGACGTGCCTGGAGTGCGAGCTGGAGAGTCAGATCCTAGAGTGCCAGGGGCTCTGCAGGGCTGGGTTCTTCCCAGTCAGAGAAATGTAGCATAGGCAGAGGCAAGCCCCCTCCCCAGACTGGGCATGATGATTCCCCACTCCCACTCAGCATTCAGAGGGAGTGGGAGTTCCACTTTGCTCCATCCAGCCCCAGAAGCTTTTCTCCACTAAGCCACAGTTTATTCATCTGTTAAATGAGGCTACCGAAGTCCACTCAGAGGGCTGCTGTGAAGATTACTGGAGGTAATGTATGTGCACAGATCTTGACACACAGGAGTCACTCACTTTTACTTTTCTTTGCTCTTGACCCTACAACCTTTGAATGATAGAAACCTGGCGCATTTCCTATGGGGTGATATTCTTGACCTCGCAGGCACAAATCACGCTGAATTAGCTACCTCAGGGACAGAGGCTCAAGAGACAAGTAGGGGTGGGCAGGAAAAGTCCAGAAGAAACGAGGAACCTGCTAATGAAAGGAGAAACTCTGGTGACTAAAGAATCCCAAGGAGAGGAAGAGCCCTGGGAAGTAGGAGGAGATGCCAGCAGGGAAGTAGAATCTGAGAAAGAGGTAGAGTCCCAGGGATTTGAACAGGGTCGCCCCAGGAGAAAAATTAAACCCCCAAAATAAAAAAGATTGAAGCCTCGGATTTAGAAAGGATACTGAAGAAAAAAAGGTGGTGCCACAGAGACATGGGGGACAGTGAATCCCATGAGACCTAGAAACCCAGGAGAAGAAGAAGATTGCAGAAAAGTGGTGGAGTCCCAAGGATGCCCAAAGGAAATAACAGGCTAGAGATGGGACTGCAGAAAATGAGTGGGGTCCCAGTGGTACAAGGAAGAGTCTCTAAAAAACAGTACTCCGGAAAAGGGGTGGAATCAGGAGGAGGGAGAGAAGGTTTCCTGAGAGAGATAAAAACTGCCCTGCCGGGCTTCCCTGGTGGCGCAGTGGTTGGGAGTCCGCCTGCCAATGCAGGGGACATGGGTTCGAGCCCCGGTTGGGGAGGGTCCCACGTGCCGTGGAGCAACTAGGCCCGTGCACTACGGCCGCTGAGCCTGCGGGCCACAACTGCTGAGCCTTAGTGCCACAACTACTGAAGCCCACGCTCCTAGAGCCAGTGCTCTGCAACAGGAGGGGCTGCCGCGGTGAGAAGCCTGTGCACCACAGCAAAGAGTGGCCCCCGCTCACCACAACTAGAGAAGGCCTGGGCAAGGCGGTGGGGACCCAAGGCAGCCGAAAATAAAAATAAATTTAAAAAAAAACCTGCCCTGTAGTGCCAGGGATTTAGGGAGAAGAAAACAGAAAAAAGATAAGAGATGCAAGCATAGGGGGTCCCCAGGAAAGGTAAGATTCCAGAAAAAATGGTGAAGCCCCAGGGAAAGATGGAATGGGGGCCTAAATAAAATTTGGACCCAAAGAGGGGTAGGACTCTATATCTAAAGGGAGGGTATTTTAGAAATGAGATAGAACCTTTCAAAAGACTGGCCTGTATATTGGAGGGACATCAGAAAAGGGAAATAGGTCCAGGGATTTGGGGTAGTGATACCAGAAGAAAGAATGAAGAAAAGGGGTAGAATTGCAGAGATGCAGGAAAGGCACACCAGAAAAGTGGTATAGCCCTAAGATGTGGGGAGACCCTGAGAAATAAAAGGCCCCTAAAGGGAGTACAGCTTCAGAGATGTAAGGATGAGTCCCCAGGAGAGACATAAGACACTCCCTCAAAAAAGGCAAGGCCCAGAGACATAGAGAGTAAACCAAAGGAGAAAGTTAGGACTCTATTAAAAAGAAAGATGACTTCTAACAAATATGGGGTTTATTTTGGGGATGAAGAGAATGTTCTCCAAGTAATTATTATGGTGATGGTTACACAATTCCGTGACTATAATAAAAAGTATTGAAGTGTACACTTTAAATGGTTGAATTATATGGTACCTGAATATCTATCTATTTAGATATATCTAGATATATAGATAGATAGATAGAGGGAGAGAGAGAGAAGGAAGGAAGGAGGAAAGGAAAGAAAGTAGGGAGGGAAGGAGAAAGGAAAGCTGACTTGCCGATATAGGAAGGAGAGCCCCAGAGAGAATTTGGACTCCCAAATGGATGGCCCTAGATATAGAGTGAGGAGACACCAGGAGCGATAGAGGACCCCAGAAAAAAGGTACCCTGCAAAATTGGTGGCATGCAAAAAAGGGGTAACTCCAGTAATTTGGGACAAGTAAGTTGAAGAAGAGACTTCAGAAAAGGGGTAAAGTCACAAAGATGTAAGGAAGGGCTTCTAGGCAAGAAATAAAACTGCCTAAGATGGGGGAGTCCCAGGGCTGCAAGGAGGGGACCCTAAGAGAGAGAGAATTGCAATCCAAGTTGAAACCCCAGTGATTTGGGAATGGAACTCCAGGGGAGAGGCTGAACCCCAGAGACTTGAAGACCATGATTCTAAGATAGTTATAGAACTTCAGAAAATGGCCACAGCATTAGAGATTGGTTAAATGTATTGTTAAAAAGTTGGGGGTTGGTAAGCCAAATAAAAGAGACTCAGGACAAGAAGGAGTACCTCATAAAATTTTAGACTATCAGGGATTTCAGGGAGTTGGGGAAGAAAAAATTTCAAGAAAGAGATCGATACCCAGAAAAAAGGCGAATCCCTGGGAGAGAAGAGCAATTCAGCAAGCCAGGTAAACACCCAGAATTTAAGGATGAAGACCCCAGGAGAACAGCGTGATCAATGAAGAAGGGGCTTTGGGGAAAGAGTTTTATCCCAGGAGAGGGCTGAAATTCCAGCCCGGTCACTATCTTTTACTTTTTTGTCCCCCCAGCCAGCTGGGCTGAGATGACTGTGGTTTAAAACTGTGATAGGTTAAGGAGATCCTCAAGGAGGGGATTGGACTAGGCCACAACCCCCAGCTTCAGGGTCTTAATTAAAACATTCCCTGCCCCTACCTCCTTTCTTTCCTTACCTCTGGCACCCACCCTGGCCTTAATCTTAAAGGGCTTATTGACCATTATATTTTAAGTGATATTTGAACAGAGGGGCCTTCTTGTCTTTTTCAGATTTCAGCTGCTTACCTACTTGCCTGAGGTTTTTTCCCCCCTCTTCTCATTTAATGCTCATTTTATTTCTGTTTTAGCTATTTCGTTAATATATCATTATTATTATCATTACAATCACTGTTGTCAGAATAAAGCTAAAATATAAACCTACTAAGGAGAAGTGACATCATGTAATAAGACAAAGTCAAAAACACTGTATTACCTAGTTCTGTATTGAACTTGGGAGTGCTGGAGTAATTCACTTTTCCCAGCTGAGCCTCAGTTTCTTCATCTGAAATTCTCTATGTGATTCTGTGATTCTATAAACCAATTTCTGGACAGCACATTTACTAATCTACCTCAGGGTAGTCAGTTAAGGGAGTTGAGGAAATGGCTGGCACTCAGGGCAACCTATTCCCCCTAGTAGAGTCTCAAGAGCTCTCCAGGTAATCTCACTGCCAAATTATTCTAGTGGTCCTGGCTGGGCTACCAGGGGATCCTGGGAATCCAATTTTTGGTGCAGGTGCAGGAAGATTCTACTTCCATATCGGGCTTGGTGGTCTGACAATCACTGATGCTTCTACCCTGTCAGTGAGTGAGACAAGAGACTGATTGCTTATGCCTGCTGATCACCACTCAGAAGAAAGATTATTAGACTCTAAGGGGGCTGGGGCACCCTGTTATCTCCAATCCTGAGCTCATACCCAAGTGCCTTTAGGTGGGGCACCAGGAGAATCCCAAATGTCTTCAATCAACATATCAAGAAAAGATATCTGAAGGATTATACTGCTCCCACAGAGTGCAATGCCCTCTCAGTTGCTCCCATCCCACAGGAATCCTAATTTATTAAATCAGTCGGCTCAGTCTGAATTGTTTCCAGAGAATGCTGGTTAAATTCCTTTTCTCCTTGTTCTCTCTCTGCCCTACCCAGAACCTCTGCATTTGTTGGTATCTGCCAAAGAGTAAGAACCTCTGTGGGGTACTGCATTGCTGCTGCTGCCACAAACCCAAGGAGAAAGACCCAGAAAGACCAAGGTTTGTTGATGGATTTTATTGGGGACCTAAAAGTCTAGGAATTATGTGGGTAATATTTTAAAACTAGCACTACTATTAAGCTTATGATAAGTACCCTGTGTCAATTATGAATATGCCGAGCTTGACTGGTCCCTGGGCATACTCTTTAGCCACTAATAACCAAGTATGCACACCCTGTCCCATGAACGTAACCTCTATGTCTTCTCAGCTCTAACCAGGGTCAAACACAAATGCCCTGTGTCCCAGGTATCTTTCTCCTTCCCATCCCCTCAGCTGAAATGAAGGGTGCCTGCTCTACCCAAAGATCCATGGGAGGGGAAAAAATAAACCATTCCTCTGCCCACCTTTCCCTCCCAAGGAAAACACTCCTAGGATAGAGCATACCCAGCCTTCCTGACTGGAAAGAATAATTAATATTTAGTCTTAAACCTCCCCTTACCTCATCCCCCTACCCACCTTACATTTAGCTAAAGTGAGTCCAGATACAACACTTTCATGTATGTCGAAGCTAGAAGGGAACCAGACTGTCCTCTTCACTTTACAGGTGGTAAACTGAGACCCAGAAAGAAGAGATTTTCTCAGTAACACTGTTAGTGGCAGAATAGGATATAAAACCTGCATTACCATTTCCCTCTCAGCACCACCCCTCCCACCCACTCTCACACACAACTCTGAGGCTTCTTCAGAACTGGACCTATGCATTTACAATGAAATGCTAGCCATCTAGTGTATTTCCCTTCCCAGGTGGATTATCCCTGAAAAGAGGACCTCAGAGCAGATTTACCCTTAACCAAATGAATGTCCTACCAGATACCTTCTAAAGTATCTGGTATCTGGTATCAATAATAGACTGAGAGAGATTGGAGTGGAGCAGGCTAGGAGGGGACCCAAGGAGAAGGAACGTGGACAATGTCTTCACTTTGACTTAGATTTATAAAGCCCACTCAGCTCATGCATGACCCCTCTCCATCACAGGCAGTTAACTCTGCACCCCCTACCCCACTCCCTTGCTAAACTGTTCTCCTGAAGCCAGCCCTAAGACAGGTATCTCAGACAGGAGTGAAAAGATAAAAGGCCAAGGTAAACACTCATACTGTTTTATTCCTTACCTACCACTCAGTGGCCCTAGACCAACCTTGGTTATCTGAAGTTTTGTTATGGGAAGTGGAGTTTTCAAGAAGCCCCCATATTATTACTTACCTTGGGCTCTGGACTGCATTTTTTTAATCCCTGAAAACCAATTCCTTTGCCTCTGGTATTATGATACCATGGGCTGCCCACATAGACTTCTTCATCAGATAAGGCTTAGTAGCTAGACAAAGAAATGAGCAATGAAGCTTTGAAATTTCTGGGGTTTTTTTAAGGGAAGAGAGGTGGTATGTGTGGAGGGGATCTATTTATAGATATTGGTTTTTCAAAGACTCCTCTAGGCCCAGAATTCTGGTCCATTTTACACGTCATCTTGGCAATCATCTACCCTGGGAATAGGAATAAGGGGGTGAATACTTACTTTTCTTACTATAGTGTGACTTCTATGTAAATTATGTGAGTGAGTGGTGTTGTGTGTGTTCATGATTATATTTGTGAGTATGGTCGTTTGCACAGGTCAGTTTTACAAGTTTGTGTGTTCATATTTCAGCTAAAATTAATACACTTAATATTGCTGGTTAACTTTGGCATGAATGAAAACAAACTTCCAAGCACTAAAATTATATGGAACAAAATCCATATATTCTAATTTCCCTAAATACTACAGAAGAGGCCTGTGTGCACATCAGTCTTGGCAGACACACACACGCATCACTGGAGAGGATTATCCTTGTAGGGACACTATTGCTGTTTACTTGGCTCTTAGAGTAGAAACAAATTCTAATTTTAGAGACTATATCATTGAAAATGCCTGGGGCCGACTGGAAGCCTAGGAAGCTTAGTTCTTGCTTTGGTTCTTAGAAAAACTCACTATGTGACCTTGGGCAGGTCTCTTCAACTCTCCAGGTCTGTTTTCCTCAACTGTAAACTTGGGCTGATGACATTAGCCTTCCTTTTCTAACAGTTTTGGAAGTTGAGGAGGCAAAGTACCCAACACAATGCCTGACAGAGAGTAGGGCCTCACTAAATAGCAAAGGGCAAAGGCTATACTCTCTACTTCCTCCACGTCCCTGTCCAGCTTCTTCCCTGGATGGGGGCCAACTCCTTGGCTTCAGGGAAGCATTTCTCAAAGTGATCAGGGTGAATGGTAGGTAAGTAGACTGCTTAGTAAAATCATTTTGAGCCCAGAAAGCCCTATCTTCACCAAGTTTAGAGCAGGAAGTACTGGCATCAGCCCATTTGCGCTTGGACCTCTGCCCAAGCGCAATGGAGTGGTGTTATTCCTTTCTGCTTGCTTCCTTATGGTGGTGAGGGCCCTTCTTCAGGACTATCCCTCCAGAACTTCTATTCCCTCCACCTTCTTCCAACCCTACCCATTCACCTGCTCACAGATTTTTTCTTTTTTTTTGGAGGCGTTGCAGCATCATGTGGGATCTTAGTTCCCCGACCAGGGATCAAACTCACACCCCCTGCATTGGAAGTGTGGAGTCTTAACCACTGGACCGCCAGGGAAGTCCCTCATAGATTTTTTAAAGTCATTTCACTGGATGTACAAAAGGGCCAATAGTAAACCCTCCATGGGAGTGGTCACTGCCTCTTTTCAGTTTCAGGGTTGCCAAGTAAGGTACTGTGACCTAAAAAATTATCCTCCTGGATACTGTTGCTATCTTAATCTTATGAGTCCTAGACACTTCAATGGAAATGACCTTGTTATGGGAGAAAAGAGCATGGCTATGCCCTTAGGCAGATTGCTTCTCCTCTCTCCCTTACTTTATTCATCTGCAAAATGGGGCTGATCAGTCCCACCTTGATTGTCTTACAAGGTCTCACAAGGATCCAACAAGACAAAGCATGGTCTTTGTGAACCAAAAAACACAGGCCAAATAATGTGGATACCAAAAAAACCAACCAAACAAACAAACAAAAAAACACCAGGCCAAATATCCATCAAATATTTATTCTCAAGTCTAAGAAATAAAAATAAATCAATACAAATGAGAGGCAGGGCTATGGACAAGGACATAATTCAAATATAAATTTAGCCCAAGTACCATTTCTGTTGCCACTAAGAATAGCAAGAGGAGAGATGGAACAGAGGGATGGAAGTATGGATAGCAGTAGAAGATGTCTAACTTTCTCCCCTTAGTTTGATCACCACCTGAAGTTCAGCCACCTGCCCTGTTCTGCATATTTTGAATTTTCATTTTTGGTTTTCTTTTCTTTTCAGGTGATTTCCACATGGGAGATATGGGGACTAAGACAGTAGGGTAAGAGGTAAGGGTAGCTAGGGCAAGGCCCTAACAGATAGTGGGCAGTTCCTTTTTTTCAACCCCAGTGTAAGGGCTGGCCCCCTTACATTTCTGGAGGAGACTTCTTTTGTGGTACAAGTGGTTTGAGGGCCTGCAACATTGCTAGCCCAGAATCATTCTGGCCTCTGACTCTGTGCCCATGGACAAGAGACTCCAAAATCACCCTCTTTGTCCAGGCCACAAAGCTGGAAGCTGGCCACACAGGCTGCTTGGCTGCTGTCTGTTTTGGCAAAAGCCATCCTACCTCCAGCAAGAAAGACCTAGATCCAGATGACTCCCCAGGGACCATGAGGCATTTGGGGGTAGTGAGGTAAAGGTACAGGTTGGAGAGATCCAGCGTTCTTTCTAGGGACATAGAACAGCTGGGGGTGGTTGTGAACCAGTTTGCCTCTAAGTCTGTCTAAAATTTCCCCATTCCCTTTAGGAGAAACACTGTCTCCTCCTTAGGGATAGATCTGAGAGCCAGCCAATGAGACTGAAAGGATCCATGAGATGCAAGTCCAATCCTCTCTGAGATGCTGCTCACAAGCCAAGTGACCAGAGTCCAGAGTCCACAGCTGGGTCCTGGGCCCCTTCAAACTACCTCACAGGGTTGTTGTGAGGATGTCACGAGATCATGTGCCCAACACAGTAAAGAGCTCAATAAATGTCTCTTGAACAGATCCATACATGTGATGGTGCTTTGCAAACTATAAAGCTCCATACCAAATGGTAGAGAGAGTCAGGACACTGTTTTGCAGTCACATAAAGGAAGTGATTTTTGCCACTCATTCTCACCCCTCACTTAAGACTGGGGCATGGGAAGGAAATGGAGAGGAGGGAGAAGTTTGAAATAGGAAATAAAGGAATAAGAGAACAACAAATAAAAGAAGAACCTAAAGGCAGATTATTCTCCAGGGACCAACTTGTATTTGAGAGTGGCAATGAGGATACAGACAGGAGGGACTTAGAACTCTTTCTAGGGACAGAAGAACAGAGTTCAAATGGATCTTAGATATTTACTTCAAGGCCCCAGCTCCTGTTTGCAACACCTCCAATGATGGGTAACTGTTTTCTCCCTGAGGCAGCTGGTTCTAATTATAACCAGTTCTAATGGTTAGAAAGTACTTCCTTGTATTAAGATGTTTCCTGCAGCTTTAAATTCTATCCCTTGGTGCCATATAGAAAAAAGCTAATACCTTGACATCATGTGAGCATTCAATAAGTGTCTGTTGACTGACATATGGGCAGGTGCTAGGGAGGAGTAGATGATCTCCTTTTGTGTCTTCAGGAGCCAGTCAGCACAGCCTTATATTTTACTGAAGGTTCAATAAATATGTGTTGAATAAATGAATGAATGACCATTCCAGGGTAGGCATGACTGCTACAATCTCTTGAGTTGAAACGGTCCATTAAAAGTCATCCAAATCTATCAACCTACCTCTCAAAGAACTCTAAGCCATCCCATAAGATTCTGAGTCTTCAAAATAAGCACCTGGCTGTTCAGTGACTTTGGGCCAAACTGCAATCTTACAGTGAGAAAACTAATCTCTTATTGATCTACCCTCACCCTCTTCCACATCCCAAGGCTGATGGAAGGCAACATCTTAAGTGGAAAATGACTCTCAAAGCTAATGTGTGACAAATGCTCAAATAGAGGGTGCTATGGGAGCACAGGTGCAGGAGTACTTGAGTCCACCTGGCTAGGAGGGGCTGTGTGAGGACATTCTAGAGCTGAGTCTTGAAAGATAAAGAAGCTGCATGTATAAATGAGGTGGGAGGAGGGGGCAGGTAGCTCAGATAGAGGGAACTTCATGGAGTCCTGAACATGCATTCATGGGAAATAGCAGGAGTTTGCAAAATGGCTAAGGCTTCCTAAATGGGGTCCTGAAATTTGGATGGAGGGGTGGTGAGAGAGCAAATAACAACTTCTAATTCAATTTGATTCTGGAGGTGACCCAGAGTTTGGCAAGAAGCCGGGCCGTGATTAAATAATCACCATAGCTACTATGATCAGCACTGTTCATCTTCACCGCTCTCATCTCATGTGTCACCACTGGCATCATCACCGTTGTCAGGACTGTCATCGCTGCTACCCGAAGTGTCAACATAATTGTTACCATTCCAGCCCACTAGCATTCCAACTATTACTTCACCCATGCTCTTCACCACTGACATCCACCATCACTCTTGTCATGGCCCTCTGAGCCAGTGTTTCTCATATACTCCAGGAAGTTGGGGGGAATATTCTGTCCTTCTGGGGTGTGCTAGGGATGCAACCCAAAACAGCTAACTACAAGCCAAATTTTCTTTGAAATGTTATGTTGTGTATCAAATATTTATGCAAGTTTTGTTTTCTTTGATATAGCCATGTTTGTTTTAAGATAAAAGTAACACTATTTAAATTGTTTACTCCCCCTCCCCCCGCCAAATCTATAAGTAAAACTGATGTTGCATGAAGGTGTTTTGTGTTTACTCTGCCACTTCGTGTATCCTTCGGTGCCTGAACTATTTCCTTGCTTCCATCCCATCATTTTCTGTCCCTGATTTTCAGAGGCAACAGAGCATAACAGTTAAGAGTATGCGTCCTGATGTCAAATAGCTTGGGTTTGAATCATATTATACTGTGGTATGTCCTTGGAAAAATTACGTAGCCTCTGTCATTCTGTTTTCACATCTCTAAAACAGAAGTAATAATGGTACTTACCCATAGGAATATTGTGTTTTCGCAATGAGTTAGTGCATGTAAAGTGCTTAACACAGTGCCTGGCACATAATCTGTGTCCAATAAATTTATTATACCATGGTTGAATCAATTCAGTCTTTACAGAGCACATACTCTATGGCAGACATAGTGATAGGCTATGCTGTTGGGGGAGAAAGAGTGGAGTCAGATATGGGACTAATCTTTAAATTGCTCACACTTGGTGGGGTAGGACATGAAGTGAGGAGTATGAAATAAAATGCATTTAATCAATACCATAAGAAAGAAAAAATCAAATTGTGCCATGGAAAATTTAGCATTTAATAAGGATCTTGAAAGATAGGTAGAATAAAGACACACAGAAATGTACCAGATTGAAGGAATCCCACGGGTGAAAGGGTAGAAATGGGAAAATAGAAGACACAATGAAGAAACGAGTGTTGCAGTTTGATTGGAACATGGGATTTTTGGAATAGGGAAATATAACATTGACCTGTGAAACAAAGACCTATATGTAGAAAAGAAATTACTGGAAAGAGAATCCAGCAATGTATTTACCTTGATTGTGTTTGAGAACTGGTATACTAAGTAATTTCCTTCTTTTTTGTATTTTTCAAAATAAGCATGCATCATTTTTATACCAAAGAAACAAAAAAGTTATATTTTATTTTTTCTTGAGGGAAGATGAATTGTGTCAGTTTATCCAGGTGGACTTGAAAGGACCTATAGGTTAGTATAGTGGAGGCCTGGGGTCTCCTAACCACCAACCCCCCAATTCTGCCACTGTGTGACTTTGGATAAATCTGTTTCAGTTGCCATATCTGTAAATTCATTAATTGATTTTAAAAATGTTTACTGAGCACCTACTATGAGCCAAGTTCTAGGTGCTGGGGATATAGCAGCAAACCAAACAGAGAAAAATTCCTGCTCTGTTTATTTTAAGCTTTAAAATAAAAGTCTTCTTATTTTCATCATGTGAAATCTTCAAAAGTATCCCCTACTTCCTCAGATTACATAAGGCCTTTTGGCACGCTTTATTCTCCATAGGCCCTATTGAGGAACCTACGTGTTGGTCCCTATGCCTGTCTGCAGACACCTAAACATTCCTATTAACACCTCCTCAGCTGCTCACACCTTCAGTGATACCACCTGTTTGTTCAGTGACTTTGGGCCACATCTTCAATGATTCTTTCTTCCCTCTAAGGTCACTTTCTAAACCAACCAACAAATATACCTTCATTTCTACAACTCCCAAGAGATCAGGCCATGGGAAAGAGGGTCCGAGGTCTACCTTCACCTACCATGGGCAAATGCCCCATTGTCCTTGGTGCCCTGTTCCAAATTCAGCTTGGTACTATTCAGCAGACTTAGGTGAACACCTGTGCCAGGCATGGTGTTGGACTGCCTGGTAAAATCTTTGCAAAGAGATAGAGTTTTAGATGGGCAGCTCTGCATTCTCTAGAGATCCCCAAGTTTCAGAGAAACAGGCTAATAACAAAGTATGTCTCTCTTTTCTTAAGGAGCCTCTGAAAGAAAGGCCTTGGTCCTAGTCTTAATTCTGTCACTGTTTCCTTACTTCAGAATGGGAAGTGCTGATGAGGGGCAGTATCACATTTAAGGATAGGTTTCCTGGAAATATTCCAGGGTGCAAAGACTGAAGGTGGCCAGAGAACTCTAAGTCTACAGGGAGCATTCCTAGACTGGTATCTCCAAACCTAGAGCAGAGCTCAGTAGCCTTAAAACCCTATGATAATCTCAGATTCACCATTATAGGGATGGTGGGTGATAGGGAGGGGTGTGGTCAGAGAAAGAACTATAGATGTAGCCCAATGTAGGGTTCTCCCTGCTATCAATGAGCACAATGCCCTAAGCCTAAGTGGCTTACTGAGAACAAGGAACTAATCATATCAACATTCAGCCAAGGTTTGCTTCCTTTCTCCCACATCATGACCTTTCTTAGCCCTTTCTATAAGAATCTAGGACCAAGGCCAGTCCTACTTCCCTACACTCCACTCCAGCTACTTGACCTTTCTGTGATTGAGTGTCCTTAGCTGCAAAATGGAAATAATAATGATACAACTTCACAGGGCTGAGGAAAGGGTGACATGAGTTAATCTAAGTAAGTGCCTAGTGCATTTACTAGTGCATTATTACTATCATCAATATTATAACAAGTGGTATTTAAGGAGTCCAAGCTAAGTTTTGAGACACAAGGGGTATCTGAGGATGGAATGTTACTTTAAGGAAGGTATACCCCTCAACCCAGGAGAAAGAGAAATTTTTCCAAGCCTTAGGAATGGCAAAATATCATCCCACAAGAAAAAATTCAATAGCCTCTTTTTGGAGTGTCTACCACCTTTCCTCAGGAGCAAATGACCCATACCTGCCTAGAAAGGGGAGGAGAGCAAAACGAAAATATCAAAACAAAACACAAAACAAAACAAACAAAAAAACACCAGACTTGACCCTGATGCCACCCCTGATAAGGTGGGACCCTAATCTCTTTGGGCTTCAGTTTCCTCAGCTACCATATAGAATAATGATACTAACTGTATTGGGTTGTGGAGACTATCATGGATATAATAGAGGTGAAAACAGTTTTCAACTATAATACATGCTCCAAACATAAGGTCTTAATGGGGACAGAAACTAACTGCTCCTGCCACAAGAAGAATTTAAGCCATACTTAAGGAAGAACTTCCTGGTAACTCAGGGTTTTCTATTATTGCAATGGGTTAGGGAGAGGGAAAAAGAAAGAGACAGTGACATCCTGTATAATCAGAAGCCATCTGCTCTGCCTGGCTTGGCGCTAGTATAATCTTTTCTCCCAACGGGAGAAAGGTCTAATTTCTGATGATCCCTTCCTCACTGAAGATCCCAGCTCTCTTTGATTGCTGGACAGCCTAACACTGTGAGTATCATACCCAGCTTCTGTTTGCATTCAGTTTCCCCCTTTCCTTCCTTCCTATCTTCCATCTTCCTTCTTTCTTTCCTTCCTTCCATCTTTCTTCCTTTCTCCTTCCCTCTCTCCCTTCCTTTCTTTGTAAAAATTATTCCCTGACATACATCAACTACTGCAGTCCCCTGGGGGGAACTGTAATTGCCAATCACCTGTTCTCTTCCTTAGCCCCTCCTTCCTGCCCTGTCCCAACACTCCTTCCACATCCCTTCATCCCATTATCTAGGTCCCTGTCTTGGGAAGATGAATTAAACTGTGGTGGTAGTATCAGATTTGAAGTTTTACTGAATCTACCCAGGGGATAGGCGAACATCACTCTCAGCCCTCTAGCTCCAAACAGCTTGCTTGGGCTTCAGTAAGGCTGAAATTCTCAAATTTCAAAGGGCAAAGGGAGGAAAGTTGGGAATTTGAGTGTGAGAGGGACTAGGAAGGTGTGGTCCTTTAGTGGCCATCACCATTAATGGTTTTTAATGGACATTCACCATCCTGTGTGTTTTAGGGAAGGGAAAGGGGACCAAAAAGAGTAATAATAATGCTTTTTGAGCACCTACTATATACTGGGTATTTCGTGTGGTTAGGATTATTATTGGTCCTCCATCTTACAGAGAAGGAAATGGAGGTTCTGAGAGATGAAGTAACCTCTCCAAGAGTACACAGTTAGTAGGTACAAGTGCTGGAATTGATACCCAGAACTGCCTGATTTTTCCAGCCCAAACAGGCAATGGTCAATTAGAAACTGGCATAAAAAGTGGACGCTCTGACCACTAGATGCAAGTATTTTTTTTTGGAGTATAGTTGATTTACAATGTTGTGTTAGTTTCTGGTGTAATTAAAGTGATTTAGTTACATATATATGTATACATATATATCTGTATACATATGTGTATATATATATATATTCTTTTTCATATTCATTTCCATTATAGTTTATTACAAGATATTTAATATAGTTCCCTGTGCTATACAGTAGGACCTTGTTGTTTATCTATTTTATATATAGTAGTTTTTATCTGCTAATCTCAGACTCCCAATTTATCCCTCCCCCACACTCTTTCCCCCTTGGTGCACCATAAATTTGTTTTCTGTGTCTGTGAGTCTGTTTCTATTTTGCAACTAAGTTCATTTGTATCATATTTTAGATTCCACATATAAGTGATATCACATGGTATTTGTCTTTCTCTGTCTGACTTACTTCACCAGCATGACGATCTCTAGGTCCTTCCATGTTGCAGCATATGGCATTATTTCATTTTTTTGTTTATGGCTGAGTAGTATTCCATTTTGTGTGTTTGTGTGTGTGTGTGTGTATTATATATATATATCACATCTTCTTTATCCATTCATCTGCTGATGGACATTTAAGTTGCTTCCATGTCTTGGCTTTTGTAAATTGTGCTGCTATGAACATTGAGGTACATGTATCCTTTTGAATTAGAGTTTTCTCTGGATATATGCCCAGGAGTGGGATTGCTGGATCAAGGCAACTTTTCAGTGTTTTAAGGAACCTCCATACTGTTTTCCATAGTGGATGCACCAATTTACATTCCCACCAACAGTGTAGGAGGGCTCCCTTTTCTCCACACCCCCTCCAGAATTTATTATTTGTAGACTTTTTAATGATGGCCATTCTGACTGGTGTGAAGTGATACCTCATTGTAGTTTTGATTTTCGTTTCTCTAATAATTAGCGATGTTGAGTAGAAATAAGTAATTTAGGATGTGACTTTGGTCAAGTCACTTCTCCTCTCAGCTTCATCTTCCTCATCTGTATAATGGGAGTTGAGTTGGGTTGGGTTGGGGAAACTGGAAGCAAAGGTGTTGGACCACATGATATCAAAGATCTTGTAGACCACTGACATTTTCTACGTCTCAGGTGTTATGAATATATTCCTCATGGTCATGTTCCTTTGGGATGCTTGGTATTGAATGAGATAGGTAATAAAAAAGGTCATCTGCCAGAAAGACAGATGATTTCTTTCCCTCCAGACATACAGGCTGAGAGCAGGGCATCAGTGAGACCAGAGAGTGGATACGGGGCTCTGGGCTAGGTGCTGACTGGGGAACTGCACAATTTGGGACATAGATCATGGGGCAGACAACTTGTGTACATTTTCCCTATCAAAATGTCTTCTTTTAGGCATCATTTCCAAAACTTATCTAATACTTGCAATCACTTGGAATGGGAGTTCTTTCAATTACAAATTGCCAGGCATCTCCCTTGAATATTCTGAACCAACATATTTGGGGTGGGATTGATTCCTCCAAAGTTGGATGGTCCCTCATATGTGGCACAGACCTTTTTCCAAAGGGTCCTCAGCTGAGACTAACATCCATCAAAAGTGATAGTAACAAATCCTAAAGAATAGAAAGGAAATAAGTACAGAAATCATGAATAGGAAATAAACAGCCAAGCTTCTTAAGTATAGTATACATTGATTGATTTGTGCATATTAAAGAATCCTTGCATCCCTCAGATAGTTCCCAGCTGATCATGGTGTATAATCCTTTTAATATGTTGTTGGATTTGGTTTGCTAGGATTTTTGCATCAATGTTCATCAGTGATATTGGCGTGTAATTTTCTTTTTTTGTGATATCTTTGGTTTTGGTATCAGGGTGATGGTGGCCTTGTATAATGACCTTGGGAGTGTTCCTTACTCTGCACTTTTTTAGAAGACTTTCAGAAGGATTCGGGTTAACCCTACTCTAAATGTTTGGTAGAATTCAACTGTGAAGCCATCTGGTCCTGGACTTTTGTTTGTTGGAAGATTTTTAATCACAGTTTCAATTTCAGTATATGTGATTGGTGTGTTCATATATTCAGTTTCTTCCTAGTTCAGTCTTGGAAGGTAGGACCTTTCTAATAATTTGTCCTTTCTTCTATGTTGTCCATTTTATTGTCATACAGTTGCTTGTAGTAGTCTCTCATGATCCTTTGTATTTCTGTGGTGACAGTTGTAACTTCTCCATTTTCATTTCTAATTTTATTCATTTGAGTCCTCTCCCTTTTTTTCTTGATGAGTCTAGCTAAGGCTTATCAATTTTATTTATCATCACAAAGAACCACCTTTTAGTCATTGATCTTTGCTACTGTTTTCTTCATCTCTGTTTTGTTTATTTCTGCTCTGATCTTGATGATGTTTTTCTTCTACTAACTTTAGGTTTTGCTTGTTCTTCTTTCTCCAGTTGCTCTAGGTGTAAGGTTAACTTGTTTATTTTAGATTTTTCTTATTTCCTGAGGTAAGACTGTACTGCTATAAACTTCCCTCTTAGAACTGCTTTTGCTGTTTCCCATACATTTTCATTCGTTGTGTTTTGGTTGTCATTTGTCTCTGGGTATTGTTTTTATTTCTTCTTTGATTCCTTCAGTGACCCATTAGTTGTTCAGTAACATATTATTTAGCCTCCATGTGTTTGTGTTTTTTACAATGTTTTTCCCTGTAATTGATTTCTAATCTCATAACATTGTAGTCAGAAAAGATGCTTGATATGACTTCAATTTTTTTAAATTTACTGAGACTCGATTTGTTACCCAATATGTGATCTATCCTGAAGAATGTTCTGTGTGCACTTGAGATGAAAGTGTATTCTGTGCTTTCGATGGAATGTGCTATAAATAGCAATTAAGTCTATCTGGTCTAATATGTCATTTAAGGCTTGTGTTTCCTCTTTAATTTTCAGTCTGGATGATCTGTCCATTTGTGTCAGTGGGGTGTTAAATTCCCCCACTATTATTGTGTTACTTTTGATTTCCCCTTTTATGGCTGTTAGCATTTGCCTTATATATTGAGGTGCTCCCATGTTGTGTACATATATATTTACAATTGTTATATCTTCTTCTTGGATTGACCCCTTGATCATTATGTAGTGTCCTTCCTTGTCTCTTGTAACAGTCTTTATTTTAAAGTTTATTTTGTCTAATATGAGTATTGCTACTCCAGCTTTCTTTTGACTTCTATTTGCATGGAATATCTTTTTTCATCCACTCACTTTCAGTCTGTATGTGTCCCTAGGTCTGATGCGGGTCTCTTGTAGACAGCATATATATGGGTCTTGTTTTTGTATCCATTCAACTAGTCTGTGTCTTTTGTTTGGAGCATTTAATCCGTTTACATTTAAGGTAATTATCAATATGTATGTTCCTATTTCCATTTTCTAATTGTTTTGGCTTTGTTTTTGTAGGTCTTTTTTCTTCCCTTCCTCTTTTGTTCTCTTCTCTTGTGGTTTGATGACCATCTTTTTGTATTTGGGTTGCTTTTCCTTTTTTGTGTGTGTATCTATTGTAGTTTTTGGGTTGCATTTCCCATGAAGTTTTGATATAGCAGTCTATACATATACAAGGTTGTTTTAAGTTGCTGGTCTCTTAATTTCAAATGCAATTCCTATTTTCTGCATTTGTACTCACCTCTTCTCATGGTTGCTCATTTTGATATCATATTTGTGTATGGATGATTTCCTACTTTTACTGTATGTTTGCTTTTACCAGTGAGCTTTCCCATTTGTGATTTTCTCATTTATAGTTGTGGCCTTTTTTTTCCCCCTTGCTAGAGAGGTTCCTTTAGCATTTGTTGTAAAGCTGGATTGGATGTGCAGAATTCTCTTAGCTTTTTTTTGTCTGTAAAGCTTTTGACTTCTCCATCGAATCTGAATGAGAGCCTTGCTGGGTAGAGTATTCTTGGTTGTACATTTTTCTCTTCCATCACTTTAAACATATCATGCCACTCCCTTCTGGTCTGCAGAGTTTCTGCTGAAAAATCAGCTGATAGCCTTATGGAGATTCCCTTATATTGTGTTTGTTGCTTTTCCCTTGTTGCTTTTAATATTTTTTCTTTGTATTTAATTTTTGTTTGTTTGATTAATATGTGTCTCAGCATGTTCCTCCTTGGGTTTATCCTGTATGGGACTCTCTGGGTTTCCTGGATCTGGGTGACTATTTCCATATTAGGGAAGTTTTAGACTACAATCTCTTCAAATATTTTCTCAGACACTTTCTCTTTCTCTTCTTCTGGGATCTCTATAATTCGAATGTTGGTGCGTTAGATGTTGTCCCAGAGGTCTCTGAGACTGTGCTCATTTCTTTTCATTCTTTTTTTTTTTATTCTCTTCTGTGGCAGTGATTTCCACCATTCCATCTTCCAGCTCACTTATCTGTTCTTCTGCCTCAGTTATTCTGCTATTGATTCCTTCTAGTTTATTTTTCATTTCAGTTATTTTATTGTTCATCTCTGTTTGTTTGTTCTTCTAGGTCTTTGTTAAACATTTCTTGTATTATCTTCTTAATCTGTGCCTCCATTCTTTTTCTGAGATCTTGTATCATCTTTACTATCATTACTCTGAATTATTTTTCAGGTAGTTTGCCTATCTCCTCTTCATTTAGTTGTTCTTGTAGGTTTTTATCTTGCTCTTTCATCTGCAACATATTTCTCTGTCTTCTCATTTTGTCTAGCTTACTGTGTTTGTGGTCTCCTTTCCACAGGCTGCAGAATCATAGTTCCTCTTTCTTCTGTCGTCTGCCCCCTGGTGGGTGAGATTTGTCTAGGGGCTTGTGCAGGCTTCCTGGTGGGAGGGTCTGGTGCCTCCCCTCCTGTGAGTGGAGCTGGGTCTTGTCCCTGTGGTTGGCAGGGCAATGTCAAGTGTTGTGTTTTGGGGTGTCTGTGAGCTTAGTACAACTTTAGGCAACCTGTCTGCTGATGGGTGGGGCTGTGTTTCTGTCTTGCTGGTTGTTTGGCCTGAGACGTTCCAGCACTGGAGCCTGCTGTCTGTTGGGTGGGGCCAGCTCTTGGTGTAGAGATGGGTACCTCTGGGAGAGCTCACGGTGATTAATATTGCCTGGGGCCTCCACTACCTATCCCCTTGCCACCACAGTGAGCTACATCTAACCCCACCTCTCCAGGAGATGCTCCAAGACCCCTAGGTAGGTCTAGACCTGTGTTCCTATGGAAGTGCTGCTTTTTGCTGGGTTTCACTGTACGTGAAGCCTTGTGTGTGCTCTCCAAGAGGAAATGTCCCTGTGTAGCCTGCATATGCACGGGGTTAATTTTTTTTTTTTTTTTGTTCAAGGGCTCCTTTTAGTATGGATGACTGCCACCTCTTTCCTCAGTGTATGCTGGTCATTATTCCCTTGATAGGGTGTTTGACTGGTGTCTTGGTGACCAGAGCCTGCCCTGGATATTGAGCGGGGCCTCCCCTTTGCTGTGTGGTTGTCACTGCCCTGTCAGGGACAGTGTCTGCTCCTTAGTTTTTGGAGTAGTGGCCCCCAGTTCTGTTTCTTTACTGTATTTCTGATCTGCATTGCAAGGTAGGTGGGATTGGAGCACCCCCACTGGGAGAGAAGGCACTGAGAATTCTTCCTGTGGAGCTGTTCAACTGTGCGTGTGCTCTGTTGTGTCCCCTTTCACCCATTGTGCTGGCTCACAAAGTACACTGTTGTCCGGACTGGTCTCAGTTCTTTCACCATAGGTATGTTGGCAATTGGCTCTGGTGTCTCTCAGGCACTCTTTCACCAGGCCACCAGTGCAGAATCACTGTGGTCAGGTCCCAGGACTTCAGTAATCATGTACCTGGACCTGCTATGGGAGCTATAGAAGTAGCTCAGATTCTGGCCTGGCCCAACCCCCATGTGTACATGCCCACAAATCCCACATCTGCTAAAGCCAGACCCATCTCAGCTGCAGGAGCACTTGTCTGTTCGGATGTTGTGCAGGTGCTGAATTTAGGAAGCCTTTAGCAGAGTTATAACTCCACCATTCACACTGGTGGGAGGAGAGATTTCAGCTCTCCTTCCTTAGTCACACCACCCCTGGGACTCAGCTGTGGTTTCAGTCTCACCTCTGCATGTGAGCCACCCACTGGCATCTGCTCCAAAGTCTTCCAGAGCACACAAGCCTGTCAGGTGGGAGGGAGCTGCGAAGGCGATGGGGCAAGCGGGCTGCCCAGGAAGGAGGGAGCAGAGGCAGAAATCGGGGCTAGCATGTTGCCCAGGTGGGGAGGGGCAGAGGAGGCGATGGCTGCGGTTGGTCGTGTAAGCCTACTCCGGCAGGACCCCTCCCTAGTGCCCATGGAGGCAGGGGTTGGCACCTGAGGGCAGAAGCTGCAATGGTGGCCCCACCCTTTGCACCTCACACAACAATGGTGCTTTGCTTCTATGGTGGTCCGGGCTTCCTCCATGAGCACTCCTGTTTGCAGATTTCCTTACTCCCATCCCCTCAGGCTGTCTCTTCACAGCCAACAGCAGTCCCCTCCCCACGTCTCCAAACCCCACGTTCCAGCACCCATCCCCCTTGTGCACTGGCAGATACCCATCTCAGCCTGAGCTGTGCAGAGCTGTGGCACAGACCATCTGTGTAGGTCTCACTCTGTCCTGCCTGCCACATACCGGTTGCTGTGCTCTCCTCCAAGCCCCCGAAGCTCCCCTTCTGTCCCAGCTGATCTCCTCACCAGTGAGGGGCCTTCCCCAGATGCGGAAACCTCTCCTCTTCTTTAGCTCTCCCCCAACCAGGGGTGCAGGTCCCGTCCCACTTCCTTTCCTCTTCCTTTTCCCTTCTTCTTTCTTTTGGCCTACCTGGTTATGTGGGGATATTTCTTGTCCTTTTAGGTGTCTGAGGTCCTCTGTTAGTGTTCAGCAGGTGCTCTGTGAGAATAGTTCCATTTGTAGATTTATTCTTGCTGCATTTGTGGGAAGAGATGAACTCCATATCCTCCTACTCCTCCACCATCTTGACCTCCCTCTTTGCCATTTTAATTACAATGTGTCTTGGTGTTGTCCTCTTTGGGTTGATCCTGTTTGGGACTCTGTGCTTTCTAGACCTGGGTGCCTGTTTCCTTTCCCAAGTTAGGTAAGTTTTCAGCTATTATGTCTCCAATATGTTCCCTGTACATCTCTCTCTCTCTCTCTCTCTCTCTCCTCCTTCTGCGACTCCTATAATGCAAAAATTAGTATGCTTGATTTTGTCCTTGAGGTGTCTTAAACTATCCTAATTTTTTTTAATTCATTTTTCTTTTTCCTGTTCAGCTTTGGTAATTTCAACTACTTTGCCTTCCAGTTTGCTGATTCATTCTTCTGTATCCTCTAATCTACTGTTGATTCATTCTAGTGTAATTTTTATTCCAATTATTGTATTCTTCAGCTATGTTTGGTTCTTTCTCTGTATTTTCTATTTGTTAAGATTCTCTGTCTGTTCATTCATTCTTCTCCCAAGTTCATTAAGCATTTATGATTGTTACCTTGAACTCCTTTTTGTGTAGGTTATTTATCTCCATTTATTTTCTTTTTCTGAGATTATGTCTTGTTCTTTCATTTGGAAGATAGTACTCTGTCTCTTCATTTTGCCTAATTTTCTCTGTTTATTTCTATGTATTATGTAGGTCTGTTACATATTCTGATCTTGGAGAAGTGGCCTTATGTAGGAGACATCCTATGAGGCCCAGAAGCATACTCTCCTCTGGTCACCAGAGCTATATGCTCTAGTGGTAACTTCCATGTTGGTTGCATGGGCCCTTCTCTGTGGCAAGGCTTACTACTGTGGTTGTGCTGGTAGGTGAAGATGGCCACCAGCCCAGTTGACTGCCAGGCCCTGTCTCATGTGATGGTCACTGGCCCACTGGCTCACTGGCAGGCAGGGCTGGTCCTGGTGCAGCTGGCTGCAGGGCCCAGGGGGCTCAGGGTTGGTGCTGGCCCACTGGTGGTGAGTAAGCCTCCGGCACTTGTAGGTTAGAGAGAGGACTCCAAAATAGTGCTTGCCAGCATGAGTGTCCTCACAGTAAAATGAGTTCCCCAAAATGGCTACCGCCAGCATCTCCATCCCCAGGGAGATTCTCAATTGCTGTCTCTCTCTCTGGGAGGCTCTCTAAGATCATCAGTGTGTCTGACCCAGGCTCCTTTCAAATTACTGCCTCTGCACTGGGGCTTGGAGCATGTAAAATTGTTAATAGCAGAGTCTCTGTTTCCTCTGGCTCTCCGATATGTAAGCCCTGCTGGCCTCAAAGCCAGATGTTCTGAAGGTTTGCTTTCCTGGGGCAAGACTCCTGGGCTGGGAAGCCTGATGTGGGGTTCAGACCCCTTGCTCCTTGGGGAGAACTATGCAATTGTCATTATCTTCCCATTTGTGGGTTGCACACCTGGAGGTGTGGGTCTTGACTATACCATGTCCCTGCCCCTCCCACTCATCTTGTTTTGGTTCCTTTTAAAAATCTTTAGTTGTGGAAAATCTTTTCTGCTAGTCTTCAGATCATTCTCATAGATAGTTGCTCTGTAAATAGTTTTGATTTTGGTGTGTCCATTGGAGGAGGTGAGCTCAGGGTCTTTCTAATCCACCATCTTGGCCACACCTTCTATAGCTGTTTAATTTCTCTGTGCCTTAGTTTCCTTCCTCATCTATAATGAGGTAATAAAAGTATTTACCTCATGGAAGCATAATGAGTATGATTTAATATATAGAGAGAACTTAGAACAGTATCTGTCATATAAGAAGTCATATGTTTTATTTATTGTAGGTGTGTATGTGTTGGGAGTTGGGGACTAATTTAGATAGGGTAGGAAAGGAAGGACTCCATGAATTGGGACCTGAACAATTAGGAGCCAGCCATTGGAAGAGCATTGCAGATAGTGGGACAGTTAAAGGCCTTGATACTAGAATGAGCTTAGAATATAAAAGGAACAAAAATAAGGACCAGGACCAACCTAGTAGGAGAATCTGAGCAAAGAAGATGAGAAGGGTATAGGGGTTTCTAGCAGGTGGCTGGCAGCAGAGGGTAGAAAGGTAGACAGGAGATCTAGTGAGGAAGCCATGACAATCGTGCCAGCACCAGAGGAGGAGTAAGGAGATGCGGCATTAAAAGTTATTTAGGGAGCAGGATTAAAGGCAGGAGGACTGGGAACAGGGACATGGTAAGACGAGAGGGAATTGTCAAGGAAAATATCCAGGTTCTTATTTTGGAAAAATGAGTATATAGTGGTGCCACCAAGTGAGAGGGGAACAGATGAGGATAAGCAGAATAGGGTGACAATATAGAGAATATATTTGCTTATTAGGCATTCTGAATTTGAGGCTCCAAGAAATATTTAAATCTTGTCTCTGTCACTCCAAGCTGTGTGACCTTTGACAATTTATTTATCCTCTCTGTGCCTTAGTTTCCTCATCTGTAATAATTGGCCTTGACTCAGAGATGTGAAAATAACATGAAGAACTATAAAGCACATTGAAGAGTGTCCGACATACAGTAAGTGCTTAGTAAACATTAATTATAATTACAATTATTATTACAAAGCCATGAGCAAATCTGAGATGTTGAGGGGCTGGGAAGGATCTACTATGTCTAGAATGTAAAGTGCTGGGGGGAGATAGATGATGATGAATAGTGGAAGAAAAGACAAGTCAAATTCTGAAGAGTCATGAATGCTCCCTAAGCTAAGCAAGGTAATGGATGTTCTCAAAGAGCAACAGGCTTGGAGCCCTCCATTTCAGCTCTAGAAAAGGATCTAGAAGTAGTGTAGCCTATTTCCTTAAGATCTTGACTAAAGGCTTCAAGACACATCACCTATGCACAGATATGTAAATGTGGGATGGGGAGATATCTTTAGGAAGAGGATTGGAAACAAAGCAGCTAAGACAGTAAGGGTGCCCCATGGTAGACTGTGTACAGGTCTGGGGCAGATACAGGAGATAGTTCAAGGCTAAGTCCTGCTATTGGGACTGTGGACAAGTACCTTTGATCCTTGAGCTTCAGTTTCCCACTCTATAGAATGGGGAGAAAGGATTAGATCCAGGAATCTCTCTGGTCCCTTCCTGATCAGATATTATAATTAAGGGATATAGTAAAGCAAGCAATGGAGCACTACTCCTGGATGGCAGAGAAGGCCTGACCTAGGCCTTGAAGGCCCACCGAAGAGTCAGGAAGCAAGTTCTAGGCCCCTATTTGCCTGACTGCTTGTGTGACCTTAGACAAGTCTCTTATCTCTCAGGAAAGTATTTGTCTAGTCTGGACTCCAGTGGCTCTCAAAGTGTGGCCCCTGGAACAGCAGCATCAATGCAAATTCTCAGGTTCCACTTCAGACCCACTGAATCAGAGACTCTGGAGGTGGAGTCTAGTAATCTGTTTTAAGCAGCCCACAAAGTGATTCCAATAGACAGTAAAATTTGAGAACCATTATTCTAGATATTTTCAAACTTTTGCAGCGAGGGAACCCCCCCTTTATCTTTTCTTTTTCATGGATTTGTAATTTACATACACCTTGATGAATTTTTACATGTTTATACCCTGTATCCACCACCCAAACCAATTGTATTTCCATGACTTCAGGTTTCCTTGTGCCACTTTCCAGTCAATCCCACCCACCACAGCTCCAGACAACCATGCCTGCTCTAGAGCTTGACATAAATGGAATTATATGTTCTCTTTTGTGTCTACTTTTTTTTCTGTACAAGATATTACCTGTGAGATTCATTCATATTGTTGTCTCAGTAGTTGTTTTTTCTTTAATTTCTACTGCTGAGCAATATACCATTGTATGAATATACTATAGTTTTGTCCATTCTCTAGTTGATGAATATTTGTGTTGTTTTCAGATTTGGAGCTATTGCAAATAGTACTGCTAGGTCTTTTGGTGGACAGAAGCACTCATTACTCTTGGATATATACCCAGGAGTACCACCACCCCTTTTAAAAATTAAATCTTTTTCTTTTGAGATCACTGTAGATTCACATGCAGTTATAAGATAAATAATACAAAGAGATCTCATGTACACTTTATTCACTTTCCACCAATGGTAATATCTTGTAAACTATGGTATAACATCACAACCAAGATATTAATATTGACATCATCAAGATAGAGTATCACTGCAAGGATCTCTCATGTTACTCTCTTATATATCCAGATCTACTTCTCAGATGGCTTCCCCCCACTTCCTTAACTGCTGGAAACCTACACCTTGGAATCATTAAATACATTGATACCTGTGTCCCACTACTAGAGATTATAATTTGATGTGAGGATGTGGTCTAGGCTTTGGAATCTTTAAGATTCTAATATGCAGACAAGTTTGAGAGCCACTGCCTCAAAGGGTTGTCGTAAGGATTTAAAGCTCACAGAATACATACTTACTTTTCCTTGCAAGTATTGGCTCACCAAGAAGGGAGCTGGTAAGTGAGAGAGTATGCCAGGTCCAAGACGGCCTGGAAGGCTGATCTGGGTCTCAGTTTCCTCGTCTGTAAAACTGGGATAACCATATCTAGGCTACAAAATTGCCATGTTTTATAAACCATAAAGTACATCTTTTGTACATACATATACTAGTCTCCATTCTTACTTCATACTCCACTCCTTACTACCTTTTGCAACAGGGCTCAAGGTAATTTCTCTGACCTTCACTGGCACTGCAATAAGTGAGGATAATAGGAGGTGAGCAAGCCTGGAGGCCTTCCTGAAAAGAGGCAGGATAGGGCCTGACCACCCCAGGGGGAGTCCAGAGATATAAACCACCCCCCACAAGCAGCCCCAAAGCCCCAATGCCAAACAAGCCCAGGAGCATCATATGGTCAATACAGGGCCCATCTACACCAGAAAAAAATGGCCTAGGGCTATGGAAAGGACACAGGCTATTAAGTCATATAGTCCTGTGCCATTGGGCAGTTATTCTACTTTTTCAAGTCCATTTCCTCCTCTATAAAACGAGGATAGTCATATCCACTCTCCATAGGACTGAAGTGAGAATGAAATGAGACCAGGGATAGGAAAGTGGTCCACAGAGTGCAAATTACAGTGAAGTATCTTACAGCCACCCACTCATGCCACAAAGAAAGATCAAGTCACAGTGAAGTCTTCCTAGATTTTATTGGCACTGAAATAGAACATTGGTTAAGCATAAACCCCTCCGAAAACAAATTTTAAAAACCCCAAAAATACACACACAAAAAAACTGAATATAAAATCTAACCTTTTTCCCCAGCTTCCCTGGGGCGGGGGGTACTACCTTTAAGGCAGCTAGATTGCCCCACAATTCCAGGTTTGAATTTAGCCAATATAGGGCATATCACCAAGAGAGTGTCAATATAATTCACAGCAATGCACATAAGACTCCGCAAGGTCAAGCAGGAGGCAAGGGGAGGGAGGGATCAAAGCCATGGACTCTGGGCTAGGGGCACTGCATGGAAGGACAGTAGGGCCCCTTGGGGAATGAACGCTGAGGAGAAGGCAAAAAAAGGAACAATAAAACCAAATACCAAGAACCTTAAAAAAGGATTGTATGACCTACAGTGACGGGTGATATCACTAATACTGAAAGCTTCCTACATTAATTTTTCTGGCAAAATATTCTTTTACAATATAGTATATGCTTCCTAGGTGTAGGGGTGGCAAGGGAATGAGGCCAAAACGATCCTGTCCCAACACTAATATCTTCTAAGGGTGCATTAGCAAGAAACACAGAAATCAATATTGAGTTAGATGCCACTAAAATATATAATACTGGTGGAAAGAAAAAGAGCACACATGAGACAGAGAGGAGGAGGAGGCTGCTCCTGGGTTGAAAGAAAGAGGTCGGGGTGTGAAAAGGACCAGGCCAGAGCCCCTAACAGCTCTCTGGTTTACAGCTCCAAGGGATAGCACAGCTGGTGGCAAGACCTGGGTTAGAGGTTTATTAAACAGAGGCAGGACCCAATCACCACCTTGGAGAGGTGTAAACTGTAGGATCTGGGCCACAAGCTTCTCTCACCATACTCAGCTTCTTCCACCCACTCACCAATTGAGCCAACTGACATCAAGATCCAGGGCTCACCAAACCAAGGCCTTAATGGCCCTGAAACAGGAGCTGTGGTCCAAGTAACTCTGAAGGGAGAAGTGGTCTGGGACCCCTGGCAGGTAAAATACTGAAGCCACGTGTGAATATTTCCTCCCTTTAGCAAGAGTTCTGGATGGGGCTGGCTGGGTTTGGGGGTAACCATCCCTACTGTTCTACCTGAAGGGGGTTTGGGGATTGGAGTGGGGAGGGGCAGATCCCAAGAGGGGAAGAGGAACACAGAATAATAAGTAAGGGATATCTCTGCCCATAGAGCTCACTTGAAACAAGTCTAGGCTCCCATAAGGCATAGGGGCAGATCCTCTACCCAATCTTTTCTGAACAGAATGGCCAACGGCCTTCCAGGATGTTGGTGAAGCCTCTTGCAGGCACTGTCTCCCCCATATCACCCTGAAGAGAAACTGAGTCCCTGAACTCAGGGACAAGGTTTACTGGGACCGAGTTTGTAACAGGCCCAATCTGGGAGGTAGAGAGAAGAATGAGTGAACATCTTTTTAGCCTCCGATCATTACAAAGCCTAAACAACCATAGAAGGAATGGACACTGGGAGGCCTAATCCTAGGGCAGTTGACATCCTAGAGCATACAGCCAAGGCTCCACCTCCTTCTCTAAACCCTGTGATGTTCCAATTCTGCAAATCACAGGACCATGAAGAGGAAGGCAGTGGTGGGGGCCAGTTTTCAACATACTACACTTGACTCCTGCAGAGCAACAGTAAATGTGGGGGTATTTCCCAAATCAAGTGGGAAGTGCCTCTGAGCTGAGAAAGTGATCTCTTCTAGCAAGCTAGATCACCTGGGATAGAGGAAAAAGAGGGTCCCATCATCACCACAGTGGGCCGTCTCTCTGCCTAGGGAAGTGAGTGAGGGCTGAGGGGCTAGGTTTGGTCCCATGGCTGTACTGAATGCTTGGAATGACTCCTGGGCTGCTCTAGTTAGTGGCTCCAGCACAGTGTGAGTTAGGCAAGAGTGTAGGAGTGTGGGGGCAAGGAAGAAGGGAGGAGGGGTCCCTAGAGGCTGGGTGCCCATTACATGGACTCAAACTCATCAATGCGCTGCTTAGTATTGCCCTGCCGGATCTGGCGCAGGGTCTTGTATTTGTCTCGACCCAGTCGCATGTTCTCAGCATGAATCATGTCATTAGCAGTCTTCTTGGACTCATCACGGGCATTGGCCAGCTCTGAAGTGAGGGCCTGTGAGGGTGCAAGGGGATAAGGGGTTAATGGCTTCCTCTCATTTTACCTCCCCTCGTTAATCAGATGTATTTCCTGATTTATTTCCTTCTTACCTTCCTCCCACCCTCTCCACCACCTTTCTCTCTCAACCCCCACCCCTGCCCCCCTCTTTATACACACAAACACAGACACACACATTTTTTGAGAGCCATTTCCAGCCCTGTTAGAACTGCAGTGGGGCAAGAATTTAAAAAAACAAAACAAAAAAACCAAAACACCAACTTAGCAGATCAACTGATGACAGAATCCTGAGAGTAGAACAATACACCAAAGATTCAAGTAGGAATTGTGACAACTAAGTATTTTCTGAATATGAGGTACATGGAATATGGGTGGAGGACGGTGCAAAAAAACAAAAAAAAAAAAAAGGAAGAGGCGGTCCAGGCTCTGATTAATAAGTGAGAGGTGGGACTTCCCTGGTGGCACAGTGGTTAAGAATCCGCCTGACAATGCAGGGGACATGGGTTCGAGCCCTGGTCCGGGAAGATCCCACATGCCACGGAGCAACTAAGCCCATGTGCCACAACTACCGAGCCTGCGTGCCACAGCTAGAGAAAGCCCACGCGCAGCAATGAAGACCCAACACAGCCAAAGATAAATAAATAAATTTATAAAATAAATAAATAAATAAAAAATAAATAAGTGAGAGGTGCCCTCCCTGAAAGTTCTCACTGAGAAATGCTCAAGCTCCCACACAGCACTGAGACAGGCTCCTCTACTGCTCCCGTGCCCGGATGATCTAGGGAAGGCCATGGGCTACTAAGTCAATACACATGGTCTCCATGACCATGCCTCGATACCTTCAGGTGCTTCTGCACACGCTCATTCTTCTCTGCCTCAGTGGTACGTTCCTCCTCGCTGCGATCCTTGGCCATGGCATCAGCCCGCAGTTCGGCGCTGGCCTCTGCACCGTTCTCATCCTGCTCATCCTGCTCATTCTCGGCAGGCTCTGCCACATGAGGCGTGCTCATGGCAGTCTTCAGCTCTGCACGGGTCTTCTCCAAGTCTTCTTGTACCATCTGAGCCTGTCCAGTAACAGAGGAAGAGAAGGACTGGCAGTCAGACCAGGCTAACTTGCGGCATCCCTATGTGTGCCTAGAATGGCCCAGCAGAAAGCAGGCACCAGGTAGGCCAAGTCACTTTGTCTGACTGATCCTGAGTTCCTTCAGCTGTATAATAGGAGTAATTGTACCAAATTCCCTGGGGGTATTGGAGAATTCTGGGAAGTATTTGAGAAAGCCTTGAGCTCCTTCTCCCATGATACCCACTGTCAAGGAAGGATGGAAGCGTGAAGAAACCCAAATCCTCACATCGGTCAGAATGGCCATCATCAAAAAATCTGCAAACAATACATGTTGGAGAGGGTGTGGAGAAAAGGGAACACTCTTGCACTGTTGGTGGGAATGTAAATTGATACAGCCACTATAGAGAACAGTATGGAGGTTCCTTAAAAAACTAAATAGAACTACCATATGACCCAGCAATCCCACTACTGGGCATATGCCCTGAGAAAACCATAATTCAAAAAGAGACATGTACCACAATGTTCACTGCAGCACTATTTACAATAGCCAGGACGTGGAAGCAACCTAAGTGTCCATCGACAGATGAATGGATAAAGAAGATGTGGCACATATACACAATGGAATATTACTCAGCCATAAAAAGAAATGAAATTGAGTTATTTGCAGTGAGATGGATGGACCTAGAGTCTGTCATACAGAGTGAAGTAAATCAGAAAGAGAAAAACAAATACCGTATGCTAACACATATATATGGAATCAAAAAAAAATGGTTCTGAAGAACCTAGGGGCAGAACAGGAATAAAGACACAGATGTAGAGAATGGACTTGAGGACACGGGGAGGGGGAAGGGTAAGCTGAGAAGAAGTGAGAGAGTGGCGTGGACATATATACACTACCAAATGTAAATAGATAGCTAGTGGGAAGCAGCCGCATAGCACAGGGAGATCAGCTCGGTGCTCTGTGACCACCTAGAGAGGTAGGATAGGGAGGGTGGGAGGGAGACGCAAGAGGGAGGAGATATGGGGATATATGTATATGTATAGCTGATTCACTTTGTTGTAGAGCAGAAACTAACACACCATTGTAAAGCAATTATACTCCAATGAAGATGTTAAAAAAATAATAATTTTTTTAAATAAAAAATAAAATAAAAGATACTTCCAGGTATTATCTTTAAAAATAAATAAATAAATAAAAGAATCTAAGGAACTGGAGCCTATGCATATGATACCCCATCCCACACTGCTTTGTCTTGGGCACTGTATCTTACCTTCTGCTGCCATTCCACAGCCTCACTCTCCTTTTTCTGTCGGGCCATCTCCAGCTGGGAGATTCGAGCTGTCAGCTCTGCCATTTCCAAGGCCTGTGGATCAATTGGAAGCTTATGAGAGGTGGACCTTCTGGTCCTCAGGCCCCAGGTGTCTTCAATCCCAGATCCCCTGAGAACTAACAGGGGACTTGCTGCTCCACTTGCTTGCTGCTCTGGAGGCTCTTTTTACCACACTTCCTCCAGGAAGCCCAGAGGAACACTCTTATTCTCAGATCTACTATAGCACCCTATTAACTCCAAACTATTTCCTTATAAGTCAGAGCTCCCTGCCTAGACTATAGACCTGAGGACAAACAATGTGTCATCTCTGGCTCTTCCTCATCTCTCTCTCTCCCTCTCTCCCTCTTGGTATTGCCAATTGCACAGTTAGGGCCTCAGTAAAGCTTTGGAGATCACTGTGTCACTGCCTGAAGTGGCAGACCCTTTCCTGTTATCCTACAATGCTCAGGGCTCCACTAAGACTCTTCCCAGGACAAGTATAGGAATGACACTCAAGTGTCACAAAGTGATCTGAAGAAGGGAATAAAGCTTATGTACGCCCTCACACTTTGGGCAAATCTCCCAGAGGACGTTTCCCCCTGAGAATTAGGTTTTAGGTTCCTGCACTCCCACTCCAAACGGTACAGGGGGAGAGCATATGTCAAGGACTTTGGGACACAGGTTCTTAATTTCTGAGTCACAGAACCCTTGGAAATTGTGATGAAAGTATAGATGCTCACCCTTCTCCCCTAAAAAATGTATAGACACACAGTTTTACATGTGATTTTAGGGAGCAAACCTTTAAAAGAGAGGCAGAAATGACTTCTCATTCTTACTCAGTCACAACAGTGTGACCTCTGATGAGTCTCTTCAACCTCTCTGAGCCCTAATTTCCTTATCTGGGCATATTATCCCACAAGGATTAATCTCATAGGGTTATTAGGAAGAGGAAATAAGGAAGTAAGGAAAAGGGAAAAGTTGCTAGTATAGCTTGTAACACACGTAGCTAGTCAATCAAGTGTGAATCCCTTTACTTCTTTCCTCCCTCTCTCCTTTGTCAGGTCATCAGCTCAAATCCCCAATTGCTAAGAAAGAGAATAAAAGTAAGGGTTAGGGAAGAGTATTTGCAAAATGACTTCTCAGCTTGCTTCTGAAGGAGCTATCTGCTGGAAGCCTGCTGAGAGTTACCCTGCTGGAAAGAACCAGTCCTGCAAGCAGAGGTAGCTGTGAATAGGTAGGCAGACAGAAGAGAAAACTCAGGTCCCATAATCCCAGCCCATTTTGTAGCTTTACCAGTTGTTCCTGGGTCTTCTTCTGGTCCCGGGAGGCCTGCAACAGGGCCTCCTTGGCCTCTTCAGCTTCTTGACGCTCTTTGGCCAGTTTTTCAGCCTCGCTCTGGGCACGCTTCCGCTCCTGTTCAAGTTCCAGAGCCCTGCGGGTCTGTTCTTCCAGTTCTGGGAAGAGAAGGTAGGGGAAAGGTGGTGAAGAGTGCAGAGATCAAGAAGGGACGCCTAACTTCCTTCCTGGAAATGGTTCACCCCAGGACACAGCTGGCAGAAAGTTCTAGGCACTCTTCCTCTTGCCCCATCACTCCTCTATTCTTTAGCCATATCTGGAATATATGGCCTGAGTCTGCAGCTCAGACAGAAGGGTTTCCAGCTCATAGAGTCAGACTGTGGGAAAACCCAGTCTCCAAGGTGACTCCAAGCCTCACCTTGTTGAGCCTTCTTAGTCTGTTCCTCGATCTGCTTCAGCCTCTCCATCAGTTCCTCCTTTTCCCGTTCAATCTTCTCCTTCTCCTTTTCTGCCATCTCACGTTTCTTCTTCTCATTTTCCAGCAGAGCACTAGGAAAGGAGAAAGAAGGGATGGAACAGGATAGCAAGGCCACATGGAAGCCTTGGAATCCCCAAGGCTCCCTGGCCCTGGCCCCTCAGTCCCCACCCATCCAACACACTCAGGGCTTGTGAGGCAAGACCACTCTCCCTTCTCTCTACATTCTTGTCCTTACATCATAGCCCTACATGGGCCGGTATGCTCAGGGCCCTGTCAGTTTGTCTCAGAATCAGGAGATCCAACCTGGACTCTCAGCTTGTCCACTACCCAGTGGGTAATCAGTGGGTGACCTTAGCTACATCATTTCTTTGCTCTTGTTCTCAGTAACCTTATCTGTAAAATGGCCAAATAAGTCCTGCCCTATCTACCTTATAAAGTTACAGGGAGAAAAGTTTTGGATCTGTGCTGATATACTGTGGTTCAAGTCTGGTGATCCCTATGGCTAGGGCATCAGTCCTCTGCCTGCCCTCTGAAGCTCAGCTCTAGGCTCCTTTTCCCCAGAATTTGTTGTAAATCTAAAATAAGTATTTGCTTTTTCTTGCCCCAGCGCCTCTTCCAGGAGGCCTTCTTTTCTCCCTTGGCTAGATGTCTTTTCTCTTTCTGACCCCTCAGAATACTTGGCCTATCCTTCTCCACATCCCTCCTCCCTGTTATTTTTCTCCATAGTACTTCTTATCATGTCACATACCACATAATATGCTTATTTGATCTGTCTGTCTCTTCCCACTAGAATGACAGCTTCATGGGAGCAGAGCAGAGATTTTTGTCTTTTTTTTTTCACTGCTCAATAAATATATATTGAGTGAATGAATGACACAGCATTTGTACCTTGAACTGTTATATATATACTGTTTTTTCCCTTTCTTCTACTATACTGTGAGGTCCTTGAGGGCAGGTTCCTGCCAGATCCAGTTCTGTAAACTGCCCCTAATTTCATTTTTTCAGAATAAATGTGAACTTTGGTGTCTAACCTCTCATACACGGAGTCATTTTCCAGCCTACTAGATTAGAAGCCTCCTGAGGTTCCAAACTCTTTATGACAGAGTATCTACTAAAACAGTGCTCTCAAACATTAACATGCACAGGAATCACCAGGGATCTTATTTTTCAAATAACTTACTGAGGTGAAATTCACATAATATAAAATTAACCATTTTAAAGTGAATAATTCAGTGGCATTTAATACATTCACAATGTTGTATGACCACTACCTCTATTAGTTCCAAAACATTTCATCACTCCAAAGGAAAACCCATACCTGGTATTAAGCAGTTTCTCCACATCTCCCCTCCCTCCAGCCCCTGACAACCACCAATCTGCCTTCTGTTTATCTATTCTGGATATTTCATATAAATGGAATAATACAATATGTGACCTTTTGTGTCTGGTTTCTTTCACTTAGCATAATGTTTTACAGATTCATCTGCATTGTAGTATGTATCAATACTTTGTTCTAAAATTTTTAATGGCTGAATAATATTTCATTGGATGGCTGTACAATTTGTTTATCCATTCATTCACTGATAGACATTTGGGCTGTTTCCAATTTTTGGTTATTGTGAATTGCACTGCTATGAACAGGTATGTGCATGTACATGTTTGAACACCTGTTTTCAATTTTTTTCAGTATATACCTAGGAGTGGAATTGTGGAATTGTATGGTAATTCTACATTTAACTTTTTGAGGAACCATCAAATTGTTTTCTACAGCAGCTGAACCATTTTACATTCCCACTAGCAATGAGCATGAGTTCCAATTTCTCCATACCCTTGCCAACAACTGTTATTTTCTGTTTTCATTTATTATATCCATATTAGTGAGTATGAGGTGGTACCTCACTGTGGTTTCGACTTGCATTTCCCTAATGACTAAGGGTGTTTTCATGTGCCTGCTGGCCATTTGCATATCTTCTTTGAAGAAATGTTCAACTAGGATCTTAAGTTGCAGATTTTGAATCAGCAGCTTTGGGGTAGGTCTCAGAATACTGCCTTTCTAAAAAGTTCCAAAGTTGATGCTGATGCTGCTGAGCTTTAATGCACTTTGAGTAGCAAGGAGCCGCAGTGCAAAAGGGCTTGGTAGGGAAAATTCTGGTGGCTCTGCCCAATTCCACTCAAAAAACCCTAGAGTCCAGGTTTAAATGTGCATGAAGCCTTCTGCTACTGCTGCGATACTGGTCAGATAGTCCAGAGCAACCCAGAGTCCACCTAGAAGAGCAATGGCATGAGGGTCATAGATAATGGGGAACTATGAAATGCCCCTCCCTCCTATGAGCCTCTGAAATCCTAGGATTCTAAATGCCTGCCTCCTGGGGATGGGGATACCTGAGACTTAATGGAAGGGGTGTATCCCTGTACAGCTCTCTCTCCCCCAGTACCAGGATGGCTTCATGCCTTGCCTTTAGCAGGCTTGGCACCTCTGAGAAGCTTCTTTGCCACAGCCCCGGCCCCCACTTCAGTTCCATGTCACCTACCGCTCCATCTGTTTCTGGTGCTTCTCCTCCCGGGCCTGTGCCTTCATCTGCTGCACCTCGATTGTGTCGGGCTTACGGCGGCGCATGTATAGCTCATGGTTCCCCATACACAGAGCCAAGATCCGCTTGTTAATCCGCAGCCGAGGAGCATAGAAGACGAAGTCCTGATGGAAAACCAGCAGTCAGAAAGAGTTTAGAGGGACAGATGAAGGTGGGCTTCTGCCTTCTGAAAAGCTAAGTCCAAAAGCACTGGAAAGATCACGTTACAGATGGGAAAACCAATTATCAGAGTGGGGAAGTGACTTGCCCAGGGTCAGATGGCAGGTTAGTGGCAGACCCAGGGCTAGAACCCAGGCTTCTTGACTCCGAAACCAGTGCTCTTTCCACCGAGCCACAATTTCTTTCAACCTTTGCTTATGAAAAGCATCCTAAAATACCCTCAATGCAACTGAAAGATAGAAACTGACTTTATCTGCTAATTAGATATCCTGCTGGGTCTCAGGGGCCTGTCTTAGAGGCCCAATAATCCCTGCATAATACCGTGGTGAGTGTAGTATGGGTGGGCTGGACTGGTTCTATAATCTCCTAAAAGCATATCCTAGACCCAGTCCCTTCAATCCTGTTTGGAATAAGGCAGTTTGTAAATACATACATGAATATATAAATCTCCTGAACATCGATTATCCTGGTTGTTATTTTTTAAATATGCCCTTGATCTCAGCTGGCTTTGTTACTTACCTTTTTCTGATGAAAGTTGAGCACAGCAGCAGTATTAAAAAAACAAAACAAAACAAAACAAAAAAACAAAAAACACACACACACAAGAAAATCCAGTGAGTTTGAGTTTGTTACTACAAATACCACTGGACCAAGGTCACCAGCTGATGGGCTAACCACCAGCTCCTCTGCCACTGAACCCAAACTGCTACCATCTCACATAGCTTAGGGTGCAGTAGAAGAAGCACAAGAACCAGAGGTCAAACAACCTAGGTGTAAATCCCAGCTCTATCATTTTTAGCTGTGTGATCTTGGGCAAATCACTCCATCCCTCTGAAACTCAATTTCATCATTTATAAAATAGGTATGCTACTACCTACCTGACAATGTCGTTGAGGGTTTAAAGAGACAACATATATAAAGTTCCTAGCAGGGCAAGTTCAGAGACCTCGGAGCTGGAGAAGAATGGCTGAGGCCTCATGAGAAAGGTCTGGTTCAGCATGGCCATTGGCCCTTGTTGGACATGAGGTACATCAAAAGAGGAGACTCTCATCTCAGTTTTCTATCCTATTCCCAAGCACCAGCTTTCCAGTCTTGTCAGCCACAGGCAACTGAGTAGGTGACAGGTGTGGCAAGCATGTTAGAGGAATGACTGGACTGAAAGCACTTTCTTGATTTTGGATTGCTCTGGAGAGAAGTCTTGAGAGGACAGCAGCAAAGTTATAACAAAAAGAACACCTGGAGAATCATCTTTGGATCTGGACTTCTCCTGGCTCTGTCCTTTCTCCACAATTAAAGATAAATCAAGTACATGAACAGTTTCCACTTTCTAGGGCCTAGAGGCTTTAAAAGATAAGATGTACTCTCTGTTTCTACCCCAGAGCCTCAGGGAAGTAAAAGACAGTGGCTAAGAGGCAGTAATTAGACTGCCTATGGCTCTCCATAATCCATGCTTCTCCTGAGACACAGGTAGCAGTGTGGCACCAGTTATAGGATGCCTCCTGACCATTTCTTGGCATCAGCATCCCCTTTCATTGCCAATCGCCTTTTGTGCCTCCTATTCCCACCCACATACACAAAAAAGCCAAAAAAGGGAGAGAAATATAGAATGACACAATTGCTTCTAGCATTATCCAGGCCTTGGCAAGTACCTGTGTTGGCCAGTGGGAGGAGTCACTTACCGGGGCTTTTTTGTCAATGGGCTTGATGACAAATTTCTTGTCATTGAAAGAGATGTTCCTGATTTCACTCCAGGGGAAGCCTATCTTAGGAGTCAGTCTGTAAAAATGGATGCCAAGAACATTAGGATAAAGGCAAGACAAGAAGGACTTAGAGGGTTGGTGCCTTGCCCTCCCCACCACCAACTTCTCCCTTAAGGAGGTAGATTCATTGCCAGCTCAGCCAGTGTCATCACATGCCACCACATCAGCTGCCAGCATTGAGGGCGCACAAAGGACCTCCTGATACCACAATCAACATATCCCTTGTCCCAGTATCTGAGGTTTGTTTAATTTTATTTTTTGTTGAGGCATGGACCTTGTAACAATCTCTCACAAGAATCCCCAGCCCTACTTAACTGGAACTCTTCTACCCAAGGTTGTAAAAGTTGGGGAGAAGGTAAATAATGAGTTCCAAGACTCAGAAGTTACAGAAAACAATAATATACTGATCTTCATCCTCATCAAGAGCAAGCCAAGAAGGGACTTCCCTAGTGGTCCAGTTGAGAACCCACCTTCCAATGCAGGGGACACGGGTTCGATCCCTGGTCAGGGAACTAAGATCCCACATGCTGCGGGGCAACTGAGCCCACGTGCCGCAACTACTGAGCCCATGTGCTCTGGAGCCTGTACGCCACAACTAGAGAGAAGCCCGTGCACCGCAATGAAGAGCCCATGTGCCGCAACTAAGACCCGACATGGCAATAAATAAATAAATAAATAAATAAAATACTTTTTTTAAAAAAAAGAGCAATCCAAGGAAAAAAAATAAGCTAGTGAGATAAAGCTGTAGCAAGAGGGATTACAGGCCAAAAGGCACTTAATCATCATATGCAAAGGAGATTAATTACAAATCGTGACAGGGTAGGTTTTAGACCAGTGTTGTCCAACAGAAATATAATGAGAACCACACATGTAATTTTAAATTTTCTAACAGCCACATGAAAATAAGTAAAAGGAAATAGGTGAAATTAACTATAACAGCAGTTCATTTAACCCAGTATATGTAAAATACTATCATTTGAACATGTAAATCAATATTTTTAAAAATATTAGTGAGACATTTTGTATTCTGTTATTCACACTAAGTCTTCAAAGTCCAGTATGGAGTTTACACTTATAGCACATCTCAATTCAGAGCAGCCACATTTCAAGTGCTCAACAGCTATATGTGGCCAAAAGCTACCATAGTGGACAGTGCAAGTCTAGTCAATGCAAGATTTAGAGGCCTGAGGGAGGTTGTACAATCATCTGGACTGGTCTAAACTAGGTAGAAGAAGAATGATATAGGTGGGACCCAGGAAGTATAATCCTACTCTGTCAAATCCTAGGTGTCAAAGTGGTCCAAAAAACTAAGTAAGCTCTGAACTATACCTGTCATTCTGCTCATAGATGTTGAGACCCAGGGCATCCACTCCCAGCCACAGCTCTGAGCCTTTCTTGTTCTTGATGCTGAAGTAGTTCACACCATACATCTCCAGATCCTGGGCAATCTTCAGATACTCCAGGACAGCATCCTCCCTAAACAAGAGAGCAGGGTGGGGCGGGGGCAGGGAATATAGGGGAGCCTGTGAATCAGACCCGGGGAGACAGAAAGCCTACTTGTTCTGCACTTCTGACAAGAATCTTGCTATAAGGGGTGGGAAAGAGGATGGAAGGTGAACAGATGATGGCGAACAGAGCACAACATGACTTTTGCCAAAAAATGCTCACAAGAGCCTCAGGTCTGAGGTTCCCAAGGGGAATAAAGGCAGGCTGACCCTTGCTGGCCTCTGGCATGTTAGCTATCACAGAAGCCTCGTACGCAGGCACATTATTAGCAGAGCGCAAATGAGGTGGTGATGGAAAAATGGTAAGATTTGTTCTTCAACTAGACAACTCCAAAATGGTATGCCATGCTTATAGAGCTCCTTCTTCATTTCATTCTTGGGGAGGAGCCCCTGGTGGCGCAGAAGCTCCCTAGGGATCCTGAGATCCCCTTCATTTCTTTATGGTCAAAATTGTCTGGGCTATCAGTTGCCATCATTCACAAAAAGTACAGCTTTATAATGGCCCTGATTTGCCTTCCATTTCTAATTTCCTGTTTCTCTCTCTCCAATGTCCTCCAGTGTTCCTAGCCCTCTGCCTCTTCTCCCTCCAGAACCAACTCTCATTCTCCCTGCAGGGGCAGTAGAGCCCACAGTTGCTAGGGCCGGCTTACCTGAGCATGCCCCGGTGCTCTTCATGCCACACCTGGATCCGTTCCTCCCACTGGTCCTTGTTAAGTTTGTGCTGTTCCAGGACCCTGGAAAGACAATGCATGGTGAGTAGTTTAAAGCACAAAGTCCAAAAGCAGGGGTAAAGGGAAGTCTACTTAGCTCCCTAAGGGGTTGATGCAAAAAGAATGTGGGGTCATTACACCAGAAGCAGACTGAAATTACAGCAGGAGGTATTAATTAGACATAGGGAACTGCCTGAGGGGTATGAGAGATACAGAAGGGGTGACCAAGAAAGACAATAGGAACACCTTCCTTTGTACCTTTAACCAGAAAATCCAATATGTGCTGTGGTCTCTAAGCAGAGCAATAACATATCAACAGTCTGTGCTGGCTTGTGGGGCTAAGAGTAGGAACGGGCCTCGTGGAGGCATGCACACGCTCTCCTAGATCTTTGTGGTACCAACAGTTTGCAATTGTGAGACTATTGCTCAGGGATAAGATTACAGCCTGTGGCTACAGAACAAAGAACTGAGCCCAAATGGCTCTGGGAGAAACTATTGATAATGGGCTCAACCTCCCGGATCTACTAGATCATAAACAAGGCTTGCTTTAAATATGCTATCTCAGACATTATGGCAGTGACTTAGGTAGAGTCCGAGGGCACAACCACTATCCCTAATACCTTCAGGTGAGTTGTACATTTGCCACAGCTCCACTGGGACTGAGGCTACCAGAATGAAGCAGAACTTTTCCTTCCAATCCAGAAGCCTATGAAAATAGCGAATGGATGCAGTGGGGTTAAAAAATTCAAGAGACTAGTGTTCTAGGTCACCTTAAATGAGCTGTGGGAGATTGAGCAGGTCAGAGTGAGCACCTCTGCACATCTATTTCCTGAGCCAATAAGGATTGCGCTGCCTTATTCATTTTGTGTGTTGTTGTGATGCTAAAACAAGAATAATGAGTGTTTGAGAATGTTCAATTTTGAAGTTTACAAAAGCAGAAATCTCTGTACACTGGTTATCAATATTAAAAGACTGTTTGAGCTCCCCACATCCTTGGCTTAAGTATTTCTCACTCCTATGAACCTCTGATATAAGAGGTCTAAATCAGTGAAAAGGATTGAGAAAATGGAACCGGGGCAAGGAGAATCAATCCATCTCTGGTTCTCTATATAAGCACCTGTTTACAGGGTAATGAAGTCCTGTAATTAGGCAAACAGAGGAGGAAAAAAAGCTTTTTATTTTGAGAACCAGAGAAATAACAACAGGGTATGGTGCCATATGCAAATGTGTCTGTCTGAGCAGCATAACACGGTCTTCAGACAGACCCTAGTGGAGAGGGACAGATCTGGCAACCCCTGTATAATAGGGATCAGTCAGCTTTGGGCTGCAGCCCACTCTGACCAGGGCAGATGGCCAGTACATCACCTCACCTCTGTGGCAGCAACTTGTCCCCGGCCAAGTAGCCAGACTTGTGGACTTCCTTATTGAAGTCACCATACTTGGACTGGACAGCATAGGAGGCCAGCAACACAGCAGTCTCAGGTGGGCAGTAAATATCATCATTGAGAATGCCCTCCTTCACTTGCAGGAAGAATAGTCGCTGTGTGATGTCCTGGATCAATTCCTCGGATACATCCTCAGGGTAGAACTTAGCCCGGAACTTGAAAAGCAGGGGGCTTTCCTTCCGCACATCCTGGGCAGTCACCTGGGAGCAGCAAGGGGTTATGGGCTCTCAAAAAATAGACTTTAGGGGTGGGGGAGTGGCTGTAGGGTGGGAAGAAGACACTGAAAAGTCATCAATTTGGATAATCCCAAAGAGCTGGGTGGCAATTATCCTGGTAATTCAGAAAAGAGACACATTACTTTCATTGGGGACCCAATCCCATATCCATAATTGCTTCCTGTTGGGAATTTCTTCCTGAAATAACCTAACACCCACTGATAGTCATAAGCCCTTAAGCCATCATCATCTGACAATATATCCAGCTGCCCCCACGTTCTGAAAGTAGGCTTAAGAAACTCCTCTTTTAAGGCTCCCCCAACTCCATAAATCAGCAAAGTAAAGACTAGGATGTATGACTGAGGTCTGGGAATTGGCTATAGGCAAAAGCACAAATCAGACTGTCTTTTAAAGCCTGAAATTGGCTATTAGCGGCTCCACATTTTCCCAGCAGAAGTCTCCACTCTTTGTGAAAAGAAGACTCTGCCAGCAGAAGGTGGGGCACCCATCCCCTAGACACTGTCAGGAAAATAAGCCATAGGACAATATGGAGACCTCCAAGGACAAAGTCAGCCAGTTTGAGGATAATGAGATGAAGAACTTCCATGTTCCTGCAGAGATGCTGCTTGGAGGTGGAGAGTTTGAATGGACCTATACTTAAACCATCCCACTTGGAATTCAACTGAGATAGAAAATCAAGAAAGAAGGACACATCTGTATGGGGCTCAGGTATCAGTTGACAGGCAAGAAAAGGGACAAGATAAGATTATGAGACTTTCAAGATTCTTTCCAGTTTAATAGTCTATGACTCTCTGTTTAACAAATTTCCTAAAGCCCTTCAGTTTGGAAAGGAAAAAAGGATACCAATCCCCTCCTGAAGAACTACTAATGGCTATGGTCCATAAGTGGGTCCCATCCTCCTTGGACACTGGCCATTCTCGCTGTTAGGAGTCCAAGTGGAGACAGCAAGAGATCTGCCCTTATTCTGATCTAGTGGTCGATCAGAATTTTTCACTCATGAAAAACTGAGCCCTAGATGCCCTGCATTTGCCAGCGAACACATTTTACACCCCTGAGAAAGATCTGGTAGAGGAGTGAATTCCAAACCTGACAATGGGATAAGCAATTACCTTCTTATTGAGTTTTAGCCAAGTAGAGAAACCCTTAGTGTCCTGGTACTGCAGACCAAAAAACCAAACTTCCCTCAGGCCGATAGTTTTCACCACCTGAAAGACAAAACACAAAACAACCACTAGTTGAATGCCTACCTTGTGCCAGGCACAGAGGACAGAAATGTGGAGCCCACATGGTCCCAGGGTCTGGCAAGAAAATATACTTGGGCAGGAGCTAAGAAACGATGTCAACATCTCTCTGAACAAAGTACTTTCACTGAGGTAGGGACTGGATCGATTACTTATAAGCACGACCACACACCAGTAACTTGATATCCATTATCTCCTTGAATTTTCACAATAGCCCTATGATATAATTACAATTGGGCCCATTTTATAGATAATAAAAGTAAGGTTCAGAAGTGAAGGTTCAGTTAGTAAGTAGCAGAGTCAGGTCTGTTTGACTCCAAACCCATTCAAATCCAGTGCTTTCTGCCACCCCCCCACCCCCCCTCAATTATGCCATGCAGCTTCACACACCCAGGATGGATTAAAAGCTGAAGGTAAAAACTGTTGGTTTAAATCCTGAATCTTGTTCTCCTGGATTACTTCTTTATGTTTAGCAACTAGGAATAATGCCCACACCCTTCAGAATGAATCCTATTTACAATGTCCAAATAAAGAATGTTTGAGGAGACAGAGCAGGGACTGGGGTATCTATACACCCCAAAGCTGTGCTGTGCCTAGGGGCTGAGATGCTTCTTTCCAGTCCTGATTAGAGTTCAGTCATGATTTCCCTTTACCACTCACACAGGTTGAGAGTGGGAATGAGGGTGGAAACAGGGTGAGTACCTCAGTGTAGTAGCTGAGGGGCCCCGTGGTGTTCTGGGCATCTTGGCTGAGCAGTGGGCAGGAAAGGGAGGCCAGCCAGGAGAAGACAGATGGGGTCTGTTTTCCAGTCCCCGACATTAGCATGTAAATAGTTCTGGCTGGTGGCTCAAACCCAGCATGCCCACCACTGGGGATAGAGGCAATAAAGCTGAGCCACATCCTAATGAGGTCACGCTGGCATCAGAGTCTTCTTTATATTTTCTTCTATTGTGGGGGGGTGGTGCTGGCGGGGGGTGGTTGAGGTGAAGAAATGTACCTGGACTTAGAAACAGGTAACAAGGACCCAGTGTTGCTTATGTCTTCCCTGTGAATAAATCAGTATATCCCCTCAAAACGCACACATGCACGCTCACACACACACACACACTGCACTGTATCCAAAGTCTGCACTACACATCCAAGGCCAGGCCCCATAGTCACTCCCAGAGCTTACAATCTAGAGCTTCAGAGGTCCCAAGGAAAAAGTAGATCATGTTTATTAAAGTACCTGTTATGTGCCAGGTACCAAACACTGAACAACCATGAGATAGCTATTATCTCCATTTTATAAATGAGGAAAATAAGGCTTAGAGAGGCAACCTGTCTAAAACTGCAGAGCCTAGACTAGAATCCTAATTGTATGACTCCAAAACCTATACCCTTTTCTCTTGCATGCTATCTCCTAATGCCAAGGGCTCAAAGGATCTTAGAAGCTCTGGGGTTCCCAAGTGACTAACTCCCTTGTCTCTCTTTTGGCCCAGATATCCCAGCCAGACAGTGAACTTTGACTACCTCTGCATCTAGATATAGTTCCTGGCTTTCCCACTAGACTCAATCAACAACAGCTTTGGAGAGAAGCCATATCCCGAGGTCATTAACCTTCATTGCTCACCAGGGTATGCATGGTGATCGCCCTTCCCTTTCTAGCTTGAATCAGGTATCAGAAAACCTCAGTGGAAGTCTCAATTCTGTCTCCAACTTGCTGTGTGATCTTAAGGTACCATATTTCCCTATCTGGGCCTCAGCTTCCTCATCTATCCAGCTTCCCCATCTACTACGAATGGTGTGGCTTAAACGACCTCTTTCTGCTCTCAAGTTCTACCATTCTACTAATTAGGTTATTTGTAAATGACCAAGAAATACAACCCCATTTCCCACCTACCTCTTGCCAACTTGGGTAACTAGGAACATGCTTAGAAAAAATAAATGAAGGAAGGTGCATGGTACGAGGAAAGATCAAAAGACGTCCAGAATTCAATGGCAAAGTGAGTCCTTGAGTCTAAGTCAATAGGCAGTAGGAATTACCAGTTTTTAGATGACAACAAAGTAGTCATGTTGAAATGTGATTTTGGCTTTTTTTGCAGAGGAGAGAGGGAGAGGATGTGGACAGGAAAGATTTTTTTAAAGCACCTCTTATCTCATCCTATATCTAAGATAGGGCCTAATTAACAATTCTAATGGTTTTTCACAAGGCTGCAAAATAATAATGTGCCAAGGTACAATTGGTGGAAAGAAATAAGTTCCAAGAAACAATTCAGCCCCAAGAGAGAAAGGGACCCACTGAAGATGTTGAAAATGGACCATTAGGGCCAGGATGCTAGGTCACGGCAGGGCAGACTGGGAACAGAACTAGTAGGGCAGCAACTGGTTTTTGCCTGTACCAATGGTACAGCTGTAGAGGCTCAGAGACCCCAGAACTAAAAGGGAGTGAGGAAGGCACGGACTACACAGCCAGTCCCATAGGTCCCAGGAGTAAGTTCCTTAGCCTCTTCTTGCACCATGTTGTCTGTTTCACTAGTGGGATGGGTAGGGGTTGATGAGAAGAGGATCATGGGAGCCAAAACAGTTCCAGGATCTAGAGTATCTCTGAGGATAAAGTAATAGCTAAAGCGATATCAAAAGAAAGATCAGCAAGGCATTTTAATCTCTCTGAGCACTGCCTCTTCCCTTATGAATACAGAGAAATCAGATGTATATAAATTTTCCACTTCCTTAGGCTGTAGGGCTTGGAGAGATGAGCAATGTCTCTTAGCCTCCACTGAAGTCCTAAAGTGAGGAAGTGAGGGTGTGGGGGGAAGGAAGTATGGTCTGAAGTCAGAATCAAGACTGAAAAAGAACAAAGGATAAAACAGATGACCCCTGGACCCCAGGCTATAAGGAAAACTCCAATTAAGGTCCACAGGGCGCTGGGAATCACTTGATCAGGCAACTCTTGGCCCCATTTCAAAGTCCTGAAATATGGAAATGAGGCCAAGCTTAGCTTGCTTCCAGCTTTGCCTCCAGCTGAGACCTTACTCCAGAGGAAACAGAAACCTCGTTTTCTAGTGGGAAAGAGTATCTAGGTCCCAGTTCCAGGAACATCTGTGGCTCCAGTGATGGGTCCTTACCATTCCACTCTGAGAAATGGCTGCATCCCTGAGAAAAAATGTCTTTCTTTGCTCCCTTTGATTCCAGAGAGCCAGCTCATCTGGCCTGAGCTAGTATTTCTCAAAGCTGCCGTGGAAGAAATCCTTAAGCAGCAGAAGATAATGAATGCATATACCCGGGGGACGGGGGTGGGGTGGGGTGGGGGTGGCAGCGTGAGATACAAGAAGATGGCTGCAAGCCACAATTTTTTTGAAGCCTGAAGCTTTAACCTTAATCATTTGTGCAAATTTTACTTTCTACTCCTTAAATATCTATGTTTTAATAATGAAATAGATATTATCTACAAGTAAAACTGATGCGCCAAGATACTAAATCACATCCATCCCACGGCTCTGTGTACCTCCTGGAACCTGCCACATTCACCTAGAGGGGCTAGGACTTCAGTTTGTAAGACACTGGCTGTGGATTCTATTCAGCCACACAATAGAAATCCCCCAAACAGACTGGAGCATTGCAGGATCCAAGCAGCATAAACTAGAAAACTGGGGTCCAGTGAGGGAAAGAGATTTGCCTCTGAGAAAATCCTCACTAATTACCAGGAGCATCTGGATGTAAACAAGAACTCCCTTTTGCCTCTCTTTTGCATGTGAAAGCTACTTACGTCTGAGGTCTGGGGAGGGGAGGGGAGATTAGGTCAATTCTGGAAACCAAAGCCCCCCTCCTCATATCCTTTATGCATCTATCTGAGTAAACAAACTAGTGACATAAGCAGTCACTTCAGAAGCCCAGAGCAGGATTGGGAAGCAAGGTTTGAGCCTCAAGAGGAAAACTGCATGAGAAATTATGTGCAAAACTGCACCAAAGCCCAAACACCTGAGGCCCACTGAGATCCCATTACAGGCTTGGCAGCAGCTGCATCAGCCACCCACCTGAAAGCAAATCAGTACACAACTGGAAAATTCCAGGAGGGCTGCCACCATCGCTGCTTCTGCTACCCCACACTGCCTGTGCCCAAGTGGCCACCTGCTCTGTAACACAGAACCCATTCAACTAGGGTTCTAAGTTTAGGGACCAAACTTTGTTCTTAGAATGGAAACAGGCAAATAAAGAGGAGGTCACAGAGGACACAGCTGACAAAAAGGCACTGGGAAAATTGCAAATGCTATAAGCTTTGGTTCAAGCCACTATACTACTTCTTAGCTATCTGACCTTAAACAGGTCTTTTCCCCTCTCCAAGCCTCAGTTCATCATCTATAAGATGGGGATACTATTATTATAATAATAGATATTAGTTATTTTATAAAACAAAAATGGTAAAAAAGAGAAGAAGGGATTGCTGCCTTCAATGCAGAGTCAACAAATCCTAAGGCCTTCACTGAGCCAGAAAAGCATCCTGATTTCATGGCTCCCTTATCTGAACTCCCAGGGGAAATTCCACCCACTTATTTAGCCCTTAATAAGAATAAGCAACATTAGAATGCCTGCTATGCACCAGGCACTTTACTTACTCAAGGATTAAATAAGACTACAAAATCTCTAAGATTAGTGTGATTACTATTTTACTGAGGAAAGTAAAGTCCTAAGAGGCTAAACAAGCCATCCAAGGTCACACAGCTGAATATCAGGACAGAATTTGAACCCAAGGCTGACACCAAATCCCATGCTCTATATACCACCTCTATACACAACCTGAGCCTCAAGGGTGTTTGTTTCATTCAATGTGAGAGGAGAGTTGCATGTACTTTTCTCTGTTTCCATAGGTGAGTAACTCCAAGTTCCTTAAGGACAGAGATGGTGTTTGATAGGTCTAGAGATTCTCCTAGAGACACAGTAGACCTTCAGTCAATACTGAATCAGTCAATGAACAGATGAATGAATGGATGGATGCTCTGAGATTTCACCTCTCTTCTAGAGCTCAAAACCTTAAGTGGAGGGGGCAGGTAGAGCTAGAATAGAGCTAGAGCTAGAGACCACGGCTGAGGAGAAGCCAGGCAGAGGGTTCTTAAAGTGGAACTTATTATGGCAGCACTGCCCCCTAGTGGCACCTAGGTAATCAAGAGCCCTCGGAAGAACCTCACGCTTTAGAAGTGGGGCTAAGTGACAAAATCGCTGTAACAAAATGTGTTCTCTCTCCTCCTTAGCTGTGAACACACTCACAAGAACGAACAAAGGCAAACGGGAAGAACTATGGGCCCCACTTCCCTTTCCCACCAGGCCTTGTAACTCCTCAAGCTATGACTTCCCATTGTTGCCTGTTATTTATCACTGGTGCCAAGGAGGGTGCTTCCTCTCCAGTCAGCTTCCTCTCTGGTCATCAGCCAGACAACTGCTGGATTCCAGGATGGCCCCAGAGCTTCTGTCAATTCCTCCCAAGGAGTCCAGCTCCTTCCTCCTAGGCCCCTGATCTCACTGAATGATGGATCTCAAAGGTCAGACAGAATGAACTTCCTTCCTTATGCCTCATCAACTTAGAGAGAGGGAAGAAGGGAAGAGATCAAATCCCCCAATGGCCTGTGAACACCACCTCTGAGGATTTCCATCCAGACCGGCCTTGGCCCCGAGAGTGCCATATGCTCAATTCTGTGTCAGAGTTCAATTTTTTTTGCCTGTAGTTTTCACCTATGGGGTCCCAGCTCTGCTCCTTCTGACCTCACAGAACATGATTGCCCCCTCCTTCCTACAACAGCCCCTCAGTGATCTCAAGACAGAGAATACATCTTCTCTTGAGTCTTCTCCAAGCCAAACAGGCTCATTCACCCCAAACAGAGTAGCACAGTAGGGAAAAGTATAGTTTTACAGTCAGAGCTATATTTGAAACTCTGTATCACAATTTACTAACTACATAACCTAGAGTGTGTTTTTTCACCTCTCATAGGCAGGGTCACTACAAGGATTAAAACAAGGTTAGTCCATAGTAGGTGCTCACTAAATCATATTTCTCAAAACAACACTGATCTTCCTGGTCGGAAATCATGAACTTCCTGGTTTCCTCCCTTTCCTCTCCCCAACCAGTATGAAAGACTCAAGTCTCTCAAGGGCTTTTTTGGGGAAGCAGTAGCTTTCAGAACTAGCACACCAATCTGGCCAGGGCTCCCTACCAACTGGGCTTCCCTCAGAACCACACCCACAGTACACAAACCAAACCAACACTAACAAAGAACTATCCAGCCCTGTGGCTTTTCAAAGTTAATAAACCCCTTTGTTCAAGTATTTTTCTGCTCTAGGCTCTAAATTATGCCTTCCTCACCCTCCACAGCTACGCCCTCCAATGCAAATGGACAAAGCCCCCAGTGTTGAAGGCAGGGAACGGTGTCATTTGTTTGACAGAGGTGGGGTATAGAACCAGGGCTCTGGGAAGGCGTCTGGGTAGAGGCCAAGGGAGTCTCTGGTACCCAGCTGGACTATAAAATCCACATTGGCTGATACTCTCCTCTCTACGGCTGCTGCCCAGAATGATACTGCTGTCTGAAGCAAAGGGCCCAACAGCCTACGTATGGTATGGACACCTTCTCCCTTTTGTCCCAGAGACAGTAGAAGCCTACCTAGGAAGAGTTGTCCCCCCGCCAGGTATCCTTCCCCTCCCCACGCCCTGGCATATGCCAATTGCAGATCATACTCAAGTGAAGCATTTCCCTCCTTTTTACAGAAAGGGGTCATCTGAAATCCAAATAGTGGGGTTAGAAATGGGAAAGAAAAGATATGGAATACAGAAATAAATGCCACAGATAAATTTCTGAGATAACCAAATTTGAGATATCAGTTAGACAGTGTACAGATGGGGAAACTGAGGCCCAAAGAGGGGAAAGTTTTGTGTAAGGTATCAGGAGAGTTAGTGGTAGAGCCAGGCCTAAGGCCCAAAATTTCCAACTTTCTATCCAGTGCCCTTTCAACTTCACCAGGCTGTCCCTTGAAAAGCTTTCCAATATAAAACCTGCATGCAAAGGGAGAATGCAAAACCTTAATGTAATCAAAATGCATTCAGTCATTCCAGACTAGCATTGTAATCACTTGTGAACTATGTGAATGTCAGCACATTAATTGTAGTAAATGTGTGTTTAAATGTTCCTCTGACTAATCTGTCTTTTGTAGATTAAATATCAATGACTACCTTTCACCATTCGATACAAAACAAACTCCAGAGAAGAAGCAAGTTCTAGCTAGATCCAAAGTAGATATGCTGAGGATCTTCAAGCCCATCTCCCAACTCTAGCTGATTAATGAGACAAGAAGTGTCGCAGCATTTGGAAGCTATCATTTATTACATCTCTACTACATGCCAGATGCTTCACATAACACTCACTTCTCTATTTGTATTTTCTTATTGCCTTTCTCTCCTATTTCTAATTTATCCTTTTGTATCCTTATAAACCACTGTAACAAGTTTTCTGAGTAGCAAGTGAGATACAAATAACATACTCTTTCATAACCTCACAAAAAGCCTGTGAGGTAGGTATTAGACCCACTTTTGGGGGGCAGGGACAGGAGAGGAATGAGACTACCAACCCAGAAAGGTTCAATAATTTTCCCAAGGCCTAGCTACGAATATGAAGATTTTGTTTCCCCATCTGTACAATGGGGCCAGTACTAATTCCTGCATTCATTGGGCCTTGTGATAGTCAAATGATATGGTACACAAAATGTCTGTCACAGTACCTGACATACTGTAAGCCCTGGACAAATGTTAACTTTCATCTGTAATAGCCATAGACAACAATTTTCCCACTCTACCACATGACATCAGGGACTCAGGAGACATGCCCAAGCTGTCCTCACATTTCTAGGCATATTTTCCTTCTTTTTACATAGAGATCTGAATGGAAAACAGCCTTGCACCATCCCCATCTCCATCCTCTCCCCTCACCAGTCAGGAGTATTCATAGTAACAGAATGATCTCATTTGAATATAATCTCCTTCTTCTTTTCCCTTCCCAACTCTGGGTAAGCTCTCAGACAGCATAGGTACTCAGAGAGCAAAGGAGAAAGGGAAGCAAGAGGGCCTGGGAAATCTATTAAGGGGACATGCGGTCCCAACATCCAGGACAATGTTAGACTCCCACCTCACCAGAGGCGGGTGTGGAAATAGGATAATGGCCCACCTGGAGGGATTCCAATCTCTGGAAATGGGAACCCCATTTTTACTCCTAGAAGTCTGGTCACAGATGGCACACTCCTTTGGCCCCTGGAGGGTCTTTGAATGCTAATAGATTCTGTGGCCCCCACCTGGCTATTATATAGCACACCCCTTTTGACAATGGTGACTCACAGCGAAGGAACACCCCTTGGATTGGAGATGGGAATGACCACTTCAGCATTATCTCCATGGCATGATTATAGGAGCTGAGGTATCCTCCTATTGCATTCATCACCCCCGGTGGTATCCTAAGTCCCAATATTCCTTGAGGGAAATGTACATAGAGCACACTACTTCAGGGAGAATACGTTGGTTTCTTTCTACTAGGAAGAAAAAACAATGTGACAGAGGCCATGTTGTACAGTGACAAGAACATGGGGTTCAAATACCAGCCAGATACCAGCTGAGTGCAATTAAGTTATTTAATTTCTGAGCATCATCATCAAAATAGAGATCACTTACATCTTTCAGAGTTGAGAGAAAGGCTCTGCATGCTGACATTTTAAAAGCATCTAGCACAGTCATATCCCACTCGCTTCTCTTTTCTCCCAGGTTCAGCACCAAGGATAGGATTAATCGGGGCCATCAAGGTGCAGGCTGCCAAAGTTAAACTTTGCCTCCTTCGTTATTAAGGCTGAGGCCAGACTTTGTTTTGACCTATCCTGGAGGAGTGAGTAGGAGAAGAGATTCCCCAAAAGTGGGCATTATGGTGGAAGCTATTGGGAGAAGTGGGGGGCTAAGGAGCAACAAGTCCCTCCCTTACCTGGTCAAACAGCTGCTTGCCAGTGGTGTTGGGCTGAATGGCAAATTCCAGCTCTGCGTCCATGGTGGTCACACGCACATTGATCTAGGATGAGATCAAAGGAGGCAAGTTAGTTGTCTGGCTCTATGCTCAGCAGAGCCTGGGACAAGTCTCTGTTCAACCACAGGAGAGGGAACTAAGATGCAAGAACCTAAGACATTTAGATACTGGTGTGAAGGAAGGGAGACTATTGAACAAACAATAACCTAGCCCTGCTCCCAACCAGTTTACTGAAGACAAAAAACCCCATAGCTACAGGGCAATGCTTACCAAGGGGCAAACAAATGAATGCAAATCAACCTACTATCAAGAGGAAACAAGTGTTGACTGTACTTCTTCCACCTACACCAGCCAGCTCCAAGCCCACAGCATTCTCTCCCCACCTCTGATCTATAGCCTGGATTATCTACAGCACTGATCTTTGCAGAGGCAAGTTAAGGGCAGGATAAAGAACACTGCATTCTAAGCCTAGCATCATAACTGGTTCACTCTACAACCTTGGATAAGTCTTATCCCCTTCCTGGGCCTTAGTTCCCCTCATCTGTGTAAGGGCAGGAGTGCAGGGGGTGGAGGTTGTCAATTACACTAGGCAATCTCCAACAACCATTTCAGTGCTGACGTCTATGGTTCTATATACTGACTTACATTGTTAACACTTCCTGTATTTATGTCTCACTGGTCTCCCTAGGCTCAAGAGAGGAAAGGGGCCTCAACAGAGATAGGTGCGGGCAGCACAGAGGTGCTTGACTTCCCAAAGCCAAGTCAGCAGAGGGAAAAGGAACAGGGACAGGCCCAGATGGAAACACACAGTATTTCACAGGCACTAGAAAAAGTACCCTCTACCTTTAAGAAGAGATCCCCTAGCCAAAGTCAATGATAGCTGAAATTTCATCAATAGAGATATGTTCCTTTGGCTGAAAGCTTGGTGGTAGTGGTAATAGTATTAATAGCAATAATAAGCAGCAGCTTTCATGTATGGAGACTTATTACTCACTAGGCACTTTATATGCACTACCCCATTTAATATCAACAATCACCCTGTGAAGTAGAGAGTATTATCTCCACAGTGGGGATGAAGACTTAGATATTTGCCTAAAGTCACATCACTAGTAAGTGGGGAAGACAGGGTTTGAATTCAGATCTAAGTCCAAGCCTCACAATTTAAACCAATACGCCAAACTCCTCTTACACCAAAGTGTAAAATGTCTCCATTAAAAGAAATCAAAGATTAAGTGTTTTTTTCTGTTGTTGGACATTTTGCTTAAGTAACCTATACGGTATAGCCACAAGATGGCTTGTTACATGGTCATATAAAATATTCATAAAGATTATTTCATGTCCAAGGCAAATACTTCAGTAATATTAAGTAAGGAAGACTAAGCAACAAGATTTCATGAGCTCAACTTTGTAAAAAGTATGCATACAGAGGTTATTGGAACCATACCCAAGTGTTAGTCAGTCTTGGTTTTTGGGTAGTGATCTTATGAGTGCATTCTCCCTTCTTTAAATTAAAAAAAAAAAAAAACTAATCTACATTTTCTAAGATGCTCACGTATTAGTTATACTATTGGGAGGGAACTAAAAATAGAATTGTCAAAGATGCAAATCCCCACGGAGTGGGTAAGAAATTAGGCCTTATCAGTCTTTGACACCTATGGGCCCTTCCTGAGCACAGGGGTCAGCTAGCAGGGAAGAGGGGGCCAGACAGCAATTTTGCCAGCTAAACAATTCTGATGAGGACCAGGCCTGGGGAACAATTTTGTAAATAAATCTCACCAGGGAGCCAAGGAGGAAATCTATTTCAGGATTGACAATGGGACAGGAAAGGCCATGAAGGCAGGAACAAGTAAGGCAAGTACCCCAGTGGGAGACAACGGGCAGGGTTAGCCACTTTGACTCAGTGTTACCTAGGCTTCCTGCCAATCCAGTGACCTCCATAGAATAGGCCCTCATAAGGTAGGGAGAATGAGGCCCAAAGGGCTGGAATTTGGCCTCAACATCTAGCCTTAAATCACCCTTAAGCTGAGTCAGGGGAGCCCTCAAAACACCAATGACTTGATAGGGATAGGAAAGAGTAGAAAAGGGACAGTGGCCCTTTTAGTACATTGAGAAATTTCATTCTCACCTCAAGGTTTCTGTCTTAATTAGAGTTACCTCTCTAGTATCCAAGACTCAGTGGGTACTCACAAGATATTGGCTAAATGAACAGTACTAAGCAAGGGGATATAAGAGATAAATATAGCATAGTATACAGAATCAGAGGTGGGAACATTTTACATCTTGACATTTTTGTGCCATGGACCTTTCCAAGCAGTTTAGCGCGGTCTGTGGACCTCCTTCTCAGAATATTTGTAAATGCATGAAATAAAGTAGATACAAAGAGACCAATTATATTGAAATAGTTATCAAAGTTTAATATGTACTTCTTTATTATATTATATAATTACCTAACACTGGGTCTTATTATTACTACTGTAATTTCAACTTTGTCTTCGGCATAAATGATATTTTGAGAAATCTATAATAAGTAAATCGTGATACAAAAGTATCTTAGATTTCCACTGGTGACAAAGTCATAGTTACTAGCTTTTTTTTTTTTTTTGGCCTACATTCATAATTGAAAGAGGGGCTAAATTTCAGTGAGAGGTTAGTGAAAACAAATATGTAATTTTCCTCCATCCAACTTCATAGATCCTTCCCACTTCAAATTATACCTATGGACTTCACAGAGGCTCAAGGACTCCAGGTTAAGGAGCTTCCTATAAATTTATTTCAGTTTACCCGATATTAATGGAATACTATGTTTAAGGAACTATGGTTGCAGTAGAGCTATAGGACCAGTCCCTGACCCCAAGGTACTTACTGAATAACAGGAAAATTATAATATACAAGGGAAACCCTGAGAAGTGCCATACCAGAACAGAAGAAACCTTTTGTGGAAATATGGAACCACAGTTCAAAGTGGTATTTGCACTGGTCTCTAAGGATAACCTGGATTTTGAAAAAGGGAGAGTGTGGGAAATGGGGGGAAGAGCACACAAATGCCCTAGGTAGAGAAAGAAATACATGCAACGGCCCAAAAGGAGACAGAGATAAAAGCATGCAGGTCTATACTGCTGAACTGAATGAATAAGCATTTTCAGAACGCTAATGGAAAACTGATTAATTCATAAAAGTGCTAACAAAAGATCAAGATGAAAAAAAAATTAATTACATGGGACTGAGTGAACTGATGAGGATGATTATAATTTTTGTGACTTTCTGTTTGAATAAAAAAAAAAAACACATTTGTAATTAAAAAAAAACAAAAAAAGCATGCAGGTCTCCTCCAGGGTGAATGAGGCCTGCAAGGTGAAGAGTGGGCAGAGAGGCCAGGAAGGTAGGTGGAAGGCCTTGAAGAATATGCTAGAAAGCTGGGCCTTAATCCTGTTGAGAGTGGCCAGCCACCCTGAAGGTTCTGAGCAGGGTGGGGCAGAATCAGAACAGGGCTTTTTAGAAGAAAGCACCCAGGGAGGACACCGAGGAAAGGGGTGGGGTTCCAGGGAACATTCCACACCTAGGAGTTCCCTTTATTTATTTTTTAAAAGATTTATTTTTTATTTATTTATTTATTTTATTTATTTTTGTCTGTGTTGGGTCTTAGTTGTGGCACGTGGTATCTTCGTTGGGGCATACGGGATCTTTCATTGCGGCGCACGGGCTTTTCTCTAGTTGTGGCGTGTGGATTTTCTATCTCTAGTTGTGGCACGCAGGCTCCAGGGCGCGTGGGCTCTGTAGTTGTGTAGGTGTGGGTTCCAGAGTGCATGAGCTCTGTAGTTTGTGGCACACAGGCTCTCTAGTTGAGGTGAGGGAGCTCAGTAGTTGTGGCACACGGGCTTAGTTGCCCCGCGGCATGTGGGATCTTAGTTCCCTGACCAGGGATCGAACCCGTGTCCCCTGCATTGTAAGGTGGATTCTTTACCACTGGACCACCAAGGAATTCCCAGGAGTTCCCTTTAATTCACACTATTGGGAAGAATTTTCAAAGGAAATTCAGTGTCTCTTGCAGATCATGTCAGTCACAGGTCATACCAATCTATCATCTTCAGGGGCTGGCCCACAAGTCCAAATATTTAACTTAAATATTTGGTAAATAAATGTTTCTTAAATAAATCAACTGGTAGAAAAGAACTCAGCCTGGGTTAGGAATAAGCATGTCAGAGAGGCTACTACTGTCCAGCTTCCTCCCTCCTAATAGAGCATCGCCCCAGAACAAGGGCTCTCCTCAAATCTGAAGCTGTCCAGCTGAAACCAAACTGGAACCTACTTCTCTAGAATCCCCGCTCAGAGTTTCTGTCATTCCACTGTGGCTGCTTCTCGAGGGAAAGCAGCCTGTGGTTTCCTGAACTTCACTGTGGAGACAAATAATCTTAGGTTTAAAAAAATTAGAAAGAAAAGCAAACACAAAGGGACTTCTCTTCTTGCCACTACTTAACTCAGAAGAAAATGTGAGTCATGAAGACAGGGTCATGGGTCTGTGTTCTTTTTTTCTGTGTGTCAGAGGTAGGGGGTAGTAAGGGTAATAGCATGACTGGGGCTGAAGGTGATAGGTATAGGGCAGGAGTGTTGATCAAAGAATATCCCTTGTTTTCCTTAAGAGTAATCTGAGACCCAAATGTGTACAAGGAGCTGCAGGCCCAGACCCACTGCCGCACAGGGCCCACTGGATGCTCACCCTAGTGGGCAGCCACTGCCTTCCTTTTGGGCCTGGCCTCTTCAATCTCAATGAGGAGAAGAGGGCAGTCTAGTTTGAGAGGCAAGAACTTGAAAATAAAGCCTCCAAAGTCAGCAGAAAGTTCCCAGGCAGCCCCTCAGCTCAGCAGGAGTGGAGGAGCTGGCCTGGGTGGAGTACCATTTCAAGATGTGGTCCCCAACAGAGAACTAACACCCTGTGTAAGCCTGTCCTTGAAAACAGTGTCTCTGGAGAACATTTAGAGTTTAAGGAACAAAAAAAGTCTGGGTGTGGTGGGGGGGTGTGACACCCTCTCATACACCCTAGCCCTCCCACCCCTAGCCCAAGAACAATAAATCCACTTTTATTGAACAATTGAACGCAGACACTTCCCACACCAAGCCTTTCACTGGACACTAACAAGCCCATCTCAGTGGTCTGTGATCCAAAGCCCTCAACAAACTGGGATCTCTCCTGTGTCCCCAGTTGGCTGGCCTAAGAAACAAAATAACCAGGCCAGATGCTACCTCTGCCTTGGCTGCAACAGCTGGGGTACTTTGCTCTCTGGACTTGGCCAGCTTCAAATAAGGGACCCTCTCTTTCCCTAGGGCCAGGAGTATCCAGATGAGCAGTAGCTGGGCCACAGTGAGATCAGGGCAAAGTTTCCTCTTACTCACCCATGTCACTCAACTACAAGATGGCTCTTTCCTAGAAAGGAATTTGGGGGAGATAGAGGACAAAGCAGAGAGAGTCGAATAATCACAAGTGGCTTGTCTGAAGCATGGACCTGAACACATAAGGCAAATGGCATTACCAGCCTCACGTCACGGATGAGGAAACTGACGAGCATAGAGGCAGGTAACAGAAGGATGGAAATGAACACTTACTGTATAGCAGCTATGTGCCAAGCCCCTTCACTCACAGTCTCACTTAACATCACTGAAACCACATTTACTCAGCCAGCAAGTGGTGAAGACAAGTCTTCTGGACGTTTCCAGAGCACCATCCTTGACTCCACCTACCTCTCCAGTGACGCTGATTTCACTGCTGACTTCAGATACCACCTTGGCAACTATTTTGGCTAAGGCCCAAACACTTTAGCATAGGAAGCCTGGGCACATCTGGGAAGCACTGCTTGGGAAGGCCCCCTTGCCAGGGCAGAGCTTATGAGTCAGTCCAGTTGAGGCTGAGCTCAATGACATCACTCCTCACCTGCCACCTCACCATTCTCTTCAAAGGCCCAACTCCTCTGGGCTTTCAGTGGCACCGCTGCTATGGAGAAGGCAAAGGTAAGTGTAGGAGGGTGGCCAGAGGCAGGACAAGCCCTACCAGGGTAACCCCAGAACTTCAGTCTCTTCCCTGGACAGAGAGCAGTCACCACAGTGTCACTCAAACTGCCTATCCCCATTATTTAGGCTCTAGCACCCACCACTTCCTGCTGCCAGAACTGGGGCCAGGGCAGGGCAGGGCAGGGCAGGGCAGGGCAGGGCCTGGTCTGTCTTGCCTCTTGGGATGACAGCACTGCCTCAAGCAGCTGTTTTCCATAAGGGGTAAAACAAGGGTTGCTTTGAATCTCTAGCCTAGGAGGCATTCTCCCCCTCCCCCTTCCCCTCCTCCTCCTCCACTGACTCACTCACTTCCCGGCAACTCAGCCTCTTCCCTGTGGACTTGGAAGTGGTACCTGGTACAGTTATCTGTTCTGACCTCTTCCTGCCCATTTCCAGACCCTTAATACAGCTGGCAAGACCTGCCTAGGGTTAACCCTTCCTATGCCTGTGCTTTTTCCCAGTAGGTTCTAGAAAGGAGACCACACCCAACCCCATGCACACCCATACCTTTAATGGGTCAGCAATAATTCTTTAATCACTCCAACTGCTGCAAAGGGCATGGGAGACAAGGGTCCCCTTTCACTTGCTTTGGCCCAGTCCTGCCTTCCAAAAGCTCCCTGAGAAGCATTTCAACTGGGAGACAAGGGCATATTGGACACTGGGTGTTACTCCTCCAGTTATCATATACTTAGGGGAGTAACCCCAAACAAAACTAACCCCTCTTAGCAATGAGAATATAACTACATTGTCACTATAGGAGGAGAGCTCAGGACAGAGAACAAAGCTGAAAAGGTCAAAGGTCAGAAACAGTGAGGTTACCTTAGTAAGCTACAGCTTCCCCATTAATCCAGCCTTAATTGCACAGCCTTTTGCTCAAACTCAGACTGAGGTAGAGTCCCCCTCTTCTTCTCAACACATGAAGGTCAGGAAGGAAACTAGCTCCTCACCATTTATACCTAACTCCAGGACTTATTTTCAAAATCAGCTCAGCCAAACCATATCCCAGGAGCAAACACCATCCACTCCCCTACACCCCACCCCAGCTCATCTCTCCTTCCAAGGCACAGGGGGCTGCCCCACAAGCTCCTTAGCATAGCCATTCCTCCTCTTTAAATTTCCTCAAGATTTCAATCCACTCATCCTAGAATTTCATCTGGCACCTCCAGAATAAACCCTTCTGAACTTCTCATCCCTATTCTCCAAAAGAATAAATAATCCAGAATCCCCAACTATCAGACCTGAAAGGAACCTTAGAGATCACTTGATTCAAACTCTGCAATATACAGCTGGGGAAACTGAGGTCCAAGGAAGGGGAAGCACTGGCCCAGGGTCACACAACTGCTGGATAGTGTGAGAACAAGGATTAAAAATCTGGCTCTTGAACCAGTGGCCATAATAAGCAATAGAAACATCCTAGCACTTGGAAAACAGTAGACACGTCAGGCTGTTGAGCTGGAAAGACTATGTGGAGGAGGCAGGACCAGCTTGCTTCCATGAAAAACTCCAAGCTGACACCGAATAGAAATCTAGTTTATGACAGGGGGCAAGCCTAACTTTCAGGCTCTGATACATTCACCATCACCCATTCTAGGGAGACTAAACCTTTTATAACAGCATGGAAGGAAACTCAAAGATCCCTTGTTTCTAGGACAGTTTCTTTTGCAAAAACTTGGTTAGCAACTGATTGGGAAGGTCCCTGGCAGCAGTCACAGCCAAGACCCAAGCTGGAGGTTGGGACAGGGCGGGGAGGTACAGAGAGGGTGGAGACGACACAGCAGGGAAAGAGGCAGGGAATTTGAGGAACGGATTTATATCTAGATAGCCAAGAACAACAGACTCTTCAATTCTCATAAAACTTTGAAGCTGCTGAAGTAAAAGGAAAGAGGGCCCATCATTAATAAAGTAAGTCTCTCAAATGGGTTAAGCCCCTCTCTGGGGCCCCACCCAGCTGGGCTTCGGTCTCTAGCATCAGTTTCCTGCTTGACCCAGCTTCCTGCCTACAAGTTTCACAGGAAGTATTTATAGACTGGAAACACAGACCGTTTGCAGCTGCCTGGAGACACCAGTTTTGCCCAGAGCACCAGAAGAGGGCTCTACTCTCTGTGCTCAAGAACACATCACAGCGACCTCCAGCACCCCAGCTCTGAAAGGCACTGGAGCTGATCTAAGCCTCAGCTTGGGTTCCATCCATTATTCATGGGATTTCTGCCCTGTCCTGTGCTCCTCGGTATTAAAATTGCTGAAGCCAGGATCAGTCAACTATGCAGGAGCAAGGGGAGGCTTCCAGGGTAAATCAAAAAGCTGTTTTCTAAACTTATGGTTACCAGCGGGGAAAGGGCGGAAGGGATAAATTGGGAGATTGGGATTGGCATATATACACTACTACATATAAAATAGATAACAAATAAGGGCCTACTGTATAGCACAGGGAACTCTACTCAATACTCTGTAGTGACCTATATGGGAAAAGAATCTAAAAAAGAGTGGCTATATGTATATGTATAACTGATTCACTTTGCTGTACACCTGAAACTAACATAACATTGTAAATCAACTATACTCCAATAAAAATTGAAAAAAAAAAAAAAAGCAGTTCTGTTTTCAACCCCAGAGCTAAGCTAAGGTCAGCTTCCTGCCAACGTTGCTGGTAAGCCAACAGCCAAACCTGGTATCTGCGGAACTCACAAAATTGCAGCCCTCGTCCCAGAAATAATGGTCTCACTTCTTTGAGGAACAAATCATGTTATAGCAGAAAGAGGCTTTGGAATCTCTCTGACCTTCCTCTTTCTGAAACTCAGTTTTCTAATCTATAAAATGGGTCTAATAACATCAACCTCACAACAGGGTTACTGGGAGATTTAAGTTAAAATAACAGACATGAAAGTACTTGGTATATCATAAGTAGAATGTGATGATTACTAACCCCTCCTTTTTTAGCCATATTATTACAAATATTCTACCTCTCTGAAATGATTTAAAACAAAAACCTGTTTGACTGCACCTAAGGGCTATGGATTGCCCAAGAAGACCTCCAGAGAGCCCTTCTAGCATAAAGGACTCTTTGACTGTGGGGGCAAACTCTAAAAACGTGATTAGATTTCTACTTGGTTAGACAGTTTGAAGCCATGCACATCAGGTGCACACACACATCCTTGCATTATTTTAAATGTTTTCTCTCTTGGGAGGGATGGGGATTTCCCCCAAGAAGCAGAGCCCTGAGGGGAGGCAGAATACAACAGAGCGCCTGTGCTACCTTGTTCTTTTAAAGGCTGCCTGATCTTCTTTCCTCGTTCTAGGCTCTGCCTTGCCATTTTCTCCAAACATGTCCCATCAATATATACAAGTTCCCAACCCTTCAACACAACACACTAAGATGTCCAAACTCCTTCAGCTGTTATCCAGAAAAATCACAAACTTTTTAAAATACAGATTCCCTGGCTTCACCCACAGAGATCATGATTTATTATTATGTAAGAAGCAGGGCCTGGGCATCAGAAGTGAAGAGCTTCAGATGATTCCAAGGCCCAGCCAGGTTTGGGAACCTCTGGCATGGAATACAGCCTCTCATGTGCTGGTGTTAACACGGCCAGAGGGATGCTTGATGGAAGGGAAACAAAGCCAAGTAGAGAGCAGTAACTACAGGGACACCTAGGCCGGTGAGCCTAGTGAATGGCTCTCCAGAGTTGAATGCAGCTCACCTCCACAAAAGATCAGGAATGCAGTCAGTCCTGCTACTGCCCCCAAAGCCCTCTGCAACGTGGTCTCTTTATTTGTAAAGTAGGGCAGGAATTATCCTTGCCCCTCCCTACCTAGTATCATCACTTCCCACCACCACAGACACTACTATGTACTAAAGCAATTTCTCTCTTGTAGGAGGAACATAGCTTTATACTCTAAAAATCTGAGGGCAGCATCCAGCTCTGCCAATAACAAGCCATGATCTCTCAATCATCCTATCTGTAAAATGGGCATAATGACATCCACCTGGCAGATGGTTGTGCAGTGGTAATGTGGTGTTTCCCAAATCATTTGGGACACTAGTTTAAAAACCCAGATTCCTGGACTCCACTCTAAGCTTACTGAAACAGACTCTCCAGAGAAGGAGCTTGGGAAGCAGTAGCTTTGTCCCAAGTGATTCTTACCCTCTGGGAAGTTTAAAGAAACATCACCTGGCACAGATGCTGTTGAGATGAAATGAGAGGTCAGACCAGAGCTCCGGTCCTCCAAAATGCTTCCTGGCCCAGAGATCCTCATAGCAGGAACCTTTAGGTTAGAACCCAGCAGAGGACGCTCTGCAGGCAGAAGAGGGAGGAGAAGGCTTTGGAATTCCAATCAGAAAGCTAAGTGCAGGACTTCCCTGGTGGTCCAGTGGTTAAGAATCCACCTTCCAATGCAGGGGACGCGGGGTTCCATTCCTGGTCGGGGAACTGAGATCCCACATGCCCCCGGGCAACTAAACCCGTAGGCTGCAACTACAGAAAAGCCCGCTTCGAAGACCCAGCGCAGCCAAAAAAAAGGAAGAAAGCTAAGTGCTTTCTGGAATGACCATACCCTCAGGCCACTGTCCAGAGCCTTCCACTATCTTCCCATCTAGTTAGGAATTAGTGGGAGGAAACAACTGGTGCAAATACCTCAGCAGCCAAAACACATTGATCAAAATACTCTAATTAGGGCCCCAATCAAAATCTTGTCAAGTTCTCTGCCCCTTAAACACTTTCTCTTGGGAGAACTTTCAGGCAAGGAGCAGACCTTAAATGATACTCTCCCTTTCCTGGATGCTCTGGGAACTTGGGGAACAGAAAAGACATGGTGAGAGGGTCTTGCATTGGCATACAGATGTGAACAGATTGAGGGTGGGAGTGAGCCTGGGACTCTAAGATAGGTGTGATTAATAACAGTGCACTGGAACCAGCTCGTACTAGAACTGATCATGTGCCACTCTACAACTCCTCCTTCAAAGACCTTGTATTGGTAGTTTGAAATTGGCCATGGTGAGAGTATTTACACCACAGGGATTAGTAAACAGTTCAAATCATGGCTTCACCAGAGTTTGTTGTGAAACATTTACCAGCACATGAAATACACGTGAAGTAAGCCACCTTTAGGCCCATTTTACAAATGAGGAAACTGAGTCTCAATGAAGGGAACCAACTGCCATCTTTTAGTTGCATGATCTTGGCCAAGAGCCAGGTCTGTCCAACTAGCAACAAATCCCAGGCTCTTCCTACCAGCACCCCAGGGCAGTAGGAAGCCCTTGTCAACAAAGAGGGAGCTGACCCAAAGGGCTCCTCCATCGACTAACAGCCAAAGGGCACCTAAGTGCACCTGGTGTACCAAGGAAATCAAGAGGTAAAGATCCCAGGACTGAGACATGAAGGCAATAAGAGACAGTTTCATCCCCACCAGAGGAGAGAGGCTGGAGTGGAGCAGGGAATGGGTTGGAAAGCCCCAAAGGAAACCACAGCACTTTCTTAAGGTCTCTTTACAAATACATAACGGAGAGTGTGGGTTCTGGAAGGAAGCCCTGGGGGCACTGCAAGTCCCTAGATCTCTTGAAGCATCAGTTTTCCTGCAAGTAAAATGGGAGTAACAATGCCTACCTCACAGATTGTTGTGAGGACAGCATTATCTCCTTTACTCATAGGAAAGAACCTGGCTTGGCACCTAGCATGTATTAGATGTTTGATACCTTTTAGTTCCTTTCTCCTGCAAACTCATTATCCAATCCAGGACCTCTGGCTCACCCTTATACAATAAAAATCCTAACACCATGTGCACAGTGCTTTACACTTTAAAAGACACTGTCCACATGCATTCTCTCACTGAACTCAACTCTGTATGAAAGGCAGAGCAGAGATGAGCACCATTTTATAGACAGGTAAAACGGAAGCTCAGTGAGGTAAATGGCAATTTGCTCAAGTGTGAAGGAGACAGGACTAGAACCCAGGTCTCCTCAACTACTAGCAAGTACAGTGTTCTTTGCCCTTCCAAGTTTCTCTTATTTAAGGTTGCAAGAGAGTCCTTCCAAAGGCTTACTTGCTATCATTTATTTCATCCAAGAAATCTAGTGGCCTCTGGCCTCTAGCTCTGTCTCAGGGTGCTACAAGAGGGGCTCTCCTTGGGATGGGAGAAGATCAAGGCAGCACAGGGTGGGAACAGTCTTTCTGGTAGTAGAGGGAGCCACACTATTAGTTGGAAGCAACCAGCCAAAAACAGTGGACCAGTAACCTTGAGATAGTCCTTTCCCCCTCTAGGTTGGAGTGTCCCTAACTGTACTGGGTAGGTCTTGATCAGTGGTTTTCAGTTTTATTACTTTTTTTAGCAGCTTCCTGCCTCTTCATTCTCCCAAACAGAAAATCTCATGAAATTTCAGGATATAAAGTACATAAAAGTAGAATTGTTCTGGTCGAAGGATGGCTACAGCTCCCCAGGCAGCTTGGCCAAATACAGTTTGCAAACCACTGGACTAGCAGCTTGGGGGAAGGGAGGGAGCTCCAGTTCTAACCTTGTAAAATTCTACTCATCTTAACTCTGCTGATTCCTTAGAGGACTTAAAGACTCCCTGGGGCTCAGTTTACCCATCTATGGTATGAGGTGGTTGGACCAGTTAGTCTCTAAAAGCCCTTTTTTGCCTTGTGATTCTAGGAAAAGGGAGCCCAGCAATCCCCGTGGTGGAGAACTGTGATGAGAGACCAACAAGAGCAAAGCCTCATCCCTACGCCCAGAAAGCCCCTCTGCCTCTGATGACTCTGAACTTAACTCTACAGTCAGTTCCTCAAGCGCTGGCAGCTGGGCGGGTGGGCAGACAGGCAGGAAGGCGGGCGCCCCACCCTCCCTTGCACAGGAAGCTAGCTACATCCTCTTTTCCCCACCCCAGGCAGCACATCTCCAAAGGTCCCCAGAAGAAGTAGTGGGGGCGGGGAAAAGAAGAGGATGGGGCCTGAAAGGAAACTGAACATGCAAATCACCTTCGTGTTCTAGGCAGCCATCTGTTCAGAGGGGAGTGACTGGGGCCTGGGGAAAAGCAACAAAGCAACCCCATTCTCTACTGGGGTACAGCTCCCCGGACAAAACCTTGCCAAAATGGCCTATGGCTGCAGGAGTCACAAGGCATGGGCTGATACAGTGGGCAGCCTGGGCCCACCCACTCCTTGCCACTGAGTTTCTCCAGCCTGAAGAGCTGGGCTTCATTCACAGGTGTTTACAGTTCTTTCTTAGAGTAAGAACACAGACATGCCATGGGTGGGTGGGTGTACACGAGTTAACACTAGAGAATAGAGGGGCTCTTCATGCCTCTCAAAGCCAAGGAGGCAGGCACCAACCCACATGGCCACACTACCAGCCCACTTTCCCGCGCCCGCCCCCATACCCTGTGACTGGGCCCCAGCCCTCCCCACATCCTGTTCTCAGAGAACACGTGGCTGCCTGGGGAAAGATAATGTCATTACCACACTTCCCCTCCCTGGAGGAGGCTTTGGTTGACTGGGGAGGGAGCTGGAGTAACCTGCTTGATCAAGCTGAAAAATCTGCAGTATTCTCCCAGTTTCACAGACAGGGACAGGAAGGGTGACCAGCTAACCATGGGAGCACCTTCCACACTGGAGGACCCATGCCTAGAGAAAGATGGTGATGGTCCAAAGTACTTCTGGAAAAATGAATTTTCTGAGAAAACACAAATTGGCAACTTCTCCTATATTTGGAAACTGAAAGAAAACATGCCAATGCTCTTCCTTGAGTAATGAACCAGGAGATGCAAAAATACAGTAAACGTATTTTTTTAAAGCCTCCCAAACATCACTGAAGTCTCACTACACATGGGTTTTAGATGCCAGTATCAGCATTTCTGCTAAAGCAACATGATTTGCACAGGGTCTTAATGGGCCTAGAGTGGCTTTGGCCACTGGATAAAAGAAAATGACTTCAGACCAATAAGAACAGCCCCCCCAACAAGATCAGAGGAAGGGATGGTGAGGAGGTACCACAGTCTGAGCCCACTCATTGTTCAATTTCCCTTCACTCCTCTCTGACCAGCTGACGCCCTGGATCCCCCCTTGTCTTCCCTTCCCAGACTATAAGTAGCAAAGAATGCGGTTGAACATTCCATCTGAATATTCAGGGAGGGCCTCCTCATTCATCCAGGGTGAGAAATCAGAAGGCAGATGCCATTCCATAGCACTGCCTCACTAAGTGCAGACCTTCAGTGCAGCATAATCCCAGGCTAGATTTATATGGGAGACCTTGGCTGACTACCCCTAAACAAGTCGTCCCCAGTCCCAACCAGCCTGCTGCTCTCCGACACCGAATCTTGCAGCCCAATCTAACTCTTGCCCCCATCAAGGAACAAGGTTTGTCATATAGGCCTTAAGCAAATACCAACTCTTAGCACCTGCCTCCAGTGGATGTGCTGAAGGCTGAAGAGTGGCGTCTGGCATCACACCTGCCCTAGGTATCTCTGTTTGTAGCCACAGTCTTCATTTTTGTCATGGTCACCTTCCTGGAAGCAGAGGTATAGAGAGCCCAAATAATGCCCTTGAGCTCTGTGGATCTATGATTGTTTTGGAAAAGTCCTAGGGCAGGGTGAGGGGGGCAGTCAGTAAGAGAACAGGGACATGACATCCAGCTTATTAATTTTGGTCCCTATGTAGATTAACATAACTTCTTTAAATGCTGGCTCTTTATTTTTTGAGTTGATAAAGCCACATCTTGCCCTCCAAACCACAAGCTCAGCTACTAATTTACTGAGACCGGTAAAAACTGTTTAACCTATCCAACCAACAATACGAGGGTTTTTAGCACCCCTACCACCAGAAACTTACAATCTTTGTATCCCCTAATGCTAAGGTTGAGCATGCATGAAACCACTCACTCCCAACACATACGCACATTAGAGTTCTTCGGGTAGGGTAAGAAGCACCCACACCCTAACTTTGGTTTAGTTTCTTTCCATAGCAGCAGGAAAGAGGCCCACCAGAATCTCTATAGAAATTACCCAGCAGCCTCTCTTATGGCCCAGGCAATAGATATTGTTCCACAATCCAAAGTGAGTCCTAAAATTGTACCTACAATTCTAATAAGACCTAGAAAAGCAAACAGGGCCACCTCTTACCTACCTCAGGTGTTTCAGAAAGGACCTCTACCCCTGACTCAGTCACATATATACACATGCTTGCTTCACACACCACTATGGACCAGGCCTTGAGATGATTCTAATGCTTGCAGATGTGCATTGTGAAAGTGAGTGAGCAAGCGTGTGAGAGTGTTTTTGTTGGGGAGGGGTTGCAAGTTCATGGGGAATTACCGTGCTGTACAGCAAGAGCAATGATAGAGGTAATCAGAGGGAACTGTGGAAACATAAAGGGGCACCCAGGCCATAATGGAGAAGGCAGGAGGGCAGGTTTCTAGAGAAAGAGCAGACCTGTCCTGAATGACAAATAATATTTTCACAGGAAAAAGATGTTAAAGGGAAAGGGAAGCTCATGGTATTCCAGGTAGACAAATAGCCTGTACAGGGACACAGAGTGTAGGCCCTTCAAATGCCACAGGAAAATATACAATATGTGAAATCCCTCCCAAAAGTACAAAGTTAAGTATCAAGTCCTCCTTTCCCAGCTCTCTGACCCTCTTGCCAGAAACTATCAGAAGAAAATACATTAGAGAGCTTTCCACCACCACAGTATTAAACACCAGCTCATCAGATGTGGGGGAGAGGCGTGCCACAGGCAGAGACAGAAATCCCTGAAGACAAAGCCAGACAAGGTGGCCTAGTATACAAGATATAGGTAGGAAGCTGGTTCTATTCCGCACAGCCTCACTGAGGTACCAGCTTAGCTTAATGAGCACTCCCTACCCTAGCTTCCACAAACCTTGGGGGAACCACTCTCCAGATCTTGAGGGATCCTGCTACAACCCACTTTCAGGCCATATGGAAAACCTGTCTACCCACAGATAGACCTGGAAGGGTGACAAGACTAAGATCCCCCTGCACCCTACCACACACACACACAGGAAGTGAAAGCTACCAGCACAGCAAGGGCTTGGGGTGGGCCTCAGCTATGGCTGCCTAGCTTCTGCAAAGGGGTGGGGACCCAATGATTTCACAAACTGTTTTGCCTTCTTGAGTAAAGGTTCCTCTAACCATTGTCTCCTCTGCACATTCTCTCTTCTTCCCATCCCAAAACCATCCTGTCTAACCTGGGTCTCATAATACCTAACTCCCTCATCTTGGGACTTTCACGGCTCCCCAGAGCTGGGGTTCTTCTTCACAGAGCAACAGATTCACCCACACAAATTCTTGGACTGTTTCCCCTCAAAGGGCTGCAGTGGAAGGTAGTGCAGTGCAGGGAGCACATTTACAAATTAGAGGAAAAGCCTAACTAGGGTCCTAAAATTCTTTGATCTCAAATACTTAAAGAGGGCAAAATACAATGAAAGAAATTAAGAGAAAAGGGGCTTTTATCAAGCATCTTCAATATGCCAGGCACCCTTCTAGGTATACTTTCATGCTCATGTGCTCTTTTCTCTCTCATAAATTCCAAGGAAGTGGGTGTCATTTTTTATCTCCATTTTAAAGATGGAAAACTAAGATTCAGAAGGTTAAATACCTTACCCAAGGTCATGCAGCTATAAATAATGGTTGAAAATAATTCTACAGGGGCTTCCCTGGTGGCACAGTGGTTAAGAATCCGCCTGCCAATACAGGGGACACAGGTTCAAGCCCTGGTCCAGGAAGATCCCACATGCCGCGGAGCAACTAAGCCCGTGCGTCACAACTACTGAGCCTGCACTCTACAGCCCGCAAGCCACAACTACTGAGCCCACATGCCACAACTACTGAGCCTGCATGCCACAACTACTGAAGCCCGCGCGCCTAAAGCCTGTGCTCCGCAACAAGAGAAGCCACCGCAATGAGAAGCCCACGCACCACAACGAAGAGTAGCGTCCGCTCGCCACAACTAGAGAAAGCCCACGTGCAGCAACGAAGACCCAACGCAGCCAAAGATAAATAAATTTTTTTAAAAAAGAAAATAATTCTACATAATTGGCCCACTTAATTTATCTTATGGCTACCATCTTCCTTTCTCTCAAGTCACCTTGAACAATTCCGACCACACACCCGCCCAAAGAAGTCAGGAGAAACACCTGAGGCAACTCTACTTGGAATGCTCACCATTAATTGTCACCTTAAAACCATTTAAGCTAGCCTCACTCACTGACTATTCACAAACATGCTTCAGTCCCTAAGGGTCGGAACATCTTTACACATTCCACAAGTCTTCTATACTGTTGGGTGTAGAGGTATAGGGCTTTGGGGACAGAAAGGAAGGGGAGACGAGGAGCAGCCCTGGTCACCTCTCAGGAAGCTCAGTGGTTGAGTCTCCCAGGCCTAGTAGCCTAGAGTTGGGTGGGTATCTACAATCCTAGGTGTGTTTGGGGAAGGGTGGGGACAGCAGAGGAGAAAAGAGAAAGCATTCCAAAGCAGATCTGGTACAACACCTCTTATAATCCTGGCTTTTCCAGGAGAATGACTCAGCCTTGGCACCGTACTCTCTCCATTACAGCATTCCCAGGAACTCGGCAAGAATGGGCATGGGTGACCAAATAGGCATATACCCACATAAACACACAACAGTTAACAAAATGCAAACCTCCAGAACACTGGATGTAAGGGCTCCAGATAGAGCTGGGAATGCCTCCCTGTCTGGGTAAAAGCTACGCTCTAATATCACCCCTACAACAAACAGTCTCAGTATCTTACTCCAAAAGTACCCAGGATTCCTTCTGTTCAAGCATAGTCTGGAAAGAACACAAAGGAGGCACCTTCTCAAAAAGCCAGAATTGATTTTTAGGAGGCTCAGCAAAGCCAGGGATGAAGTGTGCGGGGAGGAGCAGGAAGAGTTAGCCCCTGCTCCAGAATCCCCTGTTGAACACAGCTTTGGACTTTTGTGATTTTGTTTTCAAATCTCCCTAATTACCATCAACAGGAGCTGCTTACTTATCAGATTTGGGGCCATCTGAGATGAAAAGTTAAGTCTTACACAGGAACAGTGAGCTGGAGGAAAGCATCATCTATCGGGTTCTTTCCCCTCCAAGAAGGATACAATTCTAATTCTAACCCCCAGTGACTATGACACCAAGTATACACCAGAAGGAGACAGAGTGGTTTGGTTAGTTAGTAACCAACACAGAAGGGACTAGCTACAAACATCCCAATCATAAATCAGGAGTCAAAGGCCTACCATGTGCCTGGCTCAGGAAAGAGGAACCATGAGTTTATAAGAAATTGGTATGTAATAGGGACTTTCCTGGTGGTCCAGTGGTTAAGAATCCACCTTCCAATGTAGGGGACGCAGGTTCGATCCCTGGTCAGGGAACTAAGATCCCACATGCCGCAGGGCAACTAAGCCTGCGCGCTCAAGAGCCCATGTGCCACAACTAGAGGAGCCCATGCGCCGCAACGAAGAGCCCGCATGCCACAATGAAAGATCCTGCATGCCACAACGAAGATCCCGTATGCCTCAACTAAGACCCAACACAGCCAAATAAATAAATAATTTTTTTTTTAAAAGGATTTGGGAATCTTAAAAAAAAAAGAAATTGGTATATAATAACTTGGTAGTGTAAAGCATAGATTACCAGGGGTTGGCAAACTGTTTCTATGGGCCACATATGGTCTCTGTTGCATATTCCTCTTTTTTCTTTTTAACAATGCTTTTAAAATATGAAACCTATTCTTACAATACATACAAAATCAGGTCTCACGGGCAAGTTTGCTAATTGCTAGACTAGGCTAGTAACTCCATTCACTATCTGCAAGGTCTCAAACCTGGACCAATAGCACTCTTCACATTCTACTTTCCATAGAAGATGGGCAGCAAGAGTCTTATCTGAAAGTTAACCAAAGAAAACTGGACCAGACCATCATACACAGTAGCCTATTCCCTTCCTAAGTAAAGGCAGTGGGGGAAAAGAAGGTAATAAGCTTAGACCACTAACCATCTATTCCCCAAAGGCTCATTCAGATACCAGAAAGGCCCTGGGCCAAGCTGACCCCCCTCAATAGCAGGCCCCAGACCAGGGGCTGAATCAAGGATTGCCTGGCCCCTAGGCCTCTGGCTCAAACCTCTGGCCTTGAAGAGCAAGAGGCATGCATGAAGAAGAAAGAAGAAGGGGACCTTCCTAGCCAGCCTATTAAGGGCTAAAGAAACAAAGGGCCATATGTGGCTTGTTTCCCTTCCTATCCCCTTAGAAAACGTTTGGAGAATAAAAGGAAATCAAGTTGGAGATGCCAAACTCAGCGGGAGGGACAGCTAAGAATGAAACTAATGCCAACCACAAAGCTCCAAGGCTAAAGACCTCCATTAGTGGCCAACACTGCACACAAGCCTTTCTCCTCTGGACAAGGATCTAGGATCTAGGATCTTCAAGGGTCCAGTTAGCACTTCTCTCACAAGCAAGTGGTGAAAAGAAACAACCATTCAGGAGTGCCCACCTTCTAACCTCCCACTTCATGCCCTCATACTTGCCCCTCCTGTAGAAAAAAAAAAAAAAAGAAAAACAAAAACATATGTGTGAAAGTATGTGTACTCTAAAAGTCAACTACTACTATGAACTGTGGGCTTCTGGATACAAGGGATACACCAAAAGCTAATGCTCAGATGCAGCCCTTTCCTCCTCCCTAGCTTCCAGATTCTTCCCCCAGGAGACAGAAGGCTTCTAGGGAGTCTAGCCTGACTCAAGGGAGGGAACAGGAGAAGAGATGCCTTCAAATCAATTCAGCAGCTATTGAGTACCTGCAAAGTGTGGGGCAGGGTGCTGGGCACTGAGAATACAGAGATTATGACAAGCCCCTACTTCAAAGCGTTCCCCATCTAGTAGTGAAAAAATGTAATTATTGGATCCCAAAGAACGCAGTGTGTGCTATATCCACCCTGAAGCTCCCAGTCACCTTTCTCTTCAAATAAAAAGTTCCTTTGGAGGCTGGTAGGAGAAAAGAAACCAAGATAACCTCTTAGCACTGCCTGGTTCTCCACACTAAGCACCTTCTTGTGCTCCTGGGAAGACTGGGAGCAAAGCCCTCTTTCCAATCATAAAAGGAATTTATTCTCTAATTGGGGTGCCACATACAAAACATTGGGAAATAATATAAGACCACACTGTGATATGGTGCCAGGGCTTATGAGAGAGCTTGGTGTACTCTGAAAGTATAGGAGCAGCAAGGGCTGGGACCTAGTCAGATGTAAAGGCCATCCAGCTGAAGCAGGAAGTGGAGAATCAGCAGTCTTCAGTTCCAAAGCACCTTGCCTTGGACACAAGGCAGGGTCCCAGCCCAGCACTTCTATATGGCACTGAGGAATGAAGTCACCAGGTCCTTGGGCTCTTACTCACCAACTCCCTGTAATGTTCCCACTAACTGAATGCCTTGGTGTCCACAGCATTACTCACTTTCCATCCTGTCCTATCCTTTCTCTCCCACCACCACTGGTATGCACATGCCTAGCCAGTGAACTCGAGCTCTAAAGAGAGCTGCTTACCTCCCTGGGGTCCAGTTAGTTTCTTTGAACCTCACCCCTTCCTCTAGTACTTGAGGTGGGGAATGGTGCATAACTCCCATCTCATCCAGGCCCAATAACCAAGTTTAGAGAATGCCCAATTGAGCTGTCTGGGCCACCTTTACTTCCAGCTATGAATGGAGTGGAAACAGCCCTAGACAAAGTCTCAGCTCAGCTTAGCTATATTCATGCTGTATTGGCATGGGCATGGGCCTCCATTTCTTAGGCTCAGTTTTCTCAGATGTAACATGGAGAGGCTTCAGTTAAGGATGTACTTATCAACCCTGGCCCAAAATTAGAATATCCTATGGGAGCTCTTAAAAATACCGATGCCCAAAGCCCTAAGCCAAAACATGAATCAGAGTCTACAACATGCTTCCACAAGCTGGCCAAGACCAACTAACTGTATAGGCAAGCTGGACTTCCCCAATGGATCAGAAGGCTGTTCCCATGCAGAACTCAACACCCTACTATAAGAAGGGCAGCCCTAACAGTTAAACTCCACCTTCATTCTAGCCCTTAGGGCCACTAGGGTCATGAGTTCAAATTTCCCCCTTTTCCCAACCTTGCTTCAAATCCACAAGAATTCAAATGCATCAGCACTAGTAAATTCAACCTCACATGCTTTGACATTAAGCAAGCATTATGATTTTTTCTTCTTCTAAAAGACCAGGCCTATCTGCCATTACAAACTGGGTTTCTCCATTGCCACATCTGGTCTCCATGGCCCAACTTTAAGGACCTCACACTCTACACAACGGGGATGGTGACAAGGGAGAGCTGTTCCTCCTGCTTCCACAGCCTTTGACTGCTCTAGTGACACATTGCTTAGTGACAGTGTCACATTCCTGAGGGCTTACCAACTACTTGTGACCAGGAACTATCTGGCCAGGGACTACACTAAACTGTCTACACCTCATGATGTCATCCTATTGCCTGTTTCTGGGGGGCTGCCCAAGTACTACCTTTCCAGAGCACCTCTTCCTTCCTTACCCAGATCAGGCCAGGTCTGATTCTTGCCACCCCTGCCTGCCCAACCCTCTACCCAATTATGCTCCATAACATTCCCAAGGCCTTTCTATGAAGGGTTCTCTTCTAAGGCCAGGTGTAGCTGATCACTCCCAACCTCTCAGAGCTGGTAGAGTTGTCATTTGGCCCAGTATCCCACAGAATGAGAACATTTCTGAGATGTGTGCCACAATCCCCCTACCCAACGTGGGGCAGACCACCCTCCATTGTTGAGGGAATGTAACATCTCTGAATAAATCACAGACTTGAGGAGCAGGAATGGCGCTCAGAGATTAGCCAAACCAACTCCTCGTAGAACAGACTGTGGTCCCAAAAGGGGCAAGGGCCTGGTCAAGATTGCCCTGGGAAGCTAGCAGCAGAGCTCAGACTAAACTCCAGCTCTTCAACTCCAGAAGAGTGCTCTTTCCACAATTCCCCAGTACCTCTTCCACTAACGCTCCCGCCAAGGTCCAAACAAGACTCTACATTAGCTAGGCTGAAGCAATCCCCAAACAATTCTCACTTCCTAACAAGTAACATCTATGTATCCAAGAGCAAGGTAAAGCCAAGTAAGTTATTGGCCCAACCAGGTAGAAAGCTCAACCAGCCTTGAAGGCAGTGGTCTGACATTAGCAAGAAGGGTAACATACGAAGCCAGCTACAAGTGTCAGGCCAGGCCCCAAGCAGGCAGAACACAAACATGACAGGTGGACATCCACACACAGATCCCAACTACTACAATTCTCTCTAAACTTTATTGTTCACTCATGATATTTTAGGAGAGACTAAAGGGAGGTTGAGCAACTATTAGAACAGGGGAAGGACCTGATGTTTAAAGCTGAAACTTCTTTTCTAGCCTCAAAACTCTGGCCTAATCATGACTAGAGCTTAAGTCCAGGCCTTTATGAAACAACACTTATCTCCCCTTTCTACACCCCCTACCCCATGCAAAGTCTAAAACCAAAGTCTAATGTTTCCCACTGAACTCTTGTGTTCCTTATTCATTAGCTGAGTGATTTCTGCAGTCATTTAACCTCTCTGAGCCTCAGTTTCCCCATATGAAAAAGCGGGGTTAATAATTCCTAACCTGCCAACTGGAGAGAGTTAATGACTATCAAATGACATAATAATAATAGTGGTAAAAAGGGTTTTGACAACTACAATGCATATCGCAAATGTAAAGATTATCAGTATTTGTGCTGGGGACTTTTTTTTGGTCCAGACATGGGGTGAGTACAGCTAGGAACACTGGAAAATAATTGCAGGGCAATGCCAGCCAACCTATAAAGGGATTCCTTCAATTCACATCTGACAGGGCCATTTTAAACAGGGAACTACTTGGACAACAGGCAGCTACCCCCTAAACTTATAACTCCCTCCCAGATTCCTAACCAAAAAATTCCCTTTTCTGGGCTACTCAACAGCTAGAGGTTCCAGCGGAACTTGCCCAGAGAGGTCTCTAGTAGTTCTTTCAAGATTTCTTCAGTCTTGCCTCTTTCTGACAAAGGCTAGATCCCAGCACGGGGGGCGGGGTTGAGAACTGTTCCAATCCTCCCTGGAATAACAGTCCATATAGGGCAATCTCACACATGGTCTTTCCTAGCTCCATCCTTTGAATGGTTGCCTCTCTCCCAATCCCAGTCTTATAAATTTGTCACACCCACCTGAGTTCATAGGCTGGAGGGATGGTCACAGAGGGCATAAATGATCTGCGAAGTAGAAGCCCATCACTTTCCTTGCTCCAGAAGCCAAAGTTCACCATTATTCTTTTGGTTAAGGTCAGTTATCCACATCAACGTAAGAATAATACCCTGTGCATAACTCAGCAGTAGCAATCTAACCACTTTACTTTGGGTTTTTTTTTGGAAATATTTATGTAACTAACTATGTCTTGTTTGGACTATCAGAAGGGCCAAGGGAGTTTGCATTCCCTGGGCTCATATGGCTTAGGACAGGCAGTCCACACATAGCTAGGAGAAGAATGTTTTGTTATGGATAGTTGAGAGCCGATTATATTTCAATGCATCATTCGTCCCAAATGGTCTATAAATGATCCGTTCCACAGAAGTGAACTTTTCCTGATAACTGAGGCTTACCCTTTTAAGGATCATAATCATTCTTAATGGTGAGGTGAAAGTCTTTCATCCACTGAACACATTTTACTGCTTTTGTCAACAGAGGGTGTGAAAATATGATTTACGCTTCTCTAAGCACCTGAATCCTATATGCTTGATTTTCTATAGAACTAACACTCGAGGGCTTTTTTAATGTTATCTTATCCAAGTTTCCCACCAGCACTGAGGATTATCATCCCCACTTTACTGATGAAGAATGGGAGGTTAAGGGACTTCCAAAAGGTCACACAGCTAATATGTGTTGAAACACATATCTTCCTACAAGCCTGACCTACAATAAATTCCTGAAGATACTTTGGATCCAAGCCTTCTCAAGTAGCGCAAGAAATTCTTTAAAATGTCATTCCCTTTCCCTTTTTAGAGTCTGACCTCAGAGCCTTGCTCTCCCTGCCCCACAAGGATTCAGAAAGCTCCAATCACTCAATTTGCAGGCAGCTTCCTGTTTGTCTAAAGGGGAAGGAATAATGCCTGCAGTGGCCTGTAGTAGGCCTGGCCTAATCAAGGTCAACCTCTGGTGGCAGAGGCTCTAGGATTAAAGGCTGGGCAAGCATAAGCTCTGCTCCACCCACTGTGAAAGTCTGGGAACTAAGAAGACAAGAGAAGGGTGGGGCATGCCATGAGTGAGCAGAAGAGAGCCTGCATTTCTGGTAATCCTGCTTCTCCTTGCCTGGCCTGGCTTCTTCAACGTGATCAGTACCCTCAAGCTAGCAAGCTTCTAAGAGCAGGAGTGGCCACTGGGCTAGATTTTTTTTAATATACTGTGTACAGCTGACCCTTGAACAACATGGCTTTCAACTGTGCTGGTCCACTTATAAGCGAGTATTTTTCAATAAAAACGCACCACAGTACCACACAATCTGCAGGTGGCTGAACCTGTGGTTGGTTGGTTGAATATGTGGATGTAGAACCAGGGATATGGAAGGCCAACTGTAAAGTTATATGCAATTTCGACTGGCAGAACACGGTGGTGGTGGGGAGCCCATGACCTCCCTATTGTTCAAGGGTCACCTGTATTTATTTGCATTTCAAAAATCACTATCTTTCTCAGTTCTTCAACTGGATGCCTCAGCTATAGCTGAGCACTCTGCAAAATTCCACTTTTCTGCCACTTGGACAAGATCCCTGGTAAGTACGGGGTGAGGGGATTCTAATCCAGCTTCACTGCTCTTCTCTGGGGAAAACTGGAAAGGCATGTGCACACCAACAAAACACACACACACACACAGCTTCTTTCCTCAACCTCAGATAGCTATAGCAGCCAGAGGTCTTCTGAGGAACAGGGTTCTCAGTCAGGTACTGTTTGGAATCAAACTACCCCAAACTGGCAAAACCACAGAAGAGGGAGAGGGCCACGTTAAGCACAGAAAAGTGGTTTACCCTACCACCAATCACTCCACTCAGATCACTTAGGCATGGGTGAAATCACAGCAATCTCTAAAAGTGGGGCCTACTGAGCTTGAAAAGGGGAACAGCTTTCATCACCCTATCCTTCATCCCAACAGAAGGGTCCACAACTCCCTCCTTCTCCAGAAAGCCTTCTCTCTCAGGCAGGCAAGCCCTTACAATGTTCTCTTTATTTTCTATTCAATGAAGAATATGAGCCCTTTTCATTTGTGAAACGCTTTTAAGTGCTTTTAAGTGTTCCACCCACTTGATAATTTGATTATTAATGAGCCCATACAGATGTTAAAATCTGATTTGATATGAAAAGATGGCCACCACATAGTAAGTTTAAAAAAACAAGTTGCAGGACAGTATGGATTTGTATTATGTGTGTATTTAAAGTTATATGTGTATAAATGCATTTAAAAAGGAGTCTAAGTTCATATAACTAACTAGGTCACATAAATGTTGGTTCTCTCTGGAGAATAGAGTCAGGGCAGAAAACAGGGGATTTTGTATTTTTCAGTGTTGTTTTATTTCTCACAGCAAATACGTATTAGTTTCACAATGAAAAAACACAAATCAAAAATTGTAAAGTAAATAAAGTCTGGTTTTATTTAAGTCTGCCCTACCAAAAAGCACAGACTATGTCTGTTTCTATTCTTCGTACGGTGTCTAGCTCAGCACTATAAGAACAGATGGAAAAAGTCCTTTAAAGACTAGATAACCTTCAGAGGCTCTTGCTATTTTAGGCCACCCAACCCTATCTAGTAAGCCTAAACCTATACCTCCCAAATGCTGGCCACACCCCTCTCTCAGGGAATGTGTGGGAGGAAGAATACCTCCTATTGCTCCCCAAATTAGCCTACCTTGACTAAAACAGGCCCAAATCTGCAAAGATACACAGTCTGGGACCTAAGGCAGCCTGGGTGATGGTGGTGGCAGTGGTGGTGACAACAGCAGCAACAGCAGAACACGGCTGCTGGGTGCCCCAACATGATGATCTACAGCATTTCCCTGCTGTCCTTCCTGATCTGTGTCTGGCCCTACCCATCTCTAAGCAGAGGAGCTAACTCAATCCTTAAACCTTGGGAGCACAAACCTCTCAGGATTAGATTACACAATGCAGTCCTGCAATGCTGGCCATGCCACAATGAGCAGCACACATACAAAAAAGTAAAAATTTTTAAAAGCTGGGTAGTGCTTCAAATATGTACTCTAGGGCCAAACTCTGGGTTGCTTCACAAACGCAAATAGAAATGCTTGCACGGCTACCTGTTAAAATCCACTAAAAACTTTGATTTGAATATTCTCCCTTGGTGTGAACACTACTGCATTGTGTGAAGACATGGGAAAAGGGAATGGAAATTAGTTATGAACAAGCTGGTCACTCACACACAGGTAAACAGGTTCTTCAAGGTGCACAAGAGGGAAAACTCCTCCCCATTTCCTGGCACTACTTAGCTCCACTCTTCCAGGGCCCAGCTGGGTCCACATTAGGTAATTTCCAGTGGGCCCCTGAAATTGTTGTTTGGCCTTCTAGTAGACCTAGCCAAAGGAGTCTGTGCAAGACAATTCCAACTTGACAATAGTAGCTATTAATGTATTTATTCAACAAATATTTGCCGAGCACCTCCTCTATGCCAAGCACTTGTGCTAGGTACTGGGGATACAATGGGAAACTGTCCCTGTTCTCAAGAAGCTTACATTCTCAGTGGGCTAAGCTGATAGAATGAAAACAACACACTCCTGAGAGTCTTGGCTTAAAGACTTGCTTCTGCCCCTGACTGTCTACATGACCTTGAGCAAGTCTCTTCCCCTTGTTGTGTTTTATAGTTGACAAACAGATCTTCCATAGATTCAGGTAATTTGCTTCCTTTGTAAAACATAAAATTCTGGGGTGGATTCGGGGTTTTCAAATGGCCAGGACAGCAGCAAGAAGCCATGGGTAGTATGTGGAGAAAATAAAAGTCACACTAGATGGAGGAGAATCTCTATCCAAAGACCTTGAATGTTCCCCATGAGCTATTTGCCCAAGACAGGTGGGATGGGCAGGCCTTTGAAGAGCATATAGTCAGTGACAGACACAGAGTCCTGTCCTTCTAACAGTACATGGTTGGTTTGAGGCCAGAAGGCCTGAAAGGTGCCCAGTTTCACTGCAGCTTCTATAAATACTTCCACCTCCAGCTGAAGAGATGTTAGGAAACCCTCTACTCTAGTACCACTCATTTGTTGCTAAAGAGCTGAAGAGAAGGTGGTATCTCCCTCCCCAGCCACCTGTGGCCACTTTTTAGTAGGGCTGTGCTGGGGCCAGTTGGAGCCATGCTGCCCAGCTAAGTGGGGAGATGGGAACTTCCCTGCATACCTCCCACCAAAAGCATCAGGTTGTGGGGCACCTATGGGAATGCTTGCTCGGGGAAACTGTAGCATCTGACGTTATGGGCTCAGAAGCTTGATGAGCAACACACATAGAGCAGAACTTTAAAAGGCCAACTGGAACAAAAATTACGGGGTGTCATGGACCTACCCTCCCTCCCCTGTGCCCCACACCTCACAGAGCACTTCCAGGTGCATTAGTGCCCGAATCTTCACCATAACCCTAAGAAGTAGGGTGCTATTACTCTTTCCATTTTACAGATGGGAAATCGAGATCTGGAATGGTTTGAGAAGTCTGCTCTGGTGTGTCAAGGCCAGCAAGACTCTCTCTCAGGGCTCTCCACCCTATAGGTGCTAATGCATCTTCCCTTCTCCAATGTGTATTTTCTCTATTATCAGTACCTAGTATGTCCTACCAGGTGCTCATCCAACACTGTTGGATCCCTTGCATACATTACTGCTGCTTCCCCTTCTCCATGTCTGTCACTGACTATATGCTCTTCAAAGGCCTGCCCATCCCTAACCATCTCCACCTGAACAACAGCCCCTTCTTGAGGCAGGAGGAGTTAGAAACGTTCAAATCCACAAGTTCACTAAAGGAGAAAGCATGGGAGCCCAGGTGGCTTCAATACCACATGGTAAGTATCATAACAGAAATCCTCACAAGGTACAGTGGGCACACAGAAGATAGTACAACTAATACTACCTGGGAGTATTAAAGAAAGTATCCAGTGGAGGTGTCATGGAGTGGGGGGAGGTGAGGAAGAGACACTTGACATTTCAAGTTGAAAGAAAAAACATATGCTAAAGGTGAAAGATATAAGAGGTAAGGCTTACTTGCGGAAACTTAATCCCACAAAGCTACAGCACAGCGTACATGTGGGGCCAAGTGGGACCTGAGTCTGGAGAGAGAGCTAGGATGGAGCCAGGTATCAAAGGGCTCTCCATATATACCATGCTAAGGGGTTTAGATTTTCTCTTTTTCACATTCACTGCAGTGTTATAAATACTGGCAAATGCTGGAAGTAATCTAAATGACCGGCAAAAGGGGAATGGTTAGTAAATTATGACATAGTCATTGGATGGAATTTTGTAAAGGCATTAAAATGTTCATTTTTAAAAACTAAATAGCATTTACCTAAGTTTTTAGTGATATGTTAAATAGGGATAAAGAAGTAAGATTTTTTTTATGTACAATACGATTATACCATGGAAAACTAAGGTACATATATGAGATGTGATGAGAAATACACATAAACAATAACTGCTATGTTAAAATGGTGGACTTATGGAAGATGTCTCCCTCTATTTGCTAAACTCTGTCATATGCCATGTTGGGTTTTATAAAAAGGGGAAGTGTAAAAATAACCACTCTTCTTCTATTTGACTCCTCTTTCCTTCTCCCCTTCTCTCTCCTCTACTGGTTTCCCTACTCTCCCTCACCAATAGCATTTCTAATCTACCACCTGTGACTGGAATCCTTAACAACACATGTGAGGCCCCTAGGAAGGAAAGGCTGCCAGGAAGGTGGCTACTCCAAGCAGCAAGCTCCTGCATGGTCCAGAGGCCATTCCAGCTCAATGCTGGAGAAGAATCTTCCACCCAAAAGCATTGTCCAGCTTTACCCAACTAAGTCTTCTCTGATTAAACTGCCCTAGGAACTTATTCCCAAAGGAAAGAAGACAGACGCCAAGAAGACTTCTATCTTGCCCTCACTCCAGGAGGCTCAGGGCAGGTGAAGATCATGTTCATGGCCAACTCCTAGGTGGTTGATATACAGCCTGGGATCCTTGATTTCCAAGCAAGCACTGTACAAAATGTCAGTGAGGAGGAAGAAGAAGGGTGAAAACAGATCCAGCCAAGGGCACACCATCTCCAGGAACTAGCTTATGCCTCATCAGCCTATCACTCCCTCATGGGAAATTCAGAAATCCCTCCCCTTTCATCTACAGGTCTAACACCACAGGAAGCCATATTCACAAAATGCAGGATAAGTTGAAGGCTGAACACTAGGCCTATGGCAATCTCCCTCACTAGAAAGTTCTCCCCTTCACTCCACCCAAGACCACATCACCTAGCTCTCCCGATCCAAGGGCAACAAAGACAGCGGTGACTCCGACAGAAGAAGGGGAAGGGGAGCTTAGCAATTTAAGACTCAGCCAAAAGCAATTTCATAACCCTAAGGAGAGGTATGTTGTGGGGGAAGGGAGTAGAGGAAGTCAAATATCATTTGCATTTCAGTTTTGGTTTGTTTCTTGGTCTTCTCCTTCCCTACTGGAACAATGACCAATTCAAGGGTCTTCTATTCTTCCTGGAGTCACCAATGACCCAAAATAGCCAGCAACTGTACTCTGCAGGCTGAATTCCAAGGCCCCACCCCCAAGGCGCTCAGTTAACAGTTGTCTCTCCAAGCCAGGATACCCATGGCAAGCTCTGTGGTAGGTGGATCTAATATGCCTAAGGAGAACTCACTGAAATAGAGAGGGCTACTTACACATTGATAGCTGGGGGGGGGGGGGAATGACACTCCCAATACCATTCTAAAGAGGAAAGAGCAACTTCTCCAAATAGTCACTGTTATCTGTTCTGTTACACTCTTTCCAAGAACCTCTTACTATCTTCTTAAAGACTAGGCACAAATAATCAGAATGTCAGAAAAAGCCAATGTTCTCATTTTACAGGTATGAAAACTAAGGCCCATAAAAGTGACCTGCCCAAGGTCACACAGGCAGAGACTAAAAACCAAATATCCTGATTCAGTCTGTTATTCTTTTTGTTGTACCATTTCTACTCAAAAGCATTTTTAAAAAAAATTCCAGACAAGTGCTCCAAGCTGTGTCAAAAGCTGAGCTCTTCTAAGCTAGGGCTAGACAGCTCAGGACTGGAGATAAGAGGCAGAGGGACGCTGGACGCAGCCCACTCTGGAAAGTCAAGTGAGAAGCCTAGGCATACGAAAGGCACAAGTAAAGAACTCAGCAACTGGAAGGCTTTACTTACTCCAGAGGAGTAGTTTCAGATGCTGAGAGCCCAACCACGCCCCACCCCACCCCCACGCTCTGAGCCTTTCCAGGCCGAGCAAGACTACTCTTAGGCTATCAGAGATCTAAGTAAGAAGCTAGAGGGAGGTGACCAGGCAGGGTAAGGAGGGCAATGAGAGATAAGAAAGCAGGGTGGAGAAATCACAGTCATTCCAAAGCTCTCTCATCTTCCTCTCTCCTTTCTCACTGGCCCCCACCCTGGCCCCAACAAAGAGCCTCACCTCCTGCTCCAAACAAGCCTTAAAAAAGGAGAAAATAGAAGTTTGCAGATGGCACTATATAAACATGAGGAAGGTGTTCCCTGTACCAAAGAAGAACAAGGCACTAGTTGAGGTGGCAAAGGCATTTGAGGGGGGAAAATATAGCCAAATAAGGCATACTTGACTGGTAAGGAATCATCAGGAAAGGTTCCAGAAGCTGACGTCGCAGGGAGGAAGCCTTTAGTCATTGGTTTCCTCTGGCAACTGGCCTAAGGCCAGGCGGCAAACTCCCAACCTTAGGAAAATGCCCAGGCTATGGTAGAAAGAAAGGCAACTAAGGCTAAATTTTCCCCAGGCCCTCTTCAGGTCCTGCTGGAGCACCCCTCCAAGTACCAGCAAAGAGGTGTAGTATAACCCTGAAGCAAAGTGGCAGATGTCCTCACCAAGCATATGCTAGATCGGCCAAGGCCCAGGTGCCAAGAAGAGTTAAGGAACCTGAGGAAAAGGGCTCTGCTCCAGTTATATATTTCTGATATTGTTGATATATTTTCAAGTTAGAGAAAAGAAAAATTCAAACACAAAATGTTAAGTGACTTTTGCTCTCAACAAGGGAACTTCTATGGGTTAGTCAATCTCCCAGGAGTTAGTCAATCTGCAAGGATAATTGGAGAGAGGTTTAGCTCACTTAAAACCCTTGAAGATAGCAAACATTTGTACACCTTAACTAAAGACCCCCAAATTGGCTATTACCTTGACCCCCACCCTCCAACTGCATACCACAGATTAGTCAACCCCAGTTAAAGATTACAACAGGTATACAACAGGTATACAGGTATACTCTTGGTATACTTCATCTAACCTTCAGGCTGAGATTTCTGATAAAGGACAGGGGTGTGGGAAGGGTGAGGGGCAGATTAGACCAAGACAGTGAGATCAGGAACCTTATCTAAATGTACTTCAGTGGAGAAAAACGAGCCTTGACCTTTCCCAGGTATTTAAGGGAGGCCAGGACTAAAGATAGGGAAGGAAATGCTGACCAAGCCCAATAGGTATGCCTTATTCCCCCTCCTATCTGCCAAATAAATATCCAGGAAAGGATTTCTCAGGATTATACTTTGTTACGTATGACCAAATGCCCACATCTCAACTTTTCTCTCATTAGACCTGGATTGATACCCTGGCCACACAAAATATCTACCAAATTCCCACAGAGAAGGGTCACCAGGGACAGGAAGAAACTTCAACCTTTAAAGTCACCTATCACAGGAGCTACCTGGCAAAGCATTACTACTAAGCAAACACAGTGGTAGGTCACCATACCAGTGGCCTAGGAGCTAACTCAACACTTACCTTATGCCACAACAAGCCCACTGAAAGGAGCATCAAATCTGGTTCTGTCATCAGGCACAGCCGAAGAGCTGTGCTTTGAAAGTTACCCAAAAGTTCTTTCTTCAAGTTTAAGGCCCAGATGCTCCAGCTGGGTCCTGGCCAGAAAATGCCACATTCTTCAACCTATCACAATCACACACGAAGAAATCCTCCCCTCATTTCCATCCTTTCTCAAATACCTATCTCATAGCAAAGCCACTGAGAGAACTAAAAGCTGGTTTTAGGCTGCTGACCTAAAGAGAGTAATCACTAAGCTCTATTCCTTGGTTTAGCTCACATGGAAACATGAAGGAAGGAGCTGCTCACATACCCACTTGGGCAACAAAGACAACAAAATTTGTTTTAGTTAATTCACTGGATTCTGGAAAACCCAAGGTAGAGTCTCCCCCCAACAAACCCCTTCAGAAGGGGTTTGCCAGTTGAGACAGGACTGTTGGCTCCAACTGACCCTATAAAAAGCAACTTGGTCTATGCTGACATGTACTCTGTGGCTTGTACAATCCACAATCCCTTGAAACAATCAGCACATCAAGCCTTCCTTCATTTCAGACAAACTCATTTCAAGAGAACACTGGCCTAGGGCCACTTGGTTTACACCCACATACCAAAACTACATCACTGTCCCACCCAGAAAAGCCACTGCCCCCAAGTGTACACATCCTCTAAAGCCCTGTTCATGTCCCAATAAACTCCCTTCTTCTCAAAATCTATAGAAAATGTCATGTACACACTTTTGTCAAACTGTTTTTAAGTGAGTTAGCCCTAAATCTCCAGTTAAATAGGAGATCGATGAAGGCAGCAATTGTACCCTCCATTCATATATTTGTATCCCTTATAGTAAATAGTACCTAGTAACCACTCAAATAACAGTGAGAATGCAGCTGCCTGCCTTCATTCTTACCATCCTACCTAGCACAGGGTTGGGCATATAGTAGTTCCATAAATAATAATAACTAACATTTGCATAGCACTGATTAGATAAATGCTAGGCACAGTTCTAAGCACTTTATAGGAATTGCCCTGTTTAATCCTTACAACAACCCTACGAGATAGGTACTACCATTATCTTCACTTTACAGTTGAGGAAAATGAAGCACATAAGTTAAGTAACTTGCCCAAGGCTACAAAACTAGTTGGTCATAGAGCTGGAATTTGAATCCAAGCAGTCTGGTTCTAGAGTTTGTGCTTTTCACCAGTACTCTATGTTCCCTTTCAATAAAGGCCTAAAAAGTCCTTTTTTTGGCTAGCTATCTTCATCGGCATTGGCCTACAAAATCTAAAGGTGAGTAGTGAGGGTTGAGGCCAGGACACTCCAGTCTGTATTCAAATGGTTGCAAAGCAGAAAATATTGTCGCCAAAGTGTAAGAAAGTACCATAATATTCTCCTAACTCAAGGAACAAGACAAGCTGGAGCACTGAGTCAGAATACAAAGAGGTCAGAGCTCAAAATTTTAAATGGCAAAGAGAAAGTGGGGAACTTGGGTGAGGGGCAGGCAGGAAGAGAAAAAAGTCATTTTGAGGCCCCAGAAGAAGTGAGTCACCCACTGACTGAAACTTGCTACAGCAGAAGCTATTTAGGGGAACTCCACTGTGGCCATATTGTTAATGTAATCACCACAGAGCCAATTCTCTGGACGTCTGTGTCCCATGGGTGAAAAGAGTCATCCTTCCAAGTCAGGCAAGTCCAGTGAGAGACCACTAACTTGGGAATCAGGAAAGCCAAGTTCTCCTTTCAAAACTGTTACCAAGGGACTTCCCTGGTGGCACAGTGGTTAAGAATCCACCTGCCAATGCAGGGCACATGGGTTCCAGCCCTGGTCCGGGAAGATCCCACATGCCATGGAGCAACTAAGCCCGTGTGCCACAACTACTGAGCACGCGTGCCACAACTACTGAAGCCCACGTGCCTAGAGCCCATGCTCCGCAACAAGAGAAGCCACCGCAATGAGAAGCCCGCGCACCGCAATGAAGAGTAGCCCCCGCTCACCGCAACTAGAGAAAGCCCGTGCGCAGCAACAAAGACCCAACACAGCCATAAATTAATTAATTAATTGATAAGGATAATCATAGCTATCATAAAAAAAAAACAACTGTTACCAACTTCATGTGATCCTGAACAAGCTGGCTAACCTTTCCAGGTATGAATATGGAAAAGAAATAACTCTACTCAATAAAGACTCTTACTGGGACTTCCCTGGTGGTCCAGTGGTTAAGAATCTGCCTTCTAACGCAGGGAACGTGTGTTTGATCCCTGGTCGGGGAATTAAGATGCCACATGCTGCAGGGCAACTAAGCCCGCACACTGCAACTACTGAGCCTGCGCGCTCTGGAGCCCATGTGCCACAACTAGAGAGAAGCCCACGCTCTGCAACAAAGAGCTCACGCGCTGCAACAAAAGATCCTGCATGCCGCAACTAAGAGCCGACGCAGCCAATAAATAAATAAATAAATAAATATATATATATATATTTTTTTTTTTAAATAAAGACTCTTAAAACTGTGAAGTCTAGCCTCAAGCAGGAAAACATAGCTAGTCTCCTCTCCTTACCTCCCTTCAGTGCACATATCTACTTTCCACCACACTTTACAGCCAAAGCAAAACACTTACCTTCCTGGGAAGTGCTACAAAGAATCCCAAAAGCAAGGTCAGAGCCTGAACCATCTCAATTATCTCCATACAAAGTAACTTTTGAGATGAGCTCTACATACTCAAAACCACTGCTCTTCCCAGAACCATTTTAACACTATGGTCAAGTCACCCACAGCACAAAGGGAGAAAACACTGAGCACACTGCAGGAAGTGCCATTTAAAAGGCAGGCATTCGGGGCTTCCCTGGTGGCGCAGTGGTTGAGAATCCGCCTGCTAATGCAGAGGACATGGGTTCGAGCCCTGGTCTGGGAGGATCCCACATGCCGCGGAGCAACTACTGAGCCCGTGAGCCACAACTACTGAGCCTGCGCGTCTGGAGCCTGTGCTCCCCAATGGGAGAGGCCGCGACAGTGAGAGGCCCACGCACCGCGATGAAGAGTGGCCCCCGCTCGCCACAACTGGAGAAAGCCCTCGCACAGAAGCGAAGACCCAACACAGCCAAAAATAAATAAATTAATTAATTAAAAAAAAAAAAAAAAAGGCAGGCATTCAAAATTCCTCCCCTAATCTGGGATCAGGCAGGTTGGATTTTAGTCATAGCCTTATTACCAGTTCATTCAAATCACTTCTGTTTCTTGGGCTTTGGTATCCCCAACTAAAATATAAACTAAACTTAAACTACAAAGTTTAAGGCCAGCTCGTTTGTTCTGTGATTCAAAACACTCCTGTGAGAAACCCAGACCACTCAGAACAATCAGCTAAAAGGGAAGCTTAAGGCCAAGGAAGCTCTTGGTCATCGTAAATACAGATGCATTTGAAATGCTGCACCCCACAACAGCCAGCCTTCAGCTCATTGGTGATAGATACCTTAGGAGGTCGGTTTATGCCCACCAGCTCCTCACTGTCTACCAGTGTATCTAACTACCACACTCAACAGGTTAAAAGTAAACTTGAAATATAACTCAGTAGCTTCCTGGCCTCTCAGCAGAACTACAGGAGGCAGGGGGTGGGGGCGGGCCTATGCTAGACAGGCAAGGAGAAGAAAGGGGGGGGGGAAACCCATGAGGTTTTCTGAGTGTTTGTCTGAGGCTCTTCAGTCAACCCACAGTCTTCACAATATAGTCTCAGTTGGTTACTTTCTTGTTCCTCATACATAGCCCATAGACATAGGCCATAGTCCGTAGCCTCAAGAGGAAACGGCCAAGAACACTCATGCCAGTGTTCCTGCCAGAGCTACTAATGAGACAAACCAATTCCCAAGCTAGAAACTCTCTATTCTGAACCCAGTACCCAGGAAGAAACAGCACTCCAGAGGTGTAGGGGGACAAGAAGATACATTTTAGCAAGTGCTGTTGAACTTTGTATTCTCAGCATAGCCTAGCACACTGCCTGGTACAAAGAAGGCACTCAAATGTTAAGGGAAGGATGTCTGAAGGAACAGACGTACAAATGGGAGGCTTGAGGCTGTACCATCAAGGCTTTCAAGAACATCAGTACCGGAAGGGTCCCTAGAATGTACCTATTACTAGTACAGTTCTCTCATGACAAGCTGGAGAGATTGAGGGCCTGAAGAAAGACCTTGCCTAAAGGCCCACTTCATTTGGATCACTTTACTGAGGACAGGGAAGATGTTCTTCTTACATGGAAAGAGGAGAAGAAAAATTATCAGATCAGTGTTACCTGCCATTTCCCAACACCCACCTACCAAATCAATGGAGTCCTGAGCTAACCCTCCAAGTGACTGCTCCTGCACCACAAATCAGAACCTGGAATTGAAAAGTTTTTCAGCTCTATCAAGCATTAAATAGGAGGAGGGATGAACAGCAAAACCAGTCAATCATGACAAGACCACCTCCTTCACTTGACCAACAGACTGCCCCAAAAGAAACTACCTTTGTCCCGTTTTTTCTTCAGGGGAAGAAGAGTAGAGTGGGGTAGCAGGGAGAAAATATCATGAGTTAGGAAAGATATACATGATAAACTCAGTTCTTTCTTTGAAAGATCAGAAGCAGACTGTTCCCAACCTGTAATGATGCCAATTTTCAGTAACTCTAGCCATGAAAGACCCAATCCTAGTAGTGTTGGTAGCCAGATATTCTCCCTTCTGGGGACCTTGAGTTTTGAAATTCCAGTGACGGGGATTCCCAGGAAGATACAAAGGGACCTAGATATCCTGTTGCCAAGTAACACTGTTAGAAAAGATTTCAGAATAAATGTAGCTGTCAACTCATCTCATCCCTCTAGACAGAATTGGAATTGGAGTCAGGGAAATAGACCAGATGACCTCTAAATGTCCCTTCCAGCTCCACCATTCAGTAAAGCAATCTCCTGAGAGAAGGAAGAAAGAGAAAAGTAAGAAGAACACCTTCAAGGGCTTCCCTGGTGGCACAGTGGTTGGTAGTCCGCCTGCCAATGCAGGGGACACGGGTTTGAGCCCTGGTCCGGGAAGATCCCACATGCCGCGGAGCAACTAAGCCTATGGGCCACAACTACTGAGCCTGCGCTCTAGAGCCCATGAGCCACAACTACTGGACCCACGCACCACAACTACTAAAGCCCGTGAGCCTAGAGCCCGTGCTCTGCAACAAGAGAAGACCCCAAATGAGAAGCCCGCACACCGCAACAAAGAATAGCCCCCGCTCGCCGCAACTAGAGAAAGCCTGCATGCAGCAACGAACACCCAACGCAGCCAAAAATAAATAAATAAAATAAATAAAATTTTTTTAAAAGTTTAAAAAAAAAAAGAACACCCTTAAAACAAGCTATTGTTACAGGCAGCTAGATAATAATGAAGAGTTAGCAGACTTGTGATCAATACCATCTCCGTCACCCACTCATAGAGCAACCTTCCCTTCTCCAAGCCTAACATGATAGAGTATAGATTAGTTGGTACCTTCGAGGGTCCCACAAAGGCTCTCTTGCCACACTAGCCCCTCTCTGCCCAGAGAGCTATTCAAGGAGAAGCCTAAAGGAAATCCCCAAGATGGTTCCTGCTCTATCATCTAAACTTTCACAGAGGGCCAAGTGAACTGGAGAACCGAAGAAGTGGACAAATGCAGGATCCAAAGAGTCAGTCTCTCTCACATAACCTCCATTCCTGATCCTTTGTCCACCCCTGAAGTCTACAGGCAGGGAAGGGTTAAGAGACTGATATTCTGCCTCCTATTCAGCAAGTACCACTTTAGTGCCACTCGAGTGGCTCAAGTAATGCTAGGAATGGCAGGAGAATAAACAGTCCACACAGCCCCTGTTAAAGTTTAGCTGAATGCAGACCCAGAAGCCTTCAAATACTTCAAGGAGCTGGACTCCTTACATCTGCTCACATGGATGGTCCCATCAATGACCATTTGATCACCTTTCCCCTGACCTGTTGAGCTAGAGCTAAAAACTCAGCAAACTGAAGAGGTTTTACCAAGACTGATCCTCTAACTAAGTCCCAGATTCAAATCCTAGCTTCACTACTGACTTGCTGCATCATTCTAGGTCAGTCCCTCCTATCTGTGGGTCTCAGTTTCGCCATCTATACAATGAGAACAATTGGACTTGACAATTGTGAAGAGCCTTTTCAACTCTAGTAAACCAAAAACTCAAGAACACCTTGAAAATTCAAAACAATCACTTTTCAGGGAATCCAAGAGTCCCAAAGACTTTGTGATCTAAAAAAGTTAAAGAGGGTAGGGAGGGGAAAAAACTTTTTTTTTTTTTTTTTTACAACTGTCTTATCATCACCACAAAGTATAGACAGTAGTTAATAAACTTCTTCATTCTGGCTACTAAAGCAGACTCAGGAAACTGGCAAGTAGAAGCACAGAATCCAAGAATTGGTTGGGGGGACAGGCGTGTAGAGGGGCATGTTTTAACAGATTTAAAGGGAGCTGGGTGACTAAGGGAGAAAATTGGCTGTAAAAGTGAAACTAACCCTAGACAGACTGTAGACATCGTTCATATGAATGAATGGATTTGATTTTTCCACTACCTTCCCTATCTGTCATACTCCAGAAATAGCCTAAAGCACACTAGTGAAGAAGGAATGGAGAATAAGGAATTTTTTCCCTTCATTAAAGTTACTAGCTGGTATGCAGTGAACTAGAGTGTGCCCCTGGATGCCTCAGCATTGGGATAAGGAATGAGAAAAGTAACATGAGGCACTTTGTGACACCTCAAACTCTCACCAGGAGACCAAACAAATGCCAACCTTGGTTACTTTGCCCAAATCATCCACTTCCTTTTATCTGAGGACCAGAAAGTCCTGAGAATAGGGGGCAATTTGCTTTGAGCAAGAGAAGGGGCTCAACTTCAAAAATCCTTCACTGAGTGAGAACAGAGGGTCAATGGGATGAGCATCAAAAAGCACGGACCGCGATCTTGGTTCTGTCACCATGTGCCCTTAGGTGGTAAGTCCTTTCCTGTTAGGCCTAAATATCCTCATTAGTTGAGAGAGAGAGAGAGAGATACTAGATAGTGTCTGAGATTCCTTTCAGGTTAAGATTCTATGGTCTTAACAGGCATGATATAGTTGTTTCTCCTAAAAGTTGACCATTTCTTATTTGGGACAGGTCCCATTGCCCAGGTGGGCGTCGCCCAGGTGGGCTCAGGAATTTTGTAACCATCCCAACATGGTGGGGAGGGCGATTAAGAGTCGGGTAGGGGGTGTAACGCTGAAACTTTTTCAGGCAGGGTCGTCCTTTGTCCTTGAAGCACCATTGTCCTTGGAGCACCACAATTCCTTGAGCCAAACAGCATAGGAAATTCTCCAAAGCTGCCAGTCTATCAAAATTCAGCCCTCTCCTTCCAACATGATTCAAGTTTCAGTCAATCTGCATAAAACTACTTTCAGTATTCAGGTACTTTCAGTACCCTAGGCCTGACCTCAAACAGCTCATACTCCAATCTCTCCACAGCAGGAAAAAGATCACCATGCTGTCTTCTTTGCCACTTTTGACTGAGATAGGATGGTTTAGATAACTTTGAAATAATTTCCAGGCCCATTAAGTTGCATTTAAATGAGAGATATCTCAGGATTGAGGATGAGAGATGTCACTAAAGAAAAGCGGTTGTGGGGCACAGTCTATTCCCAGAGATCCACCCACCTATTTAGGCAAAGCCACATCTGAAGAGAAGTCGAAGAGTCAACCACAGAGAGATAAAACCAAAGAGAGGCTCCTGGAAGGATTTTTATAATCCTCTGTGATAGCGGAGACTGCCCTCCCCCCTTTTCAAAACCATTCTGTCTCACTTTGTGTGTATGTGGGGTGGGGGGGGGGGTGTGGGGGGGAGTGTGGAAAAGCCCCATGTCATAAAACCATTAGCAACTGAAAAGAGAGAGATGGTAGAAGTACACACTTGTTAAAAACTTGGTGTTTTTGAAGGACAGGTTCTGGAAAGGCAACAATGACTTCGCAATAAGGCTGGAACACAGCAACGTGGCAACTAAATCTCAGCACACACCAAAAGAACTGGGCCCCCCACTCCTCTCTTTCAGGGACCCTCAGTCCTTCTCAAGGCTACTAGTCACTATCTCAGCTCTACAAGGCTCAGGCAGTCCTAGGAAGAGGGGTCTGGGATAACTGCATAGCCTAAGCCAGTGCAACAAGTTGCCTGGCCTAAGGGACTCAAGCCAGGGTGGTCACCCAGCCTTCCTGAGCAAGGGAAGGGCCTCAGCAGCCATTTGGCATGACTTGCACAAAAGCAAGCAGGGCTCATTATTCAGGCACACCCCTCCCCCCTCCCTCCTGGGCATCCGGCCCTCCCCTAGGCCCCACTCCCAAGAGGCTTCTTCTCTTCTCAAAACAGCCAGTAGGGTGGAGACCAGATCCTTAGAAGCTACCACCACCCTAGAAAGGTGTGGCCCCACAGGCGAGTCCACACCTCACAGAATAGTACGGAGTGGATAGGAGGAAATAGAGAGCCAGTAAGTAATGGGAAAGGCAGGGATTTGGCGAGTGGAGAGGAGGAAGAAACCAGTCTTCTTCTCCCCGACCCGCCCCCCAACCGCGCGCGTCCAGCCGCCCCCCCACCGCGCGCGTCCAGCCCGCCCCGCCCGCAAAGTCTTCTTGCCTCCCTTCAGACTGGTGCCTAGTGAAGTGTTAGCGCTCCCGGGTAAGAGCAAGCGGCCTCGATGAGTCTGTCCACAACTCTCTCCTCCCCTCCTAGTGGGAAACAGCTGAAGCCGCCTGGGGAGGCTGTGGGAAAGGTGAGTGGGGGTACGGGATCCGCCCTGAGCAGCTCCCACCCTCCTCCTTGCTTCTCGGTTCCCATGGCCCCTCCTGGTCAGTGGCAGCCTCGCCCCATAAAAGCGCCAATTACTGGACTGGGGTAAGTGTCCTCCTCCGAACCAGAGTCCTCTCCCCTGCGCCCAGGGCCCGTCAGGGGTAAAAGGAGACCTTGGGCCCCCAAGGAAGCCTTCCCTACTGTGGCAATCCAAACACAAGGAACTAGAATCTGCGAAAGAAACCGGCCAGCCCGGCCCACACTTCTATCCCTGGACCCCTTTACCCGCGAGAGCGCGCCAGACCCGGACTCCACTGCCGCCCCTCCCCACGCCTGGCCTCGGCGGAAGGCGCGGCATCGCGAGCGGACGCGCGGCTGCCCAAGCCCCCGGCCATCGGCGAGGGGCTACGAGGGTCCGCAAGAACCCCGGGGGTCGGAAGCGCCCATCCTCGGCACTCACCGTCTTGGGCATGGTGGCGGAAAAGGCGGCGGAGTTGGTGAAGTTTGGCTGGGAGCTGTCGGACGGCGCTGAGAACGCAGTACACACGGCTCGCACTCCGGAGACTGGGGGTTCGGATTGGGTCTCTCGCCAGCGTCGGGGCGACTGCTCCGCTTCCTGCTAACGGGCCACGACTTCACAAACCCCACCCAGGAAAGAGCCGCCCCCGTCGCACCGCCCGCTCCTTTATGTGACCCGGCTTCCGCACCGCTCCCCGCCCTCGCGCCCGCCTTCTAGCCTGCCGCCGGCCTCGCCCCGCCCAGCTCATCCCTGCCCTGCCCTGCCCTGCCTGGCCACACCAGCTAATTGCGGGCCAGGCTGGGCCTGGGCGCCCCGGTGGGGGCTCCCACCCCTCACCTGGGCCTGCCCGCCCCTCTCCCACCCCCTTCACGGCCCCTGGCCCTCAGCATCCGGGCCATTCGGCCCCACCCCCAAGTAGGGCTGGGCCCTAGGCCGCACCCTGGAAAGAGGCTTACAGCCCTGACTGCAACTTTCCACTAATGGGGAGCTCACTACCTGTCAAAACTCTCCGTTCCTACTCAAGACGGCTCTGACTCTCAGAAAGTTCTTCCCGTGTGTGTCTGAACTCCTCTGTGGCTCCGCCTATGGATCTCAGTTCTGCTCCCTGAGACAACACAAATCCCCTGCTGTCCCTAACTCCTCAGAAGTCTGAAGATCCCATATCCCCCTGAAACTTCTTTTCTCTTGGCTAAACTGCCTCAGCTTCTACAACACTTCATCGATTCTCTTCTGTAGGATTCTATATCGCTTTTCCCATCATATTTCATCCCCATCCTTGCTCAATCCTCATTTTTATCAGAATTGGGCTCCTTTTTCCCATATCTGTCTCTATTCACTTTCCTTCCTACCAATCCCAGTCTCCACCTTATTCAAATCCTGATCCTATAGCCCCTCCAACACATTCACTGATACCTGATTCACTGTCTGATAATTCCCCCAGGTTAGATGCACCCCCAGTCCACTCCTTTGAGATATGTCTGCCAGCACCCTTTCTGCTTCTTGTCAAGGTCACAGAATCCCAGGATAGAGGTGCTCTAGACTGTAACAGTCATCTAGTTAAGTCTGAGCTTTAGTTTGAAAGTGACGGACCATAGTTCTTTTTTCTACTATCCACTGGTAATTGTGCGGAGGCATGGTCTGAGTATTCTTTGTGAGGTAGGGTAACACATACCTCAGGGATGATGAGCCAGCTTGGGGCAGTGAAAAGGATATTTGAGAGGGATTGTCGGGACACCTGGACTTTAGTCATAGCTTTGCCATTAACTCACTCTCTGATCACTGTGTAGCCTTGGGTAAGTCCCTTCCCCACTCTGGGCTTGAGTTTCCCCTTCTGTAACAAGAAAGGGCTGAACTCCTGGGCTTCCAAGGTCCTTTCCCACTCTGACATTATAAAAGGATAACAAAGGAAGTAGACTTCCTAGGACAATAGATGAGTCTAGCAGGGTTGCATAAAGACTGGCCTTGCATTTGCTCTCAGGAATCAGCAGTCCTATTCTCTACTCCTCTGCTTTCCCAGCTCAACAGGGTCCACGCATCAATGTGCCTCAGCTTCTCTCACTGCTGTCAAAATCCATTGATATGTGCTAGGGAAAACAAAGTTCCCTGCCCAGATCATTTTCTGGAGCTGAGCAGTTGACCCAAGAAAGAGCAGCACTCCCCAGAAAGCCTCAGCAGCATGGGTAGCAATGGCATCAATCACATTCCTTGACATTGTCACTGCCCTTTTCTCCCAGGAGTTCAAGGAACTCACTGATTCCCTCATTCATATTCTAGAGCTCACAGGGGCCTGGAACTAGGCGAAGTGCCTAAAGCCGGAGGAGAAATTGATTGGAAACTCCAACTTTCATTATCCATCCTGGAAAGTGGAAACCCCCTGTGTGTCATTCCCCACATCCCATGCCAACACACCCCCTGCTCCAAACACACACACATAAGAGACCTGATTAGGGAGTGTCAAGCATCTGAACACAGTATTAAAAGGGAAAAGAGACACAGGAGTTCAAGTGAGGGAAGGGAAGTCAAAGGGTAGGGAAGAAAGGAGATTGATGGAAAGAGGGGCTGAGAGAGGAGGTGGTTAGCCCCCTGGGGAGAAGGGTGGGGAAATGGGAGGAGACTGTTTAGTCTAGCCCCCATTCAGGTCAAGGGAACTGAGGATCCAAAAGAGGGAAGAACTTACTCAAGATCGGGCAACTAGTGTGGAGAATGGATTCAGGGGTAATAAAGAAGACAGAGCTCAGTTAAGCTGTTTCCGTAATACAAGCAAGAATTTTTGAAGGCTAGAATCAGAGGAGTAGTGCTGCCGCCACTTCACCAGACTGAAGTTTGTTATGGTGATTATAGTCAAGCAGCTGGACATTGCTTGAAGGTTAGACTTGAAACCTCCTGGCTAGGAGGGACCCATATTTGATATCTCCATGTCTCCAAAGCAGAGCAGAGGCAGCTGAGGTGCTCTCTTGTTCTTCAAGATGGCCAGGGAAACACACCTTTGTTTTTACCTCTTTGTAAAATATTTCATGCCTATATGGCCAGAACTAATCTCCCCCACCCACCCCACACCCTACCATGATCCCATGTGAATTGAGTTAGCTCAATCTTCTTGGGGCCAGAGTAATCCCGATACTTACCTTTAGATATGATGAGGTTTATGAGAGTGTTTGTAGAGAGAAGACATGGGAGTAAGGGCTAAACATCCCCACACATGTTGGCTGGGTGAGGGAAGTAAGAGGTATGAAGATACTTGCGTTTTTAGAAGAGCTGAATTCAAAGTTCAAGGAGGAACAGGCAAGTATTTTTCAAGCAGTAAATCTAGGTGAGGGGCAGTGCAAGGACATTCTGAAGCTGGAGTCCAAAGAAGCTGGGGTGGAGGTGGGGATCTGAATCCGGGGGTAGGAGATACAAAAGGAGAAATCTGACCTGTGCTTTAGGGCCATACATAGGGTCAAGTGGACAGGCTCAGGATTACTCGGAGGCTGGGACTGTTCCAGAGCTGCCCCAAGTCTGGATGTCAGAGTCAAGGAAATGGCAAGCAGGAACTGCGTAAGGCTGATTTATGTGAAAGCCTATGCCAAGCTCAAGAGAGAAATGAGATTGGACTTGTAATCACCTCCCACTCAAGATATAAGCTCACTGCAGTAAAGAAGCTTCTGCATTCTAAATGGTATTCCTCTTTCAGAGGACACAATAGTGCAGGAGAGGCAATATCAGAGAGGAACCGGGTAGGGTGCAGTCCTGAATCCCAGGAATACTTTGACTAAAGAAGCATTCCTCCTCAATCCATTGGATGGTAACAGTTAAAAGTTCCCCTTCACTCAGAACTTTCTGAGGGCTGCTTTTCATTTTCATCATTGTTAGAAAGTCCTTCTATACATCTAAATTAGATCTCTTCTGCTTCACTCCACACAATTGCTCTTGGCTGATGCTTGGGTAAGGAATTAACTAAGCCTCTAAGTTGCTCTTCTCCTTCATTCATAGAAGAGAAATGTAGCAGAGAGGTGAGGAGAAACATAAGCTTAAGGCTATGCACTCAGAGTCCTTCTCTCTCTCTCTTAATTTCCCTGGATCAGCAGCCCAAGCACTAGGCTAGCTGTGCTCTTTACACAAACAAGAAAATAAGCAGAAGAATATACTCTTGTCTCCCCAAAGGGAAGAGGTCCTCTTGGTATAATATGGCTGAGAGTAAAAACTGCAGCAGTAGAGAAGTCTTGCTTTTAACCATCCTCAATCTTCTACCTACTTCTTGGAAACAAAAGCTAGGGTTTGGTTTAAAGAAGAGAAGATAACATTAATGAGGCACTTATCGTGTGCTGAGCAGTGGGGAGGCCATTTCAATACCTAACAAGAACCTTTAAGGGTAGAAATGAGGAAATTGAGAGTCTAAGGAGTTATCTAAAAGTCACACAATTTGTTGATGGTGGGACTGGGATTTGGGCCCAGGTCCTGTGAGTCCAAGGTCCACCTTCTTTCTACCAGCCTGACCTGTGACCTTCTCAGTCCCTAGCTGTGACCAGGCAAACCCGAGGAAGGAGATGGATTTTAAGATTCATATCACCCCTGCACCTCAGTGGTCAGACTAGACAGCTTGAGAGAGCGGGTGGGTAATAATAAACAGTGGTAATATGGCATCTTGCCAATATAAAGTGCCTGGGAATATCTATTATTAATCATACAAATGGACCACGGTGAGAGGGAAGAGAGTTTCTCTCTGGCTTTTCCTCTTAGTAGTAAGGCTGGAAGCTCTTTGAGAGCTTCCCCCAGCCAGCCAATATCAATTCAGTTTGAGCCAGTGCCATCTTGGAATATGAAATTAGCCCTGCAGAGAGGGTCTCCCAGTGGAGTCACTAGCTCCCAGCCCTACCCCCAGCAGCCAGTGACCAGCAACCACACCTATGTGTCCGGTCTGCCTATGGGGCCCAGAGAGAAAACAGCCCGCTGAGCACATGGCCCTTCCTTCTGTGAACAACCCACAATTCAAACTCGATACACTTAGAAGGAAACTATCCATCTGTCCATCCTACCCATGCCTCCAGCAGTGACCAGATGCCTGCTGGGTGCCCGGTTCTATGTGAGGCTCTGCAAGGGGTACTCACCCTCTTCCTCCCCAGGAGCTCTCCTTCCCAACCACTCTGTGTTTGTTGGTGGTTTTGCTGTTAGCGCCGTCCTTTGTGTGCAAGATGTCATCATCTTTTTTTTTTTTATTTTAATTAATTAATTTATTTATTTATTTTTGGCTGTGTTGGGTCCTCGCTTCTGTGCGAGGGCTTTCTCCAGCCGCGGCAAGCGGGGGCCACTCTTCATCACGGTGCGCGGGCCTCTCACTATCGCGGCCCCTCCCGCTGCGGAGCACAGGCTCCAGACGCGCAGGCTCAGCAGTTGTGGCTCACGGGCCAGGTTGCTCCGCGGCATGTGGGATCCCCCCAGACCAGGGCTCGAACCTGTGTCCCCCGCACCGGCAGGCGGACTCTCAACCACTGCGCCACCAGGGAAGCCCGATGGCATCATCTTTAACTCTCCTCTGCCTTCCCCCTACCATCTGATCACCAAGCCCTGCTCTCTGTCTGTCTGTCCTTCACAGTTTCTCTCCCTCCCATCTCTGCTGCCAGTGCCCTAGGTCAGCCCTCACCGACTCTCCCTGGTCTCCCTGACTCTAGGCTGCCCCACCCAGGCCATCCTCCACATGGTCACCATGGTGATCTTCAGACATGCAGCCTTCACCTGTGCTCAAACACGTCAGATGACCCCCTCCACCCAACACACACACACTTAACCTTTGCAGGCTTCTCTTGCTCCCACAGCTCCTCAGCACAGCCCTTCCCCTCGAGCCAGGCTACTCTCACCGCATGCACACAGCCCGGTGTGCTCGCTCTTGTCTCTGCACAAAGCCTTCCCTTGATCTCTCCTGCCCTCCTTGTGCTCTCTGCCTCCCCCCAGCTCCTGTAGTGCCCAGGTCTGCAGTGCTCATCTGGCCTCCCTCCCACATTCTGCTTTGTCTTGTCAGCTGCTGCTTTTTTTTATCTTTTCCTCCATTCCAGGCTGGGCTGTAGTTGCCCCCCAGAAGGGATCACACTTTGTGTTCCATGCAGAAGGAGCACAGCACACTTCCAGGCATATCTTTGGAGCTCAGGATAAATTGCTCAGCTAAAGAGAGGGATCTGCTATTCTCATGTCCAACCCTAGAGACCTATCAACTGGTATTATGTCCAGATTCTCTGAAGGCCCAAGTTCCCCCTTACACTGCCTCAAACTCTCCTGTTAGGAGACAAGACCAATGAATAGAGCCTTCTATTCCTATCTCATTACTCCTCCCCCCATTCACAGCTCTATTTGTGGGGGTGGGTTGGGGGGGGTGCGTGTGCATGCGCCATCTCTACTACCAGTCTATCTTAAGGAAACACTCTATTGTTCACAAAGAGGCATCTACAAGGACATTTATTGCAATACTATAATAATAAAAAGAAACAACCTAAATGTCCATCACTATGGGACTGATTATATACATGGTATAGCCATACAACAGGATGTTATTCAGCCTTTTAAAAGTATGAACTACTATGAAAAGATGTTTTTTTAATCTACTCTGAAATCACAGAACAGTATGAATAGTATGATACCATTTATGAATTAAAATATCTATGTTTTTATAAATATGTTTGTAAGTCCCCAGAAAAGGGGAAAGATGCACATGAGATTGATACTAGTTGTTACCTCTGGAATGGGGACTGGGATTTTAGAGGAGAGTAAAGGGAGAATTTTTCCTTCTTAATGTATATATTTCTATACTGTTTGATTTTTTCAATGAGCCAGAAAGAAAGAAAGAAAGAAAGAAAGAAAGAAAGAAAGAAAGAAAGAAAGAAAGAAAGAAAGAAAGAAAGAAAGAAAGAAAGAAAGAAAGATGAGTAGGAGGAGGAAGAAGAGAAGGAAAAAAAAATCTGGGAGGGAATGTGGATAGGTTGGGCAACAGAGTCAGGATCCAAAAAGTTTATGACAAGCCCGAGTGATGGTAAAGCTTAAAAGGATAACAGATGTAAAGGTTGTGCTTGGGTCCAAATAATCAACCTTGTGAGGAAAAGATGGGAAAGATGTGACTTAGCAGCAGTATGGCTAAAAAAACCTCTGAGGTTTTACTTGTTAATAAATTACGTGAACGTTAGCAGTGAGCTGTGGCTGCCAGGAGAGTTAATTCAAACTCAGAAGGCTAATGTTTAGGGGGAAGGGGACAGTCCTGCCTTTTGCTTCCCTGGTCTGAGCCCATCTGACGACTGTATCCTGCTGTGCACCCCTCTTTAAGGGAGAGACACACACACTGGTGTATATGTCCATGTGAGCTAGCTGGGGAGGGAGCTGAGCCCAGGACACATGAATAGTTGGAGGATCTGAGGTTGTTTGACCTTGGGAAGATTCAAGGGGATGTTGTCTATGTCTTTGGACTGCTAAATGCCTACCTTAAGAAAGAAGGAACAGACGGGCTCCATATGACCCCAAAGGGCAGAGCTCAGAGAAAGCTATGATGGATGCAAGGAAGAAGGTCCTTATGGTCATATCTGTCTAAAACTGGAAATGGCCACTCAGTGAATACTGAAGTCATAATTGGAAGTGTGTGAGCAAAGGTTGGATGAGTACACAATGTGGGTGGTTGAAGAGGAGATTGCTGTACTCTGAGAGTCTATGAAACCAGCATGTTAAAAACCCTCAAGTGAAAACAGGGCTATTTTCAAATCATTATTTCATTTACACCTAAGAAAAACTTAGGTAGACTTAGGTAGACAAATTAGGTATCAATCCTTATTTGACAGATAAGGTAACTGAAATTCAAAAAAGTTAGGGCACTTGGCCATGATCACACTACAAGTAAGGACTTGAAATTAAGCCATTTGACTTTATTATTCATCCATTCATTTTTTAAATTCATTCAGAAAATGAGTGTGTGTGTGTATGTGTGTGTGTGTGTGTGTGTGTGTGTGTGTGTTTGTGCTTACTATACATAAGGCACTGTACTAAGCCCCAGGGATATATACATGAAAGACGGAAGAAGTCCCCACTCTCACAGAGCTCATTGCCCGGTGGGAGAGACAGAGAAGAAACATAGAAATAATGTGTTCTTTCCACTACTCCCCACATCCTAAGTGTTGAGGTATGGAGATCAAAGGTTTCATCTCAGCAGGGCCAATTGAAATTATTGGCCCGTCATGGAAAGCTCCTATGCTCTGTAAAAGGAGCCCATAGGTGAGTGGAAAAGGAACAGAAGGAAGGATAACTCGTGGGTTTGAACAGACTCTTCCCCTCATTACTGAGGCCTCCATAACAGTGCTGCTCAGCACCTTCTGCTGGTGGCTTTATGCATTTATATATGTATTAAGCCATTTGATGTTATTATTCATCCATCCATTTTATTCATTCAGAAAATGTGAATGCATATTTGTAGCATATAGAGATAGGCATATATGCAGCAAGATAGCAGCATGAATTTTTGTATGTGTATGGGAGAGAGAAAGAAAGTGCCACTTAGAATGCAGCATGAGGTGGTATAAAAGAGCACTGAATTTGAAGCCAGAAGACCTGCTTTTAGCCTCAGTTTTGCCATTTACTAGCTCGATAAATTTAGGCAAATCAATTGATTAACCCCAAGCCTCAGTTTCCTCATCTGTAAAAATTGAGGTAATAATAATTGATACCTTCCAGGATTGTTGTCAAGAAGATATATAAGGTTGAACATGAGAAGTATTTTGCAAACCATAAGGTACTTGCATGTGGAAAAAGGATGATCATAGCTGTGTTTACTTGGGGTAGAAATGCATGTTCCAGGGTTTTCCTGGGTCCAGATGTGCCTCTGTTTGGTCATATGTGTATTGTCTATATGCTCCCATACTTGCCTGTTTATGCATTTGCATGTATGTGTGTGTATTTCCAAGTTAGTGACATGTAGGTTCATCCTCCTGAAATACTTTTTCTTTCCTTAATCCCTAGTCTCAGACCAGAAAACATTCTAACATTCTTTTACCTGAGAAATGTAGGTCTCAAACATCCCTAACTATATTTCGAGAGCCCTTCCCCTTCTTCCCACCGCCCCCCAATGCACTGGGTATGTTCAACCCAGCCATGTGTATACATGCACATGAGAACCCATATGTGGATGCTTCTCAGTGGGGAAAATGCAGGGCCTTCCACTGGGTTGGACATGCCTTTCAGAACCAGACACATCATGTGCTCCTGAACCTCCCCAGTGGCTCCAGATGATGTGCTGCTGGTGGATGTAATGCCTCAGGGGGAAAAGAGGAGCTGTTCTCCACTTCCCCTCACACAAATGCCACTCCCCAACCCTTTCAGCCTCCCCTTCTCCAAGGCTTTGGGATTGGGGGCTTGAGAAGTCTAGCTCTACTTTCCTCAGATCAACAAAGCCTCAAATGTACTGCCAGATGTCCCAAGACCTCTGGTCAATTATTCTGAGTGTCAGAATGTTTGGGAGAAGAGAGAGAGCCCTGTGTTTAACTCATAGAAACACTAAATCTTAGAACTGGCCCGGTCCTTCATCATTTCCTAATCCCACCTCTCTCACATCCTTGTGAAAGGATGAAAACAGAAATCAGAATCCTGAAATATCACACCTTTAACATCATCTAGGGTACATGTCCCCATTTTATATGTGAGGACATATAGACCAAGAGAAGCAAATGAACTTGCCCAGGGAAAAACTTAGCTCTCCTGAGTCCCAGGCCAGTGTTCTTTCTGCTGGATCTCCAAACTCAAGAGCAATAAGGATCAAGCAAGTTAGGAGAAAAGAGGAATGGTCCTACAGTCCTGTTGCTTTGGGGATATCTCCTGGAAATAGAAGCTGAGTGGTTCTTGGGGAGGGGAATAAAGGTACAGAAGCAGGCTGGTGAGTCTCTCTGCCGAGAACAAACCTGGACAAATTACCTACCATGGCTCAGCGGAGTATCTGACACCCAGGAAAAATGTGGGCTCTCTTGTCTAGCAGCTGATCTGGAAACTGATAGGTCTTATTCCTCCTGTGACATGAATTCCAGATCTCCAGCCAATGCTCCTGAAGTCAAGGATTGTGGCTTGCATTCTCTCCTCATCTCCCAGAAACTTGCCCAACTCCAGGCCTCCTGATTGATGATGCTTGCCATAGAGATGAGATCATCCTGGCTTCCTGGGCAAAAGCCTCTGTCTTGATCTACCCACTGGCTGGATGTGTCCTTGAGCTGCAAGTACACCAGCCCTTTGGTGCTCCACATTCTGATTGTCCCCATCTTCTAGGGAGTTGAATCAGCACAGTACACTGCAGGGCTCATGGGGTTGCCTGCTGGTCTAGGGGGGCTGCTTCTCATCCCTATGGCTCTGACCTCATAGACTACATGGAGAATGGAGGTGGAGGTAATGAAACCCCTTCACCTCATCGCATTTATTTCATTTACTTCTGTGAGGTATTCTGCTCCTACTTGAGCTCTCCCACTCTTTAGGAAAGGCTGGACTTGGGCTACTTCCACTTACCATTCAGTGTCATACTTTTTCAACTTTGGGGTCTTTGCAGATGCCTTTCCTTCTGCCTGATACACTCTTCCTGGAACACTCTTCCTCTAGCTATCTGCATAGCTGGCTCCTTCCTTTCCTTTAGGTCTCAGCTGAAATATAATTCCTTTCTTTGTCCATCCTTTCTAAAGTAGAATGCCTTCTGTCCCCACCTCCCCCCAAAAAACCCTTTATTCTCAGAGATTTGTTTCCTCAGCATTTACTATAGTTTGCAATAATGTGTTTTATCTATGTATTTACTTATTTAATGTCTACCTCTCTGCAGCAGGCAGAATAACAGAATAATGCCCCCCAAAAGATGTCCACATCCCAATCACCAGAACCTGTGAATATGTTATATTTTATGACAAAGAGGAATTAAGGTTGCAGATAGAATTAAGGCTGCTAATCAGCTGACATTGAGATGGGGAGATTATCCTGGATTATCCAGGTGAGCCCAATGTCATCACAAGGGTCCTTAAAAGTGGAAGAGCGGGAGAGGAAGGCATGAGAAGATGTCAGAGTGATGTGATGAGGATTCAACCTGCCATTGCTGACTTTGAAGATGGAGGAAGGGATCACAAGTCAAGGAATGCAGACAGTCTCAAGAAACTGGAAAAGGCAAGAAAACAGATTCTCCTCCAGAGTCTCAGAAAGGAATGTAGCCCTGCTGACCCATTTTAGATTTCTGGCCTCCAGACTGTAAGAGAATAAGCTAATGTTGCTTTAAGTCTTTAAGTTTGTACTAATTTGTTATAGTAGCCATAGAAAACTATTACACTCCCCGTTAGACCATAATTTTTTTTAACATCTTTATTGTAGTATAATTGCTTTACAATGGTGTGTTAGTTTCTGCTTTATAACAAAGTGAATCAGTTATACATATACATATGTTCCCATATCTCTTCCCTCTTGCATCTCCCTCCCTCCCACCCTCCCTCCCTATCCCACCCCTCTAGGAGGTCACAAAGCACCGAGCTGATCTCCCTGTGCTATGCGGCTGCTTCCCACTAGCTATCTATTTTACGTTTGGTAGTGTATATATGTCCGTTCTGCTTACCATCGTAGCCCCAGCATGCAGTATAGTGCCTGGCACAGAGTAGGATCTCAATTAATATTGGTTGGTTTTGATAATGAATGGAGCCTGGGCATGCCTTATGCCCTACAAACCCTCCCTCCATAATGCCCCTCAGTGTGGGGTGGCCTTCTATTCAAGGGGCTGAGCCCAAGGGAGACCAATAACTTCCCAGCCAGTGTTTGGTAGGAGAAAGAAGCTAGAAGCCTGGAAACACATCTTTTATTTCTCAGAAAAAGAAGCCTGTGAACTCTATGTCAGCCACCTGTCTATCCACACAGGAATGTACAGATGTTCTTTCTCACACTTTCTTATATACAGATGCTGATTTTCATCCACGAACCTTTTCTGGAGCTCCTGCTATCTGCCATGTGCAATGTTAGCAAGATGCTCATATGTTATTTGTGGATGGTGGTGGTTATAGTCTGTTTTCCCACATGTTAATCTTATTATCTCATTTATTCCTTGTTTTGGCAAGGTAGAGATTCCCAGCCCTACTATGAAAGGGCTCAGAGAAGGTATGAGCCCTGCTCAAAACCACACAGCCAGAGTATAAGAGCTGAAACTAGAGTCCAGCTCACCAGACACTAGACCCAGTAATAATTTTATTTTTTTTACTACTGCCTACCTCCACCATTCCTTTGTACACAATATCCCATATGCTGGACCTACCTTTTTTCTTCCCCTAGACTACATCCTGAACATTTCACCATCTCCCTGCTGAAGTGATACACCCTGCCTTTTAGCAAGCACTTTTTCATTTTCCCTCTAGTGAAAGAAAACAGTAAGTTGAGTAGAAAGGTCATAGGATTTGGCACCCTGGCCTAGGTGTGAGTGCTCCTTTGGTGACTTATGAACAGTGTGATTTTTGGCACTTTCTCTCTGTCCACAGCCAGGCCCTATACCTTTCATTTCCAGACTTATCTCTCCCTTTAAATGCAGGTGGATTTCTCTATCAGGCTGGTGTCTTCTTTGCCCATGCCCACCCCAACCCCCACTACACACACACACACACACACACACACACACACACAAATGCCCAACAACAATAAATACAATCTTAATTGAGTGTTTATTATGTATCAGACATCTTGCTAAGTACTAGATATGCATTATTATCTCATCTAATCCTCACAACCACGTCAAATCATTAGTATTATTATCTTTGTGTTATAGATGAGGAAGCTGAAGCTGAGAGAGATTTAAGTAAGTTGCCCAAGGTCATTGGCACCTGAAGATGAGAGGATATAAGCCCAGATGCTCTGACGCAGGACACACACTTTTAACTACTGCACTCACTTGGTTATACTATATTCACACACACATACACACCCTGTACATTCACACCTTAGAGACATTCTTCTAGCTACTACTTCCTCCTGGAAAGTGGGGATGGGGTGGGGGGAGTAATGAAAGTAGTGCATCAGACAGAAGGAACAGGATCTATAAAGTGAAGAAAGCAAGAGAGATCACAGAAATTTAGAAACCTGCAAGCAGATTGATAAGGCTGGAGCACTAGGTCATATGGCAAAGAGGCTCCACATTACAGATTCCTCTAACTTAACACTTCCAAAACTTGGATTCCTCTTATCTTCCCTCTCAAACCTGTCCTCCTTCAGAAACCTAAGAGTCATTCTTAACATCTCTTTCTTCTTCACCCCTACCATTTCAGTCCATTGCCAAGTCCTATCAATGGGCCTCATAAATAGCTCTCAAATCTGTCCACTTCTCCCCATCTCTACTGTTACTACCCTGGTCCCAGCTGAGTCAAATGGACAACTGTAGCAGGTTCCTAACTGATCTCCCCACATCCTTTCTGGCTCGGCTCTCCTCCAATCTATTCTCCACAAAGCAGTCAGAGGAAACTTTTCAATATGCAAATCGGATCCTGTCGCTCTCTAGTTTAAAAACCTTCAGTGGCTTCTTCCCTTAGCTCTTATGATGAAGAACAGAATCTTTGTCATGGCCTTTAAAAGCCCTTTATGGTCTGGCTCCTGCCTACCTCTACAGCCTCTCAACCAACTCTCTCTGTTGCTACTTGCATCCCAGTTACACTGGCGTTCTTTCTGTTTCTAAAATGTATCATGCTTCCTCCAATCTATCCCCTACAAAGACCTTTGCATACTATTTGTTCTGCAGGGGGCACATACTTCCCCACACCCACAATTTACCTAGTTAACACCAACCTATTCCTTCTTTTAGACCAAATACCACTTCTTGTGGAACTTTCTAAAACTTAGGCCCCCTGCCATATGTCCTCAGAGAACTAGCCACCCTTCGTCCAGAGAACTGACCACAGTTTGTAAGTATACATTCGAGTCTTGAGTTGATTAATGTCTGTCTCCCCAAATAGACTGTAAGTTCCATGAGGGCAAGAACAGTACATATTTTTGATCACTATTGAATGCCAGTGCCTAGAACAGTATTTAGCACATAGTATAATTGGTACTCATATAAGTACAAATAAATGAAAGGTGATAAGTTTCCAAAGGGGCTTGCAACTCACGTTAAAGATCTTTAATGTTATCCTCAGGACAATGAGGAACTGCTGATGGTTTTAAAGCAGGGGGATGACTTGATCAGGATTTGCTTTTAGAAAGAATAATGTTGCAGGCCAGAGGAAGACAGATTGGAGGGGATGAGATAGGGTTGTGAGATATAGAACTCAGTTTGGAAGCCATTGTAATAGTTCAGGTGAAAATAATGAGGATCTGAAATATTTTATCTCCTGTGGGCCAACCATCTGTCAACTCATCCAGTTCTCAATTTGTTCCATAAATGATCTGAGGTAACTCACCACAGAAATGCAATAGAATTATAAAATAAATAAATATAATTTTTAAATCAGGATGACAGACATTAGAATCAGAAGACAAAATTGAGGAACCTTGTTGATGGTGAGAGAGGAGGATAAATTAGTAAGAATAGAGGACAGTTATGGAAGCCACTAGGGCTGACACAGTTGAGCTGTGAATTTGGCTCTGAGCATCCTGTACTCCATATGAAAAGGGAGACATGATCAGTCACATAATTTTCTTTGTAGAATGGGAAAAGTCATATTCATTCTTCAGTACTGGACTAGGATGGTAGTTTTAGGAACAGAGAGAAGAGGATACATTACAGAGAAATTAAAGAGGTAGAGTTACTAGGACTCAGTGATTAGAAGCTCTAGAAGAGGACCAATTTGTGGGGCAAGAAGATGAAGTTTTTGGACATGGTGAGTTTGAGGTATCCATGAACCATCAAGTGGAGAGGCCCAGGAGGAAGCTGAGCAGTCTTATCTCAACATTTCCTCCAGCATTCCCTGTCCTCCCTAACCCCACCATGCATCTCCTCTATGCTGGAACCGCACCTAATCATCCCTAGGTCAGTTCAAAGCTCTGTTCCTTCAAGCCTATTGTTCCCTCAGTTTTATAATCCTTCTCCCCCTGACCAACCCCTATCAATCTTTACATCTCAAGCCATATGTCATTTTCCCTGGGAAGCTGCCCACCCCCACCACAGGTACTGCCTTCCTTCTCTGTGTTACCACTATGCTTTGGACACCCAGCTCTCCCACTGTCCTATAATTACTTTTGTCTGCCTTCCTCATTAGACTGTCAGTGAATGAACATGCTTCAGGAAAACTCCATGGGGGAGAAAGAAAGAGAACCTTGTACTATAGGGAACTGAATTGAAAGGGTCATTACATGAAGCCCAGAATACAGATGGGGAACACTCCCCCAGTGCAGATTGGAACAAGAACCAGAGCAGAGATCTTGGGGGATGCATTGCCAGGGAACAGAACTGTCAGTGGTAGAGAGGTCCGGGGCCCCTGGGCCCCTTGTCCCGGAGCAACCTAGGAAGCACACTCTTTGAGAGACAGCCTGAAGGCCAGCCAGCTTGGGCCCAGAGTCTATCTGTCTCAGCCTAGACTCAGCCCAGACAGGGGAGGGTGAGGCTGAACCTCCACACAGGAGCTGGGCCTCCTCCCAGTCCAGTATCCCTGGGATGAGTCAGGGCTAGGCGTCATTCCATTACTCAGCAACTTGGGCCAGGAAAGTGAGTGTCTTGTTCTGAGATTGAGGATAATGCTAACTCTCACATTGTTTTTGTTAATCCCTCTCTATTTGCCCTGGAGTTAAAAGTGGTTAAAGAGAGCTAAATATCTGACCCAAGCTTAAAACCCTTCAATGGTGTTCTGACATCTACAGGCTAAAGTTCAAACTCCTTAGTAGGAATTTATATGACCAGCCTCATCTGTCCAGCTACCAATCACCCTGCTTTCTAGTCACACCAACCACTAGACTGGACTGAAGAACCATGTTTTCTGACTCTTCTGGGCCATTGGGTCTGCTTTTCCCACTGCCTAAAATGCCCTTTCCCTGCTGGCTTCCCCCCCGCCCCCTGCCACACACACACCCCTGTTTACCTGAAGAACTATTACTTTTCTTCTAGTCTCAGCTCATGTCATCTGAGAGGCCCTTCCTGACCATAGCCACTTCCCCAAGATGAATTTGGTTCCTATGCCTTGAACTCCCATAGTCCCTTGAGCTTCCTTTTCTCTTTGTACTCAGACAATGTTTATGGGAAAAATTAAATACAGTGCCCTCATAAAGGACATATGGGCTTATGGGAGTCAGGGAGGTGGTTGGACAGTGTTATGTAACTCTGGAATGAAGGGGCTGGGCATCAAGATGTGCTGAGTTTGAATCCCAGCTCTGGCATTAATGAGCTGTATGATCTTGATCAACAGTTACTTTACCTCCTAGGCCTCTGTCTCTCCATCTGTTTAATGGTGGGATAGGACTGAAAGGTGTCAGTGGTCCTTTCCAACTCTGATATCCTAGAATTTTTTAAATGTTGAAAGAAGAGGTAAAGAAAACCATGGGAGAGAAGAAAAGGATAAATGGGAGCCAGCCAATCACCACAATGGACATTACAGATTTGACAGGCAAGAATCCTATGACCTTTACAGCCTGGCAGGTAGTGCTTATTATTTATAACATTCTGTCCAGTACTGTATGCAGTGCTTTACAGATCACTGAGCCCTTTCACTAATGTTATTCCATTTTATAGTAGCCAGTGAGAGAGTCAGCATAAACATTCAAAGGCTATTCCTGTTTCACAGAAGAGAAAACTGAGGGAGAAAAAGAAGTGGTTGTCCCAATCTGTGCTCAAATAAATGACTGAAGGTTTAAATACTTGCAGTCACACTGTGGTGGCCACCCTTTCTTATTTGCTGGGGATGTGGGAAATCAGAAAAGTTTTAAAATCAGAAAAGTCCCAGGAAAACCAGAAAGTTTGGTCATCTACACAAGTAACTAGCCCTCCTGCCTTTAATCACCCTTGAGGCAAGGGGCTGTAGCTGGGGGGGCAGAGGGGTAGTACTGTCCCTTCCACATGATTCTGCACTACTGAGAACCAGAAGGCTGATCTAGCCCTGTTTGTTCTCCCCCAAACTAGATTATATCTGACTGGGCTTCTCTTAACTTGGTTCACAGCCCTGGCTGCATATTAGAATCACTTGGGAAGACTTGCAAAAATAACTATGCTTGAACCCCACCCTAGACCAATTAAATCAGAATCTTCTGGCTTGAGTGAAATCTGGGCATCAGTATTTTGAAAAACTCTCTGGGTGATTCTAATGCCCAGCCAGACCTAGGAGCTACTGAGTCTAGCTGTTCTAAGCTTTATCTGCACTGTAGATTGGGCCCCTGGATAGAAAAATTCCTCCCCAAAGGCCTCCTCCCCTCTTCTGCCTTACTTAGCTTCCCAGCATACAAAACTTCTCTAGATACTCTCAGAAGAGGCTTTCTGCAGAATGCAGAAGCCCTTCCCTACCCCTCCCCTTTTCCTGGCAGCTAAAGGTGATCCCCTTCCCGGAATTATTGGCATTTTTGCAAAGGAACTTTGGAAAGCATTCAAGATTCAAAGGACAAAGCACTATGGTGAAAAATCAGACATTGGGGAGGTCCCTTAAAACAAGGGGATCCGCCTAGTGCCCTTGGAATCACACCACCTAGGTAACCGCCTACCTATTCAGCCTAACAATGGAACCCATTTAAACTCTCTGACCCAGAAGGAGGGAAGGGCTGTAGGAGTTCCAATCTCCTTGCTGGAAGCCCTGCAGTCCCCACAGGTCAGATGCTGTAGGAGAAGGAAAGGGCTAGTGGGGAAGAGAGGCCAGGAGAGGTAAGGAGAGATCTCTCCAAGGGACTGGGGGTGGGAAGCCAGGCTGACTGTGGTCTTTGCTCTAACTCAACGCAGGTCCCACCAGGCTTTATTCCCAGGGGCTCCTGCCCTTGCCTTTCCCATCCGTCCCAGGCAGGCAATGCAGGTCCACATTTGTCAAGTGTGAGACTCAAAAACTAGAGGGGAACTGACTTGGAAGCCATCTAACTGACTCCCTGACCCTCTTCTTACTTACCTCCAGTGGTGAGAAGCTCACTTCCCATATCTAGCTAGACAGCTTACTTAATCACAAGAGAGCTAGAGCATTTGAAGAGTTTCTTTTATTTAAACCAGAATCAGTTTCCCTGGAATTTTTATCCTCTCTGGCTCCAGCACCTTCACCTATTTCCCTGAGTTGGGTCCCTTCTAGCCTACTTACTTCCCTCTGGATAGACCCCAATTTGTCATTTGTCATTTGTCTGTGTGCCTGTTAACACACCATGCCCAAAGCTGGACCCTGGAGGACTCTGCCCAAGGTATAGCTGAACTTCTTCTAGAAATGATATTTCTCTTAATATAGTCCAGGATATATATATATTTGTATTGTCTTGCACAATGGTCAGAAGGCTCATGTATTTCTGAAGAAGGAAATAAACTACTTTTAAAGCTAATGTGTGTGTGTGTGTGTGTGTGTACACAACCATAATTTACACTCTCTACATGATGATTTATAATTTGCTTTTTTTCACTCAAAAGTATTTCATGGGCATCCTTTTATGTCAACTAATATAAATCTATTTCACCATTTTAAGTGGCTGCATAGTGTTTCATTGCATGGATGTACCATAGTTTATTTAAGCATTCTGCTACCTAAGGACACTTGGGTTATTTTTAATTTTGTATTATCAAACAACATTGTAATGGATAACCTTATGCATATATCTCTACACACTGGTCCACATTTATTTCTCAGTGAGTCAAAGGGTAAGCAAATTTTAAATTTTGATACATGTTGCCAAATAATCTTCAGAGAGATTGTTCTAACTTTCATTTCCATGAGCAGTGCATGCAGGTACTTTTATCCTCACATGCCCACCAACACTGGGTATCAATCATTTTAATCTTTGCCAATATGCTAGACAAAAAAAAAAAATTTCCTTCATCTTTATCTTCATTTATATAATTACTAGTGAGGTTGAGCATCTTTTCATGTTAAGTTAGACATATATTTCTTATTTTGTGAATTGACTCATATCCTTTGTTCAATTTTTCCTGAGGTGTTCTCTTTTTACCATTGATTTAGAAAATTTCCTTATAATTAAGGCTATCACCCCCTTATATGTCAAATATCTTGCAAATATGTCGTCAGTTTTTCCTTTGTCTTTTGACTTTAATTTTTCACAATGCAAATTTTATTTTCTGTTGTCAACCTTATCAATATTTGTTTTGTTATTTCTGTCTTATCCTGCCAAGGTTATAAAAATATTAATCTATATTTACTTCCAATACATTTAAGCCCTCATTCTGGCTGCTATACCGTTCTTCTGCCTTCCATCAGAACTCAGCATCTGGCACCTGCTTTCCTTTGCCTCCTGCTAGAGATTAAAGCTAGTAAACTGAGAAGTGCTAATAGCCGCCTATGTGTTCTCAGGCTCCCAGGTATACTGTCCTAACGTGTTGATAGGGAATTCTTGGAAGCAAGTGCTACCCCACAAGAGTACCATTCTAATGGAGTAATTTTGAGAACTAAGATAGGTGAAGGAAATGATTTGGAGGCAGCAGGTTCAGGGAGGTAGGTAGTGGAAATAGTGGAAATAGTACCAAGTTTAAAGTTAGACAAATCTGCATTTGGGATCTCAGCACTAGCTGTGTGTTGTGGCCAAATCATATTCTCTCTCTGAGACCCAGTTTCCTCATCCATAAAATTAGAAGACTACCATGTGTTCTTTATGTTTATCGCCTGTTTGCCCTCTGTGTCCTCCCCCTCTGGTCTCATTCACTGTATACTCCCAGCACCCAGCACAGTACCTGACAGATAGTAGATGCTCAATAAGCTGTTTTAATTTCTACGTGTAGGCATGTGTTAATGGTTTTTTTTTTTTGTGGGGGACAGGTGTTGGGAGAGGGGAAAGAGAGAATGTCAGGTTGGGAGAATATGGAGAGTGGCAGGGAGTTTGAACATTCCAAAGGGAAACATGGCAAGTAAGACAATAATTTAGAAAGGTAAGTGGGGACTAACAAACAGGCTTCTTAGGCTTACATGTCAAGCTAAGGGATTTTGGATTTTATCCAATAGGTACTGGGGAGCTAGTGAAGGCTTTAAGCAGGTGTGACACACTCCTGCAATCCCACCCCAACCCCAAATTACGATAGGTTTCTCTGGCCAGTATGGAGGCTAGATTGCCCACAGAGAGTCTAGAAGCCAAAAAAACAAGCTATTGCAACAATCCATGACAGATATAGTAAACTAGGGCACAGGTGATGGAAATGGATCTAAGAGATTTTTTCTCCCTTCCTTTTTGAGAAATATCAGTAGTGCCCTCTCCAGTCTTCCCCATATATACATATTGAGGGAGCAAGACCAGCTGACTTCTAGGATACCTTCCAGATAGGATACTTTGGCATCTTGGGGTTTGAGGTACTTTATACACCTCCACTGTGCTCCCTGAGTGTCTCATCATGTGTTGCGACTACTCCTCTCTCTCTCCATGACACTCCACTCTGGGGCAGTGTTACTATTGTTTTCTCAGGCCTGGTGGGAGCTCAGGAAGGATAGAAGGCAGGCCATAGTTCTTCTATCATCAATGAATCCTCTGACAACCCAGGCTGAATGGAGGGGGTAGGAGTCTTCTGGGATATTTTGAAAGCTTCCAAAAATAGCTTCAAGGCCTCAGTTAGAGAGCACAGGGCCAGGACACTGACTGAACATTGGAACTCACAGTTTTTGCCAAGTTCCCACCCCAGCCTCCATCCTATTACTGAGTAAGCCAGTTTTCCCTCCTGCTTTAGTTTTCTCCTTGGAGGACCCCACCCAAGCCTGAAAAGTTCAAATTTAGCCTTAAGTCTCCATCCCTAACTCCTCTGGAGAAAAAGCCCAGGATATAGCAACTTAACCTCTTTAAAAGTCCCTGTGGGCTCTGTGATGGGAAAAAAAAAATAAGACAAAGATAGGGAGATGATGAAACCAAGACACACATCCACAGAGGTCAAGAAGCAAAGGAAGAAACACTGGAATATGAGGAAAATAGAGAAGGAAAGACAGAATGACAAGGAGAGAAATAGAAAGGATAAAATAAAGGAGAAACTGAGTCTGAGAGACTAGGGCAAAGAAAGAGAAAGTCTCAGAGATATAACTGAATAGAGAGGGCAAGAAAAAAGCACAGAGAAAGAGGGAAAAAGATATATATAGTCAGAGACAGGCAGGGAAAAAGGGAGAGTGGGAGCCAGAGAAAAGAGGGAGCCTCAGTTCCTTGTCCTGTCCTAAACTCCTTCATCAAGCCAACAACTAGTAGCTAGAGGCCTGAACTGAGCCCTGGAGGCAGTCCCTGCAAAACCCAGTTCCTCAGGGGTGGGAGCTGACAGGCCCCCCCAGAGACCATGACAGACAGAGAGACCAAGACAAGAGTGGCTGTCAGCCCAAGCAGCCCTCATCAGGCACTCACACCCACCATGTACTGCAGATGGGCCAATAAATAGTCACCCTCAAAGCCAGTGCACAAAAAAATGACCTCTAAAGTGAGAACACTTTCCTATTTGATATTTTAAAACACTTCAAATTAGTTATAATGAGATATCAGAATATTAATGAACTTCTTTACACTGATTTCAATGGCTTATTGTTTTTATTTTGAATTATGTATTGGCAGGGCCACCACAATCTGTTCATCATCTGGGACCTTTAAAGGTTTTCACTTGATGTGCCACCATGGTTCTGGGTGTTAGTGTACAGTGATGAAAGGACGTGTTTCCCTTCTGGACCTGTTTGGATGCCTCTCTGACTGCCCCTTCTCAGTCATTTTTTCAGAGTCCTTGGGTAAGAAGTAGAAACTTTCAAGCCAAAACCTGTCCTTTGGGGGTTGTAAGGATCAGTGGGGAGAAAGCAAAGAGATTTGGCCAAGAAGGTGAAGAAGCGGTGTCTAATCTAGTAAGGCATTGGACCACATAGGTTTAAGACCCAACTCTGCCCCAGAAACACTGTGTAAACTTGGGCATGTGACTTCATCCTTCTGAAATTCAGCCTCCTTTTTAATAAAACAGAATACCTATCTTGCCAGAGTTCTCATGAGGTTAACAAGAGAATAAGCTATTAGAAACTACAAGTGTGAGAAGAGTTCCTATTATTACAAATAGCTTTAAGGAATGTCAGACCATTAAAGCAAACACACTTCCTGGTAGAGATGAGGCAACCCAGGCTCTCTGAATTTCACTAGGGCAGGAACAGGAAGAGAAAACAAGAAAGCCTGAAAGAGGCCTGGGGGAAAACAGGGGAAACAGGAGCAGGGGGTTAAAAAATGGAAATCTGAGTTTATTGTCTTAATAAGAACTGAGATGTGATTAATTACATGTCTATGGCCATGTTTGGGCTTTGTTTGGTGATGGGCTAGGGAGGAATTATAAATATGTCTAATATGTAGAGAGCTTTTTATAACAAACCATTGAAAAGGGAGCATGGCCAGCCCATCGGAGACCCAGAAAGTAGCCACCTCCTTGACATCAGGAGTCTGAGCAAGAAACCTCAGGAGATAAGGGGCACCATAAAAGTCTCCAACCTGGCCAAATGTCACTCCTGGAGATTTCATGGCTCCCCAGTACCTATGAGGTTAATTCTAAACTCCATTTTGTAGTAAGTCCCTGCTCGATCCCTCACTGCCTCCTCCCCAACCTCATCTCTGGCTTTTCTCCACCCCAATCTCCCTGTCACACAGCCATATTAAACTTCTGGCCACCATACCCTATATGTACTCTCTGCCTGAAATGCATCCATGTCACTCCTCCCTTTGCTTAGCTAAACTAACTTGTTCTTCAAAGCTTAGCTAAAAATCACCTTTCCTAGGAAATCTTGCTCAACCACCTTCCATCCCCAGTCTGAGATCTCTTAATTTCTGGTTCATGCCTCCTCCATTTAGCAATCTGGGTTGACATTATTTGTTTCCATGTCGTTTTCTTCCATAATATAATGACTATTTTGAAGGTGGGGACTATATCAATGACATTTTTGTAATAATAATTATAGCTAGCATTTACCTAGCTATGCCAGACACTTAACACATGTGAACTCTCACATGAACCCCATTGATGTGGACACTATAAAATAGCTCAGGTCATACAATGAGATATCACTATAAACCCATCAAAATGTCTAAAATAAAGAAAAGTGACACCACCAAATGCTGATAATGATATGAAGAAACTGATTCACTCATACATTGCTGCTGGGAATGCAAAATGGTGTAGCTCTGAAATACAGTTTGGCAGTTTCTTTTCTTTTTTAAATTAATTAATTAATTAATTTTTAAATTTATTTTTGGCTGCGTTGGGTCTTCATTGCTGCACGCAGGCTTTCTGTAGTTGTGGTGAGTGGGGGCTACTCTTCATTGTGGTGCATGGGTTTCTCATTGTGGTGGCTTCTCTTTGTTGTGGACCATGGGCTCTAGGCATGTGGCTTCAGTAGTTGTGGCACATGGGCTCAGTAGTTGTGGCTCGTGGGCTCTAGAGCTCAGGGTCAGTAGTTGTGGCTCACAGGCTTAGTTGCTCCATGGCATGTGGGATCTTCCTGGACCAGGGATCGAACCCATGTCCCCTGCATTGGCAGGCAGATTCTTAACCACTGCACCACTAAGGGAGTCCTGGAAGTTTCTTTTTCTTTTTTTTTTTTTTTGAATTTTTTTTTAATTTAATTTTATTTATTTTTTATACAGCAGGTTCTTATTAGTTATCTATTTTCTACATATTAGTGTATATATGTCAATCCCAATCTCCCAATTCATCCCACCACCACCCCCCCCAACCACTTTCCCCCCCTTGGTGTCCATATATTTGTTCTCTACATCTGTGTCTCTATTTCTGCCTTGCAAACCAGTTCATCTGTACCATTTTTCTAGATTCCACATATATGTGTTAATACACGATATTTGTTTTTCTCTTTCTGACTTACTTCACTCTGTATGACAGTCTCTAGGTCCATCCACATCTCTACAGATGACCTAATTTCTGGCAGTTTCTTATAAAACTAAAAATGTAACTACCATAAGACCCAGCAATTGCACTCTTGGGCATTTATCCCAGATAAGTGAGAATTTCTGTTCACACAAAAACCTGCACATGAAAGTTCATAACAGCTTTATTCATAATAACCCCAAATTGGAAACTACCTAAATGTCCTTCAGTGGGTGAATGTTTGAACAAACTGTGGTACATCCATAACATGGAATACCACTCAGCAATAAAAAGGGAATAAACGATTAAAGCATACAACAATATGTATGGACCTCAAAAGATTATGCTGAGTGAAAAAAGTCAATTCCCAAAGCTACATATTGTAAAATTATAGTCACTTAACATTCCTGAAATGACAAAAATTATATATATGGAAAACAGATAAGAGACTGCCAGGGATAAAGAAGAGGGTGGAGGTAGGAGAGTGGTGAATGTGGCTATAATAGGAAAACATGAGGGATCCTTGTAGTAATGGAAATGTTCTGTATTTTGACTGTTTCAATGTCAACATCCTGGTTGTGATATTGTACTATAGTTGTCAGTAACTGGGAAAAAACTGCAGAGGATCCCCCTGTCTTACTTCCTACAACTGCATGTGAATCTACTACTATCTCAAAATTAAGAGTTAATTTTTTAGAAAAGGAATAGAGTACTGATACATGTCATGACATGGATGAACTATGTAAAAATTATACTAAGTGAAAGCAGTCAGTAACAAAAGACCACATAATGCATGGTTCTATTTATATGAAATATTAAGAAAAGACAAATCCCTAGAGACAGAAATTGGACTAGTGGTTGCCTAGAGCTGGAGGAGGGGGAAAATCGGAAGTGACTGATAAAGTCACTTTTTATGGTGATGAGAATGTTCAAAATTAAGATAATGGTGATGTTTGCAAAACTCCGTGATTACTAAAGCCCACTGAATTGTACACTTTAAAAGGTAAAGTTTATGATATATGAATTATATCTCAATAAAGCTATTGTTTAAAAAATTATAGATCATGTAGCAAAATAGCAAAGTAGAAAATTCCAAGCTCTCATTTCTCCACAGAGATATCAAAAAACAAGCAGAAACTGTTAGACCAACTTTGTTAGAACTCTGAAAAACAGTCAAATGTTTCTAGCAATCAAGTGAACACTAAATCAAGAAAAAGACAACTGGAAATGGTAGAAGAGCTTTGTGGTGCATTTGCATGCCCTTGCTTCACCCCTTCCTCGGTATGGTAGCAGTCTTAACGTGGTAAAAGCCCATGCTTCCAGTGTGGCACCCTGGTCCCTGGTTCCAGAGGGAGCAGAGAAGACCTTATTTGCAAAGTATTGTATATGTCTGTTCTAAGTTTTCTGTGGTCTATTTGAAGTACTAATGCAAGGAACTTGTCTCTACTTTGCCTAACTTAGAATTCAGACCACACTAACTTTCACCCCAGCTCAGTGCAAACCTAAGTGTTAGATTGCCCCAGCACAGAACCAGTCTCTAAAGACTGGGAGAGGTGTTTCAGATTTTTCTGAGGGAGGGTGCTTTTCTTTTATTGTTGTTATTTGATTTTGTTTTTAGCTCCTGGCATTCAGGGAAATCTCTATCAAAACACTAGCCAAACGTGAGCTAAAGGAATAGAGACTTCAGAGACCATTCATGACAAGGAATACAATCTTTTCAAAAATAGTTTGGAGTGCTCACTAAACATACAGACTACTCCAGCCCTTCAACAATCAACAAAACAGCAAACCCTGGGAAAGGAGGAGAATCTGATTTCCAGAGTTATAACATTATAATATTCAAATGTCCAGTTTTCAACAAAAAAATATCACAAGATATGCAAAGAAATTGGAAAGTATGGCCCATTCAAAAGGAATAAAATTAATGGACAGAAACTATCCCTAATGAAGTTCAGACATAAGACTTACTAGACAAAGACTTCAAAACAACTGTATTAAATATGTTCAAAGTGCTAAAGGGAAACATGAAGAAAAAACTAAAGAAAATCAGAAGGAAGATGTATCAAAAAGTTTTGAACATCAATAAAGAGATAGAAATTATAAAAAAGAACCAAATGGAAATTCTGGGACTAAAAAGTATAGTAACTGAAAAAATTCAACAGAGGGATTTATCAGCATATTTAATCAGGGAGAAATAAGAATCAGTGAACTTGAAGGTAGGCCAATTGAAATTTATGAAGTGTGAAATTTATCAAGTAGAAAGAAAAAAGAATAATGAAAAGTGAATAGAACCTAAGGGACCTGAAGTAAATCAAGTGGAGCAACATACATATTATGGGAATCTCAGAGGGAGAAATGAGAGACAAAGGGGAAGAAAGAATCCTGGAAGAAATAATGTTCAAAAACTTCCCAAATCTAATGCAAGACATGAATTTACAAATCAAGAACCTTAACAAATTCCAACTAGAGTAAATTCAAAGATATCCACACAGAGACACATGATCAAACTGTCAAAAGACAGTATCTTGAAAGCAGTAAGAGAGAAAAGTGATTCATCATGTAAATAAATACAAGAGATTCTGAAGAAGATTAACAGCCGATTTGTCATCAAAGACCATTGAGGATAGAAGATATTGTGATGATATATTTAGAATGCTGAAAGGAGAAAACCCTCTCAACCAAGAATTCTGTACCTGGCAAAACTCTTCTTCAAAAACAAGGGCAAAATTGAGGCATTTCTAGATAAACAATAGCTGAGGAAATTTGTTAACACTGTACCTGCCTTACAAGAAAAATGCTAAAGCAAGTCTCTTAGGTTGAAATGAAAGGACACTAGACAGTAACTAGAAGTCATATGAAGAAATAAAGATCTCTGATAAAGGTCCATAGATAGATAAACATCAAGGCTAATCCTTTTAACTCCAATTTTTATTTCCTACATTATTTAAAAGACATATAAAAAATAATTATAATATGTTATTGGGCACAAAACATATAAAGTTGTAATTTGTGAAACAGTAACACAAAATGACTGAGCTGTATAGTAGCAGAGTTTTTGTATGCTATTGAAGTTAAGCTGTTAATAATTCAATTTAGATTGTTATAAACACATAATATGTTATTAACATATAAATATGTTAAACATAATCCCTATGGTAACCACAAAAAAAATCTAAAGTATATACATAGAAGGAAAAGAGAAGGGACTCAAAATGGTTCCCCATAAAAAAATAAATAAACACAAAAGTAGGCAGTAATAGAGAAAATGAGGGACAAAAAAGAATAAAAAATACAAATAGCAAAAGGGTAAGTAAGTCCTTACTTATCAGTAATTTTCTTAAATGTAAATTGATTAAACTAACTAATCAAGAGGCAGAGATTGATGAAGTGGTTAAAAAACTTGACCCAACTATATACTGTCTACAAGAGACTCACTTTGTATCCAAAAAGTACAAATAGATTGAAAGTGAAAGGATGGAAAAATATTATCCATTGCAAATAGTAACCAAAAGTAGCTGGGTGGCTATATAAATATCAGATAAAATAAAATTTAAGTCACAATATTACAAGACACAAAAAAGGAAATTATATATTGGTAAAGTGTCAATGCAACCAGAATATATAATCATTGGAAACATATATGCACCAAACAATTGAGTCCCCAAAACATAAAGCAAATATTGACAAAATTGAAGGAGAAATAGATAATTGTACAAAAATAGTGGAAAACTCAATAACCCACTTTCAATAATAAATAGAACATCTAGACAGAAGATAAACAAGAAAACAGAGGACTTAAGTAGCACTGTAAACCAACTAGACCTAACAGACATATGTAGAACACTACGCAACAATGGCTGAATGCATTCTTTTCAACTGCATGGTGATGCATTCTCCAGGATAAACCATATGTTAAGTCACAAAACAAGTCCCATTAAATTAAAAAAAAATTTGAAATCATACAAAGTGTCTTCTCCAACCACAATGGAATGAAGCTAGAAGTCAATAACAAAAGGAAAATGGAAATGATATAAATATATGGAAATTAAACATCATACTCTTAAATGACAAATGGATCAAAGAATAAATCACAGGGAAAATTAGAACCTACTTAAATATAAATTAAAATAAAAGCACAACATACCAAAATTATTGAGATGAAGTGAAGACAATTATCAGAAGGAAATTTATAGTTGTCAATACCTACATTAAAAAGAAGAGAAATCTATAATCAATACCCTAACTTTACACCTTGAGGAACTATAAAAAAACCCAAAGGTAGCAGAAGGAAGGAACAAGAAAGATTAGAATCGAGACAAGAAAAATAGAGAAAAGAAAACCAATAGAGGGCTTCCCTGGCAGCACAGTGGTTAAGAATCCGCCTGCCAATGCAGGGGACACGGGTTCGAGCCCTGGTCCAGGAAGATCCCACATGCCATGGAGCCCGTGTGCCACAACTACTGAGACTGCACGCCTAGAGCCCGTGCTCTGCAACAAGAGAAGCCACAACAATGAGAAGCCCCCACTCTCCACAATTAGAGAAAAGCCCGCGCTTAACAATGAAGACCCAATGCAGCCAAAAATAAATAAATAAAATAAATAAATTTATTTAAAAAAAAAAAGAAAACCAATAGAGAGAATTACTGAAACCAGAAGTTGGTTCTTTGAAAAGATCAACAAAACTGACAAACCTTAACTAGAATGACAAAGAAAAAGAGAGAGAATGCACATGAAACTAAAGACAGAAATGACAGTGGGGACATTACTACCGACCTTACAGAAATAAAAAGGATTATAAGAGAATATTATGAAAAACTATATAACAACAAATTAGATAACTTAGATGAATTGGAAAAATTCCTAGAAACATACAAATTACCTGACTCAAGAAGAAATAGAAAACCTTAACAGACTTATAACAAGTAAAGAGATTAAATCAGTAGTCAAAAACCTCCCAAAGGAAAATCCAGGACCAGGTAGCTTCATTGATGAATTCTACCAAATAGTTAAAGAAGAATTACCACCATTGGCATTCTTAGATATGACACCAAAAACAAAAAGAGAAAAAAATAGATAATTTGGACTTAATGAAAATTAAAAACTTTTGTGTATCAAAAGACATTATCTATAAACTGAAAAGACAACCTACATAATGAGAGAAAACATTTGCAAATCATATATGTGTTAAGGGCTTAATATCCAGAATATATCAAAAACTCATACAAGTCAACAACAAAAATACAAAAAGTCCAATTTTAAAAATAAGCAAAAGATTTGAATAGAGACAAAGGACATTACATAAAGATCAAGGGATCAATCCAAGAAAATATAATAATTATATGTGTGTATATATATATATATATATATATATATATATATATATATATATATATGTATATACATACACACACCCAACATAGGACCACCTAAATACACAAAGCATGTATTAAGAGACATGAAGGGGAAATTGACATTAACACAATAATAGTAGGGAACTTTAACACCCCACTTAAATCAATGGATGGATCATCCAGACAGAAAATCAATAAGGAAAAACTGGCCTTAAATGACACATTAGACCAGATGCACTTAATAGTTATATATAGAACATTCCATCCAAAAGCAGCAGAATACATATTCTTTTCAAGCATACATGGAACATTCTCCAGGATAGATCACACGCTAGGCAACAAAACAAGCCTCAGTATATTTAAGAAAATTGAATACATATGAAGCATCTTTTCTGACTACAACACTATGAGACTAGAAATCAACTACAAGAAAAAAAACACAAAAAACAAACACATGGATGCTAAACAAGATACTGCTTTAAACAACCAGTGGGTCACTAAAGAAATTTAAAAAAAATACCTGGGGACAAATGAAAAAGAAAAACACAATGATCCAAAATCTATGGGATGCAGGAAAAGCAGTTCTAAGAGGGAAGATTACAGTGATACAAGCTTACCTCAGGAGACAAGAAAAATCTCAAATAAACAACATAACCTTATATCTAAAGGAACTAGAAGAACAAACAAAACCTAAAGTTTTAGAAGGAAAGAAATCATAAAGGTCAGAGTATAAATAAATGAATTAGAGACTATAAAAACAATAGAAAAAATCAATGAAACTTAAAATGGATTGAAGACTTAAGTGTAAGACCAGAAGCCATAAAACTCCTAGAAGAAAACATAGACAGAACATTCTTTGACATAAATTGCAGCAATTTGGGGGGAGCTATCTCTTAAGGTAAAGGATGCAAATGCAAAAATAAACAAATGGAACCTAATTAAACTTAAAAGCTTTTGCACAGCAAAGGAAACCATCAACAAAACGAAAAGACAACCCACAGAATGGGAGAAAATATTTACAAATGTTATGACCAATAAGGGGTTGATATCCAAAATAAATATACAGCTAATACAATACTCAGTGTCAAAAAAACCCTGATTAAAAAATGGGCAGAAGACCAGACTAGACAATTTTCTTTTCAAAAAATTTTTATTGAAATATAGTTGATTTACAATGTTGTGTTAGTGATTCACTTATACATATATATATAATATATATATTCTTTTTTTACTTTCTTTTCCATTATAGGGTATTATAAGATATTGAGTATAGTTCCTTGTGTTATATAGTAGGTCCTTGTTGATTATGTTTTTTTTTTTTAAACACAATTTTTTTTCTAAGGCATTGTTTACTTTGTTTATTTATTTATTTTTGGCTGTGTTGGGTCTTCGCCTCTCTGCGAGGGCTTTCTCTAGTTGTGGCAAGTGGGGGCCACTCTTCATTGCGGTGCGCGGGCCTCTCACCATCGCGGCCCCTCCCGTTGCGGGGCACAGGCTCCAGACGCGCAGGCTCAGTAATTGTGGCTCACGGGCCTAGTTGCTCCGTGGCATGTGGGATCTTCCCAGACCAGGGCTCGAACCCGTGTCCCCTGCATTGGCAGGCAGATTCTCAACCACTGCGCCACCAGGGAAGCCCTGATTATGTATTTTACATATAGTAGTATGAATATTTTAATCCCAAACTCCTAATTTATCCCCCCCACTCTCTTTTGGTAACCATGTTTGTTTTCTATGTCTGTGAGTCTATTTCTGTTTTTTATATAAGTTCATTTGTATCATTTTTTTAGATTCCACATATAAGCAAAATCATACGATATTTGTTTTTCTCTGTCTGGTTTACTTCACTTAGTATGATAATCTCTAGGTCCATCCATGTTGCTGTAAATGGCATTATTTCATTTTTTTTAATGGCTGAGTAATATTGCATTATATATATATATATATATATATATATATATATATATATATATATATATATATATATGCCACATTTTCTTTATCCATTCATCTGTCAATAGACACTTAGGCTGCTTCCATGTCTAGGCTATTGTAAATTGTGCTGCTATGAACACTGGGCTGCATATAACTTTTGAATTATGTTTTTCTCCAGATATATGCCCAGGAGTGGTATTGCAGGATCATATGTTAGATCTATTTTTAGTTTTTTAAGGAACCTCCATACTGTCCTCCATAGTGGTTGTACCAATTTACATTACCACCAACAGTGTAGGAGGGTTCCTTTTTCTCCACACCCTCTCCAACATTTATTATTTGTAGACTTTTTGATGTTGGCCATTCTGACTGCTGCGAGGTGACACCTCATTGTAGTTTTGACTTGTGTTTCTCTAATAATTAGCAATGTTGAACATCTTTTCATGTGCCTTTTGGCCATCTGTATGTCTTCTTTGGAGAAATGCCTATTTAGATCTTCTGCCCATTTTTTGATTGGGTTGTTTTCTTTTTGTGATATTGGGCTGTATGAGCTGTTTTGTATATTTTTCAGATTAATCCTTTGTGAGTCACATCATTTGCAAATATTTTCTCCCACAGAATAGACAACCCTTAGAATGGGAGAAAATATTTGCAAACGAAGCAATCAACAAGGGAATAATTTCCAAAATATACAAACAGCTCAAGCAGCTCGATATCAAAACAAACAAACAAACAAATCAAAAAAATGGATGGAAGATCTAAATAGACAATTCTTCAAAGAAGACATACAGATCACTAAAAAGCACATGAAAAGATGCTCAACATTGCTAATTATTAGAGAAATGCAAATCAAAACTACAGTGAGGTATCACCTCACACGGGTCAGAACGGTCATCATCAAAAATCTACAAACAGTAAATGCTGGAGAGGGTTTGGAGAAAAGGGAACCTTCCTACACTGTTGGTGGGAATGTAAATTGGTACAGCCACTATGGAGAACAGTATGGAGGTTCCTTAAAAAGTAAAAGTAGAGTTACCATATCATCCAGAAATCCCACTCCTGGGAAGATATCTGGAGAAAACCATAATTCAAAAAGATACATGCACCCCAGTGTTAATTGCAGCACTATTTATGATTGCCAGGACATGGAAGCGACCTAAATGTCCATCAACAGAGGAATGGATAAAGATGACATGGTATATATATATACAATGGAATACTACTCAGCCATAAAAAGGAATGAAATAATGCCATTTGCAGCAACATGGATGGACCTAGAGATTGTCATACTGAGTGAAGTATGTCAGACAGAGAAAGACAGATATCATATAATATCACTTATATGTGGAATCTAAAAAAAATGATACAAATGAACTTATATACAAAACAGAAATAAACTCACAGACATAGAAAACAAACATGCTTACCAAAGGGGAGTGGGAGAGAGATAAATTAGGAGATTGGTATTGACATATACACACTACTATATATAAAATAGATAACTAATAAGGACTTACTGTATAGCACAGGGAACTCTACTCAATACTCTGTAATGACCTATATGGGAAAAGAATCTAAAGAAGAGTTGATATATGTATATGTATAATTGATCCACTTTGCTGTACACCTGAAACTAACACAACATTGTAAGTCAACTATATGCCAATAATTTTTTTTTAATAAATAAAATAAAATATCTATAGTAAAAATAAATAAATAAAACTAGTCAATGTAACCAAAAAGAGACAGACTTACAGATATAGAGCATAAACTACTGGTTACCAGTGGGGATACAGTAGGTGGAAGGGGCAAGATAGGGAATATGGTAGGGGGAAGGGGCAAGATATGGTAGGGGGAAGGGGCAAGATATGGTAGGGGGAAGGGGCAAGATAGAGGTACAAATTACTATGCATAAAATAAGTAAGCTGCAAGGATATATTGTAAAGCACAGGGAATACAGCCAATATTTTATAATAACTATAAATGGAGTATAATTTATATAAATTTAGTCACTATGACTATGTTGTACACCTGAAACTAATATAATCTTACAACTCAACTATATCTCAATTTAGAAAATAAATGAACTACATACAATTTTTTTAAAAATGTGCACTATGTATACAATGGAATATTATTCAGCTTTACAAAAAGAAGGAAATTCTGACATATGCTACAGCGTGGATGAAACTTGAGGACATTATGCTAAATGAAATAACTTAGTCACAAAAAGAGAAATAGTGTATGATTTCACATATATGAGGTATCTGGAGTAGTCAAATTCATTGAGACAGAAAGTAGAATGGTGCTTGCCAGGGACTGGAGGAAAGTGCAAATAAGAAATTATTGTTAAATGGGTATAGAGTTTCAGTTCTGCAAGATGAAGAGTTGTGTAGATTGTTTGCACAACAATGTGAATGTATTTAACACTACTGAACACTTAAAAATTGCTAAGACTGTAAACATTGTTTTATATATTTTACCAGAATTAAAAATAAAGTAAATAAATAAATATCAAAAGCTTTAAAAAAAGAATGGAAAGTAAGGGTTGGCAAAGTTGTGGAGAAATTCGGACACTCCTACATTGCTGTGGGAATGTTAAATAGTGCAGTCACTGCAGAAAACAATTTGGCAGTTCCTCTAAAAGCTAAACATTGAATTACATATGATCCAGCAATTCCACTCTGATGTATATACCCCAAAGAATTGAAAACAGGGACTCAAAATATATATATTTGTATGCTAATGTTCGTTGTAGTATTATCCACAATAGCGAAATGCAGAAACACTCCAAGTGTCCAAGAACAAATGAATTGGTAAATAAAGTGGGTATATACATACAATGGAATCTTATTCAGCCACTAAAAGGAATGAAATCTGATATAGGCCACTGATACATGGATGAACCTTGAAAACATTATGCTAAGTGAAATAAGTCAGAAACTAAAGGACAAATATTGTATGCTTCCACTTACATGAAATATCCAGAATAGGAAAATTCATAGACAGAAAGTAAATTATGGGTTACTGGGGGCTGGGGGGAGGGGGAGAGGAAAGAGTTATTGCTTAAAGGTTACAGAATTTCTGTTTGGGATAATGGAAAAGTTTCAGAAATAGATAAGTGGCAATGGTTGCACAATACTGAATGTAATAATGCCACTGTGTACACTTAAAAGTGGTTAAATTGGCAAGTGTTATACACATTTTATCACAATAAAAAATATCCAGAAAAGAGGGGAAAAGTGAAAATAACAGCTACAAGTGCTACTCTTACTGCTGTGATCTAATGTAACCATTTGTAAAGTACCTCCTCCATGCCAGGTACTATTTTAGGTACTGGGGAAACAGTCATGAAGAACTGTGAGAAAAGACAGATGATATGCAAACAAGTAAGGAATCAGGAAACCTAATTTATAGCCCAGCACTGTTGTAACCCTGGCACTATGTGGCTTCTGTTCTCCATGACCACTTCATGAGCCCCTGCCTTGGACCAGACCCTAGAGACCTAGGTTGTAGAATTATGCTTTACATACGGTCAAGTTCATGGCAATGAGTAGTTACTCTGCAAGCAGTTTTTGCCCCTCTCTTCCCTCTGCTCTCTAGGTGGCCAATTTTGCCTTGTCCTGGATAGGCTTGAGCCTCAAACTCAAGAGCTGCCTTGGAATAACAGAATCCAGGCCAGGCATGGAGAATTTAGATGTTTCTCACCCTTCACAATATTCCCTTGGGTCCTGGCGCCTCACTGCCTTCACCTCTCCTCGAATCAGTTCCTTGAGTGCCTGGACAGCTCCTGGCACTGTCCGTCCCCTGGTTTTTGTCCAGGTCTGGCTGACTGACTTCAGCCATCTCCTCCCTTCCCCATCTCACCCACCACGGACTTTGAAAGTCCAGAGCTCCAGCTCCAGGGCTCTCAACATAGACAAAATAATGGGCCAATTCAAGACCTAATTTAGTTATCGACCATTTCGTGTCAAACAGGCAAAACCAAACCAAAGTCATTCATTCCTCAATTTGGCAAATATTTAAAGAGCCCCTGCTCTGATCCAGACGTTAGCAACTTCACTTTGCAGCCAGAATAATGGTAATAACCATTTCTTGAGCACCTATTATGTGCTGGACACGTCTCATGGATTAACTCACTGACTTTTCATACAACCCTGTGTAGGGGTGGGGATTATCCCCATTTTTCAGCAGAGAAACTGAGGTTCAAAAAGACATGGCTAAGACCACTGAGGGGCCTGATGCACCTAGACAATTCCACAGCTCATGTATACTCCACACAGCCAGTGCACCATGCACTCTGCCAAGACCTCACTTTTCAATGTACCCTTACAATCCACACCACACACTGCTCACTTCACCTATGTTTCTCTTGTATACCTCGCATGTAACATGTCTCTTAGACATATTGTCTGTATCCAGTGTTTCTTGAATACCACACAGAAACTGACATGCACATCCATACAGACAGACTTTACAAAGACACTGGTACAACTCCTCTTCCCCCGACACTTTACACACATACACATATGTTTGCACAGGCCATGCAAATAATAGGCCCTGGGCTTCCCTTGTGGTGCAGTGGTTAAGAATCCACCTGCCAATGCAGGGAACACTGGTTCAAGCCCTGGTCCAGGAAGATCCCACAGGCCGTGGAGCAACTAAGCCCGTGCACCACAACTACTGAGCCTGCACTCTAGAGCCCAAGAGCCACAACTACTGAGCCTGTGTGCCACAACTACTGAAGCCTGCACACCTAGAGCCTGTGCTCCGCAACAAGAGAAGCCACCACACAACGCAATGAAGAGTAGCCCCTGCTCACCGCAACTAGAGAACGTCTGCGTGCAGCAACGAAGACCCAACACAGCCAAAAATAAATAAACAAGAATCAAACAAACAAATAAACAAATAAATAAATAATAAGCCCTGCCTCCTTCCCACCCACTGTGTTCTGGTAACAAAACCAGGCACAGAGATTCTTCACTTATTCTGCCACATTCCCCTTTGAATCTCCTCCCTTCCCAGACCTGCTCTATCTCCATGTCAAGCTGTCTTCATTTTACCCACAAACAGACCCTATGCACAGGCTCATACTCACTGATAGGCCCAGCCCAGGCCACACCCAGGAACTGCCAACTCTTCCTTTGTTTGTTTTCCTGACGCTATGGATTGGGAGTCACTTAGCTGAAGGTGGCTATGCAACAGAGCTCTGCCCCGAACTTCAGGGAAGACCAGTCTGGTAGGGCTATGCCCCCTTCTACCTGTCCTTGCACTTTATCCCTCTTTCAGTGTTGGAGTCTTTTCCCTATATCTGCCTTTATAGTGGGAGATGAACCATTGAACCATTTCCTCTGGCTCCTATCTTCCAGATACTTGGCCAAAGGTAAGGAGGAATTGGAGATCAGTGCTCATATAAAGGCATGGAAGTGGGGTTTTCCCTAGGAGTTCAGGTTTTAGAGTGACAATCAAGTGCTTGTTCTATAGCTACCACTGCCTTCCCCCTTCCTGGAGTTAACCCTCAGTGCCCTGTTCTATGGGCCCTTAAATAAAAGGATGCCAGGTTCTTTCTTCACAGTCAATACGCCTTTAAGTGACTCCTTCCCTGGTCCTGTCTCTATTTCCCCCATTTGTCAAATAGAAACCAATTATGAGGTCTACCCTATCACTATGAGAGGTGGAGAATGCAAAAGGAGCCATATCAGGCCTGGTCTAGACTGGAAGTTTTCTGCATGGCTGCATTTTCTCAAGGTCTCCCTCTGTGTCAGCGGCCTTGCAAGGGTTCTCGCATATCATTTTAGGCCCAGAACTGACATGTCAAAAGTAGCATGCTAATCTTGAGAAAGAAAAACAGAGCTGGAGAAATCAGGCTCCCTGACTTCAGACTACACTACAAAGCTACAGTAATCAAGACAGTATGGTACTGGCACAAAAACAGAAATATAGATCAATGGAACAGGATAGAAAGCCCAGAGATAAACCCATGAACATATGGTCATCTTATCTTTGATAAAGGAGGCAAGAATATACAATGGAGAAAAGACAGCCTCTTTAATACATGGTGCTGGGAAAACCGGACAGCTACATGTAACAGAATGAAATTAGAACACTCCCTAACACTATACAGAAAAATAAACTCAAAATGGATTAAAGACCTAAATGTAAGGCCAGACACTATCAAACTCTTAGAGGAAAACATAGGCAGAACACTCTATGACATAAATCACAGCAAGATCCTTTTTGACCCACCTCCTAGAGAAATGGAAATAAAAACAAAAATAAACAAAGGCACCTAATGAAACTTAAAAGCTTTTGCACAGCAAGGGAAAACATAAACAAGACTAAGAGACAACCCTCAGAATGGGAGAAAATATTTGCAAATGAAGCACCTGACAAAGGATTAATCTCCAAAATTTACAAGCAGCTCATGCAGCTCAATATGAAAAAAACAAACAACCCAATCCAAAAATGGGCAGAAGACCTAAATAGACATTTCTCCAAAGAAGATATACAGATTGCCAACAAACACATGAAAGGATGCTCAACATCACTACTCATTAGAGAAATGCAAATCAAAACTACAATGAGGTATCACCTCACACCACTCAGAATGGCCATCATCAAAAAATCTACAAACAATAAATGATGGAGAGGGTGTGGAGAAAAGGGAACCCTCTGGCACTGTTGGTGGGAATGTAAATTGATACAGCCACTATGGAGAACAGTATGGAGGTTCCTTAAAAAACTAAAAATAGAACTCCCATAGGACTCTGCAATCCCACTACTGGGCATATACCCTGAGAAAACCATAATTCAAAAAGAGTCATGTACCACAATGTTCATTGCAGCTCTATTTACAATAATCAGGACATAGAAGCAACTTAAGTGTCCATCAACAGATGAATGGATAAAGAAGATGTGGCACATATATACAATGGAATATTACTCAGCCATAAAAAGAAACGAAAGTGAGTTACTTGCAGTGAGGTGGATGGACCTAGAGTCTGTCATACAGAGTGAAGGAAGTCAGAAAGAGAAAAACAAATACTGTATGATAACACGTATATATGGAATCTAAAAAAAAAAAAAAAGGTTCTGAAGAACCTAGGGGCAGGACAGGAATAATAGACATAGAGAATGGGCTTGAGGACCTGGGGACTGGAAAGGGTAAGCTGGGAGGAAGTGAGAGAGTGGCATGGACATATGTACACTACCAAATAAATAGATAGCTAGTGGGAAGCAGCCGTATAGCACAGGGAGATCAGCTTGGTGCTTTGTGACCACCTAGAGGAGTGGGATAGGGAGGGTGGGAGGGAGACGCAAGAAGGAGGAGATATGGGGATATATGTATATGTATAGCTGATTCACTTTGTTATAAATCAGAAATTAACACACCATTGTAAAGCAGTTACACTCCAATAAAGATAAAAAAAAAAAGTAGCGTGCTATACTGTGATGTGTAAGCCAGCAGGCCTTGTGGCCAAACTGCCTGTACTTGACTCCTTACTAGTTATTTGACCTAAGGTGAGTTGCTAAATCATTCTGACCTCAGTTACTCTGTCCTAGAAATGGGGTTCACGATGGTATCTTTTTCATAGTGTTGTTTTGAGGATTAAATGAAAGGATGCATAAGTTCCTGGTTCATTGAAAATAAACAGTAGATGTTTGTTGAATAAATGAATAAACTAAGTAATACAGTTTCTTCTCAGGCTCAGGATCACAGACCCAGTAAATACCAAATATAATACCTGCCACTCTCTGTGTGTCCCACTGGAATGCAAGCTCCATGAGGGCAGAGGCTTTATGTCTGTTTTGTACCCCAAGCTTCTAGAACAGGGCCTGGAAAAAGTAAGTGCTTGATAAATATTTCTTCAATGAATGAATAAGCAAATGAATGAATACTATATTCCAGGCACTGTGTTAGGCATGTGGAACAGATTTCTAAGACAGACAATACCTGTCCTCATAGAACTTACAATCTAGTCATTAAATTGATAACCACACCAATAATTGAACCTGGGGTAAATACTGTGAAAGAAGAGGGGAGGATGCTGTGAGAGTGAAACACAAAAGGAATTTCCTAGTCTGGTAAGTGAGAGGGAATCTCCCAGTGCCGCTGACCATCTGAACCTGAAGAAGGAGTGAATCAGACGACAAGTAAGGAAGAGAAGATGGCAATGAGCTTGGACCATTCAAAGATCAGAAAATGGTCAGCATGGGCTGGATTGTGGTGAGAAAGGGAATGAGTAGCAGGAAGTAGGACTGGAGAGCCTGGAAGAGGCCAGATTATGTAGGACCTTGTGGACCATGGTAAAGAATTTGGCTTGTGGTCCTCATGTGATAGGAAGACACTGGAGGGTTTTGAGCAGGGGAAAGGCATACTCTATGTTTTACAAAGATTCTTCTGGGTTCCTTGTGGAGAATGAGTTGTAGTGGGCAAGGGTGAAAACAAGGAGACCTGTTAGGAGGCTACAGCAGTTGTCCAGGTGAGAGATAATGGGGACTAAGACCCAACGGTTGGAAGTAAATGAGGAGAGAGGTGGATATATTAGGGATATATTCTGAGTATAGCAAGACTTGCTGATAGACTGAATAATGAGGGGGTGATAGAGGAAGAGGAGACAAAAATAACTCAGATTTCTGACTTGCCACCTGGGTATAGTGATGCTATCTTTCTTTGATAGGGAAGACTGTGGAAGGACAGGATTTGAGGTGGAGGGAAACAGAAGTTCTGTTGTAAACCGAAGTTGTCTTTGGTTTACCAGCAAGACATGCAAATGGAGATGTTACACATGAGTCTGGAGCCCAAGATAAAGGCTGGGCATCTTTAATAGAGTTATAAGTCTTGAGTGTGCTGGGGGAGTCATGGGGCAGTTGTGAGCAGAGGAGCAACATGAACTAACTTTTGTTTTAACATTATCATTCTGGACGCTGGGTTGAGAACTGACTATAAGGAGGCAAGGATGTAAGTAAGACCAAGAAGGAGGCTATTTCAGTCATACGGGCAAAAATTGATGGTAGCCTGGACCAGGGAAATGGAGATTGGGGAAAGAGGTCAAGTTTGGAAAAAGAGCCAACAGTCCTTGATAATAGATTGGATATGATAGGTGAAGGAGATGGAAATGTCAAAGATGACCCCCAGGTTTGGGGTTTGCCCAATTGTGTTCATGATGGAGCCAAAGTCTGAGCTAGAGACCACTGGATAAGAATAGGTTTGGGGGAAAGACATTCCCACTGGGGGAAGCCAGAAAGGATTTCCCCACAGGGGAAAATGTTCAGTTTCTTTCCCTGACCTCCTTGTTCCTTTTACTTTTTCTTGCTTATCTGCAACAAGCTTCAAAAGGAGTCCATACATTCTACATAAAATTCCACTATCAGAGAATCTCTCCTTCATGTTGATGCATAGTGTTTTCTAGCCTCTGTTAACACTACAAATTATCCCTGGGAGATCACATCTACTCCTGTGACTTCAATTACCATTATTATTCTGATGACTGCCAATGTTCTATCTATAGATCTGCACACTTCTCTGAGCTCCAAACCCACATGGCCAACCATCTACTGGATATCTTCCCCTGGACTTCCCACATGCAACACAACCCTACTATGAACCAAACCAAAGTCTTCATATTGCTCCCCGTACATCTGTTCCTTTGCCCCAGTGTCCCCTAGATGCATAAATGTCCTACTGGTTACCCAGAATTCCCTGACCAAAGAACATGTAAGTCATCTTTGACTGCTCTTAGTGCCCACATCTAACCCAGCACTGAGTCCCACAGATACTGTCTTCTTCTTCACAGTATAGAGTCATTGTTGACATTGGGTTCTACTGCCAGCTTTCCTTGGCTTATATGCTGGCTCTGCAACTTACTAGTCACTTAAACTTTCTGTGCCTCAGTGCCTTCACCTGCAAAATGGGAATGACGATAACAGTACTTATACCTACTTCATAAGGTTGTGAATTAATCCAGGTAGAGCACTTAGAACAGTTGCCTAGCACATAGTAAGTATTTAATACCTGTTAGCTATCTATGATAATAGTGATGATAACAATGATTTCTCAAATATCCCTCCTGACTGTGACTGCTGTAGTATAGACTCCCTTCTTGCCTGAATCACAAAATCCTCCTAGCTTAGCTGAATAGATGAACATAATAGATTTGCCATGCACTGTGCAGGGCACTGTCATGACACAAAAGTTTATTAGATATGATTTCTATCCTTCTGGAGTCTGGAGAATCAGTATTGCCTACACCTGCTCTGTCCAACATGGTAGCCACTAGCTTCAAGTGGCTATTAAACTTTAACTTTAGATTTATTGAAATAAAATTATATTAAAAATTAAGATCCTTAGTAAGAGTAACCACATTTCAGGTGCTCATCAACTTGGAGTCAGACTACTTAGATTTACATCCTAGACCTGTCATTTCCAGCTGTGTGACCTTGGGCAAATCACATAAACTATCAGAGCCTATATTTTCATCTATTAAATGGGTCTAATAATAATAGTACCTACCTTAAAGGGTTGTTGTGAGGATGAAATGAGTTGATGCTTATAAAGTGTTCATAATAATACTCAATAAATTTTAGTATTGTAGTTTAGCAGTAGCGATACTACACACACACACACACACACACACACACACACAAATACACACATCCTCTTGGAGAAAAGTAGTATTACCAGTTGATGAATCATAAGGGCTACTAAGGGTTTGCTCTAGCAGTCGGTGCTTTTTGAGTTCAGCATGGTGCACTGGAACCATAGCTGAGCTAGGGTTCTGGAGAATCCAAGTTTTAGTTCTAATAGTAGTTCTAGCCATGGCTATAGAATTCATTTTCTGTGTAACCTTGGGAAAACTGTTTCCCCTTCACTGGCCTCAGTGGGGTGATTGCACTGCTCTAGATGTTGTCTCTGCCCTACCAGTTGAAGCACGCTTTAAGGGAAAGGATCCTATTTCAGATGGCATAAAGGAGTTAAGATAGATTTTAAAAAACTTGACACATCTGAGGAATAGTAATTAAAGCTGCCATTTATCAAGTGCTAACTCTGCACTGGACACCATACATACCATACATTATTTCATTTAATTCTCAGAACTGCCCTGTGAGGTAGTAGTTATCCTCATTTGGCCAATGAAGAAACTGAGGCTAGAGAAGTAAGGGTTTGGAAAAGCGAAGCCACTGTTCACTTTCAGACAGCCAGTGGTGAGTGGTAAGGTAGACAGTCAAACCCAGGTCTGCCTGGCACCAAGACCACATTCTGAACCACCCTGTCATACTGCCTAGGAGCTTGATGAAAGATAGTGGGGCTGGAGAGGTGGGTCAGAGTCACTTCAGTATAATTATGGAGGAGGCATTATGGTTGTAGAGCACTCAGAGCATGTCCTAACTACCTTGCTTCCCCTAACCTAAGGTCTGTCCTTGGCGGGGCCCCAGCTAGAGTAATGCTAACGTTCCCTCCCAATCATCTAGCCCTCTGGGCTGGGAAGGGGGCTGTTTCTCCTGAGGTCCTCCCTTCCGCTTTTCCTGGCCTGGGCGGTGAGTCTCTCTTCATAGTATTTGAATCAGAGGAAACAGATAGACTGAGGAAGTGAAGAAAAAACAGGCTGCCTGGGCTCTACAAGCCAATGTAAACACTCAGTGGTTTCCTGTTGTTGCAGCCCAAAGCGTCCCATGACATCATTCCTGGCCTTTCCAGAACACACTGGCTTGGCCCAGGGCTAAGTGGCAGTCGCCCCCCCTTCCCCACCAGAGTTAGATCCTCCGGAACTGAAGAACTTCTCTGGGCCAGCCATTCCCCACCTGCCTGGTCAGCCACTTAGGCCTTTCTAGCCCTATAAGGTTTTGGAGGCTACAGGCCGGACATGCTGTCCCACTTCCCAGAGGCCCAGTGGCTTATGGGTCAGAGCAAGATTTCCTAAACTGGAAAAGTTATTTTATTTCTTTTAATGGAGATTTGGAGTCAGGAGAAGGGGAGAAAGGTATGACACATAGACTGAGACAGGCCCTAACTGCTTCCTCCCCTCTCTACCTCACCCAGGGGCATACAAGTTTATTTCTCAGTGTTGGTCACAAATTCCTAGAAACAGAACTTTAAGGGCCCTTTCAAGACCTCATAGTCTAACCTTTCCATGGTGTAGATGACAGCACTGAGGCCCAGAGAGGGAAAAGGAACTGGTCCCAGTTGCACCGTTGGTCAGTACAGCATAAGCCATCCACTCCAGTGGTCTGAACTTGAGCTATCTCAAACCTGAGCAGGATGATATAGTTACAAGAGCTCTTGACAGGAAATTCAGAAACCAGGGTTCAAGCTGTAATTCCTCTATGAGAGATTAGATAAATTTCTTTTTTTCTTTGAGCCTTGGCCTAGACAGCCAAAATTCAATTCAAGGCAACACATACTTATTGACAGTCTACTGTGCCTGGTGGAACTGCTGGCTCCTGGGGAAGAGAAGAAAGCATGATGAGAAGACTCCCCATTTCACAGGTTGAAATGGAAAGAAAATGAAGTGGATGGTCTAAACTCTGTAAGTGACCTAAAGCCTGTGTGGACTCCATGCTTCTGTCTCTAGGCAGAATCAAACCATAATCAGGGGTCTTGGGTCCTTCAGGGCTGCAGCCCCCTCCCCACTTCATTCACAAGGCAGCAGAGAGCTCTTATTGAGCCAGAGTTCCGTTTGCAAAAAACTTTCCCAGTTCTGGTCTCATTTAGCTGGGTACATTTGCATAGAGAGGTGGTGAGGTCCTAAATTATTGTCTGGAAATCAAGCCAAACACATTATTGTAGTTCTTACAGCCAGCAATAATTGGATTTCAAGCTGTAGCTGTGCCATGGAGCACAGGCAATTTGAAATAGTTCTTTTAATCAATCAAGTTCATCACAGCCTAGATTAGCAAGTAGAATTCAGAAACACATTTAGGGAAAAGGATGACAATTCCTGCACCCCCAAATGCATAAGACAATGTGAAGTCATTCTGTTAAGCCAACAATTTAACCACAGCATGGATTAGATGAAACACACAGAAAATACAGACTCATTTAGATGCTTGGAGACACACATCCATACACAGATGCAGGAAGCTGCACATGAGCATTGGGAGACACAAAGAAACATACACTCTCAGAACAGCAGACACAGAAAAAAAAAAAAAAGATGTGCGCGTGTGCACACACACACACACACACACACACACACACACGGTCCAATGGGAAGCTACAAAAAAAGTTAGCTGTCTGGGAGTTCTGGGGGGCTACTTCCTGAACCCCTGTTCATCCTTCTCCTTCCTCCCCCAACAATCATCCTAATTCAAATCCTATAGAGTATTTTTTCCAAAGAAGTCTTAGAAAGCCATCCTCTCCTCACCACATCGATACCCACTCCCACTCCACTGCATCAGACCCGTCTATCACCAGACAACAGAAAAGATCTATCAGGGTTCCCTGATGTCAGTATCTTTCCACTAATACACTTTCCCTGAGGCAGGCTGCCTGCCAGAGGGAATCTTTCTACAGCTCAGTCCTGTTCTTGCCTCATCTCTGCTCAAAAATCCTTCCTATTCTCTCCACTGTCAGCACAAGCCAACCTGGACACCTGACATTCATGGGGCGACCAAAACCTGGAGCTCCTTGCCTCTGTTCATGCCCTCTGCTCTCCAGAAAGCAAATGGCACCTTGCCCAGCCCCTTACCCATGCTCACCCCAAGCTCTCCTGACCCTTGTGCTATTCGTTTGTACTAGAACCACTCCATCTGCACTTATCAAAATCTTACCCATGTTAGATTTTCCTGGGTTGTTTGAATTTTTCAGAAGGATGACGCCATCTTTGACATTAAAATATTTTTAATGTTTTCATCCTTTAAGGCCCAACCCTAAGGTAACCTCTTCCATGAAGTCTACCTCTAAAATCTCCCAAAAGCACTGTATAAGAGGACAGAACTTACCCCATTTAGCCTTCACAGCTTTGTGTGTCTTGGTCCTCAGAGGAGAGCTGATGGGGGAAAAGGACGAAATCCCCTCATGCTACTGCCTCCTCTGGGACAGTCAATGTGCTGGCACTCTTCTTGTGTTACTGCATTGCTCACAGTCCAACAAAGACAGACTGACAAAGCCCAGGCCTCTGGAATCTCACTCCAGCCTCTTTTTGAGTTACCTTATTCTAGTCATGAGTTTGAGTCTTGACATTGCCACTAGCTTGCTGTGTGACTACGGGCAAGTCTCAACTCCTCTCCAGCCTCAGTTTTTTCAAGGATACTTCCAGTTCTGGATTCTATTATTGCAAGATGCAGGATTTTATGCAGCTACTCCCATGAGGACATCAGAGACTAGATATGTCCACTATCTCTATTATTCTCTCTCTCTCTTTCTCTGCCACCTCCCCCTGCCTGTCTCTCTCTTCACTGTTTTCTGTTTCCTTCTCTTCTCTTTCTCTGTCTCTTTTTGTCTCTTCCTGCCTCTCTCCCTCTCCCTCTCTCTTCTCTCTCTCTCTCTCTCTCTCACTGGCTTTCTCCCTCCCTCCCCTCTCCCTCTCTCTCCCCTTCTATCTTTCTGTCTCTTTTTCTTCTCTCTCTTCCTCTTCTCCCTCTCTGCCCTTCTCTCTCTGCTCCCTCTTTGTTTGTTTCTCTGCCTCTTCCTTTCTGCCTCTCTCTCTTCTATGTCTCTCTGTTTCTGATTCTATCATTCTGTCTCTGCCCCACCCCCAACCCCAGGGGGTGAATCTGGCTGAATAGCTTCTAACTCAAAACAGCTCTGATACTTCCTGAGTGTTGCTGGTGAGTAGAGGTAGAAATGAGGTCTCTTTGAGGGCCTCAGGAAGCTCAAATCCCTCACCCCTCCCCTTGAAAAGGGCTCACAGAGCCAAGGAGGAAGGCAGCAGGATGAAGGGTCTCATAGCAGAGTCAGCTGGCTCCTACCCTCCAGCTTTTCACCCAAAGAGAGGGCATTGCCCACAGACCACAAAGGATCTCCATCTCCTAGATGATCTGAGCCGGAGGTTCTTAACACCCAAATGCTCCATCTTCCCACTCCCCAGCCCTATCATTTTACAGATGTGAAACAGACAACAGGAAAGGAATGGCCCACCACTCCACAGTGAAGTAATGGAAGAACTAGAACTAGAATGCTGGTCTCCTGACTCCTAATCAAGTGCTCTGAAAAGATTATAAAATTGATTTAACACCATCGGTTGAAAGGCACTTTTCAGAGCATTTTGCTAGGAGAAGAGAAGGCTGAGGATAGTGATGGGTGGGGTAGAGACTTGATAGGTATCCAGATTGTGAATATTCAAAAACAGGGTCTAGATCTTCTTCGTCTCCAGTGAAAGTTCAATATAGTGTCTGACACTGATGAATAAATGAGGGAGGGAGCTGCCATCAGGGCAGTTGGGGGACACTGATGCTTCCTCTGGGGCTCTGGATGTTATGTGGAAAACTCCAGAAGCTTGGAAATCAAAGGATCAAGGGATTCTTTGATCAAGGGACTTGGAAATCAAGGGATCAAGGGATCAGTCTGTTCTAAACTTGTTCAGTCAAGACTTCTCCCCTCACCAGCCCCCATAAATCAGTTTCTCTTTGTAAAAGGAGTAATGATATCTGCCTCATCTGGCTCCCTGGGGCTTGGAGCAGTTGCAGTGAAAGAAAAATATAGGAAAGAACCTTGACAAAAACAAGACAGCACTCTGCAAATGTGATGGCTGGGTGCTATGGTGATGTCCTAGCTAGCAATTATGTTCTCAGCAGGGGCAACTGTGGGCGCTGAATGAGTCATCCTCTCACTCTCAAACCAGAGGCCTTGAAAGGGGAGAAATGAGGTGAGCCTTTCGTTAGGAGTTTTTCCATGAAGGGGGGCCAGAACAGGGGTGGACAGAACCTTCCCCCCAATACACACATGCACACTGTGCCCCAGATTCCAGCCTCTTAGGGACTAAATGTCCAGCTTAAGCAAGGACTGCAAGTATCTGCTATTTAATTCAGAGATACCAAGTCCCCAAGCCACTGGAACTTCTGAGGCACTAAAAGTCAGAATTCCCAATTTTTCTTCAGTTTCTATTCTACAGCCAGCCTTGGGTTCTAGTTCTGACTGTAATTAATTTATTCTGTAACTTCAGGAAGATTGCATTCCCTCTCTGAGCCCTTTCCATCTATAACGTACAGGATAATCTAGATGCCTAACATTATCTTTCAAGAGTCCTGGACTAGAATTTAGAATATCTGGGTTCCAGTCCTAGCTCTGTCACAACAACTATATGACTTTAGACAAATTCATTCCTGAGCCTCAGTTTCTGAAACTATAAAATGAGGCATTTGGATTAGAGGCTTAGTGCTGTGTTTCAAGAGTTCTGGACTGAGATTTGGGAAATCTGAGTTCTAGCTCTAACTGCCAGACTGAATCATTGTCTGAGTTTAGACTGGTCTCATCCCTTCTCTGGACCTCAATTTCTCCTATCTGTATCATACAGGGATCCAAATATAAGATGTCTAAAACACACCCTGTAGTTCTTTTTTTAAAGTTTTTTTTTATTTTTGGCCATGCCACATGGCATGCGGGATCTTAGTTCCCTGTCCAGGGATTGAACCCGTGCCCCCTGCAGTGGAAGCATGGAGTCTTAACCACTGGACCACCAGAGAAGTCCCATACACTCTGATTCTGATAGCCTGTTGTTCTAGAATTTTACAAAGGCTAAAAATGAAGTGAAGGGAGGGGGAGACCACACCCTGAATAATTTCTCATAAACTAGCAGTGGTTGCCCTCTATAGGTCAGACCTGAAAGCACAGACCAAACTGGACTTGACCTGCTGAGGCCAACTCTGCCAAAAGAGCTGAGGCAGGAGTGGGGCACAGAAGACAACCAGATGCTTCACCAGAAAAAGCCAGACACATAAACTAGGGTTGGCCGGCAGACTTTCTGGCCCCTCCCTAATGAAAGGGATCCAGACAGAAGTGTGTGCTGGGAGATTGTACCTTCTTTCCCAGACAGCAGTAGCAAGAGGCTTTCCAGTGCTGTACAGAGGCCATGGCCAGTGGGGTCTCTGCCATGGGTAAAATATGTAGATTTGGGGTGATGTGGCTCAGTATTTTGGGGTGGAGTGTGACTGTGCTGTGAAGATGAGTATAAGTTAATTCTGTGACTGAGAAGTTTTCACATGTGAGACACACATATCTACCATATGCTCAAATTAAAGTGTTTAGCATCCCCATCTACTTCTTGCCCTCCTCAGAGTAGAAACAATTCATGCCTTTGCAGAAGACCCAGTATGACCTTAGTACAAAAATGAGAACCTAAATCATAAGGAGAATAAATACTGGAAAATGCTCAGTATTTGGGGAAGGCCCTAAGGTTCAAGGGATTTGTGGGCTTAGTCTTAGAGTTTCACTACATTTGGGACAATCTGTGGACTCATTCTTGCAGGGCATTATGTGCTGGAGACTTAGGATGAATTCAGATATACGGTTCTGTTACAGAAATAGGCACAGACTAAGTCTTTTATTGCTGTCATTCTATGTTCCATTAAAGAAGTACTAGGCAAGTCACGAAACCATATACTCCCCCACCCTCCTTCTTGGTTAAAAAGTCTGACCATCCAATGCAGATTCAAGGGGGAACACAAAGGAAGACAGTGTTCTCATGTGACAGAGGTGGTTGCAGCTCTAGTTCTGCTCCTGACTCACTATATAAACCAGGTCAAGTCCCAGTCTCTTTCTGGGTCTCAGTTTCCCCACCTGAAACAGGAGGGTGTTGGACTTGATGAGCTCTCAGTTTTCTCCCAGCCCTGACATTGTACCTCATTCTCTTTATAATGTTCTGTTACATTCTTTTCCTACCCAAATAGGGCCCAGCCATTCCCTGAAGTCTTCCAAGGCTCTCCCTGACATCCTAACCCCACCTCCATCCCCTCATCCCACTGCTACCACTGCTGCTGCCTACAGTGGGATACAGTCTTCTCTACTTTTGGTTGGAAATTCTAATCATCCACTTCTGATGCTGGCGAGTTAACAAAGATTGATACAGTATTCCTCTGAAGTGACAGAACTCCCAGCTCTGCCAGTACCTCTGCGTGCCCTTGGGAAAATCCTCTCCCTTCGCTACACCTTATTTTTCCCATTTTTAACTTAAGGGCAGTGGACTAGAATGGTCTCTGAAAGCAGCTAACTGTTCCAACATCTTTCACTACTAGGTAATGAGAAGATGGAGATTGTCTTTGATGTTTTGTCATACTCTTGATCTTCTTTCAGTGCTTCTTAAATGGAAACCTCTCCTTCCTCAACCTCCCACCTATGATAAGAGTTTCTGCCACCATGCCCTAAACAGGAAAGCCAGCCTTCCATTACACTTCCTCAACTCCTGGACCTGTCTCCTTCCTCGCCCTACCCTGTTCCCGCCACAAACAAAAAGTTCTTCTTTCCTAGTCAAGGTGTCTGTGAGTAATACTAGTTTATTGTGAGGAACACATACAATAAAGATAGAAACTGCTTTTTACCCTATCAAATTATTTGTCCACACATCTTGTCATTAGTTTATTACACCACCCCTATCCCTGATGACTCCCATAGTCTACTGTCAGAGGAACCACAGATGGACCCTGGAATGGAGACTTCAAAGGATATTTTATTTAAAAGTTTTATAAACAGAATTAAACTCACAGCTTCAGCAACAGTGAGAGCTCAATTCAATCTCCCAGCTCAGCCTAGTTGCCTGGGGCACTTCCTCAGACACCCCAGTGACTTGACTTGAAGTCAGACCTGAGTAGGTCCCTTCTCTCCTTCCTGGAAGCCAGTTCAAAGAGAGGTGCATGGTTGTGGGCACCACAGGAAAAGCCAGGAGGGAAGAGCATGCAGGTAGTAGAAAGAGGAGGGGGAAAGGAGAGGGAGGAGAAGAAAAGGTAGGAAGGTGGGAATATTCAGTAGCAGCAAGGATTGGAGGTAGACCCGTTGTGGGTACTGAAAAGTGTTTAGAAGAAATTAAAAAAAAAAAAAAGAATTGTAAATGAGTGAAAATCCAAAAATATGTAAAAAATCTTGAACAGAAAATCACTTGCTTATTCTTGCCAACAAATCCAATTTCCTCCTTCCCATCTATGTAATATGCAATGATAACATTTCGTGTCTATTAGTGACTATATATTGTTATTGTAGCTGAAATAGTGTGGCTAATAATGACTAATATATCATGGTTAATGATGGTTAATACTATATCTAAAATATTATTAAAAAGTCAGAGATAGGAAGGAGAGGGGAGGAGTGGGGAAGGACAAAATGGGATGAAGAGGAGGTTATAGAGTTAGAGTGCTACTCTGGGTTCAGACCTGAGTGACTCTCATCTGTTTAATGTCTCTGAGAATCTTCAAAGGCCCCTTTATGATTCTAAAGAGCACTTGTGCCAGGAGCAGTACAGGGAGCAATGTTACAATCTGGCTATGCCTGGGCACTGCTGGTACCGTTCACCATCAATACCTATAACCAGTCAGATATCCACAGCCAATCACCAATGATATCCATAGGTGACTGATGTTAATATTCTATTGCTACCATCACTCAAAATTCCCCCATCTAGACTACAGTCTAGTTGGGGGACTGGGATTAAGTAATAGGAAAGGAGAACTTGTTGAGAGGGGGATATAGCACCAGTCCAGGAAGAACTATCCTCTATCCCTCCTGGTCACTCTAAGATTAAGAGAAAAGTCTAGGGTGGGGCAGGAGGAAGCTGAAGCCTAGCTGGCCTTACCCCTAAGCTGCCTCCTTCAGGGTGCCTCCCTAATGATGGGAAGGAGTCTACCTTTCAGGCCATGGCTAGCTGATCCTGACTAGCAGGGATTGCCATGACCTGGGACTACTCTTGAAGGATTCTTTGCCAAATCCAAAGCCAGAAACCCTTATCTGTAACCAAAAACTGACAATAGGAAGGAAGGGAAGGTGGGATATACCCATCTAGACCACTGGGCCCATCACAGGATCCCACTGGGCCTTGGTTTCTGGCGAGCCAGGGCTACAGCATAATAGCACTGGAAGCAGACTAGGAGCACAGGCACCAGCAAGACACTGGTGCACAAGCCCACAATGGCTGTGACAGCAGCAGTGAGCTGGCACAGAGCAGAGAGAGGGTAGACATCTCCATAGCTGACAGTGGTGAGAGTTATGACAGTCCACCAGAGACATGTAGAAATGTCTCCAAAGTGAGGCTCACCCTGACCTCGGGTGGACATACTCAAGAGCTCCCCATAGAGGAAGAGAAAGCCAAAGAATAAGATCTCAGCCACCCAAATCAGGAGAAAGGCACACAGAGGACATAGAGAGAACGAATGGCCCCGAGCATTAGGCTGAGACGGGGTTGCCATTCAGCCTTGTCACCCACTACCAGTTCCACCAGCACAGGGAACAGACAGAAGATATAGGCTAGATTGAGAGGGCTACACATGAAGTGCACCTTATCAGGGCAGGAAATAGCACGGGCAAAGAGCTCAGCTCCAAACCAAAGGGCACAGAGTAGATCCAGGTAGAGCAGGTCGGGGGCACAGTGGTAGACGAGACCGTTGTTCTGCTGCTGCTGCTGCTGCTGCTGTTTTTTCCCCTGCCCTCACCCCATGTCCCATAGGAGTGAAGTTGGCAGAGAAGTAATCCAGCTGGACCTCTGTCTCCTGGAAGAAGATGACCAGAGCACACACGGCAAAGAGTGTGGAGATCATAGAAAAGCACTGGGGAAAAAGAGGCATGTCAGAAGTACCCCCATTTACCAGCCATCCCACCTCTCTAACTAGACTCCCACCCTTCTTCCCTCCCCCCTTTTTGGAGATTCCCTCAAATTGTCCTGGGCATCTGTTCAGATTCAGGTCCCAAACACCATGCCAAGTGTGTAGCCATTGTGGCAACTTGGCAGGGTCCTTTGGGAGTACAAATGTCTAGCATGGCACCGCACAATGTTAGTGAGTTACCTTGGCCCCTAGGGAAGACTGGGGTTGGTCAAGAAGCACCCAGAGCCATGGCTTCCAAGTATTCCACAGTCTCTGGTCTTCAATGGGGTTCCACTGAAGGTGCTCATCCATGTGGGCATTCTCACAGGCCTCCCAAGATAGGAAGTCCTGGGTTTGGGTGTCCTTGCCACTCAGCTTAAGCCAGCAGCAAGGTGCCAGCGGAGCTTCCACCAGGCCCCAATAAGCCTCCTTTAGGACATCCCGACAAACATTGACAGGGCAGTGCAGCTGCTGGGTACCATAGCCAGCACATAGCCAAAGAGCTCAGGATTTTGGTCAAAGAAAAACTCTTGAATTGGTGGACCCTGAGCAGCTGGGGTGCCAGGTTGGGGTGGCTCGGTCAACTTGTAGAGGCAGGTGCCTGGAAAGGCCCACAAGGTGCTGTCGTAGGTCTCATGACACGTGCCTCCCACGTTCAGGATCAGTTTATCGTCCGAGTCCTCCATGACCAACCGTGAGCCTGCTTCTCGGCTGGCTCGGATCCACTAGCAAGAGGAGGGATGACAGGGTTTATGACGGGGTCCTCCTGCCTTCCTCTCCCCTCCCAGGCTTGGCCAGAGCAGGGAAGGGGCTGAGGGCCACAAAAGTGATGTGGTAGCCCAGGCACCCAAGAGAAACTACCCCAGGCATGGAGCTGGGGATGTCTCTTCCTCCTGGGTCTTCGGGAATCAGGAGGACAGACAGCTCTCAGGTGTGGTCACAGTGGCTAGCCAGAATCTCTCTTGGGCCCAGCAATTCCAAGAGAAAAACCAGCCTAGCATGGAAACAGATGTCTTTCAGAGGCTCTTGGGAGACACCTGGCCTGGTGACTCTGAGAGAACAATTGTGCCACGGTATACAGCAGGGTAAGTCACAGACAGGCAAACACAGACTAAATGGCCAAGATGGGGACAGGGATGTCTCTCAATCCTCTGCCCCTCACTTTGAAAACTTGGAACAGTGATGGGGTGGGGTGAGGGAGGGAATAAAAAAGGGGTACTGAGGGAGGCTAAGGGCAGGGAATGGGGAGTGAAGATAGGGATGACAGGGGAAGTTGGAGGGCCTTAGAGATCCCTAGGCCTCCACAGGGAGTAGGAAGTGCCTGACTTGAGAAACTGGCTGGGGGGTCGGCAGACCTGACAGCGATGGTTTTTGACTCCGACTCCCCTGGCACCAGGTCTCGGGCACTCCTCAGCAGCACTACCAGCACCACCAGCACTAGCAGGAGAAGCAGCAGCCTCTGTGGATCTCTCTACTGGGCTCCCTAAAATTGCTTTGGGCTTAATGAGTTCCTTGCCTGGGAACAGAAAGGAGTAAGAACAGAATTGGGCGGGGGGAGAAGAGAGACAGAAGGTGGGAGGAGCACAGAAAAGCAAACCAAAGGAGTCAAAACACCTACACAGATCAACATTTCAGTGTTCCCTACCCCCTGACAGGCAGTCTGCTGGGGCCTCCTGTGTTTGTTTGTCCCTGAGGGCTAAAAAGGAAGAGGGCACAGGCAGCCACCTCTAGTTTGGGAACCTCAAACCCCTACCCCCAATTGCCCCCACTCCTTAGTCAGCCTTTGCTCACTCACTTGGTTGTTTTGCGTGGTCCACGAATACTGGCAGTGAAGGGATGGGCGGCTGGCTGGGCGTTGGGGCCAGTGACGCTGGGACGGATGGTGTAGCCAGCATTGCTGCCACCTCTGGAGTTTGTGACTGCTCCTGCATGGAGAGGTCCCAGGACCAGGGTGTGCTCATGGAAGAGCTGGCGAGGATGTGGGGTTTTCCAGGAGCCTCTTGCTCCTGCTGTGGCCAGAGGAGCAAGTACTGAGAGGCAACGATCTGATTCAAGACTGTATGTGTTCCTGCCTGCTTGCTTAGGGAGGCTGTCCTGGCCTCCAGCCTGCAGGGAATCAGACAAGAGACCCTGGCCAACTTTGCTGCTCCTCCTTCCTCCCCCGGGCTCAGTTCCAGCCCAGAGCAGAGGGAGGGGAGGAGGCAGCTGGAGGGAAAACAGGAAGTTAGGTGGTCAGGCTCCAGGCAAGAGGCCACCTCACAAGACCAGTTAATCCAGTTAATATTTCAACAACTCTCTCCCCCAATTACAACCAACCCAGCCCCGCTTTAATATTTTGAAAACTTTCTCTTCCCCTCCCCCTCCCCCATCTCCATTACAGTTCTCCTATCAGAAACCTGCAAAGGAGAAAGGCGTGTGGGAGGAGGGAGAAGTGAGCACCAGAAGATAGCCTGGGAGGCCAGATGTGTTCCTGGTTATATCCAGCTGTTTCTGCTCACTCATTTTTCTTCCCTTTTCTCCAGACACCCTGGTGCCAAGGATGGGGGTAGGAATGGGTGAAGGGGAAGGGCAGGGGAGCAAGACACCTCAGAAAGAAGCTTGCTTGTCTATGGCCTATGCCAGGATTGTCAGAGGCTCCAGCCCCCTGGGACAAGCCACATCTCCCTCCCCTCTCCCACAACCTCTGCCTCCAGGAATCCTTCCTGGGAATTGGGCCAGTCTCCTATTTTGCTGCTGATAAGAGTTTGCCAATGGAGCACCCAGATGATCCTAAATTCCAAGATAGCCCTCACTCCCACCCTTTGGCCCAGCCTCCATGTCTCTTTCCCATCACTATACCAGAAGTTCCCAGGAGGAATGAAGATTCTTACCACAATCCAACACCCTCCCCAACTCTTCCTTTTCAGCCCATCCCTCAGAGCCAGGGCCTTGTTGGATTGAGAGTTTCAAGACATGGCTCCCCTCCTCCCTCTTGGTCACTGCCTTACTGTGGGGCTGCTGTGAGGGAGGGTCACTGCAGTGGACTTCATGGTGAGAATGGAGGGAGGAAAGGTGGTGGTGACAAACACAGCCGTGTCAGGCCTTAGTTCTACAAAGCCGAATTCTTACCTCAGCCAAAGAGGGCAGAAAATAACTTGGGCACTTTACAAGTGGGAAGGGTAGCAGCAGCAGCTTCCTCTCTCACTCCATCCATCCCTGCCCCTTACCACTCAAATGTCCTGCCCCTTATCCACACTAGCCCATTTGCTTTTTGATTCCCTAAACCAGCCAGTCTTGGGACTTTCCTGGTGGTCTAGTGGTTAAGACTCATGCTTCCACTGTAGGGGGCACGGGTTCAATCCCTGTTCAGGGAAGTAAGATCCCACATGCCATGCGGTGTGGCCAAAAAAAAAAAAAAAAAAAAAGTCCTAAACCAGCCAGCCTCTTTTTCTTTTCTTTTCTTTTTTTAACTTTTTATGTTGGAGTATAGCTGATTAACAATGTTGTGATAGTTTCAGGTTCACAGCAAAGGGACTCAGCCATAAATATACATGTATCCATTCTCTCCCAAACTCCCCTCCCATCCAGACTGCCACATAACATTGAACAGTGTTCCCCATGCTACACAGTAGGTCCTTGTTGGTTATCTATTTTAAATATAGCAGTGTATACATGTTGAACCCAAACTCCCTCTTTCCCTCTTCCTCCCCACCTGGTAACCGTAAGTTCATTCTCTAAGTCTGTGAATCTGTTTCTGTTTTGTAAATAAGTTCATTTGTATCATTTCTTTTTAGATTCTGCATATAAGGGATATCATATGATATTTCTCTTTGACTTACTTCACTCATTATGACAATCTCGAGGTCCATCCATGGTGCTGCAAATGGCATTATTTCATTCTTTTTAGTGGCTGAGTAATAGTCCATTGTGTGTGTGTGTGTGTGTGTGTGTGTGTGTGTATGTGTGTGTATATATATATATATATATATACACAACATCTTCTTTATCCATTCCTCTGTCAATGGACATTTACATTGCTTCCATGTCTTGGCTACTGTAAACAGTGCTGCAATGAACACTGGGGTGCATGTATCCTTTCCGACCATGTTTTTCTCCAGATATACGCCAAGGAGTGGTATTGCAGGGTCATACAGTAGCTCTATTTTTAGTTTTTTAAGGAACTTCCATACTGTTCTCCATAGTGGCTGTACCAGTTTACATTCCCACCAACAGTGTAGGAGTGTTGCCTTCTCTCCACATCCTCTCCAGCATTTATTGTTTGTGGATTTTTTAATGATAGCCATTTTGACTGGTGTGAGGTGATATCCCATTGCAGTTTTGATTTGCATTTCTCTAATAATTAGCAACGTTGAACATCTTTTCATGTGCCTATTGGTCATCTGTATGAGTTCTTTGGAGAAATGTATATTTAGGTCTTCTGTCCATTTTTTGATTGGGTTGTTTGTTTTGATGATATTAAGCCTCATGAGCTGTTCATAAATTTTGGAGACTAATCCCTTGTCGGTCACATCATTTGCAAATATTTTCTCCCAATCTGTGGGTTGTCTTTGCGTTTTGTTTATGGTTTCCCTTGCTGTGCAAAAGCTTTTGAGTTTAATTAGGTCCTATTTGTTTATTATTGTTTTTATTTCCATTATTCTGGGAGATGGATCAAAAAAGATATTGCTGTGATTAATGTTAGAGAGTGTTCTGCCTATGATTTCCTCTAGTAGTTTTATAGTGTCCAGTTTGACATTCAGGTCTTTAATCCATTTTGAGCTTATTTTTTTTTTTTTGATGCATATTCGATTTTACTGGGGGTAAGGGACAGGGCGGGGGCATTCAGGGGTTGTCAGCCATGGTCTTCTTGATCCAATCCACATATAAAATCACTTTGGTGTAGACGGAGGGCTTATTGGGGGCACCACACGGGATGTGGCCCCATGACGTGATTCCCTGAAACATACCCTCGCAGATCAGCGGGCCCCCTGAGTCACCCACGCAGGTGTCCTTGCCGCCCTCCAGGTGTCCAGCACACAGCATGAACTCTGTCACCTTCTGGGGGTGGGCACTGGCACACATCTCATTGGGCAGGACAGTAAGGTCCACACACTGGAGGTCATCTGGGTAAGTGAACTTATCTGGTTCGATGCTGCCCCAGCCAGAGGCATAGCAGGTGCTCTCCAGCTGGGGTTCCTCGGTGGGCAGCTCCAGGACCTGCACGTCCTCTGTGATCTGGACGGGCCCTTCCAGGCGGAGCAGCATGAGGTCATGGCTGTAGTCCTCCCCTGGGGGGAGGGTGTCGTTCTTCAGGAGGCTCAGGTCGAAATTGGGGTGTGGAAAGTCCTTACTGACATGGGCAAACTGGGCTGTGTCTTCGTCCTCAAACAGGTTGTGGCGACCCAGCCAGAGCTGGTAATTGCTGGTGAAGGAGAAGATGGAGACGATGAGAATGAGAGAGGAGGTAGAAAGGGAGGGCATGAGGAAGGGTCCAAAATAAGAAAGAGAAACAAGAAGGGGGGGGGAGAGAGAGGGAGAGAGAGAGAGAGACCGAGGAAAGATACAGAGTCACAGAAAACAAAGAGACTGCGAGTAAATACATGAAAGAATGTGACAATGTCACAGACAGAGACAGAGTGAAATGGAGTCAAAGAAGAGCTTGGAACAGTAGAGAGGATGGGAAAGATGGAGGGGAGACGGTGCGATAGAGGGAGCACACAGGGGACAGGAGGAGGAAGAGACAGAGACCGTGAGGAACAGACTAAAAAAAGAGGAAGGGAGGGAAAGGACAGAGCGAAGCAGGAGAGTGAGAAACGGACCAGGTGAGGAAGGGAGGAGGAAGGAAGAAGAGAGAATGAGAAATAGAGACAGAGGAGGCAAAGGGGTGAGAGAGTGAGAGAGAAAATGGAGGAGCACGGCCTTGAGCTTATTTTTGTGTATGGTGTTAAAGAATGATCTAATTTCATTTTTTTACATGTACCTGGCGAGTTTCCCCAGCACCATTTGTTGAAGAGATTGTCTTTCCACCATTGGGTAGTCTTGCCTCCTTCGTTGTAGATTAATTGACTGTAGGTGCGTGGGTTTATTTCTGGGTTTTCTTTTTTTTCTTTTTTAAATTTTTATTCTTATTTTTATTTTTTAAAAATTCATTAATTAGTTTATTTATTTATTTTGGGTCTTCGTTGCTGTGCACAGGCATTCATTAGTTGTGGCGAATGGGGGCTACTCTTTGTTGCAGTGCATGGGCTTCTTGTTGCAGTGTCTTCTTGCTGCAGAGCACAGGCTCTAGGCATACAGGCTTCAGTAGTTGTGGCACGTGGGCTCAGTAGTTGTGGCTCATGGGCTCTAGAGTGCAGGCTCAGTAGTTGTGGCACACGGGCTTAGTTGCTCTGCGACATGTGGAATCTTCCCAGACCAGGTCTCGAACCCATGTCCCCTGCATTGGCAGGCGGATTCTTAACCACTGTGCCACCAGGGAAGTCCCTATTTTTATTTTTTTAAACATCTTTATTGGAGTATAATTGCTTTACCAATGGTGTGTTAGTTTCTGCTGTATAACAAAGTGAATCAGCTATACATATACATATATCCCCATATCTCCTCCCTCTTTCATCACCTTCCCATCCTCCCTATCCCACCCCTCTAGGTGGACACAAAACACTGAGCTGCTCTCCCTACGCTATGCAGCTGCTTCCCACTAGCTATCTATTTTACATTTGGTAGTGTATATATGTCCACGCCACTCTCTCACTTCTTCTCAGCTTACCCTTCCCCCTCTCCGTGTCCTCAAGTCCATTCTCTATGTCTGAGTCTTTATTCCTGTCTTGCCCCTAAGTTCTTCAGAAGCACTTTTTTTTTTTTTTAGATTCCATATATATATATATATATATGTGTGTGTGTGTGTGTGTGTGTGTGTGTGTGTTAGCATATGGTATTTGTTTTTCTCTTTCTGATTTACTTCACTCTGTGTGACAGTCTCTAGGTCCATCCACCTCACTACAAATAACTCAGTTTCGTTTCTTTTTATGGCTGAGTAATATTCCATTGTATATATGTGCCACATCTTCTTTATCCATTCATCTGTCGATGAACACATAGGTTGCTTCCATGTCCTGCCTATTGTAAATAGAGCTGCAATGAACATTGTGGTACATGACTCTTTTTGAATTATGGTTTTCTCAGGGTATATGCCCAGTAGTGGGATTGCTGGGTCATATGGCAGTTCTATTTTTAGTTTTTTAAGGTATCTCCATACTGTTCTCTATAGTGGCTGTATCAATTTACATTCCCACCAACAGTGCAAGAGGGTATAATTCTGGGCTTTCTATCCTGTTCCATTGATCTATATTTCTATTTTTTGCCAGTACCATACAGTTTTGATGACTATAGCTTTGTAGTGTAGTTTGAAGTCAGGAATCTGATTCCTCCAGCTTCGTTTTTCTTTCTCAAGGTTGCTTTGGGTATTTGAGGTCTTTTGTCTCTCCATACAAATTTTAAGATTTTTTTGTTCTAGTTCTGTGAAAAATGCCATTGGTAGTTTGATGGGGATTGCATTGAATCTGTAGATTGCCTTGGGTAGTATAGTTATTTTGACAATATTGATTCTTCCAATCCACGAACATGGTATATCTTTCCATCTGTTAGTGTCTTTTTCAATTTCTTTCATCAGCATCTTATAGTTTTTGGAGTACAGGTCTTTTGTCTCCTAGGTAGGCTTATCCTTAGGTATTTTATTCTTTTTGATGCAATGGTAAATGGGATTGTTTCTTGAATTTCTCTTTCTGATCTTTTGTTGTTAGTGTACAGAAATGCAACAGATTTCTCTGTGTTAAATTTGAAACCCACAACATTACCAAATTCATTGATGAGCTCTAGTATCTTTCTGGTAGTGTCTTTAGGAGCTTCTATGTATAGTGTCATGTCATCTGCAAACAGTGACTGTTTAACTTCTTCTTTTCCAATTTGGATTCCTTTTATTTCTTTTTCTTCTCTGATTGCCGTACCTAGGACTTCCAAAACTATGTTGAATAAAAATGCTGAGAGTGGACATCCTTGTCTTGTTCCTGATCTTAGAGGAAATGTTTTCAGCTTTCCACCATTGAGTATGATGTCAGCTGTAAGTTTGTTGTATATGGCCCTTATTATGTTGAGGTACGTTCCCTCTATGCCCACTCTCTGGAGAGTTTTTATCATAAATGGGTGCTGAATTTTGTCAAAAGCTTTTTCTGCATCTACTGAGATGAACCTATGGCTTCTATTCTTCAATTTGTTGATGTGGTGTATCACACTGATTGATTTGTGGATACTGAAAAATCCTTACATCCCTGGGATAAATCCCACTTGATCATGGTATCTGATCCTTTTAATGTGTTGTTGGATTCTGTCTGCTAGTATTTTGTTGAGGATTTTTGTGTCTATGTTCATCAGAGATATTGGCATGTAATTTTCTTTTTTTGTGGCATCTTTGTCTGGTTTTGGTATCAGGGTGATGGTGGCCTCATAGAATGAGTTTGGGAGGCTCCCTTCCTCTGCAATTTTTTGGAACAGTTCCAGAAGGATAGGTGTTAGCCCTTCTCTAAATGTTTGATAGAATTTGCCTGTGAAGCCATCAGGTCCTGGACTTCTGTTTGTTGGGAGTTTTTTAATCACAGTTTCAATTTCAGGGCTTCTGATTGGTCTGTACATATTTTATATTTCTTCCTGGTTCAGTCTTGGGAGACTGTACCTTTCTAAGAATTTGTCCAGTTCTTCCAGGTTGTCCATTTTATTGGCATACAGTTGCTCATAGTAGTCTCTTATGATCCTTTGTATTTCTGTGGTGTCAGTTGTAACTTCTCCTTTTTCACTTCTAATTTTATAGATTTAAGTCCTCTCCCTGTTTTTCTTAATGAGTCTGGCTAAAGGTTTATCAATTTTGTTTACCTTTTCAAAGAACAAGCTTTTAGTTTTATTGATCTTTGCTATTGTTTTCTTAGTCTCTATTTTATTTATTTCTTCTCTGATCTTTATGATTTCTTTCTTTCTACTAACTTTGGGTTTTGTTTGTTCTTCTTTCTCTAGTTGCTTTAGTTGTAAGGCTAGGTCGTTTATTTGAGATTTTTCTTGTTTCCTGAGGTAAGATTGTATAGCTATAAACTTCCCTCTTAGAACTGCTTTTGCTGCATCCCATAGGTTTTGGATCATTGTGTTTTCATTTTCATTCGTCTCTAGGTATTTTTTGATTTCCTCTTTGATGTCTTCAGTGATCCATTGGTTGTTTAGTAGCATATTGTTTAGCCTCCAAGTGTTTGTGTTTTTTTTAGTTTTTTTTTCTTGTAGTTTATTTCTAATCTCATAGTGTTGTGATCAGAAAAGTTGCTTGATGTGATTGCAATTTTCTTAAATTTAATGAGGCTTGGCTTGTGGCCCAGCATGTGGTCAATCCTGGAGAATGTTCCATATGCACTTGAGAAAAATGTGTCTTCTGCTGCTTTTGGATGGAATGCTCTATAAATATCAGTTAAGTCATGTGGTCTAATGTGTCATTTAAGGCCTGTGTTTCCTTATTGATATTCTGTCTGGATGATCTGTCCATTGATGAAACTGGGGTGTTAAAGTCCCCCACAGTTATTGTGTTACTGTCAATTTCTCCCTTTATGGTTGTTAGTACTTGTCTTATATATCGAGGTGCTCCTATGTTGGGTGCATATATATTTACAATTGTTATATCTTCTTCTTGGATTGATCCCTTGATCATTATGTAGTGTCCTTCTTTGTCTCTTACAACAGTCTTTATTTTAAAGTGTATTTTGTCTGATATGAGTGTTGCTATTCCAGCTTTCTTTTGATTTCCATTTGCGTGGAATACCTTCTTCCAACCCCTCACTTTCAGTCTGTATGTGTCTCTAGGTCTGAGGTGGGTCTCTTGTAGACAGCATATATATGGGTCTTGTTTTTGTATCCACTCAGCCAGTCTATGTCTTTTGGTTGGCACATTTAATCCATTTACCTTTATGGTAATTATTGATATGTGTATTCCTATTGCCATTTTCTTAATTGCTTTTGGTTTGTTTTTGCCGGTCTTTTTTCTTCCCTTCCTCTTTTGTTTTTTTCTCTTGTGGTTTGATGACCGTCTTTAGTGTTGTGTTTGGTTCACTTTTTCTTTTTTGTGTGTATATCTACTGTAGTTTTTGGGTTTGCTGTTCCCATGAGGTTTTGACATAAGAGTCTATATATGTACAAGATTTTTTTTTAAGTTGCTTGTCTCTTTCCTGCCTAGAGGACTTCCTTTAGCATTTGTTGCAAAGCTGGTCTGGTGCACTGAATTCTCTTAGCTTTTGGTTGTTTGTAAAGCTTTTGATTTCTCCATCATATCTTAACTGGGTCTTGCTCTGGTGGGCGGGGCTGTGCTCAGTAATACTTTAATCCACTTGTCTGCTGATGGGTGGGGCTGTGTTCCCTCCCTGTTAGTTGTTTGACCTGAGGCAACCCAGCACTGGAGCCTACAGGTTATATAGTGGGGTTAGTGGCAGTCTCCAGGAGGGCTTACACTAACGGATACTTCCCAGAACTGCTGCTGCCAGTACCCTTGCCCTCGCAGTGAGCCACAGCTGCCTCCTGCCTCTGCAAGAGACCCTCCAACACGAGCAGGTAGGTTTGGTTCTGTCTCCTATGGGGTCACTGCTCCTTTTCCCGGGTCCTGGTGCACACAAGACTTTGTGTGTGCCCTCCAAGAGTGGATTCTCTGTTTCTCCCAGTCCTGTGGAGTCCCTGCAATCAAATCCCACTGGCCTTCAAAGTCAGATTTCCTGGGAATCCCTAGTCCCATTGCCAGACTCCCAGTCTGAGAAGCCTGACATGGGGCTCAGAACCTTCAATCCAATGGGAGAACTTCTGTGGTATATTTGTTCTCCAGTTTGTGGGTTGCCCAACCAGTGGTTATGGGATTTGATTTTATCGTGATTGCACCCCTCCTACCGTCTCATTGCAGCTTCTCCTTTGTCTTTGGATGTGAGGTATCTTTTTTGGTGGGTTCCAGCGTCTTCCTGTCGATTGTTGTTCAGCAGTTAGTTGTCATTTCGGTGCTCTTGAAAAATGAGGTGAGTGTACTTCCTTCTACTCCACCACCTTGAACCAATCTCCCCCAGCCAGTCTCTTAATAACTGTCCCATGCCCTCCAGCTATCTATCGAGTAGACTACTTATTCTTCCATACCCATCTCCAATGCCACCTCTTTGGGGGAAATTTCTTGAATCCTCCCTAAGACAACGTCCTGTCCTCTGCACTTTCACAACTTGCTTTGGATTTTTTTTTTCTAGAGTAATTTTCATACTAGAATATAATTATGTATGTGTCATTGCCCCATTGTATCCATTTTCTAATTGATGCTGTAACAAAGTGCCACACACAACATAAATGGACCAGTGAGACCATCAAGGTGGCAGAGGAGTAAGACGCAGAGATCACCTTCCTCCCCACAAATACATCTACATGTGAAACAACTCCTATAGAACACCTACTGAACGCTGGCAGAAGACCTCAGACTTCCCAAAAGGCAAGAAACTCCACACGTACCTGGCTAGGGCAAAAGAAAAAAGAAAAAAAAGAGACAAAAGATTAGGGACAGGACCTGCACCTCTGGGAGGAACCTGTGAAGGAGGAAAAGTTTCCACACACTATGAAGCCCCTTCACTGGTGGAGACAGGGGGTGGCAGGGGGGAAACTTCAGAGCCACAGAGGAGACCACAGCAATATGGGTGCAGAGGGCAAAGCGGATAGATTCCTGCACAGAGGATCAGTGCCAACCAGCACTCATCAGCCTGAGAGGCTTGTCTGTTTACCCACCAGGGCGAGTGGGGTCTGGGAGCTGAGGCTCAGGCTTCGGAGATCAGATCCCAGGGAGAGGACTGGGGTAGGCTGCATGAACACAGCCTGAAGGAGGCTAGTGCACAACAGCTAGCTGGGAGGGATCCAGGAAAAAGTCTAGAACTGCCTAAGAGGCAAGAGACTGTTGTTTCAAGGTGCGCAAGGAGAGGGGATTCAGAGCACCGCCTAAACGAGCTCCAGAGATGGGTGCAAGCTGTGGCTATCAGCGCAGACCCCAGAGACAGGCATGAAACGCTAAGGCTGCTGCTACAGCCACCAAAAAACCTGTGTGAAAGCACAAGTCGCTATCCACAGTGCAGCCCACCACTGGCAGGGTCCCAAGATACAGGGACAACTTCCCCAGAACACACTGCCTGCCTCAGGCTGTTGCAACGTCATGCTGGCCTCTGCTGCCGCAGGCTCGACCCGCTTTCCATACCCATCCTTACCCCCGGCCTGAGTCAGCCAGAGTCCCTTAATCAGTTGCTACATTAACCCTGTCCTGTCTGGGCAAAGAACAGATGCCCTCAGGCGACCTACATGCAGAGGCAGGGCCATATCCAAAGCGGAAACCCAGGAGCTGTGCGAAAAAAGAAAAGAAAGGGAAATTTCCCCCAGCAGCCTCGGGAGCAGTGGATTAGATCTCCACAATCAATGTGATGTACCCAGCATCTCTGGAATACCTGAATAGACAACGAATCATCCCAAAATTGAGGCGGTGGACTTTGGGAGCAACTATAGACTTGGGGTTTGCTTTCTGCATCTAATTTGTTTCTGGTCTTATGTTTATGTTAGTTTAGTATTTAGAGTTTATTATCGTTGGTAGATTTGTTTATTGATTTGATTGCTCTCTTCCTTTATATATATATATAGATAGATAGATAGATAGATAGATAGATATTCTTTTCTTTTTCTCTTTTTGTGAGTGTGTATGAGTATGCTTCTTTGTGTGATTTTGTCTGTACAGCTTTGCTTTTACCATTTGTCCTAGAGTACTTTCTGTCCATTTTTTGTTTGTTTGTTTTGTTTTGTTTTGTTTGTATAGTTCTTAGCACTTGTTATCATTGGTGGATTTGTTTTTTGCTTTGGTTGCTCTCTTTTTTCCTTCTTTCTTTTTTTTTCTTATTACTTGTTAATTTTTTAATTTTTAATACATTTTTTATTTCTTATTTTAATAACTTTTAATTTCATTTTCTTTTCTGTCTTTCTCTCTTTATACTTTTTTTCTTTCTTTCTCTCTTTCTTTCTTTCTTTCCTTCTTACTTGCTTTCCTTCTTTCTTTCCTTCCTTTCCTCACTTTTCTTGTGAGCCATGTGGCTGACAGGGTCTTGGTGCTACAACAAGGAGTCAGGCCTGTGCCAATAAGGTGGGAGAGCCGAGTTCATAATATTGGTGCACCAGAGACCTCCCAGCTCCATGTAATATCAAACAGCAAAAGCTCTCCCAGAGACCTCCATCTCAACGCTAAGATCCAGCTCCACTCAACAACCAGCAAGCTACAGTGCGGGACACCCTATGCCAAACAACTAGCAAGACAGGAACACAACCACACCCATTAGCAGAAAGGCTGCCTAAAATCATGATAAGGTCACAGACACCCCAAAACACACTGCCAGACGTGGTCCTGCCCACCAGAAAGACAAGATCCAACCTCATCCACCAGAACACAGGCACCAGCCACCTCCACCAGGAGACTTACACAACCCACTGAACCAACCTTAGCCACTGAGGGCAGACACCAAAAACAGTGGGAACTACGAAGCTACAGTCTGAGAAAAGGAGACCCCAAACACAGTAAGTTGAGCAAACTGAGAAGACAGAGAAACACACAGCAGATGAAGGAGCAAGGTAAAAACCCAACAGACCAATCAAATGAAGAGGAAATAGGCAGTTTACCTGAAAAATAATGCAGAGCAATGATAGTAACCATGATCCAAAATCTTGTAAATAGAATAGAGAAAATACAAGAAACTTTTAACAAGGACCTAGAAGAACTAAAGAGCAAACAAACAATGATGAACAACACAATAAATGAAATTAAAAATTCTCTAGACGGAGTCAAGAGCAGAATAACTAAGGCAGAGAAACGGATAAGTGACCTGGAAGATAAAATAGTGGAAATAACTACCAAGAGTAAGAGGGCAGACAGCAGAAGCAAGAACAACTACAATCCTGCAGCCTGTGGAACAAAAAGCACATTCACAGAAAGATAGACAAGATGAAAAGGCAGAGGGCTATGTACAAGATTAAAGAACAAGATAAAACCCCAGAAAAACAACTAAATGAAATAGAGAGAGGCAACTGTCCAGAAAAAGAATTCAGAATAATGATAGTGAAGATGATTCAGAACCTCGGAAAAAGAATGGAGGGAAAGATTGAGAAGATGTAAGAAATGTTTAACAAAGACCTAGAAGAATTAAAGAACAAACAAACAGAGATGAAAAATACAATAACTGAAATGAAAAATACACCAGAAGGAATCAATAGCAGAATAACTGAGACAGAAGAATGGATAAGTGACCTGGAAGACAGAATGGTGGAATTCACTGCTGCGGAACAGAATAAAGAAAAAAGAATGAAAAGACATGAAGACAGCCTAAGAGACCTCTGGGACAACATTGAATGCAACAACATTCACATTATAGTGGTCCCAGAAGGAGAAGAGAGAGAGAAAGGACCCGAGAAAGTATTTGAAGAGATTATAGCTGAAAATTTCCCTAACGTGGGAAAGGAAATAGCCACCAAAGTCCAGGAAGTGCAGAGAGTGACATACAGGATAAACCCAAGGAGAAACATGCTGAGACACATAGTAATCAAATTGGCAAAAATTAAAGACAAAGAAAAATTATTGAAAGCACCAAGAGAAAAACGACAAATAACATACAAGGGCACTCCCATAAGGTTAACAGCTGATTTCTCAGCAGAAACTCTACAAGCCAAAAGGGAGTGGCATGACATATTTAAAGTGATGAAAGGGAAGAAACTACAACCAAGATTACTCTACCAGGCAAGGATCTCATTCAGATTCAGCAGAGAAATCAAAAGCTTTACAGACAAGCAAAAGCCAAGAGAATTCAGCACCACCAACCAGCTCTACAACAAGTGCTAAAGGAACTTCACTAAGTGGGAAACACAAGAGAAGAAAAGGACCTACAAAAACAAACCCAAAACAATTAAGAAAATGGTAAAAGGAACATATATATCCATAATTACCTTAAATGTGAATGGAATAAATGCTCCAACCAAAACACACAGGCTCGCTGAATGGATACAAAAACAAGACCCATATATATGCTGTCTATAAGAGACCCAATTCAGACCTGGGGACACATACAGCCTGAAAGTGAGGGGATGGAAAAAGATATTCCATTCAAATGGAAATCAATAGAAAGCTGGAGTAGCAATACTCATATCAGATAAAATAGACTTTAAAATAAAGAATGTTACAAGAGACAAGGAAGTTCACTACATATTAATCAAGGGATCGATCCAAGAAGAAGATATAATAATTATATATGCACCCAATATAGGAGAACCTCAATACATAAGGCAAATGCTAACAGGTATAAAAGAGGAGATCGACAGTAACACAGTAATAGTGGGGGACTTTAAAATCTCACTTACACCAATAGACAGATAATCCAGACGTAAAATTAATAAGGAAACACAAGTTTTAAATAACACAACAGACCTGATAGATTTAATTGATATTTATAGGACATTCCATCTAAAAACAGCAGATTATACTTTCTTCTCACGTGCACATGGAACATTCTCTAGGATAGATCACATCTTGTGTCACAAATCAAGCCTTGGTAAATTTAAGAAAATTGAAAAACTATCAAGCATCTTTTCCAACCATAACGCTATGAGATTAGAAGTAAACTACAGGGGAAATAAAGTACAAAACACAAACACATAGAGTCTAAAAAATACGTTACTAAATAACCAAGAGATCACTGAAAAAGTCAAAGAGGAAATCACAAATTACCCAGAGACAAATGACAACAAAAACATGACAATCCAAAACCTATGGGATACAGCAAAATCAGTTCTAAGAGGGAAATTTATAGCAATACAATCCTACCTCAAGAAACAAGAAAAATCTCAAATGAACAATCTAAACTTACAGCTAAAGGAACTAAAGAAAGAAGAACAAACAAAAACCAAAGTCAGTAGAAGGAAAGAAATCTTAAAGATCAGAGCAGAAATAAATGAAATAGAAACAAAGAAAGCAATAGTAAAGACCATTAAATCAAAAAGCTGTTCTTTGAGAAGATAAACAAAATTAATAAACTTTTAGGCAGACTCATCAAGAAAAAGAGGGGGAGGACTCAAATCAATAAAATTAGAAGTGAAAAAGGAAAAGTTAGAATGGACACCACAGAAACACAAAGCATCATAAAAGACTAGTACAAGCAACTCTATTCCAATAAAATGGAAAACCTAGAAGAACAACCACAAATTTGTGTACAACCAGGAATTCTTAGAAAGGTATAAACTTCCAAGACTGAACCAGGAAGAAATAGAAAATATGAACAGACTCAGCCATAAAAAGAAATGAAATTGAGTTATTTGTAATGAGGTGGATGGACCTAGTGTCTGTCATACAGAGGGGAGTAAGTCAGAAAGAGAAAAACAAATACCATATGCTAACACATATATATGGAATCTAAAAAAAAAAAAAAGGTTCTGAAGAACCTGGGGCAAGACAGGAATAAAGACGCAGACGTAGAGAATGGACTTGAGGACACAGGGAGGGGGAAGGGTAAGCTCGGACGAAGTGAGAGAGTGGCATGGACATATATACATGACCAAATGTAAAAGAGATAGCTAGTGGGAAGCAGCCGCATAGCACAGAGAGATCAGCTCGGTGCTTTGTGACCTACTAGAGGGGAGGGATATGGAGGTTGGGAGGGAGATGCAAGAGGGAGGAGATATGGGGATATATGTATAAGTATAGCTGATTCACTTTGTTATAAAGCAGAAAGTAACACACCATTGTAAAGTAATTATACTCCAATAAAGATGTTAAATACATATATATATATTAAAAAACAAACAACCCAATCAAAAAATGGGCAGAAGACCTAAATAGACATTTCTCCAAAGAAGACATACAGGTGACCAAGAAGCACATGAAAAGCTGCTCAGCATCACTAATTAGAGAAATGCAAATCAAAAGTAAAATGAGTTATCACCTCCCACCAGTTAGAAAGGGCATCATCAGAAAATCTACAAACAACAAATGCTGGAGAGGGTGTGGAGAAAAGGGAACCCTGTTGCACTGTTGGTGGGAATGTAAATTGATACAGCCACTATGGAGAACAGTATGAAGGTTCCTTAAAAAACTAAAAGTAGAATTACCATATGACCCAGCAATCCCACTACTGGGCATATATCCAGAGAAAACCATAATTCAAAAAGACACAAGCAGGGCTTCCCTGGTGATGCAGTGGTTGAGAATCTGCCTGCCAATGCAGGGGACACGGGTTCCAGCCCTGGTCTGGGAAGATCCCACATGCCGCAGAGCAACTGGGCCCGTGAGCCACAATTACTGAGCCTGCGCGTCTGGAGCCTGTGCTCCGCAACAAGAGAGGCCGCGATAGTGAGAGGCCCACGCACCATGATGAAGAGTGGCCCCCGCTTGCCACAACTAGAAGAAAGCCCTCGCACAGAAACGAAGACCCAACACAGCCATAAATTAATTAATTAATTAATTTTTAAAAATACAGTACCGTAGAAGCTCTTTAAAAAAAAAAAAAAAAAGACACAAGCACCCCAATATTCAGTGCAACCCTATTTACAATAGCCAGGTCATGGAAGCAACCTAAATGCCCAATGACAGAAGAATGGATAAAGAAGATGTGGTACATATATACAATGGAATATTACTCAGCCATAAAAGGAACAAAACTGGGTAATTTGTAGAGACGTGGATGGACCTAGAGACTGTTATGCAGAGTGAAGTAAGTCAGAAAGAGAAAAACAAATATCATATATTAACGTATATATGTGGAATCTAGAAAAATATTACAGAAGAACTGGTTTGCAAGGCAGAAATAGAGATACAGATGGTAGACAACAAACGTATTGACACTAAGGGGGGAAAATGGGGTAGGGGTGTGGTGGTGGTGGGATAAATTGGGAGATTGGGATTTACATATATATACTAATATGTACAAAATAGATAACTAATAAGAACCTGCTGTGTAAAAAAAATAAAATAAAATTCAAAAAAACATAAAGAATGACACCAAAAAAAAAAAAAAAAAGGCTTCAGGGTAGTAATGTGTAGAGTGATAGTAAGATGGGTTATAATAAAAACAAATTTTCAATCTCAAAAAAAAAAAAAGAGGATGGGAGAAGTTTTCCCATGAAAACGGAAATAAAAATTATCTCAGGTAGCAATATTTATATCATTCAAAATAGACAAAAACTTGGCTGTAACAAGAGAAAAAGAACATTACATAATGATAAAGGGATCAACCCAAGAAAAGCTAGAACAATTGTAAATATTTATGCAGCCAACATAGGAGCACCTAAATACATCAAGCAACTTTTAACAAACATAAAGGGAGAACTTGACAGTAACACAATAATACTGGAGATTTTAAAAATCACCTACATCAGTGGACAGATCATCCAGATAGAACTACAGTAAGAAAAATCTGGCCTTAAAGACACATTATAACAAATAGACTTAGTAGATATATATAAAACATTTTATCCAAAAGCAGCAGAATATACATTTTTTTCAAGTGCACATGGAACCTTCTCAAGGATAGACCATATGTTGGGACACAAAACAAGTCTCCATAAATGTAAGAAGACTGAAATCATATCAGTCATCTTTTCCAACCACAGTGGTGTAATAGTAGAAATGAACTTCAAAAAAAAAAAAAAATGAAAACCAGAACTGCATGGAGGCTAAACAACATGCTACTAAACAATCAATGGGTCACTGAAAAAAAAAAAAGGAACTCAAAAAATACCTGGAGACTAAGGAAAATACAAATATAACAATCCAAAATCTATTGGATTCAGCAAAAGCAGCAAAAAGAGAGAATTTTATAGCAATACAAGCCTACATCAGGAATCAAGAAAAATCTCAAATAAACAATGTAACCATATGCCTAAAGGAACTAGAAAAAAAAACCCACCAAAGTACAAAGAATGAAATGATAAAGATCAGAGCAGAAAGAAATGAAATAGAGACTAAAAGCATTAGAGAACATCAATGAAACTTATACCTGGTTCTATGAAAAGATTAACAAAATTGATAAACCTTTAGCAAGAGTTATGTAGACAAAATGAGAGCAAGCCTAAATATGTAAAGTAAGAAATAAAAGAGTAGAAGTTACAATTGACACCACTGATATAGAAAGATCATAAGAGATTACTACCATTATACACCAATAAAATGGACAACCTAGAAAAGTGGGTAAATTCCTAGAAGCGTATAATCTCCCAAGAGTGTTTCAGGAAGAAATAGATAATATGAATGGACCAATTACCAGTAATGAAATTAATTCAGTAATTAAAAAAAATTAACTCCCAACAACAAAATGTTCAGGACCAGATGGCCTCACATGTGAATTTGACCAAACATTTAAAGAAGAGTTAACACCTATTTTCTCACAACATTCCAAAAAAATGAAGAGAAAATAACACTTTTGAACTCATTATATGAGGCCAGCATCATTCTGATATGGAAATCAAAGACACCACAAAAAAGAAAATTACAGACCAATATCATTGATGAACATAGATGCAAAAATCCTCAACAAAATATTAGCAAACCAATTTCAACAATACAATAAAAAGATCATATACCATGATCAAATGGATTTATCCCAGGGATGCAAGGATGGTCCAATATTTGCAAATCAATGAATGTGATACACCACATTAACAAAATGAAGAATAAAAATCATATGATCATCTCAACAGATGCAAAAAAAGACTTTTGACAAAATTCAACATCCATTTATGATTAAAAAAAACTCTCAACAAAGTGGGTATAGAACAAAGTGAGTATAGAATTGGGTATATGCCAAAACTACAGCCAACATCATACTCAAAATTCAAAAGCTGAAATTATTTTCTAAGATCAGAAATGAGACAAGGGTGCCCAGTCTCCCCACTTTTATTCAACATAGTGTTGGAATTCCTATCAACAGTAATCAGATGGTAAAAAGAAGGAAAGGGAATCCGAATTGGAAGGAAAGAAGTAAAATTGTCACTGTTTGCACATGACATGATAATATATGTACAAAATTCTAAAGATGCCACCAAAATGCTACTAGAACTAATAAATGAATTTAGTAAAATTGTGAGATATGAAATTAATTACAGAAATCTGTTGTGTTTCTATACACAAACAATGAACTATCAGAAAGGGAAATTAATTTTTAAAATTCCATTTACAATTGCATCAGAAAGATAAAAATACTTAGAAATAATCTTTATAAAGGTTATTTAATCTCTCTAAGACAGGTAAAAATATGATATTGATGTGCTTGTAAAACTGTGATGTGCTTGGAAAGCTATAAGATTTTAATTAAAGAATTGAAGACAACACAAACAAATGGAGAGTTATGCAGTGCTCATGGATTGAAAGAATTAATATTGTTAAAATGTCCATAATACTCAAGGCAATCTGCAGATTCATTGCAATCCCTATCAAAATGCCAATTGCATTTTTTCACAGAACTGGAACAAATTCTAAAATTTATATTGAGACACAAAAGACCTTAAATAGCCAAAACAATCATGAGAAAGACTTCCAAATGTGGGGTATCATATTCCCTGATTTCAAACTATACTACAAAGCTATGGTAATCAAAACATTATGGTAGTGGCACAAAAACAGACACATAGATTAATGGAACAAAATAGAAAGTCCATAAATAAACCCTCTTATATGGTCAATTAATCTTTGGCACCCTCATCAACAAATGGTATTGAGCAAAGTGGACAGCTACATGCAGATGAGTCAAACTGGACTACTTTCTCACACAACATACAAAAATAAACTCAAAATGGATTAAAGGTTTGAATGTAAGACCTGAAACCATAAAACTCTCAGAAGAAAACATAGGCAGTAGACTTTTTGACATCAGTCTTAGCAATATTTTTCAGATATGTCTCTTCAGGCAAGGGGCTCAAAAACAAGAATAAACAAATGGGACTACATCAAACTAAAAAGATTTTTACAGCAGAGGAACCTATCAACAAATAAAAAAGGTAGCCTACTGAGTGGAAGAAGATATTTGAAAATGATATATCTGATAAGGAGTTAATATCCAAAATATATGTAGAACTCATACAACTCAACATCAAAAACAAACAACCCAATTATAAAATCGGCAGAAGACCTGAATATACATATTTTTCAAGGAAGACATATAGATGACCAATAGACACATGAAAAAATGCCCAACATTAATAATCATCAGGAAAATGAAAATCAAACCACAATGAGGTACCATCTTACATCTTTCAGAATGGCTATCATCAAAAGACAACAAATAACAAGTGTTGATGAGGATGTGGATAAAGGAGAGCCCTCATGCACTGTTGGAGGCATTGTAAATTGGTGAAGCCACTATGAAAAACATGATGAAGGCTTCTCAGTAAATTAAAAATAGAACTACCATATGATCTAGCAATTTCACTTCTGGGTATTTACCCAAAATAAAACACTAATTGAAAAAGATATATGCGTCTCAGTGTTCATTGCAGCCTTACTTATAATAGCCAAGATGTGGAAGCAACCTAAGTGTCCATTGATAGCTGAATGGATAAAGAAGTCATGGTATAAGACACAATAAAAGTTACTTGGCCATAAAAAAATGAAATCTTGCCATCTGCAACAACATGGATGGACCTAAAGAGTTTTATGCTAAGTGAAATACATCAGTCAGAAAAAGCCAAATACAATGTGATTTCACTTATATATAGAACCTAAAAATAAATAAAATGAACAAACAAAACAAAAACAGACTCATATACAGAGAAATGGTGTTTGCCAGAGGGAGGGTTTCGGGGTGGGCAAAATAGGTGAAGTGGATTAAGAGGTACAAACCTCCAGTTGTGTAATATTTAAGTCATAGGGATATAATATACAGCATAAGAAATTTGGTCAGTAATATTGTAATAAGTTAGTATGGGGACGGATATTTACTATACTTATTTGCATGATCACTTTATACTATACACAAATGTCAAATCATTATGAAACTAACACATGAAACTAACATAATATTGTATGTTAACTGTATTTCAATTAAAAACAGAAAGAGCATCTGATGTGAAACAATGTATATAAAGGAAAACTTTTAATGTATTTATTACTTTTATAATTTTAATTTTATATTGGAGTATAGTTGATTAACAATATTGTGTTAGTCTCAGGTGTACAGCAAAGTGATTCAGTTATACGTATACATGTATCTATTCTTTATAAAATTATTTTCCCATTTAGGTTATTACAGAGCATTGAGCCTGTGCTACAGAGTAGGTCTTTTTGGTTATCTATTTTAAATATAGCAGTGCATACACGTCAATCCCAAATTCCCAATCTATCCCTCCCTCCCACCCTTCTTCCCTGGTAACCATGAGTTCGTTCTCTAAGTCTGTGAGTCTGTTTTGAGTAAAGTGATCTCATTGGAGATAAAGTTTCTATACTTTTTTCAAAGTGAAAAAAAATGTGATTTCAATAGACTCTAATAAGTTTGTATGCATATTGTGATAAACAGAGGAACCACTAAGAAAATGATACATAGTGATATATTCAATAACACTATAAATAAATCAGAGTGAAATCCAAAAAATTCTCAAGAAAAGCACAGGAAGGTAAGAAAGAGGAAAGTGAGGAACAAAAAGCAGAGTGAACACACAGAAAAATGATAATAAAATGGAATACTTAAGTCCTAACATATAAACAATTTCTTTAAATGTAAATGGTTTTAATACATCAATTAAAAGTCAGAGGTTGGCAGAGTGGATTAATAAGAGAAACATGACCCAATAAATACATTTCAAACGTGATGACAAAGATAGATTAAAGGTAAAAGGATAGAAAAAGATATACTTTGTAAACATTAATTTTATTTACTTTTCCACTGTTTTTTAAATATTTTTTATTAGCAATAAATACTTTTTATCAAATTAAATTCGTGGTCACATTCCTTAATATTTTATTGGTTTAAGTTATTATATTTCAAATATATACCATTTACTTATTGTGAAATTGATTAGTCAAACTTGAGACTATTTTTATAAACACAGTAACTTTACATGACAGATTTTATGGCTTGAAGCTCACGTTAGCCAATTGATTTCTGTGCTCTGTTTTGAAGACATGCATAGAGATAATTCTAATTACACAGAATAGAAATGACAAAACATAAGTTTTTTAAAAAGTAGTTTCCCTTATATTTAACAATGCTCTTTAAATAACTGTTCTAGAAAGCGTGAAAAAGGTATACAGTGTCCTGTGACTGTTTCAAAGTTGAATCATCGACAATATATAATAACTATTGTCATTCCTGTATTGGTTATTATTCTATGTGGAGGGCATGAATAAATGGCCTCCCCAGAAAATATGTCTCCACTACTTGGAAGAAAAGACATTTAAATTGTATGGTAACATTTGATATTAAGATATTTTAATCTGTGACCTTTCACATAGTTTCATATAACTTAGTTCTTCTCTCATAGGTGCATTCAATTTCAAAACAGTTGATCTAATTTGTTTTTCATATTGATTCCACACTTGTCTCAGTTTCATCTCAGACACCTTGAAGTTAAAAGACAAGAGATTGTTTCTATACGCTGCCACAATGATTTTATTGAATGTGTTAAAAAATATATCAGCAGGACATGTAAGGTTGTACAACGATGTTATGTTGATACTTAGCTAATGGCAGAGATATTTAGCTAATGGGATCTTTTTATCAGCTTTCCCAAAAGTGATTTCTTGTCTCATTTGGGTTATTCATAGGACATGATGTCTCAAACTTAATGATGAAAATTAAATTTGGTGCTCACATTCCACAGCTCTACAAACTGTGCTGAAAAGCCCATAATTTAAAGAACATGCTTTATTCAGGTCAGACAATTTGTATGGAATTACCCAACATTGTTTAATGTTAATTTTTTTTCTTATTCAAACAGAAAGTCACAAAAATTATAATCATCCTCATCAGTTCACTCAGTCCCATGTAATTAATGTCTTTTTCATCTTGATCTTTTGTTAGCACTTTTATGAATTCATCAGTTTTCCATTAGAGTTCTGAAAATGCTTATTCATTCAGTTGAGCAGTATAGTCAGTTACCAGAAACCTGTGCTTGTCAGAGTCTTTTCCATGAATTCCTTGAAGATGGAACCCTTTTATAGGAACATTTTTGCGAAAGCATCAGAGTACACCCAGATCTGTCTGTAAATGACAAAAGACTTAAAAATGACCACAGTTAAAGATTTGATGAAAGTTCATAATAATGCAATTGACAAGGAAATTTAGTTCTTTCTGAGATATACATTTTTAAAAAATAACAAGAATTATGACTTATAAGATTATACCAGAACATATAAGATTTTTAGGAATTTCATGTAATGTCTGAAACATTTATATTAACATATTTCCATACAAATAACCCAAAGAAAGTTTAGTATTAGTTGTTTTTTTGTTTTTTGGTTTTTTTAAATTTTTTAATTTAATTTTATTTATTTTTTTATACAGCAGGTTCTTATTAGTCATCAATTTTATACACATCAGTGTATACATGTCAATCCCAATCTCCCAATTCATCACACCACCATCCCCACCCCCCCGCAGCTTTCCCCCCTTGGTGTCCATACGTTTGTTCTCTACATCTGTGTCTCAACTTCTACCCTGCAGACCGGTTCATCTGTACCATTTTTCTAGGTTCCACATACATGCGATAATACACAATATTTGTTTTTCTCTTTCTGACTTCCTTCACTCTGTATGACAGTCTCTAGGTCCATCCACATCTCAACAAATGGCCCAATTTCGTTCCTTTTTATGGCTGAGTAATATTCCATTGTATATATGTACCACAACTTCTTTATCCATTCGTCTGTTGATGTGCATTAAACATTGTTTAATGTTAATTTTTAAAAGGAGAAATTGTTATATTAACATCAGATTAAGTAAACATCAACATAAAGGAAACGTATAGAGACAAAGATGGTAATTACATAATGATAAAAGGTTCAATCCACCAAGAAGACACAACAATTCTAAATGTGTATGTAGCAAACAACAGAGCATCAAAAACCATCAAGCAAAAACTTATAAAACTGAAAGGAGAAATAGACAAATCTGAAATTATAGTCAGGGACTTCAGCATTTCCCTTTCAGCAACTGATAGACTGGAAAATAGAAAATTAGCAAAAATATAGAAGAATTAAGGTTCCTTGGCCAGCTATGTTCCTATGCACAGCTGCATTGTCAGAGCCAGTATCTCCATTGGAGTCTTCTTTATCTAGGGCCTTTGGCAGAGACCTTCTTCAGGTGTGTCTGCATATGGAGGTGAGTAGAATCTTAACTACGCTTTTCTCTACTCTGACTCAATATGAAACACTTTTCCATTCATAGCTCTTCCCCTTTTTTTCTCTCCCTGGCCCTGAGTATGTAAAATGGCAGAGGTCTTTTATTTGGGGCTCCCTGGGCAATGAGACAATTCCCTATATCTGTGTTGATCTACCTAACTCTCAACTGATGCTGTTATGGGGAGAAAAATGGAAAAATAGGGGAGTTGATGCTCTCTCCAGTTTAGCTTCTTGTGTATACTGTTACAGTAAGTAATTAAAGGCTTGTTGTATTAATCAGATTGTTGGTTTTAATTCTGGTTTGTTGTCTTTACTGGATACACCAACATATGGAAGTTCATTTCTCTTCAGCTTAGCTCAGCTCTTGACAAAACTTTAGGGGAGAGAGGTAACATCAGCAAATGGTGGAATAGGAGTTTCCAGCTTATGTCCCTTCACAGAAACATTGATACAACAACTATCAACATGCAAAAATATTTTCATGAGAACTCTGGATTCCAATTAAGAGAATATAGTGCCCAGGATGAACACAGAAATTAGAAAAGACACATAAAAAAGAGTAGTAAGGGAAGTTTCACTCTCCCTGAGTCACACCTCCCCCAAGTCCATGCAGCACAGGGTGAAGAGAGATCTCCTCCATACACTCCCATGAGAACAGGGGGAAGTGAGTTTCTTATGTCACTGTAGACATTGGCACCTTGCCTGCATCAGTGAACCCTGATGCCAGTTCAGCCACTGTGGACACAGACACTAGGCTTACCAGGGCCATTCGCCCACAGGCACCAGGGGAAGGCCTGTCTGTGGTCCCCACCTGACAGCCCATCTAGAATATCTGGCTGGGTTGACTAATGAAGGGATTTCCCTGCCAAAGCCAGTTTATAATGACTTGAAGAGCTGACTGCTTCTTCAAATACACAGACACCAACACAAGGCTGCAAGGATCATGAAGGATTAGAGAAACATGATACCACCAAAGGAATAAAATACCAACCCTAGATAAATGGAGATCTACTAATTACCTGACAAAATTTAAAATTTTATTAAAGAAGCTCAGTGAGCCACAGGAGAACATAGGCAGACAACTACACAAAATCATGGAAATAATACATGAAAAAATGAGAAGATTAACAAAGAGATAGAAAACATACAAAAGAACCAAAGATGAGTTATGGATTTGAACAATAAAGTGAACTGAAAAATGCAATGGAGAGCTTCAACAGCAGGTTCAATCAAGCAGAAGAAAGAACCAGCAAGCTTGAAGACCAGTGATTTGAAATTACCCTGTCAAGAAGAAAAAAAAAGACTAAAAAGGAATGAAGAAAGCCTACAAGATTTATGGGACACCATCAGAGGGCTAATATACATATTATAGGAGTCCCAGAAGGAGAACACAGCAAGTGGCAGAAAGCTTATCTAAGGAAATAATGCCAGAAAACTTCCCAAATCTGGAGAGACATATGGAATTCCAGGTACATGAAACTCAACAGTTTCCAAACAGATTGAACCAAACAAGGTTTTCACCAAGATACACTATAATCAAACTATCAAAGACAAAGAGGGAATTTTGAAATCAGCAAGAGATAAGGCTTGTCACATATAAAGGTACCCCCTTAAGGCTATCCAGGGATTTCTCAGAAGAAAACTTGCATGCCAGAAGAGAGTAGGAGGATACATTTAAAATGCTGAAAGAAAAATGCTAATCAAGCATACTTTACCTGGCATAGCTCTCCCTCAAAGAAGGAGAGATAAAGACTATCCCAGACAAACAAACATTGAGGGAGTTCATAACCACTAGGCCTATCTTACAAGAAACGCTACAAGGAGTTATTCGAGCTGAGATGAAAAGATGCTAAATAGTAACATGAAAATATCTGAAAGTACAAAATCATGAGAAAGGTAAGTATATAGTCAAATTCAGAATACTCTAATACTGTAATGGTGATATATAAAACATTTTAAACTCTAGTATAAAGATTAAAAGATAAAATTATTTTTTAATCTTTATACTAAATATTTCCAAGATATCAAACTTATAAGCTTTTGAACAGCAAAGAAATCCATAAACAAAATGAAAAGACCACCTACAGACTGGGAGAAAATATTTGTAAATGATGTAACTGACAAGGGCTTAATTTCCAAAATATACTAATAGCTCATACAACTCAATAACAAAAAAAAATAAATAAAATAAAATAAACAACTCAAAAAAAAATGAGCAGAAGACCTAAAAATAGACATTTCTCTAAAGAAGACACACAGATGTTTAAAAAGACATGAGAAAATGCTCAACATCACTAATTATTAGAGAAATGTAAAGCAAAACTACAATGAGGTATCATCTCACACCAGTCAGAATGGCCATCATCAAAAAGTCTACAAACAGTAAATGCAGGAGAGGGTGTGGAGGAAAAGGAACCCTCCTACACTGTTGGTGGGAATGCAAACTGGTACAGCCACTATGTAGAACAGTATGGAGGCTCCTTAGAAAACTGAAAATAGAGCTACTATATGATCTAGCAATCCCACTCCTGGGCATAAACCCAGAGAAAGCCATAATTCAAAAAGATACATGCACCCCAACCAATGTTCATTGCAACACTATTTACAATAGCCAGGACATGGAAGCAACCTAAATGTCCATCAACAGAGGTATGGATAAAGAAGATGTGGAACATATGTACAAAGGAATATTACCCATAAAAAGAAACGAAACTGGGTCATTTGTACAGACATAGACACTGTTATACAGAGTGAAGTAAGTCAGAAAGAGAAAAACAAATATCGTATATTAATGCATATATGTGGAGTCTAGAAAAATGGTATAGATAATCTTATTTGCAAAGCAGAAATAGAGACACAGACATAGAAAACAAATGTATGGATACCAATGGGGAAAGAGGGGGATGGGATGAATTGGGAGATTGAGATTGACATATATACACTATTGATACTATGTATAAAATAGATAACTAAGAGAACCTACTGTATAGCACAGGGAACTCTATTCATTGCTCAGTGGTGACCTAAATGGGAAGGAAATACAAAAAATAGGGGATATATGTATACGTATAGCTGATTCATTTTGCTGTACAGTAGAAACTAACACAATATTGCAAAGCAAATATACTCCAATAAAAATTTTCTTAAAAGTCAATTGCCTTTATACACACTAACAACAAATTATTTGAATAAGACATGAAGTAAACAATCATATTCACAAGAGGATCAAAAGGAATTAAATATTAATGCTTAGGAATAAATTTATTCAAGCAGGTGAAATATGTACACACAAAAAAATATAAAATATTGACAAAAGAAATTGAAGGAGAGAGATTGGTTCAAGATGGCAGAGTAGAAGGACATGCGCTCACTCCCTCTAGTAAGAGCACCAGAATCACAATTAACTGCTGAACAATCATCGACAGGGAGACACTGGAACTCACCAAAAAAGATACCCCACATCCAAAGACAAAGGAGAAGCTGCAGTGAAACGGTAGGAGGGGGCCAATCACAATAAAATCAAATCCCGAACCACTGGGTGGGTGACTCACAAACTGGAGAACACCTGTACCACAGAAGTCCACCCACTGGAGTGAAGGTTCTGAGCCTGACGCCAGGCTTCCCAACCTGGGGGTCTGGCAACAGGAGAAGGAATTCCTAGAGAAACAAAATTTGACAGCTAGTGGGATTTGATTGCAGGACTGTGACAGGACTGGGGGAAACAGAGACTCCACTCTTGGAGGGCACACACAAAGTAGTGTGCACATCAGGACCCAGGGGAAGGAGCAGTGACCCCCTAGGAGACGGAACCAGACCTACCAGCTAGTGTTGGAGGGTCTCCTGCAGAGGCAGAGGATAGTTGTGGCTCACTGCAGCGACAAGGAAACTGACAGCAGAAGTTCTGGGAATTACTCCTTGGTGTGAGCCCTCCAAAAGTCTGCAATTAGTGCCACCGCAAAGCACAGTAAGCTCCAGTGCTGGGTCACCTCAGACCAAACAACCAATAGATAGGGAACCCAGCCCCACCCATTAGCAGACAAGCAGATTAAAGTTTTACTGAGCTCTACCCACCAGAGCAACAACCAGCTCTACCCACCACCAGTTCCTCCCATCAGGAAGCTTGCACATGTCTCTTAGATAGCTTCAGCCACCAGAAGGCAGAGAGCAGAAGCAAGAACTACAATCCTGCAGCCTGTGGAAGAAAAACCACATTCACAGAAAAATAGGCAAAATGAAAAGGCAGAGGACTATGTACCAGATGAAGGAACAAAATAAAACCCGAGAAACACACTTAAATGGAGTGGAGATAGGTAAACTTCCAGAAAAAGAGTTCAGAATAATAATAGTGAAGATGATCTAGGAGCTCGGAAAAAGAATGGAGACAAAGATTGAGAAGATGTAAGAAAAGTTTAACAAAGACCTAGAGGAATGAAACAACAAACACCTAGAAGAATTAAAAAACAAGCAAACAGAGATGAACAATACAATAAATGAAATGAAAAATACACTAGAAAGAATCAATAGCAGAATAACTAAGGCAGAAGAATGGATAAGTGATCTAGAAGACTGAATGGTGGAATTCACTGCCATGGAACAGAATAAATTAAAAGGAACAAAAAGAAATGAAGACAACTTAAGAGACCTCTGGGATATTAAATGCAGCAACATCCAGATTATAGGGGTTGAAGAAGGAGACGAGAGATAGGACCCAAAAAAACATTTGAAGAGATCATAGTCAAAAACTTCCCTAACAAGGGAGAGGAAATATCCACCCAAGTCCACGAAGTGCAGAGAGTCCCAGGCAGGATAAACCAAAGGAGAAACACGCCGAGACACATAATAATCAAACTGACAAAAATTAAAGACAAAGAAACATTATTAAAAGCAACAAGGGAAAAATGGCAAATAACATAAAAGGGAACTCCCATAAGGTTAACAGCCGATTTCTCAGCAGAAACTCTACAGACGAGACGGGAGTGGCACGATATATTTAAAGTGATGAAAGGGAAGAACCTACAACAAAGATTACTCTACCCGGCAAGGATCTCAATCAGATTTGGCAGAGAAATCAAAAGCTTTAAAGACAAGCAAAAGCTAAGAGAATTCAGCACCACAAAACCAGCTCTACAACAAATGCTAAAGGACATTCTGTAAGTGGGAAACACAAGAGAAGAAAAGAACCTACAAAAACAAACCCATAACAATTAAGAAAATGATAATAGGAACATACATATCGATAATTACCTTAAATGTACATGGATTAAATACTCCAACCAAAAGACACAGGCTCGTTGAATGGATAAAAAAACAAGACCCATATATATGCTCTCTACAAGAGACACACTTCAGACCTAGGGACACATACAGACTGAAAGTGAGGGGATGGAAAATGATATTCCATGCAAATGGAAATCAGAAGAAAGCTGGAGTAGCAATACTCAAATAAAATAGACTTTAAAATAAAGAATGTTACAAGAAACAAGGAAAAACACTACATAATGATCAAGGGATCAAACCAAGAAGAAGATATAGCAATTATAAATATATATTCACCCAACATAGGAGCACCGCAATACATAAGGCAAATGCTAACAGGTATAAAAGAGGAAACAGACAGTAACACAGTAATAGAGGGGGATTTTAAAACCTCACTTACACCAATGGACAGATCATTCAGACAGAAAATTAATAAGTAAACACAAGCTTTAAATAACACAATAGACCAGATGGATTTAATTGATATTTATAGGACATACAATCCGAAAAATGCAGATTACACTTTCATCTCAAATGCACATGAAACATTCTCCAGGATATATCACATCTTGGGTCACAAATCAAGCCTCAGTAAATTTAAGAAGATTGAAAGCATATCAAGCATTTTTTCCTACCGCAACGCTATGAGATTAGAAATCAATTATATGGAAAAGAAACGTAAAAAACATAAAAACATGGAGGCTAAACCATGCGTTACTAAATAACCAAGAGATCACCGAAGAAATCAATGAGGAAATAAAAAATTACCTAAACACAAAAGACAATGAAAACACAACTATCAAAAACCTGTGGGATGGGAGGAGCTTCAAGATGGCAGAAGAGTAAGACGTGGAGATCACCTTCCTCCACACAAATACATCAGTAATACATTTACATGTGGAACAACTCCTACAGAACACCTACTGAACACAGGCAGAAGACCTCAGACCTCCCAAAAGGCAAGAAACTCCCCACGTACCTGGGTAGGGCAAAAGAGAAAAGAAATAACAGAGACAAAAGAATAGGGACGGGACCTGCACCAGTGGGAGGGAACTGTGAAGGAGGAAAACTTTCCACACACTAGGAAGCCCTATATTGGGTGCATAAATAATTACAATTGTTATATCTTCTTCTTAGATTAATCCCTTGATCATTATGTAGTGTCCTTCTTTGTCTCTTGTAATAGTCTTTATTTTAAAGTCTATTTTGTCTGATATGAGAATTGCTACGCCACCTTTCTTTTGATTTCCATTTGCATGGAGTATCTTTTTCCATCCCCTCACTTTCAGTCTGTATGTGTCCCTGGGTCTGAAGTGAGTCTCTTGTAGACACCATATATACGGGTCTTGTTTTTGTATCCATTCAGCCAGTCTATGTCTTTTGGTTGCAGCTTTTAATCCATTTACATTTAAGGTAATTATCGACATGTATGTTCCTATTACAATTTTCTTAATTGTTTTGGGTTTATTATTGTAGGTCTTTTCCTTCTCTTGTGTTTCCTGCCTAGAGAAGTTCCTTTAGCGTTTGTTGTAGAGCTGGTTTGGTGGTGCTGAATTATCTTAGCTTTTGCTTGTCTCTAAAGCCTTTAATTTCTCCATCAAATCTGAATGAGATCCTTGCTGGATAGAGTAATCATAGTTGTAGGTTTTCCTCTTTAATCACTTTAAATATGTCCTGCCACTCTCTTCTGGCTTGCAGAGTTTCTGCAGAAAGATCAGCTGTTAAGCTTATGCAGATTCCCTTATGTGTTACTTATTGTTTTTCCCTTGCTGCTTTTAATATTTGTTCTTTGTATTTAATTTTTGATAGTTTGCATAATATGTGTCTTGGCGTGTTTCTCCTTGCATTTATCCTGTATGGGACTCTCTGTGCTTCCTGGACTTGATTAACTATTTCCTTTCCCATATTAGGGAAGTTTTCAACTATAATCTCTTCAAATATTTCCTCAGTCCCTTTCTTTTTCTCTTCTTCTACCGGGACACCTATAATTCGAATGTTGGTGCATTTAATGTTGTCCCAGAGGTCTCTGAGACTGTCCTCAATTCTTTTCATTCTTTTTTCTTTATTCTGTTCTGCAGTTGTTATTTCCACTATTTTATCTTCCAGGTCACTTATCCGTTCTTCTGCCTCTGTTATTCTGCTATTGATCCCTTCTAGAGTATTTTTAATTTCATTTATTTTGTTCTTCATCTCTGTTTATTTGCTCTTTAGTTCTTCTAGGTCCTTGTTAAACGTTTCTTGTATTTTCTACATTCTATTTCCAAGATTTTGGATCATCTTTACTATCATTATTCTGAATTCTTTTTCAGGTAGACTGCCTATTTCCTCTTCATTTGTTAGGAGTGGTGGTTTTTTGCCTAGCTCCTTCATCTGCTGTGTGTTTCTCTGTCTTTTCATTTTGCTTAACTTACCGTGTTTGGGGTCTCCTTTTTGCAGGCTGCAGGTTCCTAGTTCCCGTGTTTTTGGTGACTGTCCCCAGTGGCTAAGGTTGGTTCAGTGGGTTGTGTAGGCTTCCTGGTGGAGGGGACTAGTGCCTGTGTTCTGGTGGATGAGGCTGGATCTTATTTTTCTGGTGGGCAGGTCCACGTCTGGTAGTGTGTTTTGGCATGTCTGTGGCCTTATTATGATTTTTGGCAGCCTCTGTGCTAATGGATGGAGTTGTGTTCCTGTCTTTCTAGTTGTTTGGCTTAGGGTGTCCTGCACTGTAGCTTGCTGGTCGTTGAGTGGAGCTGGGTCTTGGCCTTCAGATGGAGATTGCTGGGAGATTTTTGCCGTTTGATACTACGTGGAGCTGGGAAGTCTCTTGTGGACCAGTGTCCTGAACTTGGCTCTCCCACCTCAGTGGCACAGCCCTGACGCCTGCCTAGAGCACCAAGAGCCTGTCCTCCACACGGCTCAGAATAAAAGGGAGAAAAAAAAAGAAACAAAGAAAGAAAGAAGAAGATAAAATAAAATAAAGTAAAATATAATAAAATAAAGTTATTAAAATAAAAAAAGTATTAAGAAAAAAAGTTTTTAAGTAATAAAAAAAAAACAAAAAAAACGGACAGACAGAACCCAAGGACAAATGGTAAAAGGAAAGCTTTATAGACAAAATCACACACAGAATCATACACATACACACTCACAAAAAGAGGAAAAGGGAAAAAATATATATATCATTGCTCCCAAAGTCCACCTCCTCAATTTGGGATGATTCGTTGTCTATTCAGATGTTCCACAGATGCAGGGTACATGAAGTTGATTGTGGAGATTTAATCCACTGCTCCGGAAGCTGCTGGGAGAAATTTCCCTTTCTCTTCTTTCTTCGCACAGCTCCCAGGGTTCAGCTTTGGATTTGGCCCCGCCTCTGCGTGTAGGTCGCCTGAGGGCATCTGTTCTTCGCTCAGACAGGACAGGGTTAAAGGAGCAGCTGATTCGGGGGCTCTGGCTCACTCAGGCCGGGGGAGGGAGAGGTATGGATGTGGGACGCACCTGCGGCTGCAGAGGCCGGCGTGACGTTGCATCAGCCTGAGGGCGCCGTGTGTTCTCCCAGGGAAGTTGTCCCTGGATCACGGGACCCTGGCAGTGGCAGGTTGCACAGGCTCCCAGGAGGGGAGGTGTGTATAGTGACCTGTGCTTGCGCACAGGCTTCTTGGTGGCTGCAGCAGCAGCCTTAGCGTCTCATGCCCGTCTCTGGTCCACGCTGATAGCTGCAGCTCGCACCCGTCTCTGGCACTCCTTTAAGTGGCACTCTTAATCCCCTCTCCTCGTGCACCAGGAAGCAAAGAGGCAAGAAAATATCTCTTGTCTCTTTGGCTGCTCCAGACTTTTTCCCAGACTCCCTCCCGGCTAGCTGTGGCGCACTAGCTCCCTTCAGGCTGTGTTCATGCAGCTAACCCCAGTCCTCTCCCTGGGATCTGACCAAAGCCTGATCCTCAGCTCCCAGTCCCCACCCATCCCGGCGGGTGAGCTGACAAGCCTCTCGGGCTGGTGAGTGATGGTCCGCACCGAACCTCTGCGCAGGAATCTCTCCGCCTTGCCCTCCACACCCCTATTGCTGCACTCTCCTCAGTGGCTCCAAAGCTCCCCCACTCCGCCACCCACAGTCTCTGCCCATGAAGGGGCTTCCTAGTGTGTGGAAACCTTTCCTCCTTCACAGCTCCCTCCCAGAGCAGCAGGTCCTTTCCTTATTCTTTTGTCTCTGTTTTTTCTTTTTTCTGTTGCCCTACCCAGGTACGTGGGGAGTTTCATGCCTTTTGGGAGATCTGAGGTCTTCTGCCAGCGTTTAGTAGGTGTTCTGTAGGAGTTGTTCCACATGTAGATGTATTTCTGATGTATTTGTGGGGAGGAAGGTGATATCCGCGTCTTACTCTTCCGCCATCTTGAAGCTCCTCCCTTGCTTTTAACATTTGTCCTAGGGTTCTGTCTATCCTTTTTTTTTTTTTTTTTAGTATAGTTTTCGGCACTTGTTATCATAGGTGGATTTGGTTTTTGGTTTGCTTGCTCTCTTATCTCTTTCTTTCTTCCTTTTTTTAATTACTTAAAAATTTTTTTAATAATTATTTTTTATTTTAATAACTTTATTTTAAGTTATTTAACTTTATTTTATTTTAGTTTAGCTTATGTTCTTCTTTCCTTCTTTCTTTCTTTTTTCAGTTTTATTGTGAGCCATGTGTATGACAGGCTCTTGGTTCTTCAGCCAGGTGTCAGGACTGTGCCTCTGAGGTGGGAGAGCCAAGTTCAGGACACTGGTCCACAAGAGACTTCCCAGCTCCACGTAATATCAAACTGTGAAAATATCCCAGCGATCTCCATCTGAAGGCCAAGACCCAGCTCCACTCAACGACCAGCAAGCTACAGTGGTGGACACCCTATGCCAAACAACTAGCAAGACAGGAACACAACTCCATCCATTAGCAGAGAGGCTACCTAAAATCACAATAAGGCCACAGACATGCCAAAACACACTACCAGATGTGGACCTGCCCACCAGAAAGACGAGATCCAGCCTCATCCATCAGAACACAGGCACTAGTCCCCTCCACCAGGAAGCCTACAAAACCCACTGAACCAACCTTAGCCACTGGGGACAGTCACCAAAAACACGGGAACTACGAACCTGCAGCCTGCGAAACAGAGACCCCAAACACAGTAAGTTAAGCAAAATGACAAGACAGAGAAACACACAACAGATGAAGGAGCAAGGCAAAAACCCACTAGATCTAACAAATGAAGAGGAAATAGACAGTCTACCTGAAAAAGAATTCAAAATAATGATGGTAAAGATGATCCAAAATCTTGGAAATACAATGGAGAAAATACAAGAAGCGTTTAACAGGGACCTGGAAGAACTAAAGAGGAAACAAACAGTGATGAACAACACAATAAATGAAATTAAAAATTCTCCAGAGGGATCAATAGCAGAATACCTGGGGCAGAAGAATGGATTAGTGACATGGAAGATAAAATAGTGGAAATAACTACTGCAGAGTAGAATAAAGAAAAAAGAATGAAAAGAATTGAGGACAGTCTCAGAGACCTCTGGGACAACAATAAACGAACCAACATTCGAATTATAGGGGTCCCAGAAGAAGAAGAGAAAAAGAAAGGGACTGAGAAAATATTTGAAGAGATTACAGTTGAAAATTTCCCTAATATAGGAAAGGAAATAGCTAATCAAGTCCAGCAAGCACAGAGAGACCCATACAGGATAAATGCAAGGAGAAACATGCCAAGACATATTAATCAAACTAACAAAAATTAAATACAAGGAAAACATATTAAAAGCAGCAAGGGAAAAACAACAAATAACACACAAGGGAATCCCCATAAGGTTAACAGCTGAACTTTCAGCAGAAACTCTGCAACCCAGAAGGGAGGGACAGGACATATTTAAAGTGATGAAGGAGAAAAATCTACAACCAAGATTACTCTACCCAGCAAGGATCTCATTAAGATTTGACAGAGAAATTAAAAGCATTAAAGACTAGCAAAACCTAAGAGAATTCAGCACCACCAAACCAGCTTTACAACAAATGCTAAAGGAAATTCTCTGGGCAGGAAACACAAGAGAAGGAAAATACCTACAGTAACAAACCCAGAACAATTAAGAAAATGGTAATAGGAACATACATATAGATAATAATCTTAAATGTAAAGGGATTAAATGCTCCAATTAGAAGACATAGACTGGATGAATGGATACAACAACCATACCCATATATATGCTGCTTACAAGGGACCCACTTCAGACCTAGGGACACATACAGACAGAAACTGAGGGGTTGGAATAAGATATTCCATGCAAATGGAAATCAAAAGAAAGCTGGAGTAGCAATTCTCATATCAGAGAATATAGACTTGAAAACAAAGACTATTACAAGAGACAAAGAAGGACACTACATAATGATCAAGGGATCAATCCAAGAAGAAGATATAACAATTATAAATATATATGCACCCAACATAGGAGGAACTCTATACATAAGGCAAATATTTACAGCCATAAAATGGGAAATGGACAGTAACACAATCATAGTAGGGGACTTTAACACCCCACTTTCACTAATAGACAGAGCATCCAAAATGAAAATATATAAGGAAACAAAAGCTTTAAATGATACATTAAACAAGATGAACTTAATTGATATTTATAGGACATTCCATCCAAAAAAAACAGAATACACATTCTTCCCAAGTGCTCATACAACATTGTCCAGTATACATCATATCTTGGATCACAAATCAAGCCTTGGAAAATTTAGGAAAATTGAAATACTATCAAGCATCTTTTCCGAAAACAATGCTATGAGACTAGATATCAATTACAGAAAAAAATTTGTAAAAAATACAAACACATGGAGGCTAAACAATACACTACTTAATAACCAAGAGATCACTGAAGAAATCAAAGAAGAAATCAAAAAATATCTAGAAACAAATGACAATGAAAACACGACGAGCCAAAACCTATGGGATGCAGCAAAAGCAGTTCCAAGAGAGAAGTTTATAGCAATACATTCCTACCTTAAGAAACAAGAAAAATCTCAAACTACCACACCTTACACCTAAAGCAATTAGGGGAAAAAGAAGAAAAAAACCCCCAAAGTTAGCAGAAGGAAATAAATCATAAAGAACAGATCAGAAATAAATGAAAAAGAAATGAAGGACACGATAGCAAAGATCAATAAAACTAAAAGCTGGTTCTTTGAGAAGATAAACAAAATTGATAAACCATTAGCCAGACTCATCAAGAAAAAAAGGGAGAAGGCTGAAATTAATAGAATTCGAAATGAAAAAGGAGAAGTAACAACTGACACTGCAGAAATACTAAGTATCATGAAAGATTACTACAAGCAACTGTATGCCAATAAAATGGACAACCTGGAAGAAATGGGCAAATTCTGAGAAATGCACAACGTTCCGAGACTGAACCAGGAAGAAATAGAAAATATGAACAGACCAATCACAAGCGCTGAAATTGAAACTGTGATTAAAATTCTTCCAACAAGCAAAAGCCCAGGACAGATGGCTTCACAGGTGAAATCTATCAAACATTTAGAGAAGAGCTAACACCTATCCTTCTCAGACTCTTCCAAAATATAGCAGAGAGAGGAACACTCCCAAACTCATTCTATGAGGCCACCATCACCCTGATACCAAAACCAGACAAAGATGTCACAAAGAAAGAAAACTACAGGCCAATATCTCTGATGAACATAGATACAAAAATCCTCAACAGAATACTAGCAAGCAGAATCCAACAGCACATTAAAAGGATCATACACCATGATCAAGTGGGGTTTATCCCAGGAATGCAAGGATTCTTCAACATACGCAAATCAATCAATGTGATACACCATATTAACAAATTGAAGGAGAAAAAACATATGATCATCTCAATAGATGCAGAGAACGCTTTTGACAAAATTCAACACCGATTTATGATAAAACCCTCCGGAAAGTAAGCATAGAGGGAACTTTCCTCAACATAGTAAAGGCCATATATGACAAACCCACAGCAAATATCATTCTCAATGGTGAAAAACTGAAAGCATTTCCTCTAAGATCAGGAACAAGACAAGGATGTCCACTCTCACCACTATTATTCAACATAGTTTTGGAAGTCCTAGCCACAGCACTCAGAGAAGAAAAAGAATTAAAATGAATACAAATTGGAAAAGAAGGAGTAAAACTGTCACTGTTTACAGATGACATGATAATATACCTAGAGAATCCGAAAGATATAACCAGAAAATTACTAGAGCTAAACAATGAATTTGGTAAAGTAGCAGTATACAAAGTAAATGCACAGTAATCTCTTGCATACTTATACACTGACAATGAAAGATCAGAAAGAGAAATTAAGGAAACCATCCTATTCACCAATGCAACAAAAAGACTAAAATACCTAGCAATAAACCTACCTAAGGAGGTAAAAGACCTGTACTCAAAAAACCATAAGACACTGATGAAACAAATCAGAGATGATACAAACTGATGGAGAGGTATACCATGTTCTTGGATGGGAAGAATCAATATGGTGAAAATGACTATACTACCCAAAGCAATCTACAGATTCAATGCAATCTCTATCAAATTACCAATGGTATTTTTTACGGAACTAGAACAAATCATCTTAAAATTTGTATGGAGACACAAAAGACCCCGAATAGCCAAAGCAGTCTTGAGGGAAAAAAACAGAGTTGGAGGAATCAGACTCCCTGACTTCAGACTATACTACAAAGCTACAGTAATCAAGACAATATGGTACTGGCACAAAAACAGAAACATAGATCAATGGAACAAGATAGAAAGCCCAGAGATAAACCCACGCACCTATGGTCAACTAATCTATGACAAAGGAGGCAAAGATATACAATGGAGAAAAGACAGTCTCTTCAATAAGTGGTGCTGGGAAAACTGGACAGCTGCATGTAAAAGAATGAAATTAGAACACTCCCTAACACCATACACAAAAATAAACTCAAAATGGATTTGAGACCTAAATGTAAGACTGGACACTATAAAACTCTTAGAGGAAAACATAGGAAGAACACTCTTTGACATAAATCACAACAAGATCTTTTTTGATCCACCTCCTAGAGTAATGGAAATAAAAACAAAAATAACAAATGGGACCTAATGAAACTTCAAAGCTTTTGCACAGCAAAGGAAACCATAAACAAGACGAAAAGACAACCCTCAGAATAGGAGAAAATATTTGCAAGTGAATCAACTGACAAAGGATTAATCTCCGAAATATATAAACAGCTCATTCAGCTCAATATATTTTTTTAAATTTTATTTATTTATTTATTTATTTTTGGCTGTGTTGGGTCTTCGTTTCTGTGTGTGGGCTTTCTCTAGTTGCGGCAAGCGGGGGCCACTCTTCATCGCAGTGCGCGGGCCCCTCACTATCGCGGCCTCTCTTGTTGCGGAGCACAGGCTCCAGACACGCAGGCTCAGTAGCTGTGGCTCACTGGGCCCAGTTGCTCCACGGCATGTGGGATCTTCCCAGATCAGGGCTCGAACCCGTGTCCCCTGCATTGGCAGGCAGATTCTCAACCACTGTGCCACCAGGGAAGCCCCATTCAGCTCAATATTAAAGAAACAAACAACCCATTCCAAAAATGGGCAGAAGACCTACATAAACATTTCTCCAAAGAAGACATACAGATGGCCACAAAGCACATGAAAAGCTGCTCAACATCACTAATTATTAGAGAAATGCAAATCAAAACTACAATGAGGTATCACCTCACACCTGTTAGAATGGGCATCATCAGAAAAATCTACAAACAACGAATGCTGGAGAGGGTGTGGAGAAAAGGGAACCCTGTTGCACTGTTGGTGGGAATGTCAATTGATACAGCCACTATGGAGAACAGTATGGAGGTTCCTTAAAAAACTAAAAATAGAATTACCATATGCTCCAGCAATCCCACTACTGGGCATATACCCAGAGAAAACCATAATTCAAAAAGACACATGCACCCCCAATGTTCATTGCAGCACTATTTACAATAGCCAGGTCATGGAAGCAACCTAAATGCCCATCGACAGATGAATGGATAAGGAAGTTGTGGTACATATATACAATGGAATATTACTCAGTCATAAAAAGGAATGAAATTGAGTTATTTGATGAGACGTGGATGGACCTAGAGACTGTCATACAGAGTGAAGTAAGTCAGAAAGAGAAAAACAAATATTGTATATTAACACATGTATGTGGAACCTAGAAAAATGGTACAGATGAACCGGTTTGCAGGGCAGAAGTTGAGACACAGGTGTAGAGAACAAACGTATGGACACCAAGGGGGGAAAACCGCGGTGGGGTGGGGATGGTGGTGTGCTGAATTGGGCCATTGGGATTGACATGTATACACTGATGTGTATAAAATTGATGACTAATAAGAACCTGCAGTATAAAAAAACAAACAAACCAACAAAAAGAAACAACTAATACTAAACTTTCTTTGGGTTATTTGTATGGAAATATGTTAATATAAATGTTTCAGACATTACATGAAATTTCTAAAAATCTTACATGTTCTGGTATAATGTTATAAGTCATAATTCTTGTTATTACTTTAAAATGTATATCTCAGAAATAACTAAATTTCCTTGCCAATTGCATTAGTATGAAGTTTCATCAAATCTTTAACCATGGTCATTTTTAAGACTTTTGTCATTTACAGACAGTTCTGGGTGTACTCTGATACTTTTGCAAAAATGTTCCTATAAACAGGTTTCTTCTTCAAGGAATTCATAGAAAAGACTCTGACAAGTATAGGTTTCTGGTAACTGACTATACTGTTGAACTGAATGAATAAGCATTTTCAGAACTCTAATGGAAAACGGATGAATTCATAAAAGTGCTAACAAAAGATCAAGATGAAAAAAAATTAATTACATGGGACTGAGTGAACAGATGAGGATGATTATAATTTTTGTGACTTTCTGTTTGAATAAAAAAAATCCCACAAGGACTCAGAGGCAAAAAATATACAAATCAATTTTCACTGCAAAGTAAAGGAGCTGTTACAGTAGAGGACTACTGGACTGAATGTCAATATTATGACATAGTATGAGTGTGTTTCGTGTTTGGTAATTGCAATCATTGTTGCTTTTTTTGTGGTCATCCATTTACAATGCTTGGTGTCAGTTTATTTATCTCTTGTAAAAATAAAATACAGTGTGTGTGTGTGTGTGTGTGAAAAAATTAAAAAAATTAATTAATTAATTTAAAAAACATTCTTCCAACAAACAAAACCCAGGACCTGATGGTTCCACAGGCGAATTCTATCAAATATGAATCCTAAAGATGCTACCACAGAACCACTAGAGCTCATCAATGAATTTGGTAAAGTAGCAGGATACAAAATTAATGCACAGAAATCTCTTGCATTCTTATACACTAATGATGAAAAATCTGAAAGAGAAATTAAGAAAACACTCCCATTTACCATTGCAACAAAAAGAATAAAATATCTAGGAATAAAACTACCTAAGGAGACAAAAGACCTGTATGCAGAAAACTATAAGACACTGATGAAAGAAATTAACGAGGATACAGACAGATGGAGAGATATACCATGATCTTGGATTGGAAGAATCAACACTGTGTAAATGACTATACTACCCAAAGTAATCTACAGATTCAATGCAATCCCTATCAAACTAAAAATGGCATTTTTCACAGAACTACAACAAAAATTTTCACAATCTGTATGGAAACACAAAAGACCCCAAATAGCCAAAGCAATCTTGAGAAAGAAAAACAGAGCTGGAGGAATCAGGCTCCCGGACTTCAGACTATATTGCAAAGCTACAGCTATCAAGACAGTATGGTACTGGCACAAAAACAGAAACATAGATCAATGGAACAGGATAGAAAGCCCAGAGATAAACCCATGCACATATGGTCACCTTATTTTTGATAAAGGATGCAAGAATATGCAATGGAGAAAAGACAGCCTCTTTAATGAGTGGTGCTTGGAAAACTGCACAGCTACATGTAAAAGAATGAAATTAGAACACTCCCTAATACCATACACACAACAAAACTCAAAATGGATTAAAGATCTAAGTGTAAGGCCAGACACTATCAAACTCTTAGAGGAAAACAAGCACTCCATGACATAAATTACAGCAAGATCCTTTTTGACCCACCTCCTAGAGAAATGGAAATAAAAATAAAAATAAGCAAATGGGACCTAATGAAACTTAAAAGCTTTTGCACAGCAAAGGAAACCATAAACAAGACAATAAGACAACCCTCAGAATGGGAGAAAATATTTGCAAATGAAGCAACGGACAAAGGATTAATGTCCAAAACATACAAGCAACTCATGCAGCTCAATATCAAAAAAACAAACAACCCAATCCAAAAATGGGCAGAAGACCTAAATAGACATTTCTCCAAAGAAGATTTACAGATTGCCAACAAACACATGAAAAGATGCTCAACATCTAGAGAAATGCAAATCAAAACTACAATAAGGTATCACCTCACACCACTCAGAATGGCCATCATCAAAATATCTACAAACTATAAATGCTGGAGAGGGTGTGGAGGAAAGGGAACCCTCTTGCACTGTTGGCGGGAATGTAAATTGATACAGCCACTATGGAGAACAGTATGGCGGTTCCTTAAAAAACTAAAAATAGAACTCCCATAGGACCCTGCAATCCCACTACTGGGCATATACCCTGAGAAAACCATAATTCAAAAAGAGCCATGTACCACAATTTTCACTGAAGCTCTATTTACAATAGCCAGGACTTGGAAGCAACCTAAGTGTCCATCAACAGATGAATGGATAAAGAAGATGTGACACATGAATACAATGGAATATTAGTCAGCCATAAAGAGAAAGGAAATTGAGTTATTTGTAGTGAGGTGGATAGACATAGAGACTGTCATACAGAGTGAAGTAAGTCAGAAAGAGAAAAATAAATACTGTATGCTAACACATATATATGGAGTCTAAAAAAAAAAGTTTCTGAAGAACCTAGGGGCAGGACAAGAATAAAGACGCAGACGTAGAGAATGGACTTGAGGACATGGGGAGGGGGAAGGGTAAGCTGGGATGAAGTGAGAGTGTGGCATGGACATATATACACTACCAAATGTAAAATAGATAGCTAGTAGGAAGCAGCTGCATAGCACAGGGAGATCAGCTCGGTGCTTTGTGACCACCTAGAAGGGTGGGATAGGGAGGGTGGGAGGGAGGGAGATGCAAGAGGGAAGAGATATGGGAACATATGTATATGTATAACTGATTCACTTTGTTATAAAGCAGAAACTAACAAACCATTGTAAAGCAATTATACTCCAATAAAGATGTTTAAAAAAAAATTAATGCACAGAAATCTCTTGCATTCCTATACACTAACGACAAAATATCTGAAAGAGAAATTAAGGAAACACTCCCATTTACCACTGCAACAAAAGGAATAAAATATCTAAGAATAAACCTACCCAAGGAGACAAGAGACCTGTATGCAGAAAACTATAAGACACTGATGAAAGAAATTAAAGAGGATACAAACAGATGGAGATATATACCATGTTCTTGGATTGGAAGAATCAACATTGTGGAAATGACTATACTACCCAAAGCAATGTACAGATTCAATGCAACCCCTATTAAACTATCAATGACATTTTTCACAGAACTAGAACAAAAAATTTCACAATTTGTATGGAAACACAAAAGACCCTGTATAGCTAAACCAATCTTGAGAACGAAAAATGGAGCTGGAGGAATCAGGCTCCCAGACTTCAGACTGTACTACAAATCTACAGTAATAAAGACAGCATGGTACTGGCACAAAAACATAAATATAGATGAATGGAACTGAATAGAAAGCCCAGAGATAAAACCACACACATATGCTCACCTTATCTTTCATAAAGGAGGCAAGTATATACAATAGAGAAAAGACAGCCTCTTTAATATGTGGTGCTGGGAAAACTGCACAGCTACATGTAAAAGAATGAATTTAGAACACTCCCTAACACCATACACAAAAATGAACTCAAAATGGATTAAAGACCTAATGTAAGGCCAGACACTATCAAACACTTTGAGGAAAACAGGCAGAACACTCTATGACATAAATCACAGCAAGATCCTTTTTGACCCACCTCCTAGAGAAATGGAAGTATAAGCAAAAATAAACAAATGGGACGTAATGAAACTTAAAAGCTTTTGCACAGCAAAGGAAACCATAAACAAGACGAAAAGACAACCCTCAGAATGGGAGAAAATATTTGCAAATGAAGCAACTGACAAAGGATTAATCTCCAAAATTTGCAAGAAGTTCATGCAGATCAATATGAATAAAACAAATAACCGAATCAAAAAATGGGCAGAAGACCTAAATAGGTATTTCTCCAAAGAAGATATACAGATTTCCAACAAACACATGAAAGGATGCTCAACATCACTACTCATTAGAAAAATGCAAATCAAAACTACAATGAGATATCACCTCACACCAGTCAGAATGGCCATCATCAAAAATCTACAAACAATAAATGCTGGAGAGGGTGTGGAGAAAAGGGAACCCTCTTGCACTGTTGGTGGGAATGTAAATTGATATAGCCACTATGGAGAACAGTATAGAGGTTCCTTAAAAAACTAAAAGTAGAACTACCATACGACCCAGCAATCCCACTACTGGGCATATACTCTGAGAAAACCTTAATTCTAAAAGAGTCATGTACCACACTGTTCATTGCATCTCTTTTTACAATAGCCAGGACATGGAAGCAACCTAAGTGTCCATCAACAGATTAATGGATAAAGAAGAGGCGGCACATATATACAATGGAATATTACTTAGCCATACAAAGAAATGAAATTGAATTATTTGTAGTGAGGTGGATGGACCTAGAGACTGTCATACAGTGTGAAGTAAATCAGACAGTGTAAAACAAATACCGTATGTTAACACATGTATATGGAATCTAAAAAATAAAATGGTTCTGAACAACCTAGGGCCAAGACAGGAATAAAGACGCAGACGTACAGTATGGACTTGACGACACTGGGCGGGAGAAGGGTAAGCTATTCCGAAGCGAGAGAGTAGCATGTACCAAATGTAAAATAGATAGCTAGTGGGAAGCAGCCGCATAGCACAGGGAGATCAGCTCGGTGCTTTGTGACCACCTAGAGGGGTGGGATAGGGAGGGTGGGAGGCAGACGCAAGAGGGAGGAGATATGGGGATATATGTATATGTATAGCTGATTCACTTTGTTATAAAGCAGAAACTAACACACCATTGTAATGCAATTATAGTCCAATAAAGATGTTAATAAAAGAAAACAACATAAATGTATTATCTTTCAGTTCTGTAGATCAGCAGTGTGACACTAGTCTCACTGGACTAAAGTCAACGTGTTGGCAGGACTCCTTTGTTTTCTGGAGGTTCTAATGGAGAGTCTGTTTCCTTGACTTTTCCAGTTTGTAGAGACCACTTACATTCTTGGCTCTAGCCCCCTCCCTCTATGTTCAAAGCCAGCAACAGCAAGTGGATTCCTTCTCAAATGTCATCATTCTGACCTCCTTTTCTTCCTCCTTCCTCCACTTATAAAGGTCCTGTGATGACATTGTGCCCATGTGGATATTCCAAGAAATATCTTCCTATTGTAGGATCATCTGATTAGCAGCCTTAATTCCATCTACAACTTTAATTTCCCTTTGCCCTGTAATATTCTCAGGTTCCAGGGGTTAGGACATGAAAATTTTGGGGGGCCCATTATTCTACCTACCATATCCATTTCAGCTATGAATTCCCCAAGGGCTAAGCCATGTCTGATTTATCTTTGCAACCCCCCACCCTGCACTCCTCCCTCCAGCCATGTGTCTGGCCCAGAGTGGGTGCTCATCAGTAATTAAGCAAACACATGTTATAACCTGTCATGTTTACCAGATCTCTCACTTCTCAGAGAACAGAAACTTCCATAAGTCTAACCTAAATTTTACGTGCTTTGCTACCCTAGTTGGACTGATGCCAGGTCCTGTGGTGCCTCAACCCTTTTTCTATTTTTCCCTGGCTAGTCAGATCTAACTTGAAACAAACTGATAACTAGCCATGCCAATGCAGCCATAGCAAGGACAGGTAGCCACGTCTCCTAGAATGGTTGTCCCATTCTTGAGACAGGGCTTCTTCCTGTTCCTTGTAGGTTAGATCTTTAAAGCCTCTGCCATCTGTGCTGCAGGGGAAAGTAGGAGAGTGAATACTCCCCACAGGAAGACCATCCTCCTTCAGGGTGCCCTCCCAGGCACCCCCCTTTGATGTAGTCAGGCCTGCCTGCCCCATTCTCCTAACTGTTCTTCAGTAACCTTCTGTATGTGTGAGGGAGTGGGTCTTGGCTTCCCCAAGCTAGAGAACTAGTACTATATCCGTATCCTGGTAGTTTGTCCACTACATTCTGTTCAGAGCTGTGCATGTGAAAAGGGCTCTGTAAACCCAGAATCTGGCCCCAAACCATTTTTGCAAACTCTATTCCTCCTGTTACCTGAGACTACTCTCTATTTCCCCAAAATGGCATAAATGAACCCATCACCTTTCCCTATGCCATTCCTTCTGCCAAGAATGCCTGCCTTTCCCTCTCCATACTGCCCTCTCTTTCTTAAACTACACACACACCACCACTACCACCACCACATCTATTCATCTTTCAAAGCCCAGTTAAAACGGTTCCTTCTCTGTGAAATCTTCCTTACCATCTTGTCGAAATTTATTCCTCCTTCCTCTCCATCCTCCCAGCAGTTTGTAATTCTATTTAGCATGGACTCCATTCTCCCTTGTGTGCTGGTTGTTTGCTTACTCATCTACTTCCCCACTGGCTGGTAAATATCTTTGGGGTTTATTCACCTTGGTGTCTCACCCATCTCCCACTCCACTTCCACTCACCACCCCAGCCTTACCTCCATCACATAATGCCTAGCACCAAATTTGTGGTCAGTCATTGTTTACTCAGCAAATGAATGGCTGTCTCATCTTTTCCCTGGTACCATGGAAGGCTCAGGACAAGTCTTGGTCCATGTGTTGCAAAGTCCTCCTGCTTCCACGACCCCTGTCCTCCTCACTCCCAATTCCACACACATACTTTGGCCCTTGTGCTCTTTTCTATACTCATCCTCTCTGTAGCCCAAAAGCCCAAAATTGCATCACTCACATGACCATTGGACTATACTCATATACTTGCCAAATAATGAAGCTGGAAGAGATTTTAGGGAACCACCCCCCATCTGCTACCCAGTTCACAAAAGGAACTGAGGAACTGAGACTCACAGAGGGCAAAGGATTTGCCCAAGCACCTTCATCGTATTAACCAAGTTAGAACTAAATCCCTGAAAGGTTTTCAGATTTCTAAGTTCAGTTTGCTTTGCACACAGCTACTATCACTTAGCCGTGCATGGAAAAGTGGGTAAATGGTGCCACACAGTGGCTGAGAGGCTTAGCTTCATCTACCAGCCTTGTTCCTCGAAAGTGGAATTCCCAGCCACATCCCGCTCTTCCTTTCTCCCCTGAAGGATGAGGGAACAGGGAGGTCACCTTCCAAGGATAATCCACAGGATATCCACATAGCCCCACCCTCTGAAGGCAAGGAACAGGACACAAACATTATTCCACATCTTTACCAGGAAAGGTGGGGAAGTGAAGCCACAGGCATCTTGGGAGCTAGAGAGTCGGCCTTCCTGGAGGGACTTAGAAGAGGGAATTCAGGCCTTCCTTCCCTGATCCCAGGGCTTGTGCTGCTGGGCTGGCTATTAACCAAATGTTTCTTTGCCACATCTGGCCTGCTAAGGATTGGCTTAACATCCTGGCACAGGCCTCCTTATCCAGAACTTGCAGATTTGAAGACCTAGGGCTCAGGGCTGGAGAGGTGGACATTCCCAGATTCTTTCTTTCTTTTTCTTTCTTCCTTTCTTTCTTTCTTTCTTTCTTTCTTTCTTTCTTTCTTTCTTTCTTTCTTTCTTCTCTTTCTTTCTTTCTTTCTTTCTTTCTTTCTTTCTTTCCTTCTTTCTTTCTTTCTTTCTTTCATTGAAGTATAATTGACTTACAACATTATATTATTTTCAGGTGTACAACATAGTGACTCAATACTTTTATTAACTTGATCAATACTTTTAATTATTGATCACCACAATAATTCTAGTTACCATCTGTCAGCATACAAAGATTTTACAATATTATTGACTATATTCCCAATCTTGATTTATGTATTTTATAACTGGAAGTTTGTACCTCTTAATCTCCCCCACCTATTTCACTCATCTCTCCACTCCCCTCCCCTCTGGCAACCACCAGATTGTTCTTTGTATCTATGAGTCTGCTTCTCGTTTGTTATGTTTGTTCATTTGTTTTGTATTTGAGATTCCACCTATAAGTGAAATCATGTGTTGTCTTTCTCTGCCTGATTTATTTCACTTAGCATCATACCCTCAAGGAACATTTATGTTGTCACAAATGGCAAGATTTCATTCTTTTTTAATGGCCAAGTAATATTCCATGACACACACACACACAACATCTTCTTTATCCATCTATCTATCATTGGACATTTAGGTTGCTTTCATATCTTGGCTATTATAAATAATGCTATGAACATAAGAGTGCATATATCTTTTGGAATTAGTGAATACCCAGAAGTTAAATTGGTGGATTAATTCTATTTTTATTTCATAGGGGAACCTCCATACCGTTTTCCACAGTGGCTGTACCAATTTACGATCCCTCCAACAGTGCACAAGGGCTCCGTTTTCTCCACATCCTTGCCAGTACTTGTTATTTGTTGTCTTTTTGATCATAGCCATTCTGACAGGTGAGATTTTCACTTGCATTTACCTGATGATTAGTGATGCTGAGCATCTTTTCATGTGTCTGTTGGCCACCTGTATGTCTTTTTTGGAAAAATGTCTATTCAAGTCCTCTGCCTATTTTTAAATTAGGTTGTTTGTGTTTTTGATGTTGAGTTATATGAGTTATTTGTATATTTTGGATATTAACTTGTTTTCAGATATATTGTTTGCAAATATCTTCTCCTATTCATTGGGCTGCCTTTTTGCTTTGTTGATAGTTTCCTTCACTGTGCAAAAGCTTTCTAGCTTGATGTAGTCCCACTAGTTTACTTTTGCTTTTGTTTCCCTTGCCTGAGGACACATATGCAAAAAATATTGCTAAGACCAATGTCAAAGAGCATACTGCCTATATTTTCTTCTAGGAGTTTTATGGTTTCGGGTCTTGCATTTAAGTCGTTAATTCATTTTGAGTTTATTTTTGTATATGGTGTGAGAAAGTAGTCCCAGATTCTTTCAATAGGGTTTTAAACAAGCTAGTTTGGAGGTTAAGAAACTATTCCTTTCCCCCTTTGGACACAGAACTATACCCTAGTTAACCTCCCAAAGCCTTCTTGGTCCAGTTCCTAGCAGGAATCGTCTACATTATAGGTCAGAGGAAAGGGAGGTTTAGTTTCAGGCAAAAGAGGGAAAGGGGGACAGGTTTTGTGTCATCTGCCAAGAACTGACAGCATGCCTCATCTGGGAATGGAGATTCTTGGAAGTTTAGGAAACAAGAAGCTCCCTAGGGCTGAACCTAGGCCAGGACCACCTGCTTGGCCCCTCCAATAAGCCATCATCTTTGACCCTCAGCTGGTCTATGGCTGGATGCCAGGGTAGAAGGAAAGATGGGGTGGAGTTGGGCTGCCAGGAAAATGAGGCCTGGCCCTAGCCTAGTTCCAGAATGAAATTAGGGGCAGATGACTATAAATCAGGCAGGAGTTCTGGGATAAATGAATCTTTCTTCATTCCTCTCTCATCTGAGTTTCAGGTTCCAGGAATCTGTCCAAAGTATGGGGTCCTGAGTGAGCTGATTGCTGGCAGTCTGGGGAAGGGAAGGGATCTCTAGAAAGCTGGGTCAGGGGCAGAAACAGTAATAATTGATGGAAAATAGAGAACACTTGGTGGTGACAGGGACTTAGGCATGGGGTGAAGCATATTTTATGGGCGGGGGTGGAAGTTATGCAGCCAAATGATATTTAAATGCAATGATCTTGAAAATTGATATCTTGGTTGGCTTGAAACTCCTAGTAACAGAGCAAGACACCCTTCCCCAAGCCAAGGAATCAGATCACAATTTCCTCTTCCATCTACCTCCCTTCCTTAGGCCTGGAGCACAAGATGCCATTGTCCCCTGGAGTTGTCCCTCCACCCCAGAGGGGTGCTGATTCTGGAGCTGGGATGATTCTAACACATTGTCTAAGCCTTTTATATCCATGGAGTATTCCATACACTTTAACTACCTTTCAACATCTAACACTCAATTAGAACACAGGGGTAATTTGACCATGACAAGTTACTACCTAGATGGCCATCCAATTAGCACCCCATAGCTCTGTGATGTTGGCAGGGCAGGGAGAGTTACCTCCATTTTACAGATGAGGAATTGAGATTCAAAGAGATGAAGCTAATTGCCTCAGGATCTCAGTGCTGGAGGGATCTAACATCACTCTAGTCAAAATCACCTTTTGATGCTTAAATCCCAACTCCACCCTCCACCCCCCACACCCAGCCAATGCCCATGTCCAATAACTGGGTAGCAGTACTTGAACACCTCTAGCAACTTGCAAATAACTCTGATCTGAGTTGAGGCAGGCTTTGTCAAAAGCCCACAGACTATTAGTATGGGGCCAAGGTTTAGGCTGAGTTTAGAGAAGAGCTTGCACCTGAGGTTGACATACTGGCTATTTCCCAAGTTGGGGGGCTTTTATGCAGATTTAGCTGGTTTCCATCAGTCATCTTCTTATGTTGTAGCAAAATCAAGACTCAAGAGGGGAGAGGGGCAAACCCACCTGAGCAAAGAGAAGAAATAACAAACCATGGAGTGCTGAAAATAATCCTTTATTTTGAGGCAGGACGAGGATGGGAGGGGTGAGGTGAGGGAAAAGGGAAGCCTAGCCAACACCATGGAACCTAGAAGACTCAAAGGATATCCAGATAACCTGAGATTAGGAGTTTGGGTACTGGTCAGAAGTGGCAGCATGGGGGTTTGATTCCAATTTTGGGTGCTAAACTAGTTGGGCCACTTTGTAAAAACCACCTGGGCTAGTAGCTGCCGTGTTGCAGATAAACATCTCCTTACCCTTTGCCAGAATGTCAAAGATTGAAATAAAAAAGAAGACCCGGCTACCTTCTACCTCTGAACTAGTTTTGGAGTTGGGCATAGGGATAGGGTCATCCAGAACCAGAGAAGCTAGCCCTAGAAATGATTTTGTTAGTGCTGTATTTATATAAGTAATAGTCACCATTCACAGAGCTACTATTAATAGGAAAACTGGGGTCCAGAGGGAAGTTATTGTCTACATTAACATTAAAACTAAGCAGACTATTTGGTCAGTTTTGGTCAGCTTGATTTACCTGATTAATTCAGTGGAAAAAAATCAGCTAGTAGAGCTTCTTGGCATGAAGCTAACCAAATAAACAGCTTCTCTGACTTAACTTTTTGCTTTCCCACCCCTTATTTTTGATTTATGAAGACACTATGTCTGGGCTTGACTTGGTTTTCAGGTGTTCTCACTTCACCAGGTTGCTCAGAGCACAGAGGAAAGAGAAACTCTTATGCCCATTCCATGCCCATAGCTGTTCTCTCTGCCCATCCTATCTTTGCCAGGCCTGGACTCACCTCCAAGCAAGAACAGGAGCCTATGGAAAATAGCTTGGAGCTTCTCTCTCTCTCTCTCTCTCAACCCCCCTTCCTCCTTCCTTCTCTCCCTCCCTCTCTTCCTCCTTCCCTCCTTCCCTCTCTACTGTGGGCCTATGAAAGGCTCTGGACTCCTAACCCTGGGACCAGCCCTCTATATATTGCTTCCCCTCTGCTAGCAGGGGCTCTATCTTTTCCAGCCATCTTATCCACTCATCACCCACTCACTGGTTTTGGCAGTAATCATCTGTCCCTGAGGAGACCCAAGGAAGCAGTGGGAATGGAAATGATTTTCCTTTCCTTCTTTTGACTTAGGGAAACGCTGGGGGAAGGGAGAGCCATTTCCATGCTGTGGAAAGCAGCTTTTTAGTTCCTTAACACTGCTTGCCTCTTGGAAGGCACCCTCTGGTGAGGGAGATTTTGTTGAATTTAAAGGAAAGCAAGGGATTTTCTAAGGAGCAAGAACAGAGGAATGAAAGGGAAAGGAAAAGAAAGGGGGTGAGGTAGGTCAGTTTGATCCTTAGCTTCTCACTGGGACCTTGGTTGAGTTCTGGAGGCCCTGGGAACAGTGAATTATTCTACATCTGTATCCTCTCCTTTCTTGGTTTTCCCCCAGGAGTTAGAGAGCCATCTTTTGTACAGCTGATGTAATTGAATACATTTATGAGTACTCATTTTGGATGCTTAGGGCCAGGAAGTGATAGGCAGGAAGTTAATAATGAAAGAATGGTAGGAAGAGCCTTTGGGGAAGGAAAGGGGTAACAGTAAAGGGACAAAAGAAGTTAAGTGGGGGAAAGGAGAGAAGCTTGTGCAGAAGAAGCTAAAAGCATGGGTTTGAACTCACAACAGGTCACCCCCCTACCCCTTGTGGGGCTGGATCTAGTCTAACTAGAGGATGGCACCTCTACAACTAGGTTGATAGGTCCTGCCTCCTCAGTGAGTAGGGGGCCAAAATGTGAAGACTCCTTTCAAATTTCCACGAAAATGCTATACCAAGAGGACACCTAATAAATACGGCCCTGCTAAAATAAGAATTAATGCGATAGACTCTTATAGCTGGAAAAGGGATCTCAGTACCCATCTAGCCCATCACCCCTCTCCTCTCCACCACCACCACCTTGGAACTAAAGAAACCTAAAGAGAAGATACACCAATAATTAGCCACAGCTTTATTCCCCTAACTTGGGGGAAAGGGGGAGCCAAAGGCTACCAGTGGCTTTCTGTGACCATGAATCCTTAACACAAAGGAACACTTCCTGACAGTAGATTTTCAGGCCCTCCTCTGGTAAGCTAGTGGGGGATAAACTGGGGATGAAGGGATCGTTCAGTATCCCTCTAGCCCCTTCAGATGATGCTGGAGTAGACTGTTTTAGGGAACAGAAGCCCAATTTTTAAAGGGGGCCCTGAAAAAGCAAGCCCCTTGGCCCTATCCCAGTAATCCAGATTACCCACTGCTCAGGATTTAACTCCAAACAGGAGGGCCATACCCTTTTTATCTAGAACCCTGGAAACAGCACAGGACAGCAAGTTGACAGTGTGTTCTGAAAAGAAAAAAATAAAAACAAGGAAGGAAAGTGTTTAGTCATTTTCCTCCAAGCCAGTGGTTTCCAGATGTTGCTTGAGCAACCAGATCCAGCCTCAAAAGCCCAAAAGAATGCAGTAAAAATTTGAGAAGGGGCTTAGGGTTCAAACTAGGGATTTCCTTAAAAAGGCAATGTGCTGTGAGCAGAGCTGTGTGGAATATTTCAAAAATCAGCTCTGTTGCCAGCTCAAGACCAAAGCAGTCATTTGCATACTGCTCTGCAAGTACGTCCACCATCCAAATACATTGTTCGGGGCTTTGATTTTCACACTCTAATTTCTCCAGAAAATCAGGCCTATAGGTCATCTAGCTTATTTTGCATGCAGACATGCTGGTATTTAACCCTGAAAGATCCTCTCCTTCCAACTGCCTTGGGAAGAGGGCAGGACAAGTTACGAAAAATCAGTTTTATAGCTGGAGGAAACTGGGGCCAGAGTGGCAAAGAGATTTGTGTAAGGTGGCAGAATTGGGAAGAACCTAAAATTTTCAAACTCCCAAGCCAGTGCTCTATCCCCTATATTTTCACTCCTATCATAGAAGTTGGGGAATATGAGACCATCCAGAACTTGGATCCAACCCAAAGAATAGGAGAAGGAGGGTTGTGGGTCTCAGGGCCTGAAAGGTGGAAGTGGTGTCAAGGAGGAAGTCCTTCGGCCTATTTACCTATGTATGTATAAGGTTGCAGCTCTGTATAAATTCAGCTGCTTGCAATAGATATAGTTGATGGCCTGGGAGAGGAAAATATCCACTTTGCAGAACATGTTCTCTAACTATAGGAAGGAAACAAGATAAGCTTGGACTCAGGGTTAAAGCTCAGCTACCTTTGAGTCAATCTAGGGTGTCAGCTGCCATGCCATGGGTCCCTGGCATGGGCCCCAGGGAGCTAGAGAGGTGTAAGAGAATCCAAAGCTCAGGTTCTTACCCAAAGCCTTGTCTCAACCATTAAATTCACCCTTACAAAGTACTTGCAGACATTTTACAGAGACCACAGACCCATATCCCAGGCCATCTGGTGAAGGAGCTTCTGGAGTTCTGACCACTAGAGGAAGTTGGCACAGTGGAAGAAGGTGAGTTTGGCATTTGTACAGCAAGTAAATGGGGCCAAAGTGAGGGAGCTGGACAACTGTTGTGGCCTCAGGCTACGAGATCCCTCAAACAATCTCTCCCTAGACACACATGGACCTCCTTCCTCATTTTGTGGGAGGAAGGGGTAAGGTGTGCCTCTAGCCCAGGCTTAACCAGAGGAAGTGAGATGGGGAGAGAGGGAAAGGAGTAGGATGGGACAGGAGCCCTTTGTGTCTTGGAGGAGAAGAGTGGGTCTCAATCAGGTGGGCCTCAAACAACTCAGGTTTTCACCAAGGAATTTATCTAACCGACTGAGCCCCACGAGGAGGTGTGAGCTCTTCCTGAGCCTCCTCTCCACCCTCCACCAGCCTTCCCTGCTTGAAGAAACAGACTACAGGCCACCACAGGAAACAAAGCATCCAGTGACTCTAGAGGCCAACTTGGGGCTTGCTGCTAATAGACACTGGGGGTATTGTAGGAGGAGAAAGGGTCAGAGAGAAGGGAGCATAGGGGAAACTAGTTGAGGGCTGTGAGCTCACCTTTACCATCTCCTATTCTTGTCCATGACGTGGAAGAGCAAGGGAATGAGGCTGTAGCAAACCTGATTGTGGAGGAAGGTAATGTTCTTCTTGTCCTCCCTGACTACCAACCAAGTTTCCAAACATAGTGATGGCTCTTGCACAGACATAGTCTCACCCCCATGAGAAGTAAGGGCTGTGTGTCCAGGAGCTTTGAGCGTCTCAGCCCCAGCACAGCCATTCTAGCCATTTCCATAGCACTCGACCTCTGCCCACCAGTCCAGAGAAACAGGACACAGTATCCTTAGGCTCACGGCCCTGAGTAACACCATTCTCCTGGCATGCACACACATTGAGTCATCCAAATTTACCACTACATACTCACATGTAACCTGCTCCTTGATCACACACATGCACCCCTCAGATGTGTGTGTAATATGAGAGTACATACACAGAATCATAAAATATCCACAATTGTACACCCCTGGACATACAAACTCTCATACAACTGCATATGCATGTACTTACCTAAACCTGTACATGCACATCAACCACACTCACAGCGTTTACACTCATCCCCTTTAGGCATAAATATGACCACAGTCTGTCACACTTATACCTCCTTTGCATATGCACACAACCATATCACTCTATACACCCACGGGATGATCTACTTATGCAAAGACACACAACCCCTCCCATTCACACATGCTCTCACCCTCTGTGCTTACCTACATACATCCAGCAGTACCTTTACACATACCCAGCACACTGGTTTACGGATACTAGTCCTTTTTACATTGCTTCGTAAGCACTCCTAGGTCTTTTGCATAATATCCTTGTTTCCTGCTTCTTGCTGCTTGTCTTGTACATTTTTCTTGTTCTTTTTTTTTTACTTTTCTATGTAGAAAATTTCAAAAGTACAAAAGTAATGAGAACAGTAAAATGAACCTTGTGAATTCATCACCCAGCTTCAACAATTACTTATATGTGCTTAAGTTCAACAATTCAACAGACATTTACCACGTGACAGTACTCTGCATGTGTATGCTATTGGGACGTAGTAGGGGGCTAAAGACATAGTATGTGTTTAATAAACATTTGTTGAATTGACAATTTTCAGGCACTGGGCTGACCTTTGGGATTAAAAAATCATGAAGTCACTGTACCTGCCCATGGTCTGGTAGAAACAACAAATATGAGCACGAAATGCCTGTAATTTGTATGGCTCAATGTTACACTAGAACAGGAGTTGGCAAACTACAAACCAGGGGCCAAGCTCAGCTGGTCACCAGTTTTTGGAATTAAAGTTTTATTGGCACACAGCCATGCCCGTTCATTTACATATTGTCTGTGGCTGCTTTTGCTTTATAACAGCAGAGTTGAGCAGCTGCGGTAGAGATCATATAACCCACAAAGACTAAACTATTTACTATCTGGCCTTTTTCAGAAAATGTTTGACTACCCCTGCACTAGAGGACTGGGAAAAAGACTCTGGGAGCTAATTTAATTCTTCCCAGGACGGGGCAGAGGGTGGTAGTGGAGGGGGACAGATAAAGCCATATAGAGTGGCACAGGGACCTGTACCTCAGAGGCAGAGTGTGAGTCTCCATCTCTCCACTGTGGCCATGCTCTGCACATTTGAGCCTTTGGGCAAGTGCTGGCTCACTCACCTACAACTTCCATGGAATACTCACAGAGCTCCCTGTACCCCCATGTACACACACAGTCATAATTTTCCCACATCAGAGAAGGACCTTGGGGCTTCCCTGGTGGTACAGTGGTTAAGAATCTGCCTGCCTATGCAGGGGACACGGGTTCGAGTCCTGGTCAGGGAAGATCCCACGTTCCGCGGAGCAACTAAGCCTGGGCACCACAACTACAGAGCCTGTGCTCTAGAGCCCATGAGCCACAACTACTGAAGCCCGCGCACCTAGAGCCCGTGCTCCGCAACAAGAGAAACCACGGCAATGAGAAGCCTGAGCACCTCAATGAAGAGTAGTCCACGCTCGCCACAACTAGAGAAAGCCCGCGCATAGCATCGAAAACCCAATGCAGCCATAAATAAATAAATAAATTTATATATATATAAAAAAAAGAAGGACCTTACTCAGAGAAGGATGTCAAGGACCAGGTGTCCATGCCATACTCGCCCCACTGGTAGAGCATGTCTGACAGGGCACTCATGCTGACCCAAATCACCTTCTCATTGGTCTCAAAGAGTGCATTCAGGAGGGCTGGCAGCTAGGCCTGAAGATTACACTGGGTCGCCACACACAGACACATTACATCAGGAAGTCCCCTCAGAGATCCGTGGGTCTAAATGCATCCATCTCCATTTACATATGGGAAAACTGAGGGCAAAAGAGAGGTAGAAATTTTCTCAAGTTCGCACAAATTGATGGCTGAACTGGGACAAGATCCTAAGTGTCCTGACTCTTGAAACAAAGTGCTAGGCATCTAGTGCAAACCCTTTACAGATGGGGAAAGTAAGTTCCAGGGAGGTGAAGAGACTTGATCAGGCTCACACTGCATGTTAGGGACAGATCTGGGACAAAAATTCAGGGTGGCTAAATCCCAGACCAGTGTTCTTTCAAAACAAGGTTAGGCATCTAACCCAAGTGCTCAGACAGAGGCCTATCTAAGATCCCCCAGGCCTTAATGAGAAAGTCAGGGGTCTTTCCATTAAGCCATACTGCCTATCATGGAGCACTCTAGTGCTCCCCCTCCAACAAGGAGAGGGGAGTGATAAGGAGCCTGGCTGTCCCAGCCTCCCCAGTCCCAGAGGATGACCTATGCCAAGAGGGGACTGGGGTTGTGGTGCTAGAGCAGTCTTCCCTTCCTCCTTCTGCTATGCTCCCCACTCTACATTTGGGCCCTCTGCACTCACCTTCTCCAGGGTGGGAGAGATGTTGCTGAAGGCATGCAGGCTCACCACCCTTACCATCAGGCTCCTGTCAGACAAGCCTTTATGCAGGTAGCTCAACTCCAAGTCTCAAGGCAAGAGCTTGGACATCAGGAAGCTTTAAAAAAAAAGCTGGAAGAGTCAGTCCCTGAGGTCTCTGGCCCCACTGCCACCTTTGCCAGGTTCCTTCACTCAGACCTCTGTTCTTGCCTTGATTTTTAACTTTTTGCCTAGGAGACATGGACCTCAACTTAGACTGTAAAAATCAGGTAGTGCAGTGTGGGAATGTGCAATTGTGCAGTGCAGGTCTCCTCTGAATAGAGAACCTTAGGGAAAGGAAAGAGAACTGGTTCGAGAGTCAGGGGACTTGAGTTCTAGTCCTGACTCTGCCACTGAGTCCCTCAGTGATCTGAGCAAGATCTGAATTCCCTATCTCTGGCAATAAGGATGCCTATCCTCCCAGCATAGCGAAGATACCTTCCCATGGGAAATTTGTTTCTTGCTTTCAGAGGAACAAAGGAAGGTCAGAGTATTTTTCTTTTACTGGCTGTTTCTCAAATAATTTTAATTCAAAATAATCAATAGGCCACTTTGGCATATTTGGGGGCAAGCCTGCCCCAAGCCCCATCACCACCAAATTTTATTCCCCCAGGAGTTAGCCCCTTTTGCCCAAGCAAAAGAGAGCATTGGCAGCAACCCAAAGCCAGAGACTTTGAGTAGGTTCTCTTGGCCTCCTAGATATCCTCCAGGGATAGCCTCTTCTCCAGTTTCTCCAGCAGAAGCTGGAGGATCTTGGGGCAGACTCAGGAGTTGGTATCCACTGCCTTTCTCAGCTCTGTCTACAGCACCATCCAGTGAGTTTAGGCCAGGTCCAGTGAGCACCCAGGAACACACACAGGCTGTAGGACACTAGTTTATTTTCTCACTAATCCATTCCACAAACATTCCCAGAGGTCCTACTCTGAGCCAGACACTGTCCAGCATCAGGAACACAACGGAGACTAGGACCTAGTCTCTACCATGAGGAGTGCTGTAACACATGAAAAAATAATCATAATACCCTCCATATCATTGTCGCATGTCCTTTTGGGAATGTGGCAGTGTTTGAATTAATACATACTATATGGAATAGGCATATGTAAATATGTGTTCTGTTAGAGGGATGCACAGAGTGCTAGTGAAGTTCAAAAGAGGGGAAACAGACCAGGACTCAGAGACAAGAGGACATTTGAACTGAGTCTTAAAGATAAGTAGTTTTCCAGGAAAGGGGGATGACGGAAAGTCCAACTGGAGGAACTGCCATGTGCAAAAGCAGACACAGAGGCATGAAAGGGGATGGTGGTTTCCAGAATAACAAGGGATTCCATGGAGCTAAAATATGAAAGAGTGGAGAGGTAGGAGGTAGGGGCCAAGGTTGAAAAGACTGGTAGAGGCTTGATTATGAAGGGCCTTGAATGCCGTGTTAAATTTGGATTTTTTTTTTCTGATAGTAGCAAGGAACCAATAGAAAAAAAATTTATTTAGTTTGGTTTTTAGAGCAAAGCATCCTTAAGCAAAGGGATTCCAGCGTCTTTAATCAAGACTGAATTCTTAGGATTTCCCTGGTGGCCCAGTGGGTAAGACTACACCCTCCCAATGCAGGGGGCTTGGAATCAACCCCTGGTCAGGGAACTAGATCCCGCATGCATGCCACAACTAAGAGTTTTCATGCCGCAACTAAGAGCCCGCATGCTGCAACTAAAAGATCCTGCGTGCCACAACTAAGACCCGGTGCAGCCTAAATAAATAAACAAACAAACAAATAAATAAAAGACTGTATTCTTATGCCCTCCTGAGAGCAATGTTTCTCAAATTATGGTGAGTTCTGAAATAGATTTTTAAAAGGTCAGCCTTTTTAAAAAATGAAATAGAAAAAAATAGATAACTTCAGAGTACATCACACATGGTGAGGGTAGTTACTGTTTCATGAAACTTTCGTTTAAGGTATGTATGTGTGCACGCGTGCACATGTGTGCGTGTCCCCGCATCCATGAAGGGGGCTGGTATGTAAAATGTATTTCTTAGTGTGGGTCTCTGTCAAAAAGCTTGAAAACCATAGCCCTAGAAACCTAGGCTCTGAGATATGAGGAATTCCAGCCCCATTCCCAGACATCTCTGATCTAACTCTTTCCAGGAAGCCTGCTCCCTCAGGCTGTGGTCAGTCAGACCCCAAGCCTAGTACCTGGTCATGGTGGCAGGAAACTCCAGAAAAGTAGGAGAAAATTCCTGCAGTGACACCAAGCTAGATGGGAGATGACCTGGAGCGCAATCTCCTTCACTTTGGTGATGTTCATGAAGGAGAATTGTTGGTAAATCCGCTTGTCAGTGCCAGTCACTTGGAAGGGGAAACATCAACTGGACATGAGCTGGGTTTTAGGGAGACGCTCATCACCATCCACCCTCAGTCTTGCAGTTCTCTGAGAAAAACCACATGAATTGGATTTTCAAATGTACTTTGTGAGGGGGAGGGGGATGAATAAGCAGAGCACAGAGGGTTTTGGGGGCAGTGAAAATACTGTGTATGACACTATAATATAATGATTGGTACATGTCATTATACATTTGTCCAAACCTATGGAATGTGCAACACCAAGAGTGAACCCTAAGGTAAACTATGGACTTTGGGTGGTTGTGATGTGTCAATGTTATATCATTCCTGGTTAAAAAAAAAAATGTATCATTCTGGTGAGTGATGTTGATATGGGGGAGGCTATTCATGTGTGAGGACTGGGGAAATCTCTGTACCTTCCTCGCAATTTGCTGTGAACCAAAAATTGCTGTAAAAAAATAAATGAAGTCCTTTTAAAACAGTTCTTCCTGTGAAAAAAGTGAGGTATTTTTTTTCTCCTAAAGAGAATTTTTTTTAATAAAAGCTTCTAGCATAAATTGAGAGTGGCAGAATTCTATGCTTATTGTCAGAAGCAACTTTTTGAGAGTGGCTAGTTCTGAAGAGAATTAATAAGGAAGACTTCATTTCTTACAAGACCTAACAAGGAAGTAAAAAAGTTAATTAAGGGAACAGTCTGACTCAAAGATAAGGTTTCAGGGAGAGGTTGGAAGAATCCTTAAGCTTAAGTGCTAATAGTTAAGGATTTGTGAGGAAGGTACTAGGGCTTGGTAATTTCCATGCACATTCCTTGTATATTACTCACAAATTACTGATGTTAGTAAAAACATCAATTCATTATACTGTGTTTTTAAAATTATTTATTTATTTATTTATTTATTTATCTATTTTTTGGTTGCATCAGGTCTTAGTTGCGGCACATGGGATCTTTTGTTGCAGTGCGCAGGCCTCTCTCTAGTTGTGGCATGTGGGCTCCAGAATGTGCGGGCTCAGTAGTTGCTGTGTACAGGCTCTCTAGTTGTGGTACATGGGCTCCAGAGCACATGGGCTCCAGAGTGCATGGGCTCTGTAGTTGTGGCACGTGGGCTCTCCAGTTGTGGCACATGGGCTTAGCTGCCCTGCAGCATGTGGGATCTTAGTTCCCTAACCAGGGATCGAACAAGGGTCTCCTGCATTGCAAGAAGCATTCTGAACCACCAGACCACCAGGGAAGTCCCCCATTACACTGTCTTAAATTGACGTTTTATATTGGGGAAATGTGAACACTGATATGCTATTTGATTATTATTTAACATGTGACAGTGTCATTGTGGATATATATGTGTGTGTGTGTGATATATATATATATATATATATATATATATATATATATATATATATATAAAATGTGTTCTTTTCTTTTAGAAATACATACTGAAGTGTTTGTGGATGAAGAACTATGATGTCTAGGACAATCGAGCTGGGGGGTGTTACAGATTAAATCGTTAGTTGAGTTAGGACCTGTGCAGAAGAGGAGCAGCAGAACGTGGAAAGGAGGGCCTCTGGAGTGTGGAGTCCTGTAGTTTGGAGTTTAATTGGGTTTCAAAAAGACCTTGACAACATCTCCATGATATCCTTGTGAAGAAGCAGAAATATAGGCTGAGGAGACCTTCAAGATGGCAGAGCAGTAAGACATGGAGACCACCTTCCTCCTGCAAAATACATCAGAAATACATCTACATGTGGAACAATTGCTACAAAACACCTACTGAATGCTGGGAGAAGACCTAAGACTTTCCAAAAGGCAAGAAACTCCCCACGTACCTGGCCGTGTGCCTGACAAGGTCCTGGTGCTCCAGAGGGGTGTCAGGTCTGTGCCTTGGAGGTGGGAGAGCCGAGTTCAGGACATTGGTCCACCAGAGATCTCCTAGCTCCACGTAATATCAAATGATGAAAGATCTGCCAGAGAGCTCCATCTCAATGCTAAGACCCAGCTCCACTCAATGACTAGCAAGCTACAGTGTTGGACACCCTATGACAAACAACTAGCAAGACAGGAACACAACACAACCCATTAGCAGAGAGGCTGCCTAAAATCATAATAAGGTAACAGACACCCCAAAACACACCACTGGACATGGTATTGCCCACCAGAAAGACAAGATCCAGCCACATCCGCCAGAACACAGGCAATAGTCCCCTCCACCAGGAAGCCTACACAACCCACTGAACTAACCTTAGCCACTGGGGACAGACAAAACAAACAACAGGAACTATGAACCAGAAGCCTGTGAAAAGGAGACCCCAAACACAGTAAGTTAAGCAAAATGAGAAGATAGAGAAACACACAGCAGATGAAGGAAAAAGGTAAAAACCCACCAAACCAAACAAACGAAGAGGAAATAGGCAGTCTACTGAAAAAGAATTCAGAGAAATAATAGTAAAGATGATCCAAAATCTTGGAAATAGAATGGAGAAAATACAAGAAAGGTTTAACAAGGACCTAGAAGAAGTAAACAGCAAACAAACAATGATGAACAACACAATAAATGAAATTAAAGATACTCTAGAAGGAATCAATAGCAGAATAACTGCAGCAGAAGAACGGATAAGTGACCTGGAAAATAAAATAGTGGAAATAACTAGTGCAGAGCAGAATAAAGAAAAAAGAATTGAAAGAATTGAGGACAGTCTCAGAGACCTCTGGGACAACATACAATATTAAACGCACCAACATTCAAGTTATAGAGGTCCCAGAAGAAGAAGAGAACAAGAAGGGGATTGAGAAAGTATTTGAAGAGATTATAGTTGAAAATTTCCCTAATATGGGAAAGGAAATAGTTAGTCAAGTCAAGGAAGCACAGAGAGTCCCATACAGGATAAATCCAAGGAGAAACATGCCAAGACACATATTAATCAAACTATCAAAAATTAATTACAAAGGAAAAATATTAAAAGCAGCAGAGGAAAAACAATAAAAAACATACAAGGGAATCCCAATAAGGTTAACAGCTGATCTTTCTGCAGAAACGCTGCAAGCCAGAAGGGCGTGGCAAGACATATTTAAAGTGATGAAAGGGAAAAACCTACAACCAAGAATACTCTACTCAGAAAGGACCTCATTCAGATTCAACGGAGAAATTAAAAGCTTTACAGAAAAGCAAAAGCTAAGAGAATTCAGCACCACAAAACCAGCTTTCCAAGAAAAGCTAAAGGAACTTCCCTACACAGGAAACACAAGAGAAGGAAAAGACCAATAATAATAAACCCAAAACAATTAAGAAAATGGTCATAGGAACATACATATCGATAATTACCTTAAATGTAAATGGATTAAATGCTCCAACCAGAAGACATAGATTGCCTGAATGGATACAAAAACAAGAGCCAAATATATGCTATCTACAAGAGACCCACTTCAGACCAAGGGACACATACAGACTGAAAGTGAGGGGATGGAAAAAGATATTCCATGCAAATGGAAATTAAAAGAAAGTTGGAGTCGCAATTCTCATATCAGACAAAATAGACTTTAAAATAAAGACTATTACAAGAGACAAAGAAGGACACTATATAATGATCAAGGGATAAATCCAAGAAGAAGATGTAACAATTGTAAATATTTATACACCCAACATAGGAGCACCTCAATATATAAGGCAAATACTAACAGCCATAAAAGGGGAAATTGACAGTACCACAATTGTAGTAGGGGACCTTAACACCCCACTTTCACCAATGGACAGATCATCTAATATGAAAATAAATAAGGAAACACAAGCTTTAAATGATACATTAAACAAGATGGACTTAATTGATATTTATAGGACATTCCACCCCAAAACAACAGAATACACATTTTTCTCAAGTGTTGATGGAACATTCTCCAGGATAGATCATATCTTGGGTCACAAATCAAGCCTTGGTAAATTTAAGAAAATTGAAATCATATCAAGTATCTTTTCTGGCCACAATGCTATGAGACTAGATATCAATTACAGGAAAAGATCTGTAAAAAATACAAACACATGGAGGCTAAACAATACACTATTTAATAACGAAGTGATCACTGAAGTAATCAAAGGGGAAATCAAAAAATACCTAGAAACAAATGACAATGGAGACACGACGACCCAAAACCTATGGGATGCAGCAAAAGCAGTTCTAAGAGGGAAGTTTATAACAATACAATCCTACCTTAAGAAACAGGAAACATCTCAAATAAACAACCTAACCTTGCACCTAAAGCAATTAGAGAAAGAAGAACAAAAAACCCCTAAAGTTAGCAGAAGGAAAGAAATCATAAAGATCAGATCAGAAATAAAAGAAAAAGAAGTGAAGAAAACGATAGCAAAGATCAATACATCTAAAAACTGGTTCTTTGAGAAGATAAACAAAATTGACAACCCAGTAGCCAGACTCATCAAGAAAAAAAGTGAGAAGACTCAAATCAATAGAATTAGAAATGAAAAAGGAGAAGTAACAACTGACACTGCAGAAATACAAAGGATCATGGGAGATTACTACAAGCAACTACAGGTCAATAAAATGGACAACCTGGAAGAAATGGGCAAATCTTAGAAAAGCACAACCTTCTGAGACTGAACCAGGAAGAAATAAAAACAGATGAATCACAAGCACTGAAATTGAGACTGTGATTAAAAATCATCCAACAAACAAAACCCCAGGACCAGATGGCTTCACAGGCAAATTCTATCAAACATTTAGAGAAGAGCTAACGCCTATCCTTCTCAAACTCTTGAAAATATAGCAGAGGGAGAAACACTCCCCAACTCATTCTATGAGGCCAACATCACCCTGATATCAAAACCAGACAAAGATGTCACAAAGAAAGAAAACTAGAAGCCAATATCACTGATGAATATAGATGCAAAAATCCTCAATAAAATACTAGCAAACAGAATCCAACAGCACATTAAAAGGATCATACACCATGATCAAGGGGGGTTTATCCCAGGAATGCAAGGATTCTTCAATATACGCAAATCAATCAATGTGATACACCATATTAACAAATTGAAGGAGAAAAACCATGTGATCATCTCAATAGATGCAGAGAAAGCTTTTGACAAAATTCAACACCCATTTATGATAAAAACCCTCCAGAAAGTAGGCATAGAGGGAACTTTCCTCAACATAGTAAAGGCCATATATGACAAACCCACAGCCAACATCGTCCTCAATGGTGAAAAATTGAAACCATTTCCACTAAGATCAGGAAGAAGACAAGGTTGCCCACTCTCACCACTATTATTCAATATAGTTTTGGAAGTTTTAGCCACAGCAATCAGAGAAGAAAAAGAAATAAAAGAAATCCAAAACGGAAAAGAAGAAGTAAAGCTGTCACTGTTTGCAGATGACATGACAGAGAATCCTAAAGATGCCAGCAGAAAACTATTAGAGCTCATCAATGAATTTGGTAAAGTAGCAGGATACAAAATTAATGCACAGAAATCTCTTGCATTCTTATACACTAATGATGAAAAATCTGAAAGAGAAATTAAGAAAACACTCCCATTTACCATTGCAACAAAAAGAATAAAATATGTAGGAATAAACCTACCTAAGGAGACAAAAGACCTGTATGCAGAAAACTATAAGACACTGATGAAAGAAATTAAAGAGGATACAAACAGATGGAGAGATATACCATGATCTTGGATTGGAAGAATCAACACTGTGTAAATGACTATACTACCCAAAGCAATCTACAGATTCAATGCAATCCCTATCAAAGTAAAAGTGGCATTTTTCACAGAACTACAACAAAAATTTTCACAATCTGTATGGAAACACAGAAGACCCCAAATAGCCAGAGCAATCTTGAGAAAGACAAACGGAGCTGGAGGAATCAGGCTCCCGGACTTCAGACTATATTGCAAAGCTACAGCTATCAAGACAGTATGGTACTGGCACAAAAACAGAAACATAGATCAATGGAACAGGATAGAAAGCCCAGAGATAAACCCATGCACATATGGTCACCTTATTTTTGATAAAGGACGCAAGAATATGCAATGGAGAAAAGACAGCCTCTTTAATGAGTGGTGCTTGGAAAACTGCACAGCTACATGTAAAAGAATGAAATTAGAACACTCCCTAACACCATACACACAAAAAAACTCAAAATGGATTAAAGATCTAAATGTAAGGCCAGACACTATCAAACTCTTAGAGGAAAACAAGCACTCCATGACATAAATTACAGCAAGATCCTTTTTGACCCACCTCCTAGAGAAATGGAAATAAAAATAAAAATAAGCAAATGGGACCTAATGAAACTTAAAAGCTTTTGCACAGCAAAGGAAACCATAAACAAGACAATAAGACAACCCTCAGAATGGGAGAAAATATTTGCAAATGAAGCAATGGACAAAGGATTAATGTCCAAAACATACAAGCAACTCATGCAGCTCAATATGAAAAAAACAAACAACCCAATCCAAAAATGGGCAGAAGACCTAAATAGACATTTCTCCAAAGAAGATTTACAGATTGCCAACAAACACATGAAAAGATGCTCAACATCTAGAGAAATGCAAATCAAAACTACAATAAGGTATCACCTCACACCACTCAGAATGGCCATCATCAAAAAATCTACAAACTATAAATGCTGGAGAGGGTGTGGAGGAAAGGGAACCCTCTTGCACTGTTGGCGGGAATGTAAATTGATACAGCCACTATGGAGAACAGTATGGCGGTTCCTTAAAAATCTAAAAATAGAACTCCAATAGGACCCTGCAATCCCACTACTGGGCATATACCCTGAGAAAACCATAATTCAAAAAGAGCCATGTACCACAATTTTCACTGAAGCTCTATTTACAATAGCCAGGACTTGGAAGCAACCTAAGTGTCCATCAACAGATGAATGGATAAAGAAGATGTGACACATGAATACAATGGAATATTAGTCAGCCATAAAGAGAAAGGAAATTGAGTTATTTGTAGTGAGGTGGATAGACATAGAGACTGTCATACAGAGTGAAGTAAGTCAGAAAGAGAAAAATAAATACTGTATGCTAACACATATATATGGAGTCTAAAAAAAAAAGTTTCTGAAGAACCTAGGGGCAGGACAAGAATAAAGACGCAGATGTAGAGAATGGACTTGAGGACATGGGGAGGGGGAAGGGTAAGCTGGGATGAAGTGAGAGTGTGGCATGGACATATATACACTACCAAATGTAAAGTAGCTAGCTAGTAGGAAGCAGCTGCATAGCACAGGGAGATCAGCTCGGTGCTTTGTGACCACCTAGAGGGGTGGGATAGGCATGGTGGGAGGGAGACGCAAGAGGGAGGAGATATGGGGATATATGTATATGTATAGCTGATTCATTTTGTTATAAAGCAGAAACTGACACACCATTGTAAAGTAATTATACTCCAATAAAGGTATTACAAAAACAAAAGTCGTTAGTTGATCATTTTGAGCCTGGGTAATGGATATATGAAGTTCATTACATTATTCTCTTTATTTTTGTATACATTAAAAATTTTCTACAATAAATTTTTTAAATAAAAATTTTAAAAGAGGGGACATGCCTGGTGATCCAGTGGGTGAGACTTCGTGTTCCCATTGCAGGGGGCCTGGGTTCGATCCCTGGTCAGGGAAGTAGATCCTGCATGCATGCCGCAACTAAGAAGCCCACATGCTGCAATGAAGAACCCGCATGCCACAACTAAGACCCAGCGCAGCCACAATAAATAAATAAATAAATAAATAAATATTAAAAATTTTTTAAAGAGGTTTTTGTTAAAAAATATAGTAAATGGGTAGAAAGATATGGCAGGCATAATCAAGGGTCACCCTCTTCTTTGAACCAGTCCCTTCTAACTCAGTCCTTGTGCTGGATTTGATAGTGTCCCCTCAAATTCATATACATCCCAGAATCTCTGAATGTCACCTTGTTTGGAAATAATGTCATTGCAGATGTAATTATTTAAGATAAGGTCATACTGGAGTAAGGGAGGCCCTTAATCCAATATGACTGGTGTCCTTAAGCAGCGAAGAAAAGAGTCACAGAGACACATAGGGAGAATGCCATATGTATATGAAGACAGAGACATCAAATGGATTTATGCCACCATAAACCAAGGAACGCCAAGGACTACCAGCAACCACCAGAAGCTAGGAGAGAGGCATGGAACAGATTCTCCCTCTAAGCCCCCAAGAAGGAGCCCCCACCTTGATTTCAGATTTCTAGCCTCCAGAACTGTGAGAGAATAAATTTCTATTGTTTTAAGCCACTCAGTTTGTGGTACTTGATTATGGCAACCCTAGCAAAATAACACAGACATCACTGGCTGCATATGCTCCCCTGATGGCGGTATACCCTGACTGCAGACCAACAGCCTGAGGCTTTGCTTCTCCAAAGTGTAGCCAACAAACCTCCCGGAGAACACAGCAGCACTGTGTGTGCATAGCAGGCTAGAGCAGGGCAATGAAATCACAGACTAAACATGGCACAATCCATCTTCTTGAGGCACTGATTTCACTCAGTGGATAAATAATTTAGATCTCTATTTTTATACTAAAGGAAACATGGATATAGCATGACATATAATGCAAAACTGGCATGGCTATTTACGATAAAACATGAGGCTTCAAAAAAATGTTGACCCTCAGTTGTCACCAAATTTCCTCCCCAGATCCCCAGGGGCTCAAGGACATTTCCCTCTCCTCTGAGATGTTTTGTGGAAATGTTTGAAAAGTACTAGCTTGAGGGAAATAAACAGATTTAGAGGTGTTAAGTTTGGAAAGTTAAATACAAAGTTAAGACATTTCCAGATTCTAAGATTTAAATGCTAAGAAAGAAAAAGAAAGAGACTTTAAAGTACAAGAAGAAAACCAGGCAAAATTTCTATAACCTCTAAGTGAAGAAACCTTTTCTAAACAAACACCATACAAAATTCAAAAGCCATAAAAGAAAAGATTAATACATTTTACTACATAACATTTACAACTTCTGCACCACACAAATACATAGGACATAAAATGAAAACACAAGCAGCAAACTAGGAATGTATATTTACATAAAACAGGGAAGGAAGGGACAACTTTCCTCAATAACAAAGAGATCTTATAAATCAATAAGAATAAGGTGAATAATAGTACAAAATGGGAAAAGAGCATGAAGACGGAGTGTACAGAAAGAGAAATATCAATGAATAATAAAAATGCTCATCTTCAATCATAATGAAAAATATTCAATTTAAAGTGAGATATTTTTCACCTATCAGACTGACAAAGATTAAGAAGTTTGATAATATTCAGTGTGGGTGACAGTATGAAGAAACAATCACTCTTGTACATAGCTAGTAGAAGTGTAAATTGGGCAATCTCTCTCGGGGGCAGTTTATCAATATCTATCAAAAATTCTGGTGTGTATACCCTTTGACCCAACAATTATATGCCTAGGGATTAGCCTGCAGATGTATCACACCTGTGCATGGACAAGTGTACAGAGATAATCAGTACAGTGTTGTTTCTAGTTTTCCCCTATAAATGGGGAAAATCCCTGAATATTCATCATTTGGGAGCTGGTCAATTAAATTAAGGTATAAACTCTACCTCCAACTATACTTTCATTAAAAACAATGAAGTAAATATGTTTGTACAGATATGGAAAGCTGTCCAAATACAGTTAAGTAAACAAAGCAAGGTATGGTATGAGTTCATTTGTGTAAAAATACTGTTGTTCTGTATAAACCATTAACATTTTCTGGAAGAAACAGAGGATAAACTGTTACCAGTGGGTTCCCCTGGGGAGTGAACTTTGGCAGTCTGGCTGTTTGCACTGATTAAATGCTTTACTTTGTGAACATACTGCTTTTAAATTAAAAAAAAAAGTTAATTTAAAAATAACTTTTACCTACTGCAAAAAATTTTTTAAGGTGAGTACAGTCATGCCAAAGTGTTTCAGTGATAGTTTTTGACACTTCCACTGGGAGATGGGTCGGGCTAAAGTCTAAGTGTGAACGTACCTTGGTCAAACCCAAACAGGAGATTTTCTTGCCAGGGTCAACCAGTGTAATTTAGCAGGGGCTGGAGGTAGAGCACTGCACCTAGTATCCTTTATGAATACATTCTAAAAGGCAAGAAAGTCCTGTTTTTCTGGACTCTCACCATTGGTGGCACAAATGCACAGAGCTAAAACCACCTCTGACTGGCTACCACTATGATGAGGCTTTTTCCTCTGTCTCTGTCTTTGTCTCTGTCTCTCTCTCTCTCCGTTTGGCCTCAGCTTTCCAGAAAAGTCCTGCTAAATAGCCCCAGGAGTGCTGAGATTCTGAAGCTGACTTCACCCTTCACTCAGGTCCTGCTAAACCCTGAGGCTTGGGATCAACAGCTTGCCCTGAAATCTCCCATTACCCTCTCTTGGCCTGAGTTCCCATTAAGGAGCCCCCACCCCAAGGAAAGGTTCTGCCTCCATCTCCCCTTGACCATACCACCCAGTCAGAGATTAGGTGAGACATGGGTCTGGAGATAAGGAGCTGTGGCCCTCAGTCAAGTAACAAGAGGCAGCCTGCTCTGGCTTCCTTGCCCAAAGATGAGTCACGTCTGGACCCGGAGAAAGAAAAGGAGGTGGGAAAGAACAGATCCCAGGGTCAAGATAGTCTGCTATGAGGGAGTAGTATGTGTCCTCTAACTCAACAACTACTGTTCAAGTTCCTTTCTGCTTCCCAGCAAAGATTTTCACAGAACACTGAACTATCCAACTCCTTGTATGACAGAGGGCAGAGTGAAGTCCACCAAGGGTGAGAAGGTAGCTAAGCCCAGACTGGAATCTGACCCTTCTGCTGCACCATAATGGTGTAAACATAAAACACTCCTTCCAAGGCATATAGATGCGTGTCTTCCTCAGGATCCCCAGAGAGCATGCCCCAAGCAGCCACCAGGTACCTTACCTTGGTGAACACCATAGTATACTAAAGAAGGGAGAGGATCTCTTCAGTCTTAGGGTGGCAGGGTTTTTGAGACCCTACAATTGAGCCTTGTGGAATTTCCTTAGGGAAACCAAGTTGAGTGTTTAGGGAGGAGGTCAGGATTCCAGTGTGTGTGGAATTAGACTATGCATGTAGGCATTATATATTTGGGACTGATATTTGGGTGGTATGCACAGATAGAGCTGTACAGGTTGTTAAAATATTGAAAAACCTCTGTATTGATTGGTATCACCCTTCTCTCCCACCACTGCCACCCTGAACCCTCCCTTGGGACACCTCCTCCCTCAGACCTCCTGATACAATCCAGCAACCAAAGGGTTAATGCCTGGCCTAGCAAAGGGCCTCTAGGACTCTGCCGTGGTACTAAGGTCACTAAAGTTTGAGCATGGTCAGAGTCCCTGCCAGGTGTTAAATATTTTAAATATCATCTCTGATTATCTCCATTTGTTCTGGGGAAAAACTGAGGTTCAGAGGGTGAAATGACATGGCCAAGGTCACATAGCTAGTGTTATGGGCTGAATTGCGTTCCCCCAAAATTCATATGTGAAGCTTTAACCTCCAGTACCTCAGAATGTGATAGTATTTGGAAAGGTGATTAAGTTAAAATGAGGCCTTTAGGGTGGGCCCTAGTCTGATCTGGATGGTGTCCTTATAAGAGGAAATTTGGACACAGAGACACCTGGGATGCACATGCACAGAGAAAAGACCATGTGAGGACAGAAAGAGAATGTGGCCATCTGCAAGCCAAAGAGAGAGTTCTCAGAAGAAACTAAACCTGACCACACCTTGATCTTGGACTTGTAGCCTCCAGAACTGTGAGAAAACAAATGTCTGTTCTTTAAGCCACCCTGCCTGTGGTGTTTTGTTATGGCAACCCTAGCAAACTAATACAGCTAGGAAATAGCAGAGCCACGAATTTACCACTCACCCCCTCCCCCAGGCCCAAGTTCTGAGCGGCTCTTGCTTCCTCTGCTCATACAATGAAGAGAATAAACTCTTAAGAGAATCCAATGAGAGAAAGGGATTTGGGACAGTGTCAAGAGATATGACTCCTCAGAAGTTATTCTTATCTGCCAGGAGCAATATAAGAGCAGTGCCTTGTGCCACAGTAAGTATTCATGGAATGTGTATGAAGCTAAATGAGGGTACCCTTTGGCACAGGGCCTGAGGGAAGAAATAACAGTTTTCTTAAACCTAGAGTGCCCACATCCCAGAGACTGGTGCTGAAAGGAATTCAGTGGAAGGCTTTCACTGAGCAGTATGAACTAAGGGGTATAACTAGGGCTGCCCAAGTAACCTCCCACTAATTCACTCTCCATATCCACACACTCACACTTACCAACACATGTCCTCCCTTCACCCCATCTCTGCACATGCTCACCTTAAACTCTCACATGCACTCTCACTCACATACAGATATACTCAAAGCATGCGTGAGTATAGGCACATCTGGCTCACTCTTCAACACATATTCCACCATAGTCTTGCTCCCCACACTCCAATGCAAATGCTTTCTCCAAGACACCACACTCTCCATCCATTCACGTATATTCCACATACAAATATATCCACTACCAACTCTCATACTGTCACATGCCTTCCCTTTGTTCATATACACACACACACTCTCTCTCACATACCCACATATGGATATTTGTACATACATAGAAAATGGTCTGGAAGGCTGAATGTCAAACCATTTGCCATGGACACCCATGGGAAGTGGGTGTAGGGAGTGGGTGGATGTTCTATATTTACTTTAATCTTTTCCCTATCATTTGATTTTTTTCCAATGAGCATGTATTTCTTTTACAAATAAAAATATATGAAATGTTCATCATGTCAATGGAATCATGAAGCAAACAGTGTTTTGTGTTGGATTTCTTTCACTTAGCATAACGTTTTTGAGATTTGTTATGTTATTTTTGTTGTTGCTGAGTAGTACCCCAAAGTAGGGGTGTAATACAATTTGTTTATCCATTTACCAGTTAATGACATGTTTCCAGATTGGGGCCATTATGAAAAACTGTTACTATGAAAATTTGCATACAAATCTTTGTGTAGACCTATATGTTCATTTCTTGTGGTAAATACTTATAAGTAGAATTGCTGGGTCTTAATACAGATCCTGGCATGTATATGTTTATTGTCATAAGAAAGCACTAAACTACTTTCCAAAGTAGATGCACCATTTTGCATACCACCAGCAACATATGAAAGTTTCAGCTACTATTTAGTCTTTAAATATTTTTTGCCCCCTTATTGTTCTTCTCCTTCTGGGACTGCATTATATTATCTGTTTATTTTCTTTCTATTTTCTCTGTTCTTTACATTGGATAATAGATTCCTGACTCTACTAGACAAGAATTCTCTGTCTCTTTCCTCAGTCATTGCCATCATTTCATTTTTATGCTCATTCAGTGAATTTTTAATTTCAAATATAGTATTTATCCATTCTAAAAATATATATATGAAATGTTCAAAGTAACTCAAAATAATCTAAACTCCTAGTGTAGCATTTCAGGACCTCTAAGATCTGGCGCCCCCCTAGATTTAAAAATCTGTATACAAAAAAACCCAAGTCTATATCCCTCATATTTCTTATCTCACTTGATCCTAACAACACCCCCTGGAGACAGGCAGGGCAGGAATCATTGACCCCAAGATCAATTTCAAACTCCCTGATCCTATGGCCCCAATTCTCTATCTACTTCTCCTGCTTCACCATGTTTTTCCACTACCTATTCTTCAATGGGTGGAATTTAAATCTCAATTCTACCCATTCTTTAAGGTCCACCTTAAATACCACTTCTTTCATGAAACCTTCTCTGACTTTCAGAGATGGAACTGATCTTTCCATTTTTTGTGTTCCTTTGGCCTCTCTTACAGCACTTATATTCTGTCTTGAATTCTAGTTATGTATGAAGCAAGGCCCAGAAATGTTAAATGACTTTCCAAGAACACATTGCTGGTAAGAGGCAAAGACCTAGGTGGGAGAGGTACTTATCTCATTGAGGGCAGGGACTCCATCTGATCCATTTGTTTTCTTAATGCCCAGCACAAAATTTGGTGCATAGAAGGGGCTCAGCATATGCTTGTTGACTGAATGAAAAGGAAAGAGGGAGAGAAGAGGAGAAAAAGAGGAAAAGCATTCTTGTTTCTGGGCTTAGCTTGACATTAGGTGCTAGTTGTCTGACCTGTCTGCTTCTCTAACATTATGTGAAGCTCCAGGGAGAAAACTGGCAGACAGAAGGACACTTTGCAAAGGATCATGAACCAGACCACATCAAGGCATCCCCATCATAATAAAATTTAGCAAGTTAAGGAGAAGGAGGCAGTAAAGCAAAATGGAGGAGATTTTGAAAGAAGTAGGAGGGCCCAGAAGGGCCTGAGAATGATGAAAAAGCAGAAAGAAGCCTGAAATGCAAAGACAGACCTGTCCAGGGAGCCCAGAAACAGGCCAGGATAGGGAAAGGGAGATCAAAAGTAGGGAAGGGCAAAGGCTCAGCCAGATTCACATTATAGCTGAAGTGCTCCATGACAGGCTTGAAAAGGAGGGCACCAGCCCAGGCACCTGCTGGCACTCAGGGGAGTGCAGAACTCACCCAACATATCAGTTGCTCAAAGTGAGGGGAAAGAGAATCAGGGAGAGAACAAAGGCCTGAACTTCCCAGCATCTTAGGCCCTGGTCAGTCCAATGCAAGCAACTCAGGCCTGTCTGGTACCCTGCAGTAGCTGGAGCCAAGGGGTAGCTAGCAAGGGCTCAGAGGACGTTTAACCCAAATAATAAAAGGCTTGAGACAGGCTCAGAGGACGTGGTCAATTCTCAATTATCCTTGTGATAATAACCAGTGGATTATTCCAGAAGGCTTTTTGTTGTTTGTTTTTAATTCAAACCTAGTTTTAACCCTTCTACACACCACCTCTTTCCTCCTCCTGTCATCTCTGCTGGGCAGCCAACATCCCCTGGGAGTCTAACTGTGACTCCTCCTGGGTCAGGGAGTCCTTGCCAGGTCTGAACCTGCAGCAGGGTTCTCAGAGAAGAAGCCTTGGAGCGCCTGACCCAAGGCCTGCATCATCTAGTCATTGAGAATCTGACAGGGAAATAAGATGAATGAGCCAGGGAATGGCTGGGACCCCAGGATCCCAGTGGAATGACCCTAGGTGTGGGATGGGATGAGAGCACAGAAAGAAAAGGGAAGGGAATATTAAGTTATTGAGTCCCTGTCAGATTCCATACACACATTTTCCATTTTCAAGTTTTCCCCATAAACCACCCTAAGAGTCAGCGTGTATTAACCCCATTTTACAGAAAAAGAAACTGAGAACTTAGAAGGTAAAGTAATTTCAGCCAAGGTAATAGAGCACCTAAATGGGAAGTGAATTCTAAACCCAAGTTTCTCTGAGTTCCAAGTTCATTTTCTTGCCAGTATATTTGCTGTCTCTGAAAGGACGTTCAAATCACAGATAATCTCTCTTTAATCAGTTCACAAGCCAATGTATACTATTTCTTTCTTTTTCTTTTTTTCTCTTTATTTTTTCCAAACTTTCAATATTTCCATCTACTTTTTTTCTTCTTGCCCGCCTTCCATTCTTCCATCTGTCTTCCTTCCTCTCTTACTTTACATTTACATGCATTTTTTTTAAATTTTATTTATTTATTTTTATTGGAGTATAGTTGTTTTACAATGTTGTGTTAGTTTATATACATTCATTTCTTACTATGGCTGAGCCTGCTATAAGAATTCTGGAGATCAAGCAGCTCATAACCCCTGTTCTCCAGGAGTTCCCAGTGTAGTGCCCACAGATACATTTCCATATGTTCAAAGAATCACATGAGATACAAATATATATACCCTGTTGCTTCTGGCATAGCATAGTGAAAAGAGAAATGTGAGATGGAAATCTGGAGATTTGGGTCTCTGTCCCTGCTTTGTTACTTACAGTATGACCTTGGGAAAAATCACATAACTTTCTTGAGCTTATCTAGAAATCCTTATCTAGAAAATGGAGACAATAAAACTTAGTCAGCTTGCTTCACAAGGGGGCTGTAGAATAACAGATGTCAAAGTCCTTTGTAATCTGTGAAGTTCTATCAAGTTGTAAGGCCTGGTTATTTATATATATATATGAAAATATTTCTTTCTTGCTCTTCCTTTCTTCTTAACCTCCCTCAATCCAGAAAGGACTTGGGACAGCATTCACACAACATGTTATGTGGCTTCACTCAGGCTACATATATAATACATATACAGAAATATACACATTCAGACACTGTACACACAGTATTTACACACGTGTTAATACTCATATAAATATACACACCTACTTATATACTCACCACTCCTACTTACATGCTTCACCCCTCACAGTGTCAATAGATATTTGCATTTATTCTGCACATTTATTATTATTATCCTGCACTCCTACCTGACAAGTCACCTCCTGCCAAGCAGAGCATCTGATAATTGGATCATTCTACCTCAGTCCTGAATGAAGTGTCTCCACCAAGTGTTAAACTAAGGCTACATGTTTCCCTGAATCTCTTGCTAGAATTCTAGCACCCGGTACTCCCCCTTATCCTCTTGCCCCTCCCCGACCCAGGCACAAAGGAGAAAAGTACCACACAGGGCTCATCAAACCTATACTTGAGCACAGAACTGAAGTGTGAAAGGATTTCAATCTAAAATGGAACCAGAGGATATGAAATGGAGAATCTCATGCATGTGCCCTGAGAAGAACAGAATTTAAGAATGGAGAGATTGATTTCCCATAAATGCATGATTTACAGAAAACTGAATCTAATCTACTGACCAATGAACATCTATCAAGAATCTCTCCCTATCCTCAAGCCAATGAACTTAACTGCTTTGATTCTGGCTGGACTTCTCTTTGCAATCCTTCCCGTAAATGCAGCCCAGCCCAAACCCTCAATGGACTCACCTGTAGCTTGCTACAGCATGCGTTTCTCAGATTGCAGTTCCTCTGCTATTCCTGAATGAACTCAATTTCAGGTAATTTGAGCTTGCCTCTGTTTACCTCCTTATTTAGGTTGACAGAAGCATCCCTTAGAATCCTCTTCATTTCCTCTTCTACCTCACTCACCATCAGAAAAGACCTCAGGAACTTCCAAAGTTACATTTCCATGAAACTGGGCCTTGCAGAGCCTCAGTCATGGAGAATGGAAGAATCTGTCTCTATCTCTGTGAATGTATTACACAGGCAGCCAGGGCAAGGCCCAAACTCCAGAGGGGTCTGAGTCTTAGAAAGAGCTGGGCAGCCATTCACCCAATCAATCTTTCTGAACTCTGTCTCACTTCTTTAATTATACAGCAAGTTTTAATCAGTCATTCCTACCCGAGGTCAGGTCAGTCAGCTAATTAGAAAGTTGTTTTGTTTGGAGAGGTTGTTAAGTGGTTAGTCAACTAGCCAATGTTGATTTCTTGGTTTATGGGTGAATCAGGCCTAATGAGTCAGGCTTTAATAGGTCAGCACCAGTCAGTCAATTGAACACTACATTCCAATTCATTGAAGGGTAGCACTTTCAATACACCACCCCAAAATATGCCTCTTTGGCATAAGAATTATTTTGAGAAAGTGCAGATACAGGGGAAGCTCTAAAAACAGAGTAGAAGTTACCCTTTTGTAAGGGAACATTAGAAAGGGGGCCTGCACCAGGAAGAAAGCTGTTACCAGTGATAACTTTTTCATCTGAGAGACTTACATGGCAGGGCAACCTTTGTTTACCGAACATTTCCTCCTCTCATTTTCCTGTGAACTGCCTTCCTCCCCTTTGAAGCCCCAGGTCCCTCTCCCTTTCTTTATTTTTTTATTTTTTTTTAAACATCTTTATTGGAGTATAATTGCTTTACAATGGTGTGTTAGTTTCTGCTTTATAACAAAGTGAATCAGTTATACACATACATATGTTCTCATATCTCTTCCCTCTTGCGTCTCCCTCCCTCCTACCCTCCCTACCCCACCCCTCTAGGTGGTCACAAAGCACCGAGCTGATCTCCCTGTGCTATGAGGCTGCTTCACACTAGCTAGCTATTTTACGTTTCGTAGTGTATATATGTCCATGCCACTCTCTCACTTTGTCACAGCTTACCCTTCTCCCTCCCCGTGTCCTCAAGTCCATTCTCTAGTAGGTCTGTGTCTTTATTCCCGTCTTGCTCCTAGGTTCCTCATGACATTTTTTTTTCCTTAGATTCCATATATATGTGTTAGCATATGATATTTGTTTTTCTCTTTCTGACTTACTTCACTTTGTATGACAGACTCTAGGTCCATCTACCTCACTACAAATAACTCAATTTCATTTCTTCTTATGGCTGAGTAATATTCCATTGTATATATGTCCCACATGTTCTTTATCCATTCATCTGTTGATGGACACTTAGGTTGCTTCCATGTCCTGGCTATTGCAAATTGAGCTGCAATGAACATTTTGGTACATGACTCTTTTTGAATTATGGTTTTCTCAGGGTATATGCCCAGGAGTGGGGCAGCTGGGTCATATGGTAGTTCTATTTTTAATTTTTTAAGGAACCTCCATACTGTTCTCCATAGTGGCTGTATCAATTTACATTCCCACCAACAGTGCAAGAGTGTTCCCTTTTCTCCACACCCTCTCCAGCATTTACTGTTTGCAGATTTTTTGATGATGGCCATTCTGGCCAGTGTGAGATGATATCTCATTGTAGTTTTGATTTGCATTTCTCTAATGATTAATGATGTTGAGCATTCTTTCATGTGTTTGTTGGCAATCTGTATATCTTCTTTGGAGAAATGTCTATTTAGGTCTTCTGCCCATTTTTTGATTGGGTTGTTTGCTTTTTTGATATTGAGCTGCATGAGCTGCTTGTAAATTTTGGAGATTAATCCTTTGTCAGTTACTTCATTTGCAAATATTTTCTCCCATTCTGAGGGCTGTCTTTTGGTTTTGTTTATGGTTTCCTTTGCTGTGCAAAAGCTTTTAAGTTTCATTAGGTCCCATTTGTTTATTTTTGTTTTTATTTCCATTTCTCTAGGAGGTGGGTCAAAAAGGATCTTGCTGTGATTTATGTCGTAGAGTGTTCTGCCTATGTTTTCCTCTAAGAGTTTGATAGTGTCTGGCCTTACATTTAGGTCTTTAATCCATTTTGAGTTTATTTTTGTGTATGGTGTTAGGGAGTATTCTAATTTTAATCTTTTACATGTACCTATCCAGTTTTCCCAGCACCACTTATTGAAGAGGCTGTCTTTTCTCCACTGCATATTCTTGCCTCCTTTATCAAAGCTTTTGACAAAATTCAACACCCATTTATGATAAAAACCCTCCAGAAAGTAGGCATAGAGGGAAATTTCCTCAACATGATAAAGGCCATATATGACAAACCCACAGCCAACATCGTCCTCAATGGTGAAAAACTGAAACCATTTCCCCTAAGATCAGGAACAAGACAAGGTTGCCCACTCTCACCACTATTATTCAACCTAGTTTTGGAAGTGTTAGCCACAGCAATCAGAGATGACAAAGAATTAAAAGGAATCCAAATTGGAAAAGAAGTAAAGCTGTCACTGTTTGCAGATGACATGATACTATACATAAAGAATCCTAAAGATGCTACCAGAAAACTCTAGAGCTAATCAATGAATTTCGTAAAGTAGCAGGATACAAAATTAATGCACAGAAATCTCTTGCATTCCTATACACTAATGACGAAAAATCTGAAAGTGAAATTAAGAAAGCAATCCCATTTACCATTGCAACAAAAAGAATAAAATATCTAGGAATAAACCTACCTAAGGAGACAAAAGACCTGTATGCAGAAAATTATAAGACACTGATGAAAGAAATTTAAGAGGATACAAATAGATGGAGAGATATACCATGTTCTTGGATTGGAAGAATCAACATTGTGAAAATGACTCTACTACCCAAAGCAATCGACAGATTCAATGCAATCCCTATCAAACTACCACTGGCATTTTTCACAGAACTAGAATAAAAAATTTCACAATTTGTATGGAGACACAAAAGACCCCGAATAGCCAAAGCAATCTTGAGAAAGAAAAACAGAGCTGGAGGAATCAGGCTCCCTGACTTCAGACTATACTACAAAGCTACAGTAATCAAGACAGTATGGTACTGGCACAAAAACAGAAATATAGATCAATGAAACAGGATAGAAAGCCCAGAGATAAACCCACGCACTTATGGTCACCCTATCCCTTTCTTTAGCTCAGGATGGTAAATAAGCCTTAATTGCCTGACTACCTATGAATCTCATATTTTTGTGGGGCTTCCATGCATAAGTAGGAAATTAAATTTATTTTTCTTCTGTTAATCTGTCTTTTTATCACAGGGGGATTCTTAGCGGGAACCTAGAAAGATAGAAGGAAAATTATATTTCCTCCCATACAGAACAACTAAGTTTGTAGTATTTGCAAGCAGCAATAAGAAACTAGTACATTGGTAGTTTCGTATATTTTGCTTTCTGAATACCTTTCTGATCTTTCCAACCTCTCCCCTCCACTCTGTCCCTACTGACAATGCAGTGGGCCAGGCAGTTTTCACCTCCTAATCCATTTTTCTTCCTCCTCTCTCTTTCTAGTGCACCTTCCTTTACTGCTACCAGACTTCCTTTGGGGGAACCTTTTATTTGATCATGTAACAACTTTTACTTAAAAACTATCAATGGCTCCTCACTCAGAGGATGTCAAATTCACCCCAGCCTAGCCTAGAATTACCTGACTAACCTCAACTCCTACCACTCCTGTCCTCCAGCTACCAGGCATGAGGCTTCAGGTGCAACAAGCCACTCTATATTCCCCAGGAACACATGCCACCCAGGCCTCGGAACCTTGGCACCAGTTTTTCTCTCAGACTTGATTGCCCCTCCTCACACTCTTATCCACTGGACCAACTTGTGCTCATCCTTCTAGATCCAGCTCAGATGTTATTTCTTCTGAGAAACCATTGTAATCAGCCTTTGTTCCACCCCCAATGAGTTATTGGTCCTTCCTGGTGCTTCCACAGGCCCCTGTATTTCCCATGATCACACCATTTAATCACATTGCAGTGAAGTTCCCTATTTGTCTACCTCACTATGACCGTGTGAACTCCCTGAAGTCAAGGATTGTGTGTGATTCATTCCTGTGTCCCCAGGGTCTGGCATAGCACTTAGCATTTGATAAGACTCAATAAATGTTTGTTGAACAATTTTTTAAATAAATGAATATTATTTCTTCAGTTTTGCAATCCTGGTCTGGGACTATAAAACCTACTAAGAGGTACAGGGGACCTCTTCTATGTAAACAACGCCAGTAGAAGGAATAGAGCTGCTGGTTCAGAGTGAGTCTAGGTTGGGGTGAATGCACATTAGACAGAAAATTGAGTCCTAGAGCAAGGAAACAGGTCAAAACCCAGGATTTCTGGCTCTTCAATCTCCTTCAAGCCAGAGGAATGGGAAGAGGTACAGTGGGGAAGGGAAAGGGGAAAAAGAACAAGGTACTCAGTGGCTGTTCTGAAAGTAAGACACAATGCAGGAGATGAGGTGGTCAGCCAGTGCTGAGAGGATGTCCTGGGAGTGTGAAGCCATGTGGCCATAGCAGAGCAGCAGGGTGCAGCCCTTCTGGGGCTCTGTGGGGACAGGCCCTAGTGAAGGGAACAATGCCCACTCTTAGGCTCATGGCCGTAGGAGCTGGTATGCTGGATGGCAAGAGGGCCAATACTCCCTCTCCTACTGCCCCCTCTCTCAAATTTTTGCCATAAACCTGTCCAGGAGTGCTGCAGAGCTCATACCAAAAGGAAACTTGGGTCACAAGTAAGAGTTAGTAAGTGAGAGTTCAGTTTCTATGAGTTTTTAGAAGACATTTCCTCAGTCATGAAGAAGGTCAAGGGACTCAGACCTACATGCCTGTCCCTAAGAGCAGGCAATTCACAGAGGCACAGAAACTGTGCAGCTCCTAAGCATGTCCCAGAACCCACTACCTGCTCAGCCACCTTCACCTTCTAAGTGAGAGCTATGGCTGCACAGCAAACTCTCTTTCCCTCATGAGCAGCAAGGAGACCATGGCAAAGACCCTCTTATTAGGATAGAACTAGATGGTAGGTAGGGAGAACTCAAGCCCTCCCCACCTCCAACTAACCTAATGGCAGCCCTCTTTGGGAATAGCTCCAGGACAGGCCTGAGTGAAGATGGGAGGTGGGGACTGGAAGAAGGACAGCGTCTTGTCCCCAGAGGTCAGTCATCCACAAACTCTCCTCTCCCTGGGAATAATGCACTGTGAATCCACTTAGGTCACCTAGTTTAGAATGTCGCTGCCAAATTCTTCTAGCAGAACATAGGTCAGATCCAGATATCAAGAAGCTGCCAATCCTACAGTGAGGACAATGCCCTGGATGGCAGAGAGGGAAGGGAACCAAATGGGGGAATGGGCAAGAATTAACTTCTGGTCCCCTCTCCCTCCATGCCTCTCATGGTAGAACAAGAGGCAAGAGACAACCAGCTTGTGCTTGGGACCCACGTTCACTCAATGGTTTGACTCTGGGCAAATCATTTTGACTAGGAGTCTCTGTTTCCTCAGCGATAAAATAGGAGAGAAGTTCCTCTGCCTAGGGTAGTTGTGAAGATAAAGAGGTATGTGAGAAAATACTTTGTAAACAGCTGAAGTAGTGTACACATATGAAAATTATGATTTGCTTATAAACCCATAGGTTTATTGTTATTGTACAAAGAGGGCAAGTGGAGCTGTCTGAAGACCTGGCTGTATCAAGTCTAGCACGGGGCTTTTCCATGGGAGTGAGGGACCCAGATAGGGGAGGCTTTCCTTGCTCTAGGGCCAGGCTGGGTCAAGTGGGGAGGAGAGGAAGGAAGCTTTGGTCAAACTGTGTTTCTGGGACTGAAGAGAGCTGGCTTGGGGACCCTCCACACTGCAATAGACAGGGACTAGGCCCCCTGACACTCCTAGGCCCCTGTATCCTGTGGGGCTCCTTAGCCTTGTCCCTTCCCCTCCCAGGTCCCAAGAGGGGGTCAGGACTGACTCTGCAGGAGACCTTTGCTCAGGAAGCAGTTCTTCTTCATTCCCTGGCCTCCTGGACTTAGCCACCTTCCCAAAGGCTCTTTCTTGGGCCTGCCACTGACCCACTGCCTTTCTAGGTGACTTTGAACTGCATAGCACAGGAGTTAAGAGAGTAGGCTCTGGAGTCAGACTGCTTGGTTTGAAGCTCATCACTGACACTTGCTAACTCTGTCATCTTGGGAAAGTGGTCTATCTGCTTTGAGCCTCATTTCTTCCATTTGTAAAATGGTTGTAAGTATAGTCCCTATCTCACAGGGTTGTTATGAGAAATAAATGGTGGTTTATATAATAATATCTAACTTCTTAAGTGCCAGGCACTGTGCTCAGCACTTCTTATTTTTCTCGAGTTACAAATGAAAGAAATTGAAGCACAGAGCGATTGAGTCACTTGCCCAAGGTCACACAACTAGCAAGTGGCAGAGCTGGATTCCAATCCAGACCATCTGGTTCCAGAGCCCAAGCTCTCATCTGCTCTGCTTGTTTGGTGAATGTCCAGTGTTCAATAAATGATATTATTATTGCTCTTAACAATCATAATCATTTCTGAAAGCACAAAATCCCAGAGGAGCTAAAATCAGAGACTAGAACAGTGACAAAATATTCATGCCCCTCAGGGATCTTGTGGGATGGTCCTTGCATTGTACAGAGGAGGAAATTGAGCCCCAGGAAGGCAGAGAGGCTTGCCCAAACACGTGCAGCAATTGAGGGCAGAGCTAGGGTCCATCCCTGTTCTGTTGACTCCCAAACCCATGTTCTTTGTACCCTCTCAGGCCTCTTTCCCCAAACCTCAAACCCAGAAACCATTGATAGAGTATAAAGTGGGGGTGCAGAGGTATTCCAGAAGGTGCAGCAGGCTGGGGTCCCCCAGCCCCTCCACCCCCAGTACTCACTTCCCACTGGCACGCCTACTGGGGACACATCTTCAGCAGGCTGCTGATGTGCTCCTATACTAGGTGGACGTTATCTGACACAATCAGGACAATCCCATAGTATATGCAAAGTCTATCTTAAAAAGATACCAGAACATGAGCCTGGTGGGTGGGGGAGAAGGAGGGGGTGTGGGGGAGAAGGAGGAGGGAGGAGCAGGCTACCAGCAGACAGAAAGGGATCTCAAGGCTCCCAGAAACTTGTAGAATGAGTCACTCTACAAACAAGTTCCCAGAACCAGCAAGATGCCAGCCCTCTTCAATTGCTCAGCCCACTACCACACACAAAGACACCGTGTGGACAGGCAGTACTCTGACTGAGGATGCACTGGATGCACAACCCTGGACTAAAAGTCCTTAGAGGAGAAGCCCCAAAGATTTATGAGTCCAGTCACAGGTCCAATTCTGAGGGGCAATGGGGAGTACCATGGGAAACACATTGAACCTAGTTTCATAAGCCCTGGCTTTGCTTGTCCATCCCTGACCCCTGCACCATGGACACACATGGACTTAAGGCAAGCTATCTAACCCACCTGAGTCATGGATACCTTATCTGTAAAATAGGCTCATGATTATCTTCCTCCTAGGGCTAGAGGGAGGATTAAATAGGGCTAGAGGGAGGGTTAAACCAGATAATGCCTACAAAAGCCTTTAAAAATTGTAAAATGATCTATAAATCCAAAGACACAATGCTGCTAAAACATGCCAGGCTCAGGTTTAAAAAAAAATGCAGCGTCTGTTTCCTCAAGAAGTAATATCAACTCTGCCTGCAAGCTTGAACTTCCCAATGGGAAGCAGGGTGGTGAGAGGAAAGCAATAAGAGAACTAGGCTGACCAACTGTTCTGGTCTGCCCAGGACCAGGATTTTCAATGCTAAAACTGGGAAAATCCTGGGAATGCTAAAACTGGGAAAATCCTAGGGAAACCAGGACAAGTTGGTCACCCTAAAAAGAACCGTGGCCAGAAGGTCAGGAAAAAGAAAGGAGATGAACATTCGAGTCCCTACTGTGTGCTGGGTACTGTCTAGGCATTTTTCCTTGTATTTGAGTCCCAGCCACTTACCTTGGACAAGTCTCAGGGTCTCAGGTGGGATAAGACCTCTGAAGTCCATCCCAGGTTTAACATTCTGGGAATCCTTTCCTCAAACTCGGGTGGCATTTGAGGCCCAGGGAGGTAAAGTTTACCCAGCAGACTGGAGGCAGATGAGTATGGCCGTGCCTCCCCAACCCCTAACCCCAATCTATCCCATTCTCCCTGCTCCCCTATATTACCCTTCTCCACTATATTCAATTTGTTGAACCCCTGCTGGAGTTCTGTCATCTGGATTTTCTCCATGAGTATCTGCAAGGACATTTCATCAATCTGAGAAAACATGCTTAGATCTCAGGAATCAAGGCAGTCTAGAGAGGGCCTCACAGGTGTGTAGGCCAGCTTCCTGCTGTAGAGTGTAGGGATGGAACCTGGGGCCGATGTATGATGGTGAGGAGGCTTACTTGGAGTCCTAGCTTAGCTCACCTGGGAGCAGTTTCAAAAGCCCTCATTTTACAGTGGGGATTGAAATACCAGGAGTGGGTAGCTAAGGGCAGAGGCAGAGTAGAGTTTTGGTTGTCTCAGGAACACAGGCCTGCCCCAGGCACAGGAGACGGAGATAAACTGAAGTGGCCCAGAATCCCTTCCCAATTTCCTGGACAGAGACTTCAGGGGGAGCTCTCTTTCTCCCGAAGTTTACCGGTCCAGGACAAGCTGAACCTTCTCTAAAGTGAATTCCTTTCCCCAGACTCTCAATGGAAATGGCCCCAGGCACCTCTGGGCATGCTTTTTCTCCCTCCACTCTCTCTGGGCTGGCAGATCCAATGCCCTCCCTGTCTCAGCTCCCTGTCCACCACCATCCCCACTCCCCAACCTAAGTCCCAAGGGCCAAGAGTAAAGAGGGGGCATAGCTGGGCAGTTTGCCTGGGAACATTACACGTTTAGGAGGAAAGATGGCAATTTAGGCTTTTTATAAACTGTTTTTTTATTTTTCTTTTCTATTTCTTTCTTTCTTTCTTTTTTTTTTGGCCATGCTGCGCAGCTTGCTGGATCTTAGTTCCCCGAGCAGGGATTTAACCTGGGGCCATGGCAGGGAAAGAGCTGAGTCCTAACCACTGGACTGCCAGGGAACTCCCTCAATTTAGGCTTTCTAGGGGAGGACTGGGCTCAGGGAGTGAGGGGTAGACAGTGGAGTTAGAAACCCTGGACCAGAGGCCAGGTCCTGCCATTTACTTATTGACTATGTAGACTTGGGCAAATCACTTGTACCTCTCTGAGTCTCAATTTCTTCCTCAGTAAAATGGGAGGAATGACAATCTATTAGCTTAAAAGTGTTGGCATGAGGGCTTCCCTGGTGGCACAGTGGTTGAGAATCTGCCTGCCAATGCAGGGGACACAGGTTCGAGCCCTGGTCTTGGAAGATCCCACATGCCACAGAGCAACTAGGCCTGCGAGCCACAACTACTGAGCCTGCACGTCTGGAGCCTGTGCTCCGCAACAAGAGAGGCCGCGCGCCACTATGAAGAGTGGCCCCCGCTCGCCACAACTAGAGAAAGCCCTCGTGCAGAAACGAAGACCCAACACACCCCAAAATAAATAAATAAATAAATAAATAAATTATTTTAAAAAAGTATTGGTGTGAGAAACAAAGGTGTAATAGAAATGGATTTTGTAAACTGTCAAGATCTCTACATATGTTTGGCATTTATTTACTTCTCCCTTCTAAGTCAGTTGAATAGAACACATTGATTGAGTGTGCACTAAGTGCCAGGCACTGTAGGAACTACAAGGATGAATAAGGCAGGATCCCTGAAGATACCCAAAGGCCAAACATTACGTTAAGGTACTGGAACTATGGATATTTTTTTCTTTCTTTTCTCTATTTTCTACATTTTTTTCTATAATATGGTTATTTTAATAAACAAATGATAAGCTAATATTGGTTGAATATCCACTATGTGCCAAGACTATGCTGGGCACATCCCACACATTATCTTATTTGACCCTTGTGACAACTCAAATCCCTGATAGGATTGTCACAAAGATTAAATAAGATTTTTACAAACCTTTTACCTCATTTTACAAATAAAGATACTGGACTCAAGAGGTTAAGCCACTTGTTGAAGGTCATACAGCCAATAAATGAGTGGTAGAGCCAGAGTTGCAATCCAGCCAGACCTGTCAGATTCCAAAGATGGTGCTCCAAAGCCAAACCCACCCTCCAGGAGTAACCACTCTTACGGGGTAAGTGAAATATAAAACACACTGTACTCTAAGACTGACTATGTTAAGTTCCAGAAAAAAAAATGCAAATTTCTGTGTACACAAAGAGGAACAAGAAGTAAACTCAAATGAGATGACTGTGGCTAAAAAAAAAAAGGAAAAAGAAAAGGAAAGGAAAAAAAATCTCAAAACAGCTTGGAACCAACCCTTTTACTGGAAACAACTAAGACTCTTTGAGAATACTGATGATAATCTAAGGAGAGAGGTAGGTCCTTAACAATCAGAAAGAGTTTGAGGGCTTAGTCCTTAGCATCTGGTGGCTCATTCAATTGTTAACATTTAAATACACCCTAAGCACGTGGTCTGCTGTGGGTTTAATGCTGTGGGGGAGATCAAAAAGGATTAAGACAGTTTCTGATCTTATTTAAAGTCTAGCTTGAGGAGGAGTGGCAAAGATGGCAGAGTAGGGAGACCCTGAGCTCACCTCCTCCCATGGGCACACCAAAATTACAACCATTTAGAGAGCAACTATTGATGAGAAAAACTGGAAGACTAGCAGAAAAGACCTCCTACAACTAAAGATATAAAGACAACTCTCAAAGACATAATGTAGTCAAGAGCCATACCCAAGGGTGGGCAACTCACAAACGGGAGGATAATTACAATTGCAGAGTTTCTCCCCAAGGAGCAAAGGGTCAGAGCCCCACATCAGGCTCCCCAGCCTGGGGGTCCTGCACCAGGAAGACAAGCCCCCAGAACATTTGGCTTTGAACCCCAGAGAGACTTACTTTGGGGAGAGCCAGATGGCCATGGGAAATAGAGACTCCACTTCTTAAAGGGCACACAAAAAAATTTTACATGCTTCAGGTCTCAGGGCAGAAGCAGTAATTTGGAAGGAGCCTGGGTCAGACCTACTCGCTGATCTTGGAGAGCCTCTGAGTGAAGCAGGAGGCAACTGCAGCTCACCCTGGGGACATAGACAGTGGTGGTAGCCATTTGGGGGAGCACATTCCACCATGTGGGCACTGGTGCTGGCAAGTGCCATTTTGGAAACTTCCTTCTAGCTTATTAGCACAGGGACCCAACCCCGCTCACCAACCTTTCTGCACCAATACTGGGACACCTCAGGCCAAACAACTAGCCAGGCAGAGACACAGCCTCACCCACCACCAGGCTTTCTACGTTAAGACCCCCTGAGCCCAAAGCCACCCTAGGAGCTGGCCCTGTTCACCAGAGGACCCAGGACTTGGCCCTACACACCAGTGCACTGGTACTAGCACCAGGACCACCAGGAACCTGCAGACAGAGACCCCAGGATCCAGCTATGGCCAACAGTGGGCTGACAATAGCCCCAGGAGCCAGCCTTACCCACTGGTGGTAGGGCACCAGCCCCAGGGTCCCCAGGACCACCACAGCCCTGCAACCTGCCGTACTAGGACCTAGCCCACCCACTAGCAGGCCAGCACCAGCCCCAGGACACTTGGGTCCCAGCACTGCTCACCAGCAGACCAACCCCAGCTCTGGGACACATTGGGCCCTCAGCAAGCAGCACCAGGATCCAGTCCCACCCAACAGTGAGCCAACAGCAACTTTGAGACACCATAGACCCTGCAGCCAGCCATGTCTGGAACTGATCCTACCCACCAGTAAGCCAATACTAGATCTGGGAACCCCTGCCCTGAAAGCACCGACTTCAGAACCTGGCTCTGCCCACTAAAGAGCCAGCACTACCCCAGAGATACCCCCAGAGCCCCACAGCCAGCAGCCTCATTACCAGACCCTGCCCACCAGTGGCTGACAACCTCCACACAAGGCAAAGCCTGGCAACCAACCAGACTGGGGGCCAGCCATGCCTGTCAGACCACCCACAGTAGTCAGCCCACCACAACAGAAGGACCCACTCAGCCCAAGTTGAGAGCACCCCTAGAGCATATATCTCTGGTGACCAGGGGGCAGTGTGCTGCTGGGTTGCATAGGATGTCTCCTACAGAAGGCCACTTCTCCAAGATCAGGAAACATAACCAACTTACCAGATACATAGAAATAAAAAGAGCAAATTAAGCAAAATGAATTGACTGAGGAATATGTTCAAGATGAAGGAACAAGATAAAACCCCAGAAGAAGAATTAAGTGAAGTGGAGATAGGCAATCTACCCAAAAAGAGTTCAAGGTAATGATAGTAAAGATGTTCAAAGAACTCAGGAGAAGATTGGATGAACAGAGAGAGTAGTCAGAAAATTTTAACAAAGAGTTAGAAAATATAAAGAAGAACCAAACAAAGATGAAGAATACAATAATGGAAATGAAAAATACACTAGAAGGAATCAACAGTAAATTAAATAATACAGAGGAATGGATTAGCAAGCCGGAAGACAGAGTAGTGGAAATCACTGAAGCTGAACAGAAAAAAAGAAAAAGAATGAAATGAGGACAGTTTAAGAGACCTCTGAGACAATATCAATCATACTAATATTCCCATTATAGGGGTGCCAGAAGGAGAAGAGAAAGAGAAATGGGCAGAGAACATATTTGAAGATATAATAGCTGAAAACTTACCCAATCTGGGAAAGGAAACGCATCCAAGTCCAGGAAGAACAGAAAGTCCCAAACAGGATCAACCCAAAGAGGGCCACACCAAGACACATTGTAATTAAAATGGCAAAAATTAAAGACAGAATAGTAAAAGCAGCAAGGGAAAAGCAAAAAGTTATATACAAAGGAAATCCCATAAGGCTATCAGCTGACTTTTCAGCAGAAACTCTGCAGACCAGAAGGGAGTGGCATGATATATATATATAAAGTGATCAAAGGGAAAAACCTACAGCCAAGAATACCCTACATGGCAAAGCTTTCATTCAGATTTGATGGAGAGGTCAAAGATCAAAGCAAAAGCTAAAAGAGTTAACCAAACCAGCTTTACAAGAAATGTTAAAGAGACTTCTCTAAGCAGAAAAGAAAAGGCCACAGCTAAAAAAACAGGAAAATTGGGGAATTCCCTAGTGGTCCAGTAGTTAGGACTCCATGCCTTCACTGCCAAGGACACAGGTTCAATCCCAGGTCAGGGAACTAAGATCCCACAAGCTGTGAGGTATGGCCAAAAAAAAAAAAGAAAAAGAAAAAAAAAAAAAAGAAAAGAAACAGAAAAATCACAAAAGGAAAAATCTCATTGGTAAAGGGAAATATACAGTAAAGGTAGTAAATCAGCCATGTATAAAGCTAGTAGGAAGTTTAAAAGACAAAAGTAGTAAAACCGTCTATATTGACAATAAGTAGTTAAGGGTTACACAAAACAAAAAGATGTAAAATATGATGTCAAAAACAGTAACCATGAGGTGGGGGGAGTGAAAATGCAGTCTTGTTAAATGTGTTTGAACTTGAAAGATCAGCAACTTAAAATATTCACATATATATTGTTATGAACAGTGTGGGGAATATAGTCAATAGCTATGCAATATTCTTGTATGGTGGCAGATGACAACTAGACTTATCTTGGTTGTCATTTTGAAGTATATAGAAATACCAAATCACTTTGTTGTGTAACAGGAAATAACAAAGTGGTGTAGGTCAATTATACTTCAAAAACAAACAAACAAACTCATAGAAAAAGACATCAGATTTGTGGTGACAGGAGGTGGGTAATGGGTGGGAGGGGGAATTGGATAAAGGAAGTCAAAAGGTATAAACTACCAGTTATAAGATTAAAAAGTACTAGGGCTGTAATATACAACATGATAAATATAATTAACACTACTTATGTTATATATGGAAGTTGTTAAGAGAGTAAATCCTAAGAGTTCTCATCACAAGAAAACATTTTTTTCTATTTCTTTAATTTTGTCTCTATATGAGGTGATGGATGTTCACTAAACTTATTGTGATCATTTTTTCATGAAGTATGTAAGTCAAATCATTATGCTGTACATATTAAATTTACACAGTGCTATATGTCAATTATATCTCAATAAAACTGAAAGAAAAAAAATGTAGCTGGACAGACACAGTGACATAAACAGATAATTATAAAACAATGCAAAAAGGCAGAGGTAAAGATATATACCCACGATATTAGCAAAGTACCCAGGCTAGTAGAGAGCAGGGGGAAATTCCCTTTAGCTTAGCCACACTCCAAAATTGGTTTTGGAGTACAGAAGAGGACAGGAGTGGGGTAGCTGGGTCGTGGCTTATGGGGATGGTTTACTGCTTCCCAGATGAGTGGCTACAACATACCTAGAGGTCCCAAGACTCTTAGAACATCATGGAACATAACAACAATGTTAATAGATCCTGTTGGCTGAGCACAAATTCAGTGTATGTGCCAGGCACTAAGCTAAGCACTTTACCCACATTATCTCATAATCATCCTACCAACAATCCACTGAAGTGAGTATGATAGCCTCAATTTGCAGCTAGAGTAATCAAAGCTCAGAAAGATTAAGCAACTCACCACAGTTTATAGAGTTAATTCAAACTGGGGCTAGAACAGCAAAGGAAAACATAAACAAGATGAAAAGACAACCCTCGGAATGGGAGAAAATATTTGCAAATGAAGCAACTGACAAATGATTAATCTCCAAAACTTACAAGCAGCTCATGCAGCTCAATATCAAAAAAACAAACAACCCAATCAAAAAATGGGCAGAAGACCTAAATATTTCTCCAAAGAAGATATACAGATTGCCAACAAACACATGAAAGGATGCTCAACATCACTAATCATTAGAGAAATGCAAATCAAAACTACAATGAGGTATCACCTCACACCACTCAGAATGGCCATCATCAAAAAATCTACAAACAATAAATGCTGGAGAGGGTGTGGAGGAAAGGGAAGCCTCTTGCACTGTTGGTGGGAATGTAAATTGATTCAGCCACTATGGAGAACAGTATGGAGGTTCCTTAAAAAACTAAAAATAGAACTCCCATAGGACCCAGCAATCCCACTCCTGGGCATATACCCTGAGAAAACCATAATTCAAAAAGAGTCATGTACCAAAATGTTCATTGCAGATCTATTTACAATAGCCAGGACATGGAAGCAACCTAAGTGTCCATCAACAGATGAAAGGATAAAGAAGATGTGGCACATATATACAATGGAATATTACTCAGCCATAAAAAGAAACGAAATTGAGTTATTTGTAGTAAGGTGGATGGACCTAGAGTCTGTCATACAGAGTGAAGTAAGTCAGAAAGAGAAAAACAAATACCGTATGCTAACACATATATATGGAATCTAAAAAAAAAAAAAGGTGATGAAGAACCTAGGGGCAAGACGGGAATAAAGACACAGACCTACTAGAGAATGGACTTGAGGATACGGGGAGGGGGAAGGGTAAGCTGTGACAAAGTGAGAGAGTGGCATGGACATATATACACTACCAAACGTAAAATAGATAGCTAGTGGGAAGCAGCCGCATAGCACAGGGAGATCAGCTCGGTGCTTTGTGACCACCTAGAGGGGTGGGATAGGGAGGGTGGGATGGAGACGCAAGAGGGAGGAGATATGGGGATATATGTATATGTATAGCTGATTCACTTTGTTATAAAGCAGAAACTAACACACCATTGTAAAGCAATTATACTCCAATAAAGATGTTTAAAAAAAAAAACTGGGGCTAGAATTCTCATATGTTGGTCTCCAAAGTTCCTGCTCTTTACTTCATTCTTTCATGAAAACCACAAAAAAATTGCCTAGCAGACAACATATAATACATATGTGTCTAAAATCACAACCCACAGCACACATGTCCAGGAAAAAGAAAACAAAACAAAATGAGAAAAGCTGCTCAGGTCTTTCATCTTAAACACATGTTGCTGACCTGTGGCAGTAGTTTAATAGAGATTCATGGAATTTTAAAAAACATAAAGAAAAGTCAATTATTTAACTTAATTATGCCAACCTAGGCAAATGAATTATATTCAAGATCACACCTGGCAGTGAAAACCACTGAGACATCGGTCATCTCACCAATCCCTCTGATGATCTGGCCTCCTCTGTCCCCACTCCAAAGCCGTCCTGCTGGGGCTGAGCACTTCAGTGAAGACACTGACCTTTCCAAGGAGCAAGGAATCAGCAGACTGGTCTTCAGGTCAAGGTATCACATAGCCAGACTCCTAGCTAGAACTTTCAATCCCTTTGTCTGCACCAGGGCTAGGGTAGTGTTCAGAAAGTAAAAAGTCTTCTGAATGATAATTTAGATTCCAGAAGCTGTGGATTCTAGTGCCAGGCTCAGTCCCCAACTTGCTGAGTGATTTTGTGCTAGGCCATTGGCCTTTCTGGTCATCACTGCCTCCCCTTCTCTAAGCTTAGGGAGTTAAACTGGCTGATCTTCTGAAGGTCCTTCCAGCTCCAACAGTTCACGCTTCTAGGAGAGTTTGCCACAGAAGTTTTTAAGTATGAGAGTGAATCTATGTGAGCATGCTTCTTCATCCTTTTTGAAGTCTCTCTGGCTAGCCAGAGACCAGAAAGTAGAGGTAGGAGGGGAAGCATAATTCTATGGCAGCCTTGGACTTCAGAGAGGAATAAGTAAAACTGCGATAGAGTGGGCAGTTCCTATTAGGCAAACAGCAGCACTAATAAATCCTGGCCTTTGATCAAAAGATACTCATGGAAAGAAGTGAGCAGCTCAGATTCTACTGTGGGTACTAGGAGAAAATGCAAGTCTGTTTTCAAGTTGCTAAGGCTAGAGTGAGGATAGCTGTTTAGGACAACAAAATGCAGGCAGAAGAGACAGATAGACAGCATATTTTCCAGCAATTAGCAGAGAAAGCCCCAGACTTCCCTAAAGAAAATTCCTCATCCCAGAAAAGAAAGCTTCCTTCCAAAAAGCCTGGCAAGAGCTTGTGATGCCAGACAACTAAGCAGACCTTTCCAGGGGCAAAAGTTTTTTTTTTTTTTTTTTTTTTTCGGTAGGGGTTTGGGTAGAGTGTTGAGGATTCCTGGGAAATGATGGTGCACTGAGGAAATGTAAGCTCCAGAATGGCACGTTGGATTTACTATCTCTTTTCTGCCCCAAGTTACTCCACTCACCTCTCCTACCCCACCTCCTCCTATTCAAGGGTAATGCCCCCAAAGGAGCCAGATAATCTTATAGATGCCTCTTCCTGGGGCTCCCCTATTCCTTATTACCATCTCTTTACGCTTGGAGATGATTTTGCTGATGTAGAGTATATTTTGAGGAGGCTCATTCCAGTCCACTTCATGCCGAAGGCTTTGGGCATGGTATGTTCAGAATCATATGTCCATACTCTCATTATCAAGTTACTGGCTGCACCTTGGCCAAGGACTTAGAGGGAAGAAGACCCCAGAGTGGGGTGGAATGGAATCTGGATCATCCCACTGGGTTTTTGGAAGGCCTGAAACCATTTCACTTCCCTTGAGTGAATTTGCCCAAATGCCTGTGTCTAGACCATCCTCCTGCACTGAGTCTTGGTTACCTATCCAAGAAAATAAAGATATTACTTTTGTAAAAAATATTGGGTTGGCCAAAAAGTTCGTTCGGGTTTTTCTATAATATCTTACAGAAAAATCTGAATGAATGTTTTGGCCAATTCAATATAATAAACAGAAACCTCAATTAAATGGAGTCAGGAGACCAGAACGGGGAGTTTTCACACCCTATGACATAGCAGAGCCCAACAGGAAGAAGAAAGACTCCCTTTTCTTGCCTGGGAAGATCTCAGCCAATGAGAGCCAGTCACAACTCAACCAATGAAAAGTCTTGGACTGTTCGTTTACTACAGCCCTCCCAATTTCCTTTCTCTCTCTGTAAAAGAGTTTTCCTCGCCATTTTTGCTGGAGACTTGCATGTGGCTCACCATGGCTGCAGACCCCAAATAGCAATTCTTTGCTGATCTGGAATAAGTTCCTTTTTTTTTTGCTGGAGAAATAACTAGCAGTCTATTTGTTTTGGATCAATACTTTTGTCACAGGCCTGCTTGCCAGGACTGAGCAATATGTGTAAAATGTCCAACACTATGCCTGGCAATGTAGTACAATACATACTGGCGGTGCCTTTTTAAACTAGAGTGACATCCTGGTTTGCCCAAAACTTTCCTGGTTTTAGCACTGAAAGTCTCACATTGTGGGAAACTCCCTGAGTTCTGGCAGACCAGGATCGTTGGTCACTCTATTTTCTTTTCTTTTTTTTTTTAAACATCTTTATTAGAGTATAATTGCTTTACATTGTTAGTTGCTGCTGTATAACAAAGTGAATCAGCTATACATATACATATATCACCATATCCCCTCCCTGTTGCATATCTCTCCCACATTCCCTATCCCACCCCTCTAGATGGTCACAAAGCACCGAGCTGATCTCCCTGTGCTATGAGGCTGCTTCACACTAGCTATCTATTTTGCATTTGGTAGTGTATATATGTCCATGCCACTCCCTCACTTCGTCCCAGCTTACCCTTCCCCTTCCCCTTGTCCTCAAGTCCATTCTCTACGTCTGCGTCTTTATTCCTGTTCTGTCCCTAGGTTCTTCAGAACCATTTTTTCTTTAGATTCCATATATATGTGTTAGCAGTTCACCCTATTTTCAATCCTCTCTTCTCAACTCTCCAAATGAAGGCACAGTCTAACCATCCAACATTCTCATTTGTTTGACTCACAAACCAATCTACTTCTGTATTTCTCTAATCAAAATTCTAAAAATTTGTAAAAAAAAATACATAGATTCAACAAATTGCAATGTGCTTCTAATGTCCATTCCTGCTAATAACTCTGTGTTCTAGGACAGTGCTTCTCAACTGAAGTGATTTTACCCACATGGGATAGTTGGCATGTCTGCAGGCATTTTTTGTTGTCACAACCTGAGGGGAGAAGAATGCTACTGGCATCTAGTGGGTGAGGGCCAGGGATGCTGTTAAACATCCCACAATGTACAAGGCAACTTCAACAATAAATTATTTGGGTCAAAATGTCAATAGTGTTAAGGTTGAGAAAGCCTGGTCTAGTGGATATATTATCTGTAGTTCAATAGTGCTACAAATGAAGACTCTGAGGCTGAGTGAAATAAGTAGCTCAAGGTCAAAATGCTGGAAATTGACAAATATAGGATTCAAACCCAGACTGGTCGACTCTGGATCCAGTTCTTATCTTACAATATTGCAATGCCCCTGAGAAAGGTTTTGTTTCTCACCTCATTTGGGTTTATTGTGTCCCTGGCATGATAAGACATAGCCTTTGTTAGAGATGGGAAGATGGAGCCTCCAAAACTCAGGTTGTTAGTTTCTCAATCAATTTTAGCTTGTACCCTACAGCCTACCCTTGCCACACACACACACACACACACACACACACACACACACACCACAAGGCAAAGGATATGATGGCAGTGAGGATTTGGTCATTGACTGGAACCCCTGAGAGGCCTGGAGGTGAGTGACAGCTGGGGACCAGGGGGTGGTGCAGAGGGAAGAGTGAAAAGTCCACCCCTGCCACGATAGTCGTCAGTTATTGGGAAGCAGCAAGCCCATCCCTCCAGCCTCTTAGCATCCTCAAGAATGTCTCCAGCCCCTGATTCCAAAACCAGTTCCCAAGAAGGGCCACATCTTGCACTATAGAACTTATAAAGGTGGCCTATCTAGCCTAAAGCTCTCATTTTACAGATAGAAAAAAATGAAGTCCAGAGAAAGGTCTGGCTCACTGTTTTGAAGGGGAAGAGGGACAGGAATACTAAGGTGTCCTGCCACCTAGTGCAGAGCTCATGTCACTGCATTCTCTGGAATCTGAGGCTTGCAGGCCAAGGAGGCCCTTCTACATTAGTGCTGAATGCAGGCCAATACACCTCCTCACACCTCTGTATCCTTAATTCTCACCCAGCAGGCTCTCTTAATAAACTGGAATTTGAGGATCCTGAGGCAGATGTTAGGGTGTGGAGATGGAGAAATATTAGAAAGGAAGGGGGCTATAAACCCTTCCCCTGCCTCTTTTCACATTTCTTTTACATTGTGGTCCTGGACTGCTGACTCTCTCTCATTTCAATCCCATCTCCTGTCCTCACTGCCTAGCTCCCATTCCCCCAATGCCCTCAACCTTGGTCAATTTGTCCTTTCTAAAGCTCTTAAACCTCAAAGCAAAGAATTAACCTTAAATATGACATTTTCTACACCCCAGCTAGCCACTACACATACTTCTATTACCTGCAAGGCCCCAACAGACATCTGAATTTGGGACTCCACTCTACCCTGAGCCTTTATTACCTAAGGCAGGCAGTCGAATTGAGTATTCCAGCTATGTATTTCTTGCTCACAGAGAAAACACCTAGTTTACTCTAACCAGTAGTGCTTGAAAGTTGGTCTCTAAATCAACAATGGCACCACTATCTGGGAACTAGTTAGAAATGAAAAGTATTGTCCCCACCCCAGATCTACAGAGTCAGAGACTCTGAGGGTGAAGCCCAATAATCTTGGTTTTTGTTTTTTTTTTTTAAATTAATAGCTACTCTATTTATTTATTTATTTATTTATTTATTTATTTTTAGCTGTGTTGGGTCTTCGTTTCGTGCGAGGGCTTTCTCTAGTTGCGGCAAGCGGGGGCCACTCTTCATCGTGGTGCGGGGGCCACTCTTCATCGCGGTGCGCGGGCCTCTCACTATCACGGCCCCTCCCGTTGCAGGGCACAGGCTCCAGACGCGCAGGCTCAGCAGTTGTGGCTCACGGGCCCAGTTGCTCCGCGGCACGTGGGATCCCCCCAGACCAGGGCTCGAACCCGTGTCCCCCGCACCGGCAGGCGGACTCTCAACCACTGCGCCACCAGGGAAGCCCAATAATCTTGGTTTTAACCAGCAGCTCAGGTGATTCTGCTACATGCTGAACTTCGAGAAGTTCTGCCCTGTGCCCTTAGGTTAGCCTTACAAAGAAGTAGAGTGGTATCGTTTTAGGGGTACTAGGAAGTAGGGCCACTGAACTCAATTACGCTTTGCACAACTCCAGAGGCTACCCTTCATGTAGATGTGAATGGTGCCATACAGAGATGTGCAGCGCAGACCTGTTAGTAAGGATGCTATTCCTCTTCCTGCCACTAAAAGAAGTTAACAAATTAAAAAACCAAGAACAGAACACCACATCTCCTATTAGTCGTCACGGTGATGTCTTAAAGCTGGTTCATACAGGTTAGAGCCAATTGTGTGCATCTCTTTCCAAGTCTGCGCTCAGTGATTTCACACTGGTAGCTTGAAATCGGCTATGATGACAGTATTTAAACCACAGAAATCAGCAAACAGTACAATTCAGGGTTTAAAAAAATTTTTAAGATCCTGTTTACTTTTCCTAGCAGGACTTCCAGGTATAGCTGTGTGAGTTATGTACTACAACACTGCCTCTCTAGCAAATCTATACAAGAATATTACTGTATCATATTTCTTAGCTGCAAATCTATACAAAAATGTTATTGTATTCTTAGCTGAAAAATATTGGTAACAAAGTGAATGCCCAGCAATAGGTAATGGTTGAAGAAATTACAGTACATTCCTGACAGGGAATATTATGCAACCATTAAAAGACATAATTGTAGGTGTACCAGATGACTTGAGGGGGCTTTAATGAGGTATTATTGAAGGCAATATGTAGAAAAGTCTTTACGATATAGTCCTATTTTGGAAAACAAATGATATGTGTATCTATGCATAGGAATATTTGGTTATGTGAAGGGAAATACATATAATAGCATATCAACATGGATTATGGGAATGATAGGAAGGAGGAGTCCCACAAAAAAGACTGTTCCAAATATCCCCAATATTTATATGGTCAGATTTACATAGCTAATGACTATTTACATATTCTGTAAATGTAAACCTGTTTGGAAGAATATAATTAAAACAATATAAAATTGGAAGGTGGTGAGGTGATAGTAGGCATGGCATAGTATAAAGGAGCCATCTGGTGTCACATTCCCCCAAGTGGAGCAGTCACTTAACCCTGGTCAGTAGAGGATCAGGATTTAACAATTCTTAGCTGCTTGATGCCCAGCCCCCAACCTCTGGCTTTCCAACCTAATATATAGTTCAACTGCTGAGCAAAATAGGGCACCAGTGGGTCATTTAATAGATGGAAAATAAGACACAGAAAGGTGATCAACCAGAAACCAGCAATTCAATTTTGACTCTAACAGCGCCAGCCCAGACAGGGAAAGCTGGGTGCTTCTTAATGGTACCTGAGCTTGTGCCACAACTAGACTCCTGAGCTCCAGTCCTTTAGAATTTAGCCCCCCACAAACCCTGTATTTATTCCCTTCTATTAGTAAGAGTAAAGGCAGGGGTTTTGACACACTTCACTTGAGCAATATCTCCCTTACCTTTAGCACTTTTCCTCCAATATCTGGTAAATAATATTCATTTCTAGTATTTAATCCCCTCCTCCTGTTCCTTCTCTTGTCTCCATTACCAATGTTTCATTCTAAATTCTAGATCAAACCCATTCTTCAGAGGCCTTATCTGAACTCCTTATTATTCGCTTATTCCTGTACCTATTTCTTTTTTTTCATAGCTCTTATTATTACCTGAAATTATATCACACAATATTTGTTTTCTCCTAGGTTGTCTCTCTCCTTTCACTAGAATGTAGGCTCCATGAGGGCCAGGACTTTATTCTGTTCACTGCTTCATCCCCAGTGCCCAGAACAGTACCTGGTATGTATGAGTACTCAACTAATATTTCTTCAATGAATTATTGAATGCATGAATACCACTCTCCTCATATTTCTTCTATGCCCTTAGGATATTAGAAATTCTTCTACCAGGGTAACAAAAGGCTCTAAAGAAACTTGTGTCTGGAGCTTTGGAGCAAATTTCACTTGCTACTCTCCTTATAATAATTGTGAAGCCATGGTTCAGACCCTTAGAATAGGTTCTTTGTGTCGTTTTTTTTTTCATATCTGTGTGGTAAAATTCATTTAAAAATTATTTAAGAAATTTGCAAAGGCAGACAAAAGTAGCTTTAACAATTATCAACGAAAAACCAATCTTGTTGCATTTATACCCTCTACTCTTACCCACCTGTTTTCTAATTCTTTCACAGCTTTAATGGGGTATAATTTTCATACAATAAACTGCATATATTTAAATTGTAAAATTTGATGAGTTTTGGTAAATGTATACACTCATGAAACCATCAATATAATGAACATGTTAATCACCCCAAAAGTTAGAACAGTGTTTTTTTAACTGCAGGTTGCAACCCAATAGACATTTGTGGAATCACTTCTGGGATGATTAATGAGAGACAATTCTGGATAGCCCTGGAGCCTCATTTCCTTCCCCTTATCAGTAGCTTAGCTGAGAGCTGGCTGTGCTGTACTGAGCCAGTTGCAGAAAGACAAGGCCTTTGGCTGATGTCAGCATTCCTGGCAGACTAGGCTCTTCCAAGGAGGCCTTCAGTATGCTGACCTTGGCCCTGGGCATGCACACTCCCTAGCATTGTTCCCAATCTAGGAGATTGTTGATACATTTCTTGTTACTTAGAGAAACTAGGTGTCACCTTAGCCCTTTTTCCCAGTGTGGAGGCGGAGCTTGTGTTCATTTGGACTGCTCACAGTGGCACATTCAGCATGCAGTCCAAGCAGACCCCTCTTTGCTGGGACTTTGGCCTTGGTGCACACAGAACATCCGTGACTGGCCTACGCCATGGAACAAGGAGAGTTCGGGAGATCGTGTGTCCTACTACTTCTTGGCTTGCTTGTAAGTTTTCCCTCGATAAACCCCATGCTGATCTGTACCCTGCAGCATATCAAAAGCTGGTTCCGCAAATATTACCTACACAGCCTATTGATAAGACCAAACTGAGTTTATTGCTTACAGGAGTGAAGGATGACTCCAGTTCTGCAAAGCTTCAGTGGAGGTGTCTCAGAGGGAGGGAAGGCAAGGTTAGAACTAAAGAATTGGAAGTTTAGTTTGACGTAAGTCTTTCAATGCAGGGATTTGATTAGAATTAGGTAAGGATTATAATATAATAATCTAGGATTCGTGGAAACAGCAAGACAAGGATTTTTGAGATGAGGGATTTAAAAATCTTACGGAAGTTCAAAACCTGCTGTTGTTTTCCACTGGGGAGTTAGTTGTTGGGATTTTTGGTATGTTCCTGTAATGAACCATTTGCTGAGGCAGAGGGGAGTCCTGGAAAAGTAAAGTCATGCTAATGAAGACAGTAGAATAAAAATAGTGTTAGTGTAGACAGTAAGGTGTGGTTTCAGTTCTCAATGTACAGGCTAAGTTTGGGAATAGAAGGTTTTGGTTCTCAGGTGTTAGTGGTGTATGTCCATGACCCCCTTACATGGCAGTGATGACCAGCATTTTTCAAAAAATGAAACTAAATAAATTACAGTTGAATTGTATCTAGTAAGGATGAGAATCGCTTTGTGGAAATTTTGTTTCAGTTATACATGTGTATGTGTGAAATGAGTCATGAAGTGAAATGTGTCTCTTACAATAGGTCTGGATCCAGAAATATTAGAAAGCTAATGCCTAAAAAAATGCTGACAGACCCCTAAAAGGGATGATCCCCTCTCTCAGACAGTTTCCATTGCTCCAATCTAAACTTTCATGCTAATAGTAGAGGAGCATCTAGCTTTATTAAGGAGAAACACATAATCTAAGAATTGGAACAGAGGCCCTGTCCAGGTAGATTAAGGGTTGAGTGGGAACTTTGAATCTATAAGGCTGTCCGCCATTTTGGCAGAGAGCTGAAAGAAGCCGTCGTTACTGTTACTGCAGAACAAAAGATGGAGGCTAGACACAAATAACAACTCCCTACTGTGAGTATTGTTAGTGTCTAAAACCAATCCTTAAGCAGGTATAGGTTCCCATTTGACTGAGATACAATCTATTTAGTCAGGGCACTGGATAAGATGAACTATGGGGTCCCCTTCATTGGGAAGTTTTTATGATTCTAGAGAGAATCTTACAATAGAAGCAGGCAGTTAACCTGAGATGTGTTCTCTGGCTATTACCTCCCAGAGCTGATTCTGAGTATTGTTGGATAGAACAATAAATGTGACACAGTGGCTTCCATTCTCAAGTGGATTATCTACTTCTCTGAGGAAATTCTGCCACTTTATGGCTTTAGAAGGCTAGTGATTTTCGAAGGGACATTAGCCCCCCCACAACCTGCCCTGAAATTCCTCAGAAGGTTCCATTCCTATGGATAAGGCACTATCTTCTCCATTTAAAATGTAAATTCTCCTTTGTCTCAGAAGTTTAGCCTTTCAATTTGTTTTTCCTACTTATCAAAAAGAGGCCTGGATTAAAAACAAAGTTTGAGAAAAACTGCAATACTACCTTAGTAGGAGTTGATGTGGTTTATTCAGGAATTCATTCAGCAAGCAAGGATAAGGCTGATTGAAGCCCTGGATTTCCCCACTTTTGAAGCTTTCATGGTCTGAAGCAGATCTGTAAACAGGTAAATCATAGCCTATGTCTGAGGTTATAGAAAGCCTGGGCTTCAGAGCCATATATACCTGGGAGGGAATTGCATTTCCCTCCTTTCTTAATGGCACCATTTAAAGCCATGCAGCTGAGCTTTGGTTTTCTCATCTGTAAACTGATGAGAATAAAACCAACTTCATAGAATTGTGAGCACCACTGAAAGATAAAATGCACAGGGCAATTAAGGAGATGATTTTATTCAGGTTATAGCCATAGGGAGAAGGCTCAAAGAAAAGAAAGTAAATTTAGAGTTTTATAGAGGTAGGTAAACAAAAGAGTCATCACAAGTCTATGGGAGTCATGAGGAAGTATGGAGAGGGTCTGATCTCGGAATATGCCAGGGCAATGTGTTACTTTACACTTAGCATCTTTTTTAGAACAAGAAAGGGTGAGGGAGTTTTTCAACTGTGGCTGCTTTCTTGGAGCCCAGGGCTCAGATAAAGTTTAATGTTATCAAGCACTTAGCATGGGGCCTGGCCCATGGTAGGCATTCAGCAAATGTTTCTTTCCTTCTCTTCCTCCAATAGAAGGGTGTGGATAGTGGTGTGGTGGTTCAGAGAAGGGCCTGACATTTACTCTGCTTGAGAGAACTAGATTTGACAAAGGATGTTGAATCTTAAAGGATGAATAATTGTTTGCCAAAAAGAGGGAGGAAAGAACATTATTGATAGTGCTAATGTAAGAGACAAAGGCATAGAGGCTTACAGGAGATTTGCATGTTCAGAGACCAGCTGTAACTTCAATGTGGTACAAGGAGTAACTAGACATAAGGTAGGTTAGAACCAAATTGTAAAAACGCTTCAAAAGCCATTTAATGCCTGCTGTTTCAGGAAAATAGTCCAGGAATTTATGATTCTGACAAGATTAGGTTCCAGTTTATGAGAAAACCCCTTCCCTGCTGTGTAAGGGATGGAGGCAGGGAGACCAGTTAGGAAAGTAGTACATGATCCAGAGAGGATCAAGGCCTGAACTAGAGCAATGGCCATGAGGATGTCAAGGAGAGGACTGAATTTAAAAAATAGTAAGTAGAATTTACTAGACAGATTATGTAGTTGTGGGGAAGGTCAGCATGGAGGTGAGGGAGGAAGTGGAATAGTGGACGACGATACTGTTAAAAGCAGTATAGGCTAATATTTCAAGTGCTTACAATGTGCTGAGCACAGTTCTAAGGGCTCTACACTTATCTCTTTTAATCCACATAAGAGTCCTATGAAGTAAGTGCTCTTTTTTCTCCATTTTTAAATGAAGAAAATGAGGCATATAGAAGTTAAATAACTTGCTCAAGTTTTTACAGATAGTAGGTGGTGAAGCTAGAATTCAAGCCCAAGCTGTCTGAGTGCAGAGATTGAACTTTGGATGACTGTGTGAATAGTGTTGCCATTTACTAGTATTGAAGGCTATTGGATGGGGGCAGACTTACGGGGAAAATATTTTAGTTTTGGACAGGTTGATATTGAGTGCAATGATTAAATGGGTCTGGAGCTCCAGAGAAAGATTAGGATCAGAGCTGGAGACTTGAAGGGCATCTGCTTATAGGTAGGTGCTCAGAAGGGGCCTTAGGACTGCCTTAGGTGAATGGGATGCACAAATTGGGGGTGGGTGGAGGGAGGGGAATGGTGAAACACATAAGGGGAAGCAATAGCTTGAAGACAAATTTGATCCACTTTAAGATTTTACAAGCAATGCCTTAGACTTGGAGAGTGCTCATTTAATTCAAGCCCACTGGTACAGCTAGAGGTGTCCTGCAGCATCAAATGTCTAGGGATTCCTAGGATTCTTGAGCATGTGCTAGGATAGATTCCATAGTGCCTGTGGTAGGCTGAATCACAACCCCCCCCCCCACCACCGGCAGAACATCCACATCCTAATCCCTGGTACCTGTGAACATTAGTTTATATGGTAAAATAAATAAATAAAAGAATGCTATTTTATACAGTAAAATTAATTTAAAAAATAAATTTAATTGCAGATATAATTAAATTAAAGTTCTTAAAATGGGGAGATTACCCTGGATTATCCAGATGGGTCCTAAATACAATCACATGTAGTAGAGGAACGCAGAGGGAGATCTTACACACACCAAGAAAAGGTGAAGTGAAGACAAAGCAGAGAGACATTTGAAGATGCTGGTTTTGAAGATTGAAGTGATGCAGCTATAAGCCAAGGAATGCCAGTAGCCTCCAGAAGCTGGAAAAGACAAGGAATGGATTTCCCCCTAGAGCAGCCAGAGGGACTCTGGCCCTGCCAGCACCTTGATTTCAGCCAAACAGTACTGATTTTAGACTTCTGACTTCCAGGACTGTGAGATAATTTCTGTTGTTTTAAGCCACCAAGTTTGTGGAAATTTGTTATAGCAGCCACAGGAAACTAATACAGTGCCTCCTCAAAGCTATCACTACTTAACAGACTTGATCCAGTAATTCCTAATTCTCAATAGGTGTCAGGCCTCATTTGCCACATATTAGACATGGTACTCTTGTTATGTGCTTTGTCAAGTTTTCTTGGAACACACGGAATAGGGAGACCCTCAAATTCATAGGGAAGGAATGGGGAAGGATAGGGTCCTTTACCTGAAAAGTACTATCCAAAAATAACCTCTAAACCAAAATGTTCATGAATGATTCCTGCAGACCTGGCAACTCCTCTGACTGGATTGAATCTCAAGGGGTCATATAAGCCATCTCCCTGTCTTTGCCTGCACACAGCTAAGAGCCTGAACATGGAGAGGGTATCTGGTTTCTGGAAGACACCTGGCCTACTGTTTGGCATGGCTACTGAGGACAGAGTAACTATCATTCAAGAACCATGGGCAGACTAGATCTTGGGAGAAGATGGCTGGAGAAAGAAGCACATATAGAGAATGGATTGGAATTTATTGCTGTAAAGTGGAAAAGAGTTACTCCCAGCAATGCTGTTAGAGCGTTAGCAACAGTTCTCTCTCATGTGTTAGATTGGAAATAACTTCTGTGAGAAAGATTGGGACAGAGTCTTGAACATATTTTAGCCAACCCATAAAATCAGAAGGGTTTCATAATATTGCTTTCCCCTCCAGAACTCCAGAATCCCAAGGCATTGCGCAGAAAAACTAAGTATACCTTTGTGGATGTTGAAACCAACATAGCAGTGGAATTGCTACAAAGCAGTGGAATCCTACAATTTTCAGCTATGGAAAAGAACCTAGAGATCACCCAGTCTAAGCTCCTCACTGTACAGATGTGAAACCCAGAAGATTTTTTTTAACCCAACTTTAGATATTTAGATACTAGATATTTGCTCTGCAGTCTTGCTTTAGAGTCCATAGTGTTTTACTGGATCAGGTATTGATTCATGGCAATGAAAACATAAGCGCATTTCCAGTACACTGGACGACCACAATCCCTCCCCCGCCCGCCAGGGAGCGCAAACTAAAATTCCTCCTGCAGTCCAGAAGTGTCCCTCCGGGTCTGGGACAGAATCCCGTTAGCAACCGGGAAATTAGCGGAACCTTGAGGCTGAACGCTTGCAGCTGGTACGGTTGCTTTGAGGAATGAACACGTCCGGTAGGAGAGGCCGTTCCCGCAACTTGTGGTTTGGTCGGCCTCTAGCTCTCGCGTTTCGATTTGCCGCGCTAACGGGGGTAGGCGGGCTTGCGTCGGGGTCACACTCTCCCATTGGTTGCTGCGGCGGCGGCGGTTTGGAGTGAGGGTAGCACGTTGAGCTGGAGGCTGTTCGGAGTGCGGCGGCCCAAAGCCTGGCAACGAGCCCGGTGTCTGGTGGGAATCCGGGGTTGAGCCAGGCCTGAGTCCCCGGGGGATGGATCGTGTGTGGAGTGCGTGGTGCGGGAAGTGCGTCAAAGAGAAAGGGTCGCCGCCACTCTGGGCCCAGCGCATCGTGGTCGCCTGGCTCAGTAGGGCCGAGTGGGATCAGGTGACGGTGTATCTGTTCTCTGACGACCATAAATTGCAGCGGTACGCGCTGAACCGCATCACCGTGTGGAGGAGCAGGTAAGGCGGCAGGCTTAGCCCTCCTGCTTGCGTGCTGGTGGCACTTCACCTCTTCCTTTGTAGAATTTCCGTAAGGCCTTATTTTCCAGTTTTCTCCTAAATGCCTAATGGCCCCCCTACGCGTGGTTTGGGCATTGCTTGTCTCCCAAGTGCCCGGGGGAAGGTCGCAGCCAAGCTCGGGCACTAATCCCTTTTGCGGAAAGAAACGGGGTGTGCTTCAACAGCCCTTTTGTCAAGTCTGTGAGCTTTGACCCTTACCTTCTCTCATCTTGGGGTGGGTGCTGATGAGAGGGCACCGCTGTGGCTGAGCCAGCCTGGGCTTAAGGAGTAGCACTCTAGGGTGGATTTCTGATTCGAAATAGGAAGGGGGTGGGGGGAGCTTGCCTGCAAAAGCATGTTTGAATGGGGCGCTTCAGTCCAGTTGGTAAGATTTAGTTGGGAGCAGACAAGGGGCTAATGTCTCCAAGAATAAGGTCTTTTCTAGGTGAATGAGTTGAGGGTTTCAGGGTGAAAGAAAGGGGTGTGTCCACATTTAATTGTTGATTGGCTGTGTAGCAGTTAGATATCCTTTGTATGCCCTAAACCAGCCTCTCATATCCTGTGTACTATTGGATCCCAGGGACATTACCCTCCCTCTTCCCAGCTTCTTGATTTGTGTCTATTCACACACTCTTGAGCCAGTATATAATTGCAATAACCTACAACCTAGGTTCTGAGATGGAGGGTGGGCCCGTGTAAAGGACCTTTATGATGGTGCTGGACTGTGGCCCTTTAGGTTAGGCAACGAACTCCCCCTGGCAGTGGCTTCTACTGCTGACCTGGTACGCTGTAAGCTCATGGATGTAACTGGTGGCTTGGGCACTGATGAACTTAGACTGCTCTATGGCATGGCATTGGTCAGGTAAGATCTACATGGGTAGGGGTGTGGGGGGGTGTTTTTTTGAGGGTGGGGGGGGCGTGGGCTTAGCACATGAAAAGCAAAGTTTGGCTTTTGGGTTCTACCTGAAGCAAAAAGCCTTGTGTGTCCCTGGGTATGGGTCACCTTGTGATTGCTTAATGTGACAGCTTTTGATACCCCCTGTTAACACACATTCCTCTTTTTTCCTGAGAGCCTTCTCTCTTCCGTTTTTCTTCCCCTCTCTTTGGAATGTTGGGTGGGGGTGGTTCAGACCAAGTGGTCTCTATGGGTCTCTTCCAGCCTTGACAGTTTCCCCCTTTTACTCTTTCACCCAGAGGAACTTTTCTGCATGGTTCAATGTCCTTGGCCATGATTTAATGTGGATTTTCTAATCCTACCCCTATCTACACCTTTTTTCCATTCTCTCCATGAACACTGAAAGGTTACTGAGTTGTGGAAATGGAGACATGGGCCGGGAGTTCCTGATTTACAAAGTGACTCAGAGTGGTTCTAGCTGTATCATGTACATCAGGAAAAAGGTTGCCTCTGAGTTTTCTCATCTGTCAGTCTTTGCTTAGCTCATACTGTTTGCCTTGTCTGCCTTGAGGTCCTCCCTAGCTCTTCTTACCTTCTCCATTGTTTAGCTGTGCTCCCCACATCATTTGATGTAGTCCTTTGTTGTAGCATTTATAACATATTATGTTCTAACATAATATGTTATATTATGTCATGATTATTTATCCTAGACTGAACTCTTCAAGGCCAGAGCAGTGTCTTATTCATTTGTATGGCTTCAGTACAGGGCAGAGTCTCAGTAAATGTTAGACTGGATGGAACCATTCCTGCTCTGGCTGACACCAACCATAAGCACAGGACAGAACAGTCAGTCATTGGAAAGGTTGTGGAAATGCAAGGTGTCAGTAACTCAGCAAGGTGTTTTAAAGCCCTACTGGTTTGAATAAAACAGTTACTTGGGCTATGCCACTTATTTCTCCCCCAAACTCAGGTTTGTGAACCTTATCTCGGAGAGGAAGACAAAGTTTGCCAAGCTCCCTCTCAAGTTCCTGGCTCAGGAGGTGTGTATGATAAAGTGGCCTTGCTAAATTCTCTCTTCTCAGGAGGGCTCACTAAATGGGGCATGGGGTGATGTGGGTACAGTCAGACTAGCTCATCCCACCACTGTCAGCGAAGCCCAGCAAGAGCCCCAGAGCCTCAGCTTCCAGCTTGAAAGCAGACTTGCTCCCTTGCTTATGGCTGCTATCTTCAGTGGGCTTGGCCTGCCCAGCTTGCTGGGAGTGGCCCAGGTGAAGCTGAAGCACCCCAGTGCACCCCTGAGTGGGGACAGGAAAGAGGTGGCAGTTAAAGTGCCTGCCCTCTGGTTATTGACAGTCTGAAGGAGGAGACAAACTCAGCCAAGCAGGGTGAAAATGCGAGACATTCCTGCCTTGAGTGGGTATGGGAGGTGTGTAGAGACCCAGATGGCAGACAGGTTCTCAGCCATCAAGAGAAGCTTCCTGGAGGAGGTCTGGGAGAGAAGGAGGAAGGGAGGAAGAGAGGGGAGAGTAAAGGGTACCCTGGGAGAGCAACTGGTACAGACAAGGGCAGAGGGAGGCTGAAGAAGGTGATTGTTAATGCTCATTCACAGGAATCTCTTCATTGGAGGAGGGTAGTTGGTGGTTGGGGGAGGCGAGTGTCTTCTGATTTTCAACATCACTTCCACAGAGCGTAAAGAGAATCAGGAGACCTGGTTTCTAATCTTGGCTCTGCCACTAAGAACGGAACCTCCTCTCAGGAGCTCAGTTTCTCTATCTGTAAAATGGGGAGAAGCCAGATTAATTCATCTCTGTGGCCCTTTCTGCTTTAATATTTTCTAATTTCTGCACTCACACCCTCCCCCACAATCAGGTGAACATTCCGGATTGGATTGTTGAACTTCGCCATGAGTTGACCCACAAGAAAATGCCCCATATAAATGACTGCCGCAGGGGTGAGTCCCCAGGGAGTATACCTATCACAGTTAAGCCCAGAAGCCTGGGCTAGGTGGCACTGTGGGGGGAGAGAGAGGGAGGAGGGTCTTCACTTGGGGTCAGAGCTGAGACTAGGGTGAGGCGAGTGAGGCATTTGCCTTGGACACAAACTTTAAGGGGTCTCTGTTCTCCCACTTGCTAGCCCCGTGCCATTTTTGGCATCCCATCTTCAAGTCTGGTATAAGTTTTTTCTAGGAAATGTGCTGGTGAGTGGGAGGAAGCAAAGAACTGGGGGATAACCCAGAGCAAGAGGGGCTGCTTCTAGATATTTGAGATTTGTGCCTCCTTGGAGCCAAACCTCTTACCTAGGGCCTCCCCATAATGTTTGCAAGATGAGGCTGGAGGCCTGCTAGGAGCTGCTTGCCTGTGGCTGTTACTATGGCAATGCCTTCCTTCCTCCCCTCCTTTAGGCTGTTACTTTGTCCTGGATTGGCTCCAGAAGACCTACTGGTGCCGTCAACTGGAGAACAGCCTAAGAGAGACCTGGGAGTTGGAGGAGGACAGGGAACAGACAGATGAAGAAGACCAAGAGGAAGATAAGAACATTGTCATTGATGACATCACAGAACAGAAACCAGAGCCTAAGGATGAGGAGAAAGGTGCAGAGCCTAAGAATGAGGAGCAAGGTGCAGAGCCTAAGGATGAGGAGAAAGGTGCAGAGCTGGGTGTCAAGGCTGATGGAGACAGCGAAGGCAACAAAGAGGTTGATCCACATTGGCAAAAGGCTGTGAGACATAAAGAGTTGTATGGTAGGTGTCCTTGATACAGAAAGGGGCCCATGAGCTTGGAAGACTCGGGCTTATGGTTGACTCTGGTTATTTCCCTGGCTCAATATTTCCTCTGGGGTTGTGGTGAGGCTTAGCTTAAAAAAATTACGTCACAAATCATCTTCCTTGAGCCCCGTGAGGCAGGAGAGCCAAGAATTCTAGTTCACAATTTACAACTCAAGAAATGAGGTGAGAGGGCTCAAAATTCCATCAGGAGCAAGGCACAGGGCTGGCTGCTCTATCTGTTTCCCTATTCTGTTTTCAGAAAGAGCCCGAGAACTGCTGGTATCCTATGAAGAGGAGCAGTTTAAGGTAAGAAAGTGCCCTTGACTTGGCCTGTTCTCATCTGCCCCAGCCATTTCTTCCCTCTTGCCAGCTACCTGAGAGAAGTCTTGAGAATGAAATTGAAAGAAAAGTGGCAAAGCTTGGAAAGCTCTTCCAAAGCTCTTCTTGGAAAGAGAGAGGGGGGAAGTAGGAAGGAGGCAAGAGGAGCAGAGTCCAGTTGGCTGATCCTCCACATCACTGGAAGTTTGTGGATAATCGGTCCCACTGGGTGGTAGGGAACAACAGGGCTTAGGTGGTTGCATAGACCTGCAGTACTGCAGCTGATCAGCAGATGGCGTCCAGGAACCTTCCTAGATCAGGTGAGCTTGAGGGATGCTGTTTTAGCAGGAAGGGAGGTAAGCTTAGAAACCATTCACCTCAACCCTTCCTTTTCACAGGTGAAGAAATTGAAGCCACGGATGAGTGAAACAACTGGCCCAAGGTCACATAGGCAGTTAGTGATAGAACCAGGACAAGAACCTGAGTCTCCTGATTCACTTTCTTCCATAACCCATTGCTTCCTTTCACCCCTTGGTCCAAGGGTCTCTGCCGAACTCCAACCAAATGCCCCCATTGGATATCTATGTATTGGATTATCAGATTATTGAGAGCCACAATAACAAGGGAATTTGGGGGTTGGGGAGGGAGGAAAAAGAAAAAGTCTGGAGTTTGAGGGTCAGGATATTTTTAGTTGCAGGGCCAATAGGGACATTGTGGGCTCACCTCTGCATACCCTGCCGTATCCCCTGAAGGGACGTGCTGAGAGGTCCTATGAGAAGGAATCCTGGAGGGATGGGGGGGTGTTACCTGGCTGAACCAGCCTTCTGATGGGACCCTCTTTGCTGGCAGGTGCTGGAGAAATTTAGGTATTTACCTCAGGCCATTAAGGCGTGGAATAACCTGTCCCCACCTGTAGAATGCATCCTGGCAGAGCTCAAGGGCATTACATGGGAGAACAGGTGTGTAACTAGGTAATCAGGGGCTGCCTACTCTCTAGGGTAGAGTGTAGCAGCCTCACTGAAATTGGTTTTCATATCCCAGCTTGCCAGCCTCTGCTGTAGGAAATCCCAGGGATAATCTTGACCCCCCACGGGTGACCCTGCATTTCACATGATCCTCTTCCCCAAACCCTGCCAGCTACCAGGTGGGGTTGCCTACTCTAAGTAACTGAAATGGCCAGAGGCAGGAATGTCTACTGTCATCCATCCCCTGGCCAGCTTTGTTCCTCTTTGTCCAGTGGTATGTGGAGCTCTTGGCAACTAGGAAAAGCCCTTAATCTTTTGCTTTTTCACTGCCAATCTCTTGTCCGAGTTTGAGGTAAAAGATACATGGTAGGCACTGCTGGTCTCTTTTGAACTGCTATTAGAGAAGATCAGCATCCCCTGGATAATTGTGGTTGAGGGGACAGAGGAGGGGCCTTCCCAGGGCCTGGATCCTCCAAAGACTAAGTCCCCACTGACCCACCCAGTATGGCCATGAGCCTTATTTTCCCCTCAAAGTAGTACTCAGTTCAGTCAGAGCAGACAGTGTCTATCCAGTCCTTTCCTCCCTGGCTCTTTGGAGCTTGCTACCTACATTCAGCTGGAAAGGGCTTTGGGAAGAGGTTGGAAAGAATCTGGGATGGAGCGGAGAGTATAGGAAGGTGGTGTATGTGGCAGAGTGGGCCTGGGTGGGAGCCTGCAGTGCAGGTTAGGATTGTCCCTGGCGTCTTCTTTATTCCCGGGATACCAGTAGTTCCAAAGGTGTTTTATCAGTGTCTGCCCAGCCTAGGCTTCTTAGCTGTACCCTTCAGTAAAGGGGTGAGTGGTGGCCCCCTCAGTAGCTTGGAAAACTATCCTTGTGCTATACAGTAGTGTCTGCCTGGTCATGCTGAGCAGGCAACTGGCTGACTGTTTTAAGTGCTCTTCCTGCATACTGACCTGAGGAGATGGGAGATGGACGGAAGGACAACTCTTTCCTCCTTGAGCCTGGTAGAGGGAGGGATCTGAGCATGACAACCCTCCAGACATTGAGACACCTTGGGAGCTCTTGTTCCCCCTCAGCCCAGTCAGCTAGGAGAGCCTCTCTTAGGGAACTGCTAGCTCTGGAGGAGACAGCTGGATGTTGCTGGTTTTGGTTTGAGCTAGATGGGGATGAGAGATTACCCCTATAGCTTATACTTTTAACCTCTGTATCTTAGTTCTGGGTTCTTGGGGTCCTTAGGAATGAGGATAATATAATATTTGGCCCAGCAATTGAGTCCCCAAAGTTTCTGCTTGTAAGATCTGAAAGAGGGTAACCAGGGAGAAGGGGAGGGGTAGGAGACTGGAGGACTGTCAAGGGAAACAAAGACTGAGCAGGAACTAAAGTCTAACAGCCCTTGACCCTGTAACCTCAGGCATTTAACTCCTTTGTGGGCCTGGGACTTCTTCATCTGTGCTTTCGGGCTTGTTCAGCCACTGCTGCCCTTGTTCTGGGCCTTAGATTTGCCTGTGCTTGGTAAATCCTTGTTCAAAACCCACAGATCCCAGTCTTTGGCTCAGCCCCTGACTCAGGGAGGCTGAGGCCTGAGAACCAACTGTCAGCTGCCTTCCTTTTCCCCCATGCTGGTTTGGCCATTTGAGTCAGAGGCATTAGCTGCCTTGGGAGTGGGTAGGGGAGTAGAAGAGGATCTTCTACCTGTTTCAGTTTACTTAATTTAGTGTCCTCTTGCTCCAGGGAGGCTCTGCTAGATGCTTTTCTGGATGACGGCTTTCTCATCCCCACATTTGAACAGTTGGCAGCTTTGCAGTTAGACTATGAAGGTAGGGTCCTGGAGGCTCGCTGCAGCCTTAGGGTACTGTGTATCCTGGGCAAGAACACCAGGGGTGGGCTGGGTGGCCCTGGACTGGGAGGTAAGGGCTGTTTACTGCTGTTCCATAGCTACTGGAAGCCCTCTTGGCTGAGCAGAACATGTAGCCCCACTGATAAGTAGTTGTTGGGCTATCCTTAGGTGGCCTGGAATTGGGTGGGGTGAGGTGGGCTGGGGTGGGCTGGGGTGGGAGTGGGGGTCTTAATGCCATTATTGTGCTATGTTAATTGTGATCTAGCCACTTGCTAGAGAGCTAGAACAGCAGAACTGGAAGGGCCTTGTGAGGTCATCTAGTCCAACATCCTCATGTTACAGATGGGCAGACTGAGGTCCAGAGAGGGGAAGGTACTGACCCAAAGTCACACAGTGAGTTATTGACAAAGCCGAAGCTAGAACCAGAGCTCTTTTTCTTTTATATTCTATTTTGAGTCAGTTGTTGTTTACCAGATACTAACTGGTTTCTCTCCCCGCTGTTCTACTTTCCTCTTTCCTCCTGTTCTGCGGTGGCAACTCTGTTATTGTTGGTGGGGCCCCCTCTTCTTCTCCCTCTCTCTCCTCCTCTTCCTCCCTTCCTTCTCTCTCTCCCTCTTTCCCTTTCTCGACCTCTTCTCTCCTCTCCTCCTTCCCTCCCTCCCTCCTTCTCTCTCCCTCCCTGCCTCCCCTTTTTCTGTCAATGGGTGTTTCTCACAAACCAGAAAACGTGGACTTGAATGACGTCCTGGTGCCAAAGCCGTTCTCTCAATTCTGGCAGCCCCTGCTCAGGGGCCTGCACTCCCAGACCTTCACGCAGGCCCTGCTGGAAAGGATGCTCTCTGAGCTGCCAGCCTTGGGGGACACCGGGATCCGGCCCACCTACATCCTCAGATGGACCATTGAACTGATCGTGGCTAACACCAAAACTGGTGAGGGAGACTAGCCCTAGCCCCAGGGCCTAATGCAGCCCAGGCAAGAGCATCTGCCATTGTGCTCAGCTCTCGACTGAATAGCACCAGGAGGGCACACCCCCCTTGTTAAAGGTTTAGGTCTGCCCAAGAGGGCCCCGCAGCAGCAGTGGACAAATCTCCCTTCACATTTTTCTTCTCAGAGCCAAGTAAACTGGACTGGGGCAAAGGGTCCTGAATACTTTGAGCAATTGGGAGGTATAGAATGGGGAGTCGGAGTCTGGGAGCACAGGGATGGGCAGAGCCAAGCTTTTCGAGGTGCAAGATTGTGTGGGGGGCTTTCTAGTGCCTTCTCCTCAGGCCCTCTCTTCTCTCTCAGGACGGAACGCCCGCCGGTTTTCTGCAAGCCAGTGGGAAGCGAGGAAGAACTGGAGGCTATTCAACTGCTCTGCCTCCCTTGACTGGCCCCAGGTGGTTGAGTCCTGCTTGGGCTCACCTTGCTGGGCCAGCCCCCAACTCCTTCAGCTGTAAGTCTCTTGAATTCCATCCAGTAAGAGGGCGAGACCCTGCAGGACTCAGGGCCACACAGCCCTAGAATGGCACAGTTAGACGAGCCCTTGCAAGGACACCTAGTCCTGTCCCCGTCCTACTAACAGATGAGAGAATTGAATCCCAGAGAGGGGAGGGGTAAGGTATTCTTGCCTAAGATCACAGAGCTTAAGATGTGGCTGAACTGAGTCCAGTATGAAAATGGACAAGACAACCCCCCTAGAGTGTTTAGCACAGTGGCCTGTACAGAGTAAGTGCACAATAAATGGTAGCTGCTGTTTATTATTGAACCCATTCTTCTGACTTTACGCCCAGTGCTGTCTCTATTATCTTCCCAAAATATACCTCTCATAGGTGCTTAACAACCTTCAATGGCTCCTTATTGCCTTCCTAATGAGGTCTAGGCTTCTTAGCCTGACATTCAAAGATCTTTCCGATTCTGCCCCAACCTATCATGATAACCATACCTCCTGTGATCCCCCTTTACCCAGTCTACTCTGGGCGCTGTGGTCAAACTGAATATTGCGCTGGTTCCTGTAAATACCTGTGGTTGTCTCCCTTTCTTTTTTTCTGTCATTTCCTGACCCTGAGCCACTTCCCTCATACTCATGGAAGGCTTTAGCACCCAGTTCTCTTCCTGCTTTCTAGAATGATATCTGTTTCATTTGAGTGACCCATCTGACACTGCAGCTCCTCACCTCCAGTGACCTTCATTCTCCACTACACTCAGCAACCCATTTCCATCACTCAGAGCTATTCCACCTCTGAAAGCTTACATCCCAGCATCCCACTCGGTGACCACCACCTCTTGTCCTACCAGTTCTCACCCTCGCATCCCACAACATCTGCTCTTTGCCTGCCTCTAGACCTCCATTCCTCCATTTCTTACCTGCCTCAATTTTGCTTCCCCTCAGTCCTATCTGTGGTTGATCACTTCAGCCACCCATCATCAGCACTCTCAGCTCTGCCCATCCTTTGGCGTGTCTGACTTGCAAACCCCCGAGCTGGGAGTGATCCTCCCCACTCTGCTTCTCCCACTCCTCAGCCCGGGTAGCTGAGCTCTGCTGGAGAAAACCACATAGCCCTGCGGATTGCTGCCACTGCAGAGGTATGATTTTTAATCTGAAGCCAGGCCTCAGTTCTGCTTGTTTGAACTTTTACTTGTTTTCTGCCCACTTTCTCTCCTGTTTCCTGACTGTTCTGAAAACCCTTACCACTCATCTCAAGCCCCACCACCCCTCCCGTTTCACCCTAGCTTCCTCAAGCACATGGAAGCCTCCAGCAGGGCCCCCTCGACCTGAGGTCCAGCCCTCGTGAACTGATCTGTGGCTACACTCAACGTTGTCGCCAGTCTCAGGATGAGGTGGCCTTGCCCAGCCTCAAAGCCTCCTCCTCCACCTGTGCTCTGGAGCTACCTCTGCTAGCATCACTGGGGCCTCACCCCAGCTTCTCCCTTGCTCTGCTGGCTCTTACTCTTCAACCTGTGAACAGTGCCGGAGTTTTTCTTATCTTTAAACCAAACAACAATAACAGTAACACAAGCAAAATCTCCTTTGACCCTGCATCCTTCTGTTGGGTTATCACTAGCTTATCACTCCTTCCTCTCCTATCAAAACATCTCAAAAGAGTAGTCTACACTCAGCAGTCTCAATTTCCTCACTACCTTCTTACTCCTCAAGCTGCTGCAATTTGGCATTCATCCCCAGAGCTGCTTTGACCTAATTACCAAATCCAGTGGGCCCTTGTCCATTGCCTGTCTGCCGCATTGATGCTGTTTACCACTCCCTCCTTCAAATGCCTGTGCTTTTTTACTAGTTCCAGTAAAGTACCAAAGCTCAAATCTCTTTATCTAGCTCAGGCCTTTCCCCTAAGATTCAACCTCCTGTATTTGACTGCATGCCAGATATCTCCCCTTAGATGGCCTCCAGGCACGTTACTGTGACTGAAAGAGCATGAGTCATCTTACTCCCGACCCCAGCCCCAAAGTGAACTTCCTCCTCTGCTCCCTATCTCACTTGGTGGCAGCACTATCTACTGTGTCATGTTGATTCTCTCAAGTACTTCTCAAATCTGAGATTCTGTCTTTCCCCTAGTGTCTCCTTCCCTCTATCAGACTAAGCTTTTCAAGGACAAGGGTTCTGCATTAGCCATCTGTGCCCCAGCACGCCATGCAAGTCCAGGCCCCAAACAAACCTCAGTAAATGTTGTTGAACTGAACTGTACTCTGCTGTCTCATTGCCAGCAGTGCTGTCTTTGGTGGGAGCTGACTCCATGCTTGAGGAATAAATGAAGTGGGAGTCTGGATGCTAAGACCGTCTTAGTCCCCTGATCTTTCCCATGGAGTCAGAAAGTCTTTCTTGAACCCTAATGACATTTAGGGCACAGTTGTATCTTATAAGTAACTTATAAGAGAAAAAAGTAGCCTTGTTGACAAAAGTCAGCCAGTGCAAGACCTCCAGGAGATGGGACTGAACCAAACAGCCAAATCTCCGGATGTGTATGCTCTAGACTGGAAGTGATATGGATGGGTGGGAAACTGGGAGGAGAACCAAAAAGTCCTAGAGGCATTTGAGCAATTCCAGCAAGAGAAAGAATAAAGGAAATTTCAAAATTCTGAAGGAACATGGCATGTGTATGTAAGGGGGGGGAGGGAATGAAAAGAGCAGCATGGAGAGGTTGGATAGGTGGCCTTCTAGGTGCTTTCCAATCCTAAGTGCCTACAGAGTGGAAGCTGCTGGTCTTGGAGAAGTCTGGACCACAGAGATCTTCTCCCAACCCAGGCATACCAGAGGGATGCGACACATGCCAGCAGTAACAGCGGCTCACTTGGGTACGATTTCTTGTGCACAGATCCTGCCTTTCGCAGATAATCAGTGAATCTAGTCCTAATCATCCTGTTACACAGATTGGGAAATGGGATTTCCCCAGGTATTAGGCTGCAAGTCAGTAACAAGTCTGCAAGTCAGAGCTGGGGCCAGAAACCAGAATCCAGATATACTGTCCTTACTCCTGTGCTCTTTCTACAGTGTTCCATTAGATTGCACATACAGAACATAACTTTTCTTTTCCCCACAGGAAAAATAAAAGATACCACTGGCAATTAAGTGTCGGACATGGTGCTGTGTTTGTAGAAGCATTTTCATTTCACTTGACACAGCAGTCTTTGGAGGTGGAGATATTATATACTCTTATTTGACAGATAAGAAAGACACCAAGGTTCTGAACAGTGTGAAGTGACTTATCCAAAAGTCATGCAATTTGTTGATGGTGGGACAGGGATTTGGACCCAGGGCTTATGAGTCCAAAGTCCACCTTCTTTCCACCAGCCTGACCTGTGACCTTCTCATTCCCTAGCTGTGACCAGGCAAACCCGAGGAAGGAGATGGATTTTAAGATTCATATCACCCCTGCACCTCAGTGGTCAGACTAGACAGCTTGAGAGAGCGGGTGGGTAATAATAAACAGTGGTAATATGGCATCTTGCCAATATAAAGTGCCTGGGAATATTTATTATTAATCATACAAATGGACCACAGTGAGAGGGAAGAGAATTTCTCTCTGGCTTTTCCTCATAGTAGTAAGGCTGGAAGCTCTTTGAGAGCTTCCCCCAGCCAGCCAATATCAATTCAGTTTGAGCCAGTGCCATCTTGGAATATGAAATTAGCCCTGCAGAGAGGGTCTCCCAGTGGAGTCACTAGCTCCCAGCCCTACCCCCAGCAGCCAGTGACCAGCAACCACACCTATGTGTCCGGTCTGCCTATGGGGCCCAGAGAGAAAACAGCCTGCTGAGCACATGGCCCTTCCTTCTGTGAACAACCCACAATTCAAACTCGACACACTTAGAAGGAAACTATCCATCTGTCCATCCTACCCATGCCTCCAGCAGTGACCAGGTGCCTGCTGGGTGCCCGGTTCTATGTGAGGCTCTGCAAGGGGTACTCACCCTCTTCCTCCCCAGGAGCTCTCCTTCCCAACCACTCTGTGTTTGTTGGTGGTTTTGCTGTTAGCGCCGTCCTTTGTGTGCACGATGTCATCATTTTTAACTCTCTTCTGCCTTCCCCCTACCATCTGATCACCAAGCCCTGCTCTCTGTCTGTCTGTCCTTCACAGCTTCTCTCCCTCCCATCTCTGCTGCCAGTGCCCTAGGTCAGCCCTCACCGACTCTCCCTGGTCTCCCTGACTCTAGGCTGCCCCACCCAGGCCATCCTCCACATGGTCACCATGGTGATCTTCAGACATGCAGCCTTCACCTGTGCTCAAACACGTCAGATGACCCCCTCCACCCAACACACACACACTTAACCTTTGCAGGCTTCTCTTGCTCCCACAGCTCCTCAGCACAGCCCTTCCCCTCGAGCCAGGCTACTCTCACCGCATGCACACAGCCCGGTGTGCTCGCTCTTGTCTCTGCACAAAGCCTTCCCTTGATCTCTCCTGCCCTCCTTGTGCTCTCTGCCTCCCCCCAGCTCCTGTAGTGCCCAGGTCTGCAGTGCTCATCTGGCCTCCCTCCCACATTCTGCTTTGTCTTGTCAGCTGCTGCTTTTTTTTATCTTTTCCTCCATTCCAGGCTGGGCTGTAGTTGCCCCCCAAAAGGGATCACACTTTGTGTTCCATGCAGAAGGAGCACAGCACACTTCCAGGCATATCTTTGGAGCTCAGGATGGATTGCTCAGCTAAAGAAAGGGATCTATTCTCATGTCCAGCCCTGCAGGCCTGTTGGCTAGTTTGTGTATTTACATAGCATTTCAGTACAGATTAATAGCTATCATTTATTGCTTGCTCACTATGTGCCGGGCACTGTGCCAGGCATTCTGTGTGAGCTATCTTATTTACTCCTTTCAACAACCCTCTAAGTTAGGTGCCATTATTGTCCTCATTTTACTGAGAGTGGAAGTGAGCCACAGAGATGAATTATGGAGCTCGTTCAGGGTCCATGGTCCTCTTGTATCTGTGTTGTGTCTGCTCTACTGCACTGCCTTTCAGAGGCAGGTCTGGAAGCTCAGAGACCAAATTCAAACTGGAGTTTTGGGATATAAAATGACTTGAGATTTTGAATCTTTCTTACTCCATCCCTCTGCTCAGCATCTTCAAAGCCATGGGGCAGGTCCTGCCAGACGAGGAGCAGGAGAAGCTGCTGCGCATCTGTTCCATTTATACCCAGAGTGGAGAAAACAACCTGGCGCAGGAGGGCTCAGAGGCTTCCCCCATTGGGAAGTCTCCATACACACTGGACAGCCTATACTGGAGCCTCAAACCAGCTGGCTCGAGCTCTGGACCTGAAGGAGAAGCCCAACAACAGGAGGAACAGGGCAGCGTTAATGATGCCAAGGAAGATGAGAAGGAGAATCAAGAGGCCTTGGAAGACCAGGTGGAAGAGGATGATGAAGAGGAGGAGGAAGAGGAAAATGACCAGAAGTGGGAGGAGGAGGAGGAAGGTGATGATGATGACGACGACGACGACGATGACGACGATGATGATGACGACGACTACGAAGATTATGAGGAGGAAGACAGGATGGAAGTGGGGCCTTTCTCTATGGAAGAAGAGTCCCCCACTGCTGAGAATGCCAGGCTCCTGGCCCAGAAAAGAGGAGCTTTGGAGGGCTCTGCATGGCAAGTTAGCTCAGGTAAGAAGCCTGATATCCACTTTCTCCCCACATCTATCTTCCCTCTCTGGCTGGCTCTTGAGGCTTCCATTCACCCTAGAGAAAGGATGGAAAGTAGCAGGAGGTAGCCAGCATGAGGCAAGCCTGGGAGGCAGCCTGGTGTGTGGATGACAGCTGGTTTCCCTCCCCCTTAAGATGGAGCATGTTAGCGCCAGGGACCTTAGCACTGTCATGCTGCCAACTGCCTCATGCAGAGAGCACATTCAGAGAGGTTGGTGTGGGTGTGGGCACTGGGCAGCAAAACACAGAAAGCTAGAGGTAGGTGGTTGATATATATATGATTCTGCATGTGTTTTTCATGTGCAGTGATCAGGGCAAGGAGCCAAAGAATAGTGCTTTCTGTGTATATGTGAATGTGTATGGACACCTGGAGGCTAGTTGGTGATAGGACAGGATTTTGCTGTGTGTATGAGAAAGAAGGAACCCAGGGGTATTCAGTCAGTGAAAGTGGAAATGAGATCAGAAGGGGGAGAATAAGGAGCTGTGCAGTTTTTTGGTGAGCGTACAAGTTAGTGAGACAAAGCCGGGAGGGAGCAGGAGGTTGAATGGTAGGTGGGCGAACATGAGTCAGCTCCTGAGGGTGGTATTTTGAATGCCCTCATTTGGGTTGGGGAGCAGGAACCTTAAGGCAGGGGGACTCCACAGGAATGAAAAGTCTGATGTGTGCACATGAGCATGTGTGTATGTGTACACGCTGGAGGCAGGGGTAGACGTGGGGCACAGCCCATGTGATGGAGCCTGGGACTGGGACTGGGTATGGTGTGGGGTAGGCATGGTGGGGAACAATAGGGAGAGAGAGGGGAAGCAGTGAAGGAGCTTAGGGGGAAAGTGAAGTCTTTGCCCTTATATGGACGTGTGTGTGGAAGGGCTGGGACATAAAGGCCCTGAGTGCTACGGATGGGGGAACATATTTATGTGTGTGTGTGTGTGTGTGTGTGTGTGAATGGGTATGTGCTTGCATGTGCTGGACAAACCAAGGCACAGCAACAGAGAAATCTCTTAGAGCAGGGAGGGCTGTGTTTGTAAATATTCAAAGGGAGGGGCAGTGACTCAGGCAGAATTGTGTGTGTGTGTGTGTGAGAGAGAGAGAGAGAGAGTAAGGGTTGTGAAAAGAGAAAGTGTGAAGTGGACTGTATGTGCATCTGTGCATACATGCACACATGGTCATATATGTTTTTGGAAGAGGAGGCAGGGTTGCTAAGACCTATGGGGACCAGGAGGCATCTGTATGAGGGAGAGAAGTGGAAACAATAAGAGGTGGGGGGATATGGAAAGGCCTGAGAACAGGCAGTGAAGCAGCCATCTTGAGATGGCCTGTGTGGTCTGTGCTATCACTGAGGGGACATGTACAAAGGTATCAGGCTAGAGAGCCAAGGGCAGTGATATAGACAGGATTGGGAGTAGGGAGGATGGTCAGGTCAGTGACAGACATGGGGGAATGGTCCCTTGTACAAAGGTGTCTTTGTATGCATAGGGCAATTCAGGGTGTTAAGAGAGTCACAACTTCCTTCATGTAAGAGAGCCAGGGATGGGGAGATGGGAAGGCAGAGGTACAGCCCTTCCTGTGGGGGTTCTTTGAGTAAAATAAAACTCTAGTCCAGGGTTGATACTTTCCAGAATGCCAGGGGCATAATGACAGGGAGAATTCTTTGGGTACCAGGGAGATGCAGGAGGCCAGAAACTGGATCTACTTGGAGGAGCTCACCAGTGAAGGCTTCACTTGAAAACACTGGATACACTAGTGTAAGGATGGGGAAGGGATTTAATATAATACTGTGTGGAGGGTACTTAAGTGGATAGGACAGAGTGGGTGGGGAGTGCTTGACATGGTCCATTCCGAAGTGGAGTATGACGGGTGGGGAGGGGTTGTGAACGTGGAAAGGCTAGGGCATTGAAACCTTTCCCTCTCCCCCTTGTTGTTACTTCCTCTGTATGTGTATACACATATGTGGAGATGCAGAAATGTTAAGATTTCTGGTTTGTGTGCCTGTGCATGAGAAGTATGAGAGGCAGGGAGTAAAACTGGAAACATTTGTTGAGTGGAGGGTTTGGTCTGTGTGCTTATGTACGTATATTGAGGCATCTATAAGGGGTGGGATATGCAATGAGACAGCCCTTCCCTAGAGAAGGGATGTTCTTTGTGTGCACATCTGGGGCAACAAGACCTTGCAGGGGGCAGGGAGAGCATGATAACCGCTGAGAGAGTGTTCACCCTGAGGTGGTATGTGGGCCTGTATGTATATCTCTCAAGGCAAGGCTACTAAGAAATGATGTGGCACTCAGACACGTTGGGAGGTTGGTTGTGCATAGATGTGTAGGATATCTAGGTCATTCAGATATGCAGAGGTATCTTTCAGTTTGGGGAGGAGGTGCGATGGGAATTCTGGGGCATCCAGACTCTCCAGGATATATATATATGCGTGTGTGAAAATAGGGGTGAGGGTGAGCGATTGAGGCAGTGATACAGCCAGGTCTGAAGAAGGTGTCATCTGTGTCTGTGTAGGGACATGTTTGGGGAAGTGGGAGAAGAAGAGTAGAGAGGAACAAAAATGTCTATAGTTGTGATAGTTGTGTGCCTGGTATGCGGGGGTTGGGGGTGGCTGTGGTGGGGGTGCTGCATGTGAACACATAGAAGGACCATGAAGAGTGTATGGGGGAGTATGGAAGGGACGGGGAGTGCTAAGGTGGAGAGGAGAAATGATGAGAAATGATGCAGAGAGGAGTGAGGATGAAGATACATAGCCTGTGCTGAGCAGGCTAAGTAAGGTGGGTGGATGGACAGAGTAGGTGGGCTTGTGCACCCATCTGAGAACTGGCTCCTCAGCCCTCTCTTGCCTCCTCCCTTTGCTCCACAGAAGATGTACGATGGGACACTTTCCCCTTAGGCCGAATGCCAGGTCAGACCGAGGACCCATCAGAGCTTATGCTGGAGAATTATGACACCATGTATCTTTTGGACCAGCCTGTACTAGACCAGCGGCTGGAACCCCCAGCATGCAAGACTGGGTGAGTGCCCATGGCAGCAGGATTTCTCACCCCTTTCTCTGCCTCCCGCAGGAGGGAGGGAGGAAGGGAAGAACATAGAGTGGGGTGGATGGGGGAGGTAACTGTCCCCAGTCAGGGCCTAAATGAGTGAAATATAAGCTCCAGTCCCTGGCTGGGCCCTTGCCAGGAGTCCCAGCCCCTAGTGTGGGGAACCAGTGAGGCAGCCACACAGAACTGGCTTGGCATCCCTCTCAGATTGCATCTGGTTTGTGCATGCGTGCATGTGTGTGTGTGTGTGTCTGTGTGTATGTGTGTGTGTGTGTATTGGGAAGGGAGAGGTCCATAGCTTTCAACAGATTCTCTAAAGTATCCACCACTCCTAAAAAGTCAAGAACGGGTGCTCTAATTAACTTCTTCATGTTCCTGAGGAGAAAACTGAGGCCCAGAAAGGGGAAAGGATTTGTCCAATCCAAAGGTGCACAGAGTAATCAGTAGGCCTCCCTGCACTGTCCAGGCATCTTGGTAGCAAGGCCTACGCAGGGCTCCATGCTGTCCCTCGAAACTCACCTCTGGATCACAGGCGTAGGAGCCCTTGGGTCATCAGGGAGCCAGGAACCAAGCAGCCCTTGCTGAGGGCCTCTGCTGGTAACACAAAGGAGCCCGTCCAGAGGGCCTGTACATTCCAGAATGCGGGGCCATTGTGACCAGGACAATCCTGTGAGTACCAGAGAGAGACCTCTGTGGGCCCCTGAAACAGTCTGTCCCTGTGCTGCCTGCCCACTTCATGGGAGATGAGCCCCTCTCTTCTTCTAGACATTCAGAGAGAGGGCTATGGAACCCAGGGACCCCAGCAGCAGGCCAGGCCCAAGGCAGTGTCATGGACTCTCTGTTGTAAGCCGGGGCAGCAGGCCTCTTGGAGAGGAGAGGAGGCAGTGGGGGAAGCCAGGTGGTCTGTAGTTGGGAGTGGGGCCCACATGTCTGAGAGAGAGACCTCTTCTCCCTTGGGTAGGGCTGTCTTGATGAACATCAAGGTATCAAGGGTGAAGTTTGGGCAGGTAGAGCTGTTATATCCAGAAGGAGGCCCAGTCCCACACCCCCTGTAGTAGGGAGACTTCCTCAGCTGGAGCCAGCATGCCCGCCCCTACTCCTTGTCTCAGCTCCACCCCGACTTGGCTGTGTGGCCTTGAGCAAGTCCCTTTTCATCTCTAAGCCTCAGTTCCCTTGTCTGTGAGATGGTGAGTGATGGGAGGGGATGGGGCTAGATCATCTGTAAGGGTTTTTTCAGCTGCATTAGTGTAACCGTGGATCTCCCTGAGAGGAAAGATGATGACTTTGCTTTCAGCTGTCACCCTCATCTACCTGGAAGAACTTTTGACCTGCAGGAAGCAGGGGAAGCAAGAGTGTTCTGAGCAGGGCCAGGGAAGAGGAGGGCAGTCTTCTCCCTAGGGCAGTTTTGCAATCCTGAGATGGGAGCTGGGCCTAGCCCTGCAGCCTAAGCCTGGCCTTGGGCCCCTTAACCTGCTGTTGGAGTGGGAGGGATCCAGCCCAGGGTCCTCTGGGCCCCCAAGATCTAAGGCCTTAGAAGAAAGCCGATTAAGGCAGCCACTTTCAATACCTTCCTGGGGGTAGGGTGGTGCAGGTCTCCCTTTCCTACCTCAACCCAAATAGCTCTGCTTTAATCTGGTTTATGTACTGGGGTTCTATATAAAGTTTCATTTGAAAAGTTCCACTCCTTTTCTCCCTCCTCCCTCAACTGAGGGCAGGGCAGAGCCACCCTTGGGGCCCATCTTGAAGTGGTTTCTCAGATGTGTTCCAGTCTCTTTGTAAAGCCAGGCAAGAGCGTGGGCCCTTCCCAGAGACACACACATCAAGCACCCTTAGCCCCTCCAGAGCCTAAAGCTGCCTCCTTCCCTGACTGACCTCCCCTCTCCTGTCTCTTTGCAGCACCCTGGGCCTGAGCTGCAGCATTGGCAGTGGCAACTGTAGCAGCAGCAGCAATGACAGTGGCAACTTGGACGGCCTTCTCTGGAGCCAGGGCCAACTGCATGGGCTCAAAAGTGGCCTACAGCTCTTCTGATGCCAGCCCTGGTGCAGGTGTTTATCCAGTGCTACTGGGGCAACAGCCCACTCCCCCCCACTCCCCCAGTGCACCTAGTGCTCCATAAAACAAGCTGGGAGACAGCCTGCATCAGCCATATCAGCTGAGCTTTCCATCACATAGGATTTTGAATATGTTTTGTTGTTTTGTTTTGCTTTGTTTCATTTTGTTTTTTGTTTTGAAAAACAATAAACAGGCAACTGTTTTGGTGTTTGTGAGATGAGGGGTTGTGTGCTTCTTCCTTTATTCTGGGGGCTCTGGAAAAGGTGGGATCATAACAGAGCAGGATCTGGGTCCACTGCCCCTTTTATGCCTTTTTTCTGACTCAAACCATTTGCACTCCCCTCATTGGAATGTAGTGTGGGGCCAGCTCACTAGGAAGCATCAGGCCCCAGAAGAGGCATTGTTGGCCATAAAGCCCAGCCAGCCTCAGGGGAATCTGCTCAGAACCTCCCTGACAGCTGGAAGACCCGGGTCTTCCTGTTGCTATTCAGCAGGCTTCTGACTCATTTACCTGCCTGCCCTCACTGGGCACCAAACAGCAGTTGAAAGTCAAAGAGAAACCTTTCTTTGTCACCTTTTTGCCTAGAAAAGATGAAGTGGACTTCCCTGTGGTATGCACTGGAGCAGAGAAATGTCTAAGGGACTGAACCAGAGTTCTTCTATGGTCACCCAACTCCTTCAGACACTCAGAGTGCCTTACCCTGTCAGCCCTGAGCTGCCAAGAGACAGGGATGAATAAAATATGTCTCACCCGTCAGAGCCCTCTGCCGGGTGAAAAAGGACAAAGTTCACCAATTATGATAACTTGATGCCTTTGCTAAGTGTCTTAAGAAAGCCCCAGTGTACACAAGTTCTTTGTTTTTCTCAGGGTGATATTTCCAGGGTGGTGGTTGACTGAGGTTAAGATTGGCTACAGTATCTCCCACCCCAACTTGGGAGAGTGATAGCTGGGTGAGAGAGTGGGCATCTGTGGGGCCCGTTTGGGCCCAGACAAGGAGAAACAAGGGACAGAACCAGGCCACATTCCAGCCAAGAAGCTGGCTCTAGAAGTGGCTGAGCCAAGGAATGATGAAAGGAAGGAGAGGGCATATGCTATAAAATGCCAAGGAGGAATTGAGTGGAAGTGTCCTGCCAGAGCCCAGTCAAGGGTTTAAACTAGTTAAGACTCTAGGGAGTCCCCAACACCTCTTAAAAGATATCCTGAATATCTTTGTGGGTATGTGTATGTAATCATTTTTCTAGAGCTAGTTCACAGGTTTAATGAGATTATCAAAGGGGTCCATGAGCCCAACAGCTGAAAAGGTTACAATTTCCTATCCTGAGTCCCCAACACCTCTTAAAAGATACCCTGAATATCTTTGTGGGTATGTGTATGTAATCATTTTTCTAGAGCTAGTTCACAGGTTTAATCAGATTATCAAAGGGGTCCATGAGCCCAACAGCTGAAAAGGTTACAATTTCCTATCCTGTGTGGACCCAAGCACCAGGCATGGGCCGAGCAGTCTCCTGCACAGGTTAATGCAAAGTCAGTTTCCCTCTAACTCTTCCCTCTCCTGCCAAATGCTAAGTCTTAGCATCCAGGAATGTCAGATCTAACGGAGCCCTCAAGGAGTATCTAGGCCATATCTAAAGGGATTTGCAAATGTGTATTCTGGGACATAGCCTCAGCATCTGCCCTGTGGGGAGATGGGTGCTGCAAGCTCTTGGTTCCTGTCCAGCACTTCTCTAAAGCAGCCTGGATTTTTATCTATTGTGTATGTATTGGTATTGTATATAAGATTTTTTTTTCAAAGTGGGCTTTGCTGCTAAAAAAATGTTTAGAAATCATAGTTCTAGTCTAGCCCCCTCATTTTATACATTGAGACACTAAGGCAGAGAAAAAGGGAAGGAATTTGCCTAAGGACACAGAACAAGTTAACAGCTTGGTGTAGAACGAGTTTCTTGTAGTATCAGCATCACCTGGGTACTTGTTAGACATGCAAATTATTGAACCCCACTCCTGGCCTGGATCAGAAAGGTTGAGGGTGGCCAGCAATCTGGTTTAACAAGCCCTTCAGATGATTCTGATGCACACTAAAGTTTGAGATGCTCTGGTATAGAGGAAAAAGCTACCCAAAGACCTAGATTCCAGGCAAGCTCCACCACTTAATGAGAACAGCCTTGGGCAAATCATGTCACAGTTTCTTCATATGTAGAAGGATATTTGCCTCATGGGCTTGTAAGGATCAAATAATAAGATAATAGATGTGCAATTGCTTTCTAAAGCTTTTCATGCTTTGTATGTGTGAGTGGTGTGGATTCATGCCAGGGTTCACAGGCCTTGAACTCAGGACTCAGGTCTCCATATAACCTAGGACAAAGAGCTCTCCCCTGGCCCTCAAAGACTGACCTAAAGATGAGAAGTAGGCTATCAGAGCCATTTTTAGTCCAGGTCCAGGGAGAGTAAGAACCAAGCGTTATTGTTGGCTGGAGTCCTCCTGAAACCTGGGATTTGTGAAGCCAGGTCCCTGGGAAGGGCTGCTTTAGATGGCGGGGGCTGGGGGTAGGAAGTGAGGGAGTGGGGCGTAGGGGAGGACAGGCCAGGAAGCAACCTTAACCCAGTGCCCTTGCACCTTTTCCTTCTGACTAGAGGCCGGAGACCGATTAGAAAAAGTCTTTGAACTGCACACATTTAACCGAGGAGCAGGGTTCGGGGTCAAGGGAAGGGAGCACTGATTATATTGCTATTCAACAACAATAATGAGAGTCACTTGATAAATGGAATATAAGTGGAATGGAATATTTATAAATGGAATATTTCCTGCCTTACCAATAAACAAAGGATGTCACAGTCATCAACGATTGCAACCCTCCAACGTGAGCTGGTGAACCCTGAGGAAACTCAGGATGTGAAAATACAGGATACTGGCCACACAGATGGTTGAGGTGCGTATCAAAGGAATGATTTCAGTGAGCCCAGACTCTTGCATCTTCCCATACACAGAAAAGCGCTAAATTCCTTAACTTGAGGTATCTGGTTTTCTTTAATTAACAGTAATCTTTTGATAGTCCCGACTACCTGCCCTTTGTTGCAAAACTCCTCTATATCCTGGCTCCCCCCTCCAGCCTCCTCAGAGCAGTTTCTCAGAGCTATTTGAAACGCTGTCTTCCCCGGGCTGCAGTCCTCATTTTGCCCCAGATAAGAGAGTGGCATGGACATATATACACTACCAAACGTAAAATAGATAGATAGCCAGTGGGAAGCAGCCGCATAGCACAGGGAGATCAGCTCGGTGCTTTGTGACCACCTAGAGGGGTGGGATAGGGAGGGTGGGAGAGAGGGAGATGCAAGAGGGAAGAGATATGGGAACATATGTATATGTATAACTGATTCACTTTGTTATAAAGCAGAAACTAACACACCATTGTAAAGCAATTATACTCCAATAAAGATGTTAAAAAAAAAAAAAGAAGACTTAACTCGCAACTCTCAGGTTGTGTATTTTTTTTAAGTCAACACACCCCTTCTAATAGGAGTTAATTTCATCAGTAATGAAGAACATGGTTCCTGCCCCTAAGGAACTTCATGTTTTGTATGGGATCTGCATGCCAACATGACTGTAACAGAGTGGCAAGTGCTAAAATAGACGTATTGTTCAAGATGCCTGCAAGGCCCCCAGGGGGAAAGGACTAACAATGTCTGGACAAGGAGGTGGGACAGCTTAATAAGGAGGTGACTTTACTAGTCAAAACAAAGAGTAGAAGGAAGGTAAAAGTCTGGAGGGTTATAAGAAAGACCATGGCATGTTGGGGCACCAGTGAAGCGTACAGAATAATTGGAATATGGGTTAAGCGAAGAACATGGGAGGTCCTGAGGCCAGAGAGGTTAAGCTAGAGAGGGATATGGTCAGACTAATTGATTTTCTGCCTGTGATTAGGGAGAAGCATTGGACATTGAATTGTCCCTTCTTAGAATTCTAATTATTCTTATCACTTCCCCTATCCTCACACTGTTACTGCCCTCTAAGAAAGGGAATTCATTTATTTTCTAAGCATGCTTCATTCCCTCACTGCAGTGCAAGTTCCAGAAGACAGGAACTGTTTCCTCCTCTTCAGTCTCTCCCTAGCCCAGTATAGGCCAAGCTCCTATTTGGTACTCAGTAAGAATTTGATGTATGTATGTCTGAGAAATGTGAGAGGAGGCAGCAGGAGTAAACAGACAGAAGAGGAAAAGGATGGGGAGAGATGAGCACACTTAGTCCCAAGAAGGATGATAAAAGAAAAAAAGATTCACGAATACTAGCCCCTTCTGAAGTCTCCTAGCCTGGGGTCCCCTGCAGCCACTGTGTCCACCTCTGCCTTTAGAATGAGACTGGCCTGTTGTGTCGGGGAGGGGAGGAGGAGTGCAGGGGTGAGGATGAGGCTTCAGAGAAGCCTAAGGGAAGAGCAGACACCACTGTGATAAAGGGCTCACTGGCCTGAGAGCAATGAGGCCTGGGGTTCCAGTCCTGGCTTTGCCATTAACTCCCTGTTAAGCCTTGGTCGAATCTCTTCAGTTCTTGGCGCCTCAGTTCTCATACCTATAACTTGATTGAGTCCATGCAACTGAGCACTCCCCATGTGACTTCTCTGTGAACTGTAGGGTGCCAGGCTGCTTCTAGCTCTGATATTCTGGCTAAGGCTCGGCAGATGATGTCTCTGTGGCCCTGAGGCTATTCAGGGGGGAAACAATAGGTTTTTTACAGAAATAAGCCTGAGCCCTGAGCCCTCTACCAGTTTCTGACCCACCAGTGGAGGCCTGGTCCAGCCCAGCCCTGGGGGAAACACCGATTGATTAGCACTTATAGATGTGTTAGTTTACAAAAATTAGAGGGCATATGTTTACTGTGACGAAATTCAGATGAACTCATTTGTGGAGATCCCTCCCATTATAGTTTATCTCAAGATGCAAATCCCAAGGACAGAAATCTAATTTTTTAGGAGCTGAGTGTGTGTATTTATAGGTGTGGTATGGCTTTTGCTGGTGATATTCTTAAAGAAACAGAGCCCTTAGTGGTTAGTAAACAAAACATTTATGCAGTAATTAAGTGTGGTTACAGTTCATTGTTGTCAGTGACACAGCATTTTCCATCATGATGATAGGTGAAACAAATTAAAACCTCATGAAGTAGTCGTAGCACATTCATGCTAGTGAGAACATATTGCAAAGCATTGCACATGCATTGGAGGGGCAGACAAAACTGGGGACACGATATATTTTCACTCACCTCAGGTTAGCTTTGTGTATTTTGTCGTTGAGACTTACATAATGTTTGGGTCAAACAAAAAACCCAAAGAGATTTTATAAAACTTTACAGCCATTATACAGTATCATTTAATCCCACAAATGGATAAAGCAAACTACTATAGCTCAGTTATACACAAACCAGGACTAAAATTAGTCAATTTGCCTATGTATATAGCTAGCTACACTATGATAGATATGGAATATGCTGAGTCTTTTGGCATCAGCTATTTAGATAAGCAGGTTCCCAAAATATACTGGTTTGGTTTCCAATGAGAACTAAGTGTAGTGCCTTTTCAGTTGAAGATTATGCACACCTCAGTGTCAGACCTGAGGAGAAGCAAACTAGGGGAAGGCAGAGAAGGTTTGGGAGGACACCTGAGCAGGGCTCTTTGGACAGCTTGACATTACTTTCCCTGTGCAGTTCCAGACCTGGTTCACAGAGTTAAACAAAGTGTATTGAAATTGTTGACCCTCAAAAAGGGTGTTTATACAAAGTCCCATACTTAAAGCATAGATAGAACAGTAACTGAGCGCCTCTCAAAATGAACTCTTCTATATTAGAAGAAAACCCAGTGCCAAAGGTTAATGGATATCAGTGTCTGAATTACTGTATAAAGATAATTTATTCTAAAATAGAAAAAATGGATTTAGAAGTATTCTCCTGGAAACTAGCAGAAAGAGAGAGAGAGAGAGAGAGAGAGAGAGGATATATAGATATAGATATATATATTTCTTTCATTACATAGAAGAAAAGTTTTATATACCATTTCCATAAAGCATCTGTCATCCTCCCATTTCTTGCACCTCAAGAGAGAGTGCAATGGCTGTATGTTACCTTTGAAAAGGCTCACTTTCCTTTGAGCTGTTTTACAGAAATTGTGCCCTGGATTGACCATGCCACTCCAGAGTCACACTTCTTCAGGTCAAAATAAAAATAACAACGACAACAAAACCACAAAAAGAAAAAAAATTCACAAAATCTACAAAATCTAAGGCCTGAACAAGCACAGACTTGCTATGAGTTCAGAAACTCAGTGAAAGAATTAAAATTACAAAGCACCTCTTGCAAAATATACTTCTTGAAAACCACACAAAACACTGTGCAGTAACCCCTGCTTAGTGCTTGGAGGTAAGTATCCTGAGGGACACACACTTAGCCCTAGGAAGGAAGCTTGATTTTATTATCAAGGGAGCCAAAGGGGTTCCAGGGTTTCTTTGCACTTGCTGTTTTATAATTGCAGACAAAATGGAAGTCAAGAAGTGTGCAGACCTCAATGCATTCATAATTGTACAGCTCCATTTATATATATATTTTAAAATATTTATTTATTTATTTATTTATTTTGGCTACACCAGGTCTTAGTTGCAGCACGCAGGATCTTCATTGTGGCATGCGGGATCTTTAGTTGCGGCACATGGACTTCTTAGTTGTGGCATGCAGACTCATTTGTGGCATGCGGACTTCTTACTTGTGGCATGTGAACTCTTAGTTGTGGCATGCATGTGGGATCTAGTTCCCTGACCAGGGATTGAACCCAGGCTCCCTGCATTGGGAGCGTGGAGTCTTACCCCCTGGACCACCAGGGGAGTCCCCAGCTTAATTTATAGATTCTTGCAGATGACCCACTAACACTGACACTTTTTTACACAAAGTCTCTTTTGCAAGGATATATTAAACTTAATAGGCTAAAGAGAAACTTATGCAATATAATGCTTGAAACTGTATGCACAATAGCTGTTGGACATAGTAATAAAGAGGCCTTGAAAAATTGTCTTTGTCTATAAACTGCTGCCCTTTGGAAATAAAAGCTCTCTCATGACCCCTGGGCTACTCCCTTGTGACACACAGTGCCACAAACATCATAGTGAAAAGTCAATACCAAACCTAGTTTAAGATGAGTTTTGTACATTTGCTTCTATACAATCAGGAAAAAAAGAGATACAATTTGTATCAACAGAAGGTCATTTCTGGTTATTTGAGGCATTGCTCCTAGCCGCTTTGATTCATACACATTTTATGAGAAGAATGACAATTGTTTTTGGAAATAAGAAATACATATGCTGCCTTAAAAATATTTCCTGTATTGGGAGGAGCTTACAATTTTTTTGAGTACTAAACATGAACATGTTCCAGATGAATTTCAGCTGACAAGATTAATCTTGTGCTTCCCTGTACATTGTGCAGCTAGTGTATACAGTGGTGCCATTGATGGTTTTGGTAGGAAGACGAACTAACTGGCACAAAGGCAGTAGAGTCATCTAAGATTGTCAAATACCCTGATTTAGACATGGGACAGATTTAGAAGGTCCAAGAAGCTGAAGGTATAAAATGGTGTTTGTGTGAAATAGCAAGCACTTCACTCTCTATGGACCTACCTGACAGAAAATAATTTTACATCTCAGTATGCTGGGGGATAGAAAGATCAGAGGGTAGGAGATGAATGTGAACTGTGGTTAACTGAAGAGAAACACTGAGATGAAGTTTTGATCAACTAGGACAGAGACACAAAGCCAGAAAGCAGCATGCAAGCCATTATCAAACCACCAGAAACAACCCTGACTACAGTCTCACATTCGGAGTGTTTCACAGTAAGAAACATTTATAGGCAGTGTCACACCTTCTCATGAAGAAACAAAAGGCCAAGACCAGGCCTTCTCAACTTTCATGAAAAAACGACCATAGAAATTAGCAAGTTCCAGCTCAAGAAATACTGAGCTGGTCATGGTTCAAAATGTTGCAATATACAATGGATTCTAAAAGGGGTTCATTTAGTGTAGCTGTTAAAAACCCAAAAACAATAAACGCCTCTTCTAGAGGCATTTAGCTACAAAGGTTCCCACCCTGAGCAAGATACAGGTTGCGCAAATAGTGCCGTCAACACAAAGTCCTGCCTTCTTTAGTAATGCATTTAAGAATTACCTAAGGTCAAGTGCACACTCTGTGTGCATTTGAAGTGTGTAACTGAGCCAGCTATTAGCAAAGATGTAGCATCCCCTTTTGGAAGCTGTCTTTTTTCCACCCAGAAAATCCCCTAATTTTGTTTCTTAAAGAAATTCTGCTCCACCAATGATCAACCTTATTGCCCAAAGGGTGGATGGCAGGACAAAGTGGATTACATGGCTGTGCATTACATTTCATCCTGTAGTGTTGAATACTGCATAGGTCAGAAGTCCAAAGAGCATCCATTAGACCCTCCTTGAATGCAGCTTTTGTGTTCATCATTTAACGCCAAATGAGTTTGGCCATCTCTCCTGGGATTAAGGGAAACGGATTCTGGTAGGAAATCCCTTGGTCCTGGTCAAACTCTTCTGTGCTTGTCTAGCACACGCATCTACTATGCTTGGAACTTGAGCTTATCCATCAGCTCCTCTGCAGAAGAAGGCTGCAATCTGATCCCTAATTTACTGAGGTGAAGAGACTTAAAAGCTAAGAACTGTCAATAAATGTTGACAAGTAAAAAGTGCAAAGGAAATAGAGCCAGTTTGCTCTGGTGCCTAAGAAAGCAATGTTCAAATATTAGGATGTAGTTTCACTTTCAAAACTAGTTGAAACTATGAAATGTGACATAAAATCAAGTCTGATTTGTGATCTACATAGCTGTAGACTAAGGGCTGTGCAGAGCCTATCTTTTTATCATCACTATATAAAAGGTTATATAGAGATATACACACACACCTCTCAAACAAATACATACATTCATACATGCAATATAATTGCTAACAATAAGTCTGAAATATAGCTCTAGAAGCTTCGATGTGACCCTATAGCTCGGTTAATAAAGGTATTGAATGGTCAGATATCCATGCAATAAAGTATGCATTTACTTTTAAATAGCTTTAAATATTCCTATTAAAAATCCTAAAAGGTTAATTCAACATATGGATTGATCCTGATGCTCTTGCTCTCTAAATTAGATATTATCATCGATACTTTGTAATATAGAATGTGTGACTAAGAAAACAGTTGGTAATGGAATCCCTTGGGGTTTCTTGCATTTGGGCCTTTCCCCTGGGTTTTGTCCTCCATTACCTGCATGGTGCAGTGCAAAAGGGCATAGGACTTGGAGTCAGAGGACTTGGGTGTGAGTCTTGACTTGGTCACTTGCTAGCAGTGTGACCTCGGCAAGTCACCTAATCTCACTGAGCTTCAGTTTCCTTGTCTAGAAAGCAAGACATTAGTAAGACTTACCTCACAGGGTTGTTATGCACGTCAATGACATAAACACTCTGTAACTTGTGAAGTGTAACGCAAAATTATTAGTTACTATTATCATAGTATTAGTGCGTTATTGGTATTCATATTTATATTTGTATAATGAAATAAGTCCTATGTCATGTCAACGTGCAGCCCTAAGCTTAGAAACAATCAAGGCTGCTAGTTGCTGGGCATCTGCTGTGTGGGGATTCTTCTCCATCACTGCAAGGACGATGTTTGAAGGGAAAATATTGCAGAGGTTCTTGTAGGTCTGATACTGGTGCTCTGGGATCATATGCTCCCTGGAATCATTGCACATTCCAACCCAAGGATTCATCCAAAGCTGCTCCATCTTTTCAGGCACGCTCCGTACCATGACTGGCTCATAGCATGGTTGCATGAGGCTGTTACTCAAGGGATAGGAGTGGTAGCCATAGGAGTCAGTTGCACAGGGCAGTGGGTCCCAGCTGGCATGTTGTTCCCGGCACAGAGGAGGGCGTCTTTGCCTCATGGGGTTGCTCTCATACAGGCGGGAATCAGAAATGCTGTCCATCCGAGTCATCACCAGGGCACGTCCTGGCTGGGGAGTTGCCCCAGGATGGATATTGGGAGGCATGGGATAGTCTCCAGGACAGCTGGAGTGTGCTCCAGTTGTCGGGTGCTGGGCATGCAGAACTAAGTGGGGGACTGATTGCTTGTTGGGGGCTTGCTTAGAGTCCTCTGGGCCATAGCTCTGCACTCGCGTTAAGGCTTCATGGTAACCATGAGGAAAAGGCTGAAGATGGTTCTGAGATGCTGAGCGATGCAGCTTCAAACTACCTTCAGGATGAGTATCAGCTACAGCCAAATACAGGTTGTTGTAAGAGGAATAGCTGTCGTTCCTGCTATGGCTCATACGATTGTCAGGACAGAGGTTGGGATTCCGGGCATACAACCCCCGGTCTGTTTCAGCCATGTAGTACTCTCTATTATGCATGCTGTTGATGTTCAATTTGGAGAAGTCGCCTAACATTGAATAGTAGCCGTGGTCCCCCAAGGACTCAAACTTTGGGTATTGCTCAGCGTAGCTAATAGGGGTCCCATGGCTATTGGTAACCAGGATTGGGGGGTACTGCATGCTGGTCATGTGCTCCAGTGAGGACTTCTGGTGGGAGAAATGAGAGGATCCTGGCACCGGGCTGCTGGCTGAACGGGTGTTGAGTGCACCCACTGCATGGCTTTTGGGGGGTGGGATTGTGGGGACACTTAGAGCAGTCACAAGTGAGGGGACAGAGCTGGCCTCAGGCTTACGGGCAATGGACAGCCATTCCTCAGGCTCCACAGCCACGGAACGGATGCTGGGATCCGATTGGCGCTTGGGGGCCACACGTTTGACTTCTGAGGTTATGTCACCTTTGGTACTAGACAACCCTGTACCACACTTGGCCAGGGTGCCTTCACTCATGGTTTTCACTGTGGACAGTTTGGCACTGATGCGGAGCTCATCAGCCACCGAACGCTGCGGTTGGTTGGCCCGCTCCGGATGGTAGTATTTGCACTTGTGGCCGTAGGTGCATTTTTTGCCTGAAAAATAATGCCTTGTGGTAAGACTCTCTCTCAGAGTGGTGCAACTCTCTGTGCCAGAAGCTGTCGTAACAATCTGGTCACTCGGGTTAGAGTTTTACTGTTTGGGGTTAAGGCAGAAAATTAACTGTTCATAAAGATGGGAGACAGACAACACCATGGTGGCATCACACACTGTGAGGGGAGAGGGAAGAAGTGGAAACCTGGGGAGGAAACTGCAATGCGAAAGCTAAGAGTTGAGCCATTGAACAGCCTTCATTTTCCTGTAATTCACAACTTTGCCTAGGCATAACCCACATGCTAAGGCAGTGTAGGGCAGCAGCAGGCAGGGTGGTTCAGTGCAAAGAGCACCGGCTTGGAGGCCGGTCAGACCTGAGTTTGAATTCCAGCTATGTCACTTACTAGCCCCATGACCTTGGTAAGTGATTTTACTTTCTGTGCCTCATTTTCCTATTATGTAAACAAGGTTCATAATAATGCCTTAATTATAGGGTCATTGTGAGGATTAAATGAAAATAATGAACATGAAATACTCTATGATATGAATAAATGATAGTTGAGAACAAACACCTAGTCATCCTATAAATAAATGACTATCCAAAAATAATGAACATTCAAAGTAGCCTCAGACCAGGCAGCCCATGTCATACTATTAGGCTCACAAACTTTGTATCCCAGGGACTTGGGTAAGATCATGAAAGCACTCTAGAAAACTATATTTAAAAAAGGAAATGAAAATAAAATTTGTAAGTAAACTGGAAAGTACAGATTGGAAGAAAAGGGTATTATTAGTTGACAGAGTGTGCAGTCACCTGCCTGAAAGACACGTCCTTCTTCAGGCCAAACCCAATTTGGCATTACCCTTTCTGATTCCATAGGCCAAGTGGGTTTCTGCACATCCTTACACCCAGCACCCCTGCTCAGGACAGAGGCAGCTAGAACACATGCATCATTTTAACTAGTGACAATTATTCTTTCCTTCGATTCTAGTTACCTTTTCCTCATGCAATTTCTAAGATGTTTCTTTAAATGCCTAACTGATAATACATGAAGACACAGACTTTAACTAAGAAAGTGGACAAGCCAGGATTTTCCCTTTGAAAGGGAAACCTTGAAGAGAAAAGTATTCACAGAGTTCTTATGTTTCTCTCAGTACAGAACTTGGTTCTGCACATAGGTACTCACCATAAGGGCATGGTTGCTTCTTGTGTTCGGGAACAATGGGTCTCTTTCTTAAGAAGTTTTCAAGGCTTGGGCCATGGCGTCCTAAAGGATCATCTGGAGGCATAAATCTGGAAGCAGGCAAGAAAGAGGTAAACGTCTTCCATTCTGTCCCCACTATCCCTTATCAGGAGTTCAGACCATCACTACCTCTTGCCTATACTGTTGTCACAGCCTTCTAATGGCCCTTCCTGCCTCAAGTCTATCTTCTGCTAAGCCAGCAGTTCTTCCCTCTGTTTCCACTTGAACACAAAAAAGGAATGATTTTTCCCGTGCGTCATTCTTCTGTGGATTATAAGTTCCAGACATACTGGCATGCCTGCTGGTTCCCCCAACATGCAACCCACTTTCACATCTTTGTAGCTTTATTCATGATGTCTTCTTTACCTGAAATGCCCAGCAGCCCTCTTTCCTCTGCAGTAAACTTCATCTCAAATGTTATCTCCTCTGTGAGGCTTTTTCCTATCATTTCACATAGACAAAGCAATTTTAAAAAATTCTAACCATAGCACATATCACGACACATTGTGGGAATCTCTCTCTCTTCTCCAGTACACTTTGAGCCTCTTAAGGGTGAGTCCTGTTACTCATTCAGCCTTTTATCCCCATGGTGACCAGCATAATGCACTGTACACAGTAAGTGTCCAGCAAATGTTTATTGAAATGAAATGAAATCTATCCCTAGTAATAACTCGGATTTAGGCTATTCAGAGCCTACAGGAAAGAAACATACTTGTCATTCACAAAAGAATACATCAGCAACCGCTCCTCTATAAACTTCTTCCATTCTGGCTTTTCAATTTGAAGGTCTCGGTAGTTATCATTGGATACAATGATGCCATCAGAATCAAAAGCCAGTTTGACTATGAACCGGTCATCATAGCAAACAACTCTCCTGCCCTGGACCCTTCTGGATGGTGTGAAGACAAGAATCTTTTCCTTCTCCAGTTTACGTAGGATATCTTGATCTGTTGAAATACGGATTATACGCCAGAGGGTAGAAATAACCTTTGGAAATCAACAGCATTATCCCCATATTACAAATACAAAAGTTGGTACTAGATTAATATATTATTTGCCCTTAGAGAGAAAGTGGCCTCTATTCCTGGCTATGGCACCAATTTGGATTGTGACCTTAGGCAAGTTACCTTCCCCTTTGCATTCCAGTTTTCTTTCTGATAAAATGAAGGAAATAGATTCAATGGCATCTAAGTTTTTAAAACCTACCATGAACAGTGAGAAATAACACTGATACCCTAGCATTCTTGAGGCTTGTTTTGCCCTTTGGCTGAAGCACCAGCTTTTGGTTGCTGAAGAAACCAGGGCAGTATGCTGAGGATGTGTCAGCCAGAAGGAGAATAAAGCATCCCTCCTAGGGACAACATTTTTGCCTTCTGCCTGAGGGAAAGCCATGACTAAGGAAAAACTTAAGGTGTAGCATGTGAGTACTGACCCCTTTTCCTTTTAGCTTCTTAATTACTGAGGAAAGAAGCCAGGATCCACTCTCAGACTGAGGCTGAGAGCCTGTTCAGCAGCTGGCAGATAGCTCCATGACACAGTTCTGACAGCCATTCACTGAACCTTCTCATTTTGCACAACAGGCAAGAGCTGATACTCAGAGGACTGGGTCATTTATGCTCTCAAATGCTGTAAAGAGCTCGCTTCATATACTACTACAAGTGAATGTAGTGATCCTCCTGCTAATAGGGCCACATCATGACTTTTGTGGACTTTAGGCACTTTTGCTTTCATGGGTCCCTTCTTCCATTAAAGAAATATTAAAAATTATACTTTACAACTGGGTTGGTATAAAAACAAATAATCCAGTTAGGTACATTATTATACATTCATTGTTATATTCAATTTTCCCCTCTGATGTTAAAAAAATAATAAAATTAAAACTTTTACATGGGACCCTAAAAGTATCTATCATGGGCCCTAGGCACTGGGCCTACTGTGCCTCATGGATAAGTTCGCTCTGAATGCCATGGGACTTTTCTCTTTTTCTATTCTACCCCCTAATTTGCAAATCCCACAGTCACTTATCTGGTACAGAATAAGATCCATGGTCTACCATGGTTTCTTTAGTATTTTGGAAAACTCAGATTCATCCCCCTTTAGTCTGAAGTCTATGGTCAAATAGAAAAAACACTCCTTTTTTTCAACTGTGTGCTTTATTCTTTGCCTGAAATTGAAGTCTCTATTTAATTGCTGTATGCCACAGCACAATGGTTTATTTGGATCAGGAAAAATATGCTTTAAAATATACTTAATAAAAAACATTTTAAGTATACTTAATAAATTTAGAAAAGTAATTATCTAATTTGGGAGCATCAAAGTCTCCCCAAACTATCCTGACAGCTTTGCCTCTGGATGAGAAGAAATGACTTATTTGAAATGGTACCTGTAATTGGTGCATCAGGGCGGGATTGCTCCTTTCTCCACGCAGGCACAAATACAGTAATGTCTTTATGACCTTTATCTAGAAACCATTCCACAGCAAGTTGTATTCCTCTGCAGGAGAACTCTTCTTTATTCCCATGGCTTCAGGAAGATAGAGAATGAGAGTAGAGAAGATTGACAACAGATAGCAAAGAAATACTCCAAACAGGCTTTTTCTTAGCACCAAGGCATTAATGACAGACATATTATTTCTTGAGGATGCCAAAAATGTATTTTTTAAAAAAACAAATTCTTTTTTATTCCATCATTACAAATATTGCCGTTATTATTACACATTCATTCAAAGCCACAGGTAACACCTCCCAACTTATAGCAGCTTTAGTGACAATTTCCTATCATTATTTCCATTTTCTCTCATCTCTTTCTGTTTCTATTACCACTTTCTTTTCAAAGATTCAGATATTTATCAGATGAAAAAAGAAGAGGTGTCACCAGAGGTTTAGATAAAGTTTATATTGAGGATTAATTGGAGATGAATTTTAAGCACATATAATAAGCTTAAAAAATAACTGATAGCAGAAAAGACACACATAAATGCTGACTGAAAATAGTTATCACATTTAATTAAATATGATGTGCCAACAAAAGTCACAGTCTTGAAAATTTTAAGATGTGGGAAATGCTCACAGTGTAATGCTAAAAGATAAAAGAAAGGATTTGGACTACATGTAATGTAATCCAAATTTTATAGAAGAAAGTCTATGTACAGTATTCTTTCCTTATCGCGGTTTCACTATGTGCAGTTCCACTTACCCACGGTCAACTGCAGTCCAAAAATATTAAATGGAAAACTCCAGAAATAAATAATTCATAAGTTTTAAATTGTGCAATTCTGAGTGATGAAATCTGGTGCCATCCCATTCCATCCCGCCCCAGGAGGTGAATCATCCCTTTGTCCAGCATATCCCATCTGTGAGTCACTTAGTAGCATCTCTGTTATCAGGTTGACTGTTGCAGTATCATAGTGCTTGTGTTCAAGTAACTCTTATTTTAGTTAATAATGGCTCCAAAGTGCAAGAGTAGTGGTGCTCGCAATTTGGATATACTGAAGAGAGGCCATAAAATGCTTCCTTTAAGTGAAAAAGTGAAAGTTCTTGACTTAAGGAATGAAAAAAAATCATATGCTGAGGTTGCTAAGGTCTACTGTAAGAACGAATCTTCTATCCATGAAATTGTGAAGAAAGAAAAAGAAATTCATGCTAGTTTTGCTGTCGCACCTCAAACTGCAAAAGTTAAGATGGAAAAGACACTGAATTTGTACAATAAGATATTTAAGAGGGAGACACACTCATACAACTTTATTACAATATACTGTTATAATTGTTCTATTTTATTATTAGTTATTGTTGTTAATCTCTTACTGTGCCTAATTCATAAATTAAACTTTATCATAGGTATGTATGTATAGGAAAAAGCAGGGTATATACCAAACAGGGTTTGGTATTATCCCTAGTGTCAGACAGCCACTGGGGTTCTTGGAACGTAACCCCCGTGGATAACAGGGGACTACTGTAAAAAGTTAGAAAAAATATTGTAGCAAGGAAGAGCCAATTTTGACTCCATGTTGGATCTGTTTCTTCGACTTTAGCCTTTGCTTTTCGTTGCTTTTGTTATTATAATCATACATAACGGCCTGCCTCAGGGAACCCTACCCACCTGTGAATGGCTGCAAGAAAAAAGAAATGAACACATCCCCTCCCCAAGGCTGGCCATTCCAGATGTTTTTCAAGACTGATGGCCCTTTTTACTTTACTTCCTCCCCACTTCTCCCTATCTATTCTGACTTTTTACTTTACTTCCCTCTCTGATTCTATAAAAGAAACTGGCATCCAGACCCCGATAAGATGGGTTTTTGGGGGGACCCTAGTCTGCCATCTTCTCAGTCTGCCGGCTTTCCGAATACAGTCGCTATTCCTTGTCTCAACACCTGGTCTCCCAATTTATTGGCCTGTTGTGCGGCGAGCAGAGCGATCTTGGACTCGGTAACAAATTTAGCTTAGCCAGCCAGGAGCCTTGCTACTCATGGCTAGGCGGCGCCAGTCAGGGAATATTGGGGCAAGGCCCTAGCAGCTGCGGGGACCATTTGTCCTGAAGATCTTCCCTTCAAAATTCCCTGAAGTGGCGCCGGCTACCCCAGCTCTTGGCAGTTGAAGCAAGGAACAGACAAACTTCTATGAGTCGACAGACTCGATTTTGGAGAGTAAGTCGCTCTGGCGTGCACATTAGAACATATTCCCCCCTCAATTTGGGCTTTTCCTTTATGGGACAAACCAGTTTTTTTGGTTGGGGTACCCTGTTGGAGAGGGGAATTTTTGTTGGACTCTACCTGATTTTGAGAACCGGTTTGTTGGGTTTGGTTTTAGTTTTGTGTGTGTTGATGTTGGAATTTGTGCTTTTTGTGTTGGAATATGTGTCTTTTGTGTTCTGGTGTTATCAAACTTATAAAAATGGGAAATACTCCATCTATCCCAAAGGAGAGCCCTTTGGGGCATATATTAGATAAATGGGCAAAACATAGCTGTGAGCCTATGACTAAGAAAGATATGATATACTATTGTAATAGGGTGCGGATCCAATATATGCTAGGATCAGAAGAACAATGGCCCCTGAATGGCTCACTCAATTATTATATGATATCACAGTTAGAAATGTTTTGCAAAAGAGCAGGGAAAAGAGATGAGATTCCATATGTAGAAGCATTTATGCTATTGCATCAGGAGGAAAAGGAGTCAGAGGGCTGCCACCTTATGGTGCAGCGGTCTGAAAGAAAACCTAAGGGGGAACCTATTCTACAAGGGGAAGAGGGAGAAAATGAGAGTGGGGGTATTTTATTTCAAAACTTAAACCTCCCTCTAGCCTATCCAGCTCCCCCAATGGCCGAGCAAGCTGCACCGGCAGTTGTTCCAACTGCCCTCCGACCCATGCCGCCAACATATTCACCACCTCCTATTTCCCTTACCCATGGGGATCAAATAGTAGTTTCTATGTTAACCCCTGGAGCACAGGAACCTGGTTTAGTATCACCATCTAAGACCCGACAGAGCACCCAATTTGGACCGGGAGCCGTTTCCGCAGCAGGGTAATTTCCCTTGCTCCGATATCCTCTAAGAGGCCCGGGGACTCCCTTGGACTTGAGGCACCCAATTCTAATTTTCCCACAAGAGCCCCCAGGTAACATTGACAGTGAGGAATAAGTTGATTGACCTTCTAATAGATACGGTGTCACATATTCTGTGGTAAACACCAAAGTGGCACAGAAAACATCTCAGTCTATCCCGGTCATGGGAGTTTCTGGAGAAGTACAAAACCATTTGTTCTTACAACCTCTAGAATGCCAACTAGGGGACCTCACCATACAGGGCCATGGATCCCAAATGAACTTGGATCCCTCCTCCCCCAAGGTACAGGCCCTTCTGGCTATGCATTTCATGGCCCAGTCTGCCCCAGCCATCAGGCGCAAAATTCAGAAAGCAACTGCTGGTCTTCAGACTCCAAAGAACGATTTGCTCCAATTGGCTTATTTGGTTTTCAATAATAAGTATATGGCCAAAAATGCTGAACGCATGGAGAGAAATATGCAAAAGGTGCAAATGATTGCAGTGGTTTTGTCTGCTCAGAGACCACCAACTGCGAGGCCAGCTTTTCCTGGACCACTAGGCCCATGAATACCCAGACAGGCCCAATGTGCCCTGTGTGGACAAAAGGGGCACTGGAAGGAGAGTTGCGATCGATGTGCTCTTTGCAAACAGCCAGGGCATTGGAAGAAGGAATGCCCCAGACACCGGAGAGTGATGGGGGCCCCTCGGCCATTGACAGGGTTTCACAATCAGAAGACTGAGGGAGCCCGAGGCCAAAAGTGGCTCTGCCTAGAGATACCATCTACATAATAAATGTTGAGCCTTGGGTGGTCATTGATGTGGCAGGCCTCCTGATAGAATTTTGCTTATAGATACTGGTGCAACCTTTCCGGTCTTAACCCAAAGGATTGGAAAACTTAGTAACCATAAAGAGTATGTAATGGGGGTGTCAGGGAAAAGGCAGGGCCACACTTTCCTGGAACCCCTTTTGTGCAACATCAATGGCCAGCTGTTTTTACATTCCTTTCTGTTTGTGCCTGATTGTCCCATCCCTTTAATGGGAAGAGGTTTATTAACTAAGTTAGGGGCCACTATGTTTCTTGAGGGGCAAGGGAACCACGCTCACAAATTTCTTAAACCTAGGGAAGATCCTCAAAAATGTTTGTACATAGATTACCAAAATAGGAGGCCACTGGTCTGACTAAATTAACCATAGCTGATATTCAGATCCTGATTGGAATTTTGGAAGAGGCCTTCTCCCCTAAGCTAAATGAGGAAAAGTAAAACTTTCCAACATAGGTAAATGGGTATGTTAGTCCTTCAGTATCATTGAGGTAGCCACACAATTCTTTGAAAAAAGAAAAACAAAACTGTCCTTGTTTTACAAATGTAGTCTTTACAAGACCATGAGTGTGGCTCCAAAAATAATCCAAAACCCACCAATCCTTTTACCACTCCCAAACCTTCCCTATTTATCTTAAGAGGCTTGTAAGTATTAAACAAAGAGGAAACAAAGTCATTCTAAGAGAAACTTGCCTGTATCTTTGAGATGCCAATGTGCTATCTGGTCTTCTCAGGAACCCTTATCTATGCCATCGTTTTAAAATGCAAATTTTGAAAAAGAGGGTAAAGTAATTTAGAACTTGACTTGTTTTCCATAAATATTAGTAAAAAGGGTTTAGCCATCTAGACAAGCGAGCTTGATTTGTTCCATCTGCCAGAAACCCAACTTTAATCCAACCTCTTAAAAGATAGGTTCCTTACCCAGAGAGGGAAAAGAGGAAAGAAAATAGGCAGGCCCAATTATTGGCAGCCCTACAGGGGCAACCCCCACCCAGAGAAACCCTGACCCGTCCCAGCAGAAGCCAAGACTGATGCTGGGTCTGCAGAAAACCTGGCTACTGGGCGAGGGAATGCTTCCACAAGGGCAAGTCTCCTAAGATGCCTTGTCCAAAATGCCAAAAAAGTGGCCATTGGGGAGCCAACTGCCCCTTGGGCCAAAGGGCTCAGGGACCAGGGGCAGCCCCTCAGATGACCCTGGATTGACGAGACCCTCTGCTCCAAATGGCCCCCCCTGTTTAACATCAGTATTACTGGGTTGGAACCAAGGGCGAACCTGGATGTGGCAGGTAGGACCATATCTTTCTTATTGGATACAGGGGCCGCCTACTCTGTCCTAGTTTTCCTTCTCTGGACCCTTCTCCTCTGACTCCTGTCAGGTTACAGGAGTCTCAGGTAAACTTACTACTAGGCCCTTTACCGTCCCTTTGTGTTGTTACTGGGAAGGATATACTTTCTCTCATTCCTTCCTGGTCATACCTGAATGCCCCCACCCACTGTTAGGTAGGGACATCATGAACAAGCTGGGAACCAGACTGGTACTTGGGGGAACCACCCCAGTAACACCCCTCCAGTTCTTAGTCTTAGAGACACAGCCCCCTCTGAGAACTGGCACACCAGCCTTAGCTAAGTTGCCAGTAGACCCCCAGGTCTGGGCTGATAGAATCCCGGGGAGAGCTATAACCGCCTCCCCAGTGCTTATCACCTTAAAGGACCCAACCTCTTTCCCCAATCAGAAACAATATCCAATTTGCCCAGAAGCCCAAAGGGGACTGCAGCCTCTCATATCCAGATTTTTACTACAGGGGCTACTTATTCCTTACAGTTCTCCTTGCAACACCCTTATCTTACCTGTTAAGAAGCCAAACGGAGAATACAGACTAGTCCAAGACTTAAGAGCTATCAATGAGGCAGTTGTCCCACTCCATCCGGTAGTCCCCAACCCATACAACTTGTTGGGGACCATCCCAGGCACAGCCTCTTGGTTTACTGTGTTAGACTTAAAGGATGCTTTCTTTTCCATACCTCTGTACCCCCAGTCCTACTACCTCTTTGATTTTGAGTGGCATGAGGAAGGGAATAGAGGACAACAACTCACCTGGACAGTCCTACTTCAAGGGTTCTGAGACAGCCCTCACCTTTTTATCCAGGCCCTGGCCAAGGACCTCCAAGATCTACATCTGGCGGAAGGGACTATCATCCAGTATGTGGATGACCTTCTTATTTGCTCCCCAGACCATGAGAGAGCCTTAACTCATGCTACCCAGACCTTCAATTTTTTGGCCAAAAAAAGCTATAAAGTTTCTAAGTCTAAGGTCCAATTGGCACAGCAGGAAGTCAAATATCTGGGAGTAATCCTCTCCCCAGGGGAACGAAGTATCTCCCCAGATAGAATACAAGGGATTTAGATCTGCTGGAACCAACTATCTGAAAGCAGCTCTGAGCCTTTTTAGGCCTCATGGGGTGTTACAGACTATGGATTCCTAACTACGGACTAAAAGCACAACCTCTATGAGGCCTCGAAAGGAAAACCTGACTCTAAACCTCTGCTCTCGGGCCCTAGCCAAACCCAAGATTTCTAACAGCTAAAGACATTACTATCTCAGGCCCCAGTCTTGGGAATCCCAAGAACTGATAGACCTTTCCAACTATTTGTGGCAGAAAAACAAGGGATGGCTTTAGGAGTCTTAACTCAGGAACTTGGCCCTATCTGGAGACTTATAGCATATCTGTCAATGAGACTGTACCTGGTGGCCACTGGATGGCCCAACTGTCTTAGGGTAGTTGCTGCCTTGGCCTTATTAGTGGAAGAAGCCTCCCCTGACAGTATATACCTCCCATCAGGTTACCTCTCTCAGAAGAGAAAGGCCATTTCTGGCTCACAGATAGCAGGATCCTCAAATATCAGGCATTACTGTTGCAGAATCCAGACTTACGTGTCATGGTCTGCTCCTCTTTAAATCCAGCTACCATGCTCCCCCTGTCTGAAGAAGGTCTACCAGTTCACCAATGTGAAGACAATATATCATTCCTTGTTGCCCCGACAAGATCTAACTGATATTCCACTACAAAACCTGAGGAGGTTTGGTTTACTGATGGAAGTAATTTTCTTTCTGAAGGATGTAGAAGGGCAGTGTATGTGGTGGTCTCCTTGACACAGGTTATTGAGGCCCGGACTCTTCCCCCAGGGACCTCAGCCCAATTGGCAGAAATAATTGTTTTAACCCAAGCCTTAACCCTGGCTGAAAATAAGGCCCTTAATATATATACTGACTCTAAATATGCTTTTTTGGTTCTGCATGCTCATGCTGTTATCTGGAAGTAATGTGGCTACTTGATGGTCCAAAACAATCCAGTTAAGTATGGACCTCAAATTCTCTCCCTCTTGGAGGTAGTCCTCAAGCCTTCCCAGGTAGCAGTGATTCATTGCAGAAGTCACCAGAAGGGTGACGATGAAATAACAAAAGGAAATCGGCTAGCTGATCAGGCTGCCTGACAAGCAGCCCTTCAGCCCTTTGTGATAGATGGTGCCTTAGTTCCTTCCCTTAGTTCTTTCCCTTCCCTGTCTTACTTGCCTAAGGAAATCAAATGGGCCATAAATCATGGGTACCACCTTGACCCAGATGGATGGTACTGGAGAGAGGACTTAACTCAACTGCCCCAATCGCTCCAATGGAAAATTATTAAATTTTTGCATGAGGCCTGTCACCTTGGGAGAGATGCCTCATACCAGATTGTTTCTTCTATCTTCTCTGGGAAGGGACTTTACGATGTAGTTAATAAGGTAACCTCATCATGCCCTATTTGTCTGACTAACAATCCTCAGGGAAATAAGCCACCCCCGTTGGCCCTTCTAGCTCAGAGACACAGAACATATCCAGGGGAAGACTGGCAAATGGACTTTACAGTGGTTCCTCCCTACTGAGGATATAAGTACATTTTGGTGTTTGTGGACACCTTTACTGGTTGGGTGGAAGCTTTCCCCACCAGGACAGAAGAAGCTTCAGAGGTAGCCCAGAAGCTTTTAACTGAAATCTTCCCTAGATTTGGCCTCCTGCTCTCTCTTCAGAGTGATAATGGTCTTGCCTTTGTTAACCAAATTATTCAGCAGATATCCAAGGCTCTAGATATTGAGTACCACTTTCATTCTTCCTGGAGACCCCGATCCTCAGGAAATGTAGAAAGAGCCAACCAACATTTAAAGAATACCTTAAGAAAAATAACCCAAGAGACCTCCCTCAGTTGGAAGGAAGCCTTCCCTATTGCTCTTTTAAGGGTCAGAACATCCCCAAAGGCCTTACTTAACCTTAGCTCTTATGAAATGCTGTATGGTAGGCCTTTCTTATGAGGGGACCTACTGATGTACTCTGTCACCTCCTTTGGACAATTCCAAAAAGCCCTCCAGAAATATGTGGTAAAAAGGCTTCCTTCCCCAGAGTCTTCTCCTTGCCTCTACTCTGCAGGAACACAAGTATTCATCAAAACTTGGAAGAATGGCTCTCCTGGTTCTCAACTTCAGCTGACCTGGAAGGGACCCTATCCAGTCTTGCTCTCTTCTCCTTCAGCTGTTAAAGTACCAGGGATCGCCAGTTGGATCAGCCTGAAGTGATCCAGTGTCTTTAGAGGAATTTTTTTGGTTTGCGGGTATACGCCTCTTAGAGAGAAGCATTCTCAATCTTACCATCATGGTCCAGGAATCCTGGAAGGCTACGGTAGCAGCCATTGAGGAGCAACAGTCAGCCCTAGATTCTCTGGCTGAGGTGGTTTTACAAAATAAGAGGGCCCTCAATGTTATAACACAGCGGTCCCCAACATTTTTGGCATCAGGGACTAGTTTCATGGAAGACAATTTTTCCACAGACTGGGTGGGGGGCAGGGATGGTTCAGGCAGTAATGTGAGTGATGGGGAGCAGCAGATGAAGCTCCAGTCACTTGTCCGCCACTCACCTCCTGCTGTGTGGCGTGGTTCTTAACATGCCACAGACCGGTACCGATCCGCAGCTAGGGAGTTGGGGACCCCTGTTATAACAGCTGAGGCCAGGGGTGTCTGTGCCCTGCTAAATGAAACATGCTGCTTCTATGTTAATACCTCCAGCCAGGTTGAAGAAAACCTTCTGGTTTTAAAGAAAAACATCAAAATAATAGAAGATCTGAAAGAGAGAGCAGGACAGGGCCCTAGCTGGCTTTCTACCCTCCTCTCCTCTATGGAGACCCAGATATGGACATGGCTGTTGCCCTTGTTGGGACCATTAGTCCTGACAGCCTTTGTTTTGTTATTAGGCCCTTGTACCATAAAGCTACTTGTTCGACTCATTTCAGAACGCATACAGGCTGTTTGATTCCAAATGGTTCTGCGAGGTAGCTACCAGCCCATTCAGCCTGACCCTGAGACCAAGATCTACATGGGACCCCTTGATGGTCATCACTCCAGCCTACCTCCTAGCTGAAGGAGAGCAAGAGGAGGGACCCAATCAAGACTCCACCCCTTAACAGCAGGAAGCAGCCAGAGCAGTCATCGCCCATGTCCCAAAGAATTGGGTCCCATACTCTTGAGGGGGGAATGTTAGGTAGTTAGTCGGACATTAACAGCAAGGAGGTGACAGTGGTGAAAAGACAAGAAGGAAACAATCAAGTCCCACCCCAACCCTCTGGGCACCCTGCCCTGACATTAGGAGCAAGGAGGCAACAGTAGCAAAAAGACAAGAAGGGAGTAGTCGAGTCACACCTCAACCATCTGAGGACCCTGCCCTGACATTAGCAGCAAGGAGGTGACAGTGGTAAAAAGACAAGGGGGGAATAGTCAAGTTACACCCCACCCAGAATGGGTGAAACCATGGTCAGGTGATGGGCAACATATCCTGATACAGATAAAGAGGGAACCCAATAACACGAGGGAACGTCTCTGGGCTGCACATGCCCAGACCAGACAGGCATATAACCTATAGTAAACCCAAACTCATTATACCATCATTATAATAAAATCTGTATGTGGTTTTGCTCCACCCCCCCCCCCACTCTGGGTAGGCTTTTCTTAGTGAATTAAGGGTAAGGGCATGCAGAATAATGAACTTGTTACATAGTTCGGGACTGTCAATCAAATAATGATCCCCTGTCACTCACCCATGATCACGACCCACCTCCTCACAGAACGCTCCTTACAAACACTCTTAAGCCTGTACAGGAGTGCTGGTTTCACTTCACAGAAATAGCTCACTCTCTCTCTGAGAGTGTAACTATGCTTTAATAAACTTTGCTTTGCACTTAAGCCCAAAGTGGTAGCCTGCAATTCTTTGCTTGCTATCACAAGGACAGAGATTGCTGGTCTGGGTCTTCCTTTGACCTCCTTGGTTGAAGCTATTTGACACAATGCACGCCAACCTAGTAACACTATATAAGGGCTCAGTATGCAAAGTTTAGAGATCAATAAATATTTAAGGAATAAATGAATGAAAAAAATGGAAAATAAACAAATCCTGCAAGATGACCTGTTTTAGCCTGAACTTGCAAAATGTCCTTTTGCAAATTTAAAAAGCTAGGACCTAAAATCCTATCTTAAAAGCAATATAAAACCTAGTACTTGAAAGTTACAGAATGTTTTAGTGACACTACAACTCACTTTGTTCTGTGAAGTGGCTTAGATATGTCTCACGATCTAGGTTCCAAGCCAAATTCTGTCTAGTAGATGGGTCACTGGCCTCTCTCTCTGACTTTTTTTTTGTAGGGTTCAAATATTTGGGCTTCTCCTAGACTTAAAAAAGAATATGGTGGGGCGGCTTCCCTGGTGGGCCAGTGGTTAAGAATCCACCTGCCAATGCAGGGGGCACAGGTTCAAGCCCTGGTCTGGGAAGATCCCGCATGCCGCAGAGCAACTAAGCCCGTGCACCACAACTACTGAGCCTGAGTGCTACAACTACTGAAGCGTGCATGCTTAGAGCCCATGCTCTACAACAAGAGAAGCCACCACAATGAGAAGCCTGTGCACCACAATGAAGAGTAGCCCCCACTCACCACAATTAGAGAAAGCCCATGCACAGCAATGAAGACCCAACGCAGCTAAGAAAAAAAAAATGGTGGCGTTTACATTTGAAAGCCTTAACTCCACTGAAATGGATCCCCCCCCAACACCCAAGGAAACAGCTCTCTGAATTAACAAACCCTTTAGGATTTTACCATACATCAGTATGTGAATTACAGGTATACCACTATTGCAAATGTTAAACAAATGCTATTAATGACAAAGCATCATGATTTCAATGCAGTCTCATCCAACACACTGAGGAACAAGAGACATCAATATGTAGTTTGTCTAAGTACCAATCTCATGATAAAGTTATATGAGAATGGGGAAAACAAAATGAATTCAGATTAATGGCACTTAAAAAATCATGAGCAGACTATGGCACTGAACTTTTGACCATGTGAAATGTGATTGCAGAATAAATGGGACTCATCAGTAACTTTCCTAGTCAGACAAGGAGTAGATGCTAACAAGGACACAGTTGGCAATTAAAAAAAAGATCATGTTGTCCATTATGCACTATTTTTACATGCTCCTAAAAATAAGGTTGAGTGCTGATTTTTTTTTTTGCTTTCTTTAAATTGTGTGAGGTATCTTTAATATAGTAAATCAACTACTATAAAAGACAAAAGTTTATCTTCCTATCAGCATGAGAGTTTACTATTGGCAAAGACTAGATATGTTGAAACTAATTACCTTGGTAATTAATCTCTTCATTATTCCTTACAAAGCAAAAGAACCAAAAAGTGTCCTTCATAATCAGCAATCCTTGAACAGAACTCCAAAGACAAGGATGATCTTATATCACCATGAATTCAAAGTTCTCAAAGAAGTCCTGGGTTCTTATCACCACCTCCAAAACACAAAACACTTAAAGGAGAGTGGGTCTTGGGAAATGGGTCCAATCTAAAGTGTTTTGGGTGGCCTGATCTGGTAAAAAATTGATTTTAGCAGATCCATACCTCTTCCCTTCAAGAATCACTCTAGTTTATGCCTATTAGGGAGGGGTGCAAAGTTACCTTTGGTCCTTTGGACACAGAAATCACTCTCTGCTTTTCACCACCCACTGCATCATTCTGATTCCTGGAATACTGTGTACAGGTCACTTAACTTTCTTGTTACTATGCTTCTAGTTTCCCCTCATTAAAACAGGGGAGATGTCTAGCCTCCTTTACACAGCCTATTATGATGCTGTGGTTTTTAAACACATTTTAAAAAGGGGGAATCAAGATGGCAGAGTAGGAGGACGTTTGTGGGAGCTCACCTTACCCCACAAACACATCAAAAATGCATCTACTTGTGTAGCAACTCTCACTGAAAACTAACTGGAGGCTGGCAGAAAGGCTCTTCTACAACCAATGCTATAAAGAAAGATAAGCAAGGAGTCAGGCAGAGAGGAGAAATGATCAGGTTGGGACCTGCGCTACTAGCGGGGGACATAGAAGAAGAGGGGTATATCATAGGCTTGGAGATACTCCCTAGGAAGCGAGTGGATGCCAAATATATGGTTCTAGTCACATATTTGGCATTCCAGCACTGGGGTCTCACACTGGGAAGATGAGTCCCCTTAGCTTGTTTGAAAACTGGTGGGACTTACTAGAGGTGCTGTGAGAAACTGAGACTCCATCATGAACAGTATGCACGCACACTTCCTTACTCCCAGGAACAAGGCAAAGAAAGCATATTGAAAACAGCCTGGGGCTCTGGCTGGTTTCTCACAACTGCCCCAGCGTCCACTCCAGCCCTCACTGGGCTACTGTTCCAACTCCACTTTCTCTGGCTCTGCTCTCCACTAGGGTGGAGGTGCTGTTGCTGGGGGAGAGTGCACACTTAGAGGGAATGGGACCAGCTTGGACCCAACCCTTAGGGCTTCTACTCCAGCATCTTGGACCCCAGCCCCATGCCCAATAGGGTGGTGACAACCATTGATCATAGGAAAAGCCCCAGCTCACATCTGTTTCTGGCTCTAGCTCCTCCATATCCAGCCCTACCATCAACTAGGGTGGTAGCTGTCAGCACACCCCAGGGGAAGATGTGACCTGTGCTCATTTCAGATCCAGCTCTCCCACCAAAGTCACTGGGCACACACAGACTGCATAAGGACACTCTCACAGAAGGACACCCCTTCAAGATCAGGATAAGTAACTGTTTCACTTAATTCTATAGAGACAGAGAAAGTTAAAATGAGAAGACAAAGGAATGTGTTTCAAATGAATGAAAAAGAACCCGCCTCTGAAAAAAAACCCCTAATGAAACAGAGGTAAATAATTTACTAGATAAAGAGTACAAACCATTAGTAATAAGAAGGCTAACTGAACTTGGGAAAAGAATAGACAAGCAAAATGAGAATTTTAACAAGGAACTAGAAAATATAAAAAAGAACTGGTCAGATCTGAAGGATACAATAACTGAAATGAAAAACACATTGGAGGGAATTAACAGCAGACTAAGTGATACAGAAGACGGCATAAGTGATCTGGAAGATAGTCTAATGGAAACCACCCAATCAGAACAGTAAATAGAAAAGCAAAATTAAAAAAAAATGAGGATAGTTTAAGGGATCTATGGGACAACATCAAGTATAGTAACATTAACATAAGGGTCCCAGAAGGAGAGGAGAGAGAGTAAGAGGTAAAGAATGTAGTTGATGAAGTTATGGTTGAAAAATTCCAGAAGAAGAAGAGATTTCTACTCACAGGGAGCACAGAGAGTCCCAAACAACACGAACCCAAAGAGACACATACCAAGGCATATCATAATTAAAATGGCAAAAGTTAAAGACAAAGAAAGAATTTTAAAGGCAGCAATAGAAAATCAAGAGTCACATACAAGGGAACTCCCCCAAAGCTATCAGCTGATGTTTCTGCAGAAACTTTGCAGGCCAGAATGGAGTGGCATGATATATTTAAAGTGCTGAAAGCGAAAAACCTACAACCTAGGATACTATACCCAGAAAATATGTTCAGAATTGAAGGAGAGAAAAAGCACTTCTGAGACAAACAAAAACTAAAAGAGTTCATCAATATTAAACTGACCCTACAAGAAGTTTTAAAAGGTATTTTCTAAGTAGAAAATAAAAGGTTACAACAAGAAGTAGAATTTATAGGAAAGAAATAGTCCTGCTAGTAAAAGCAAATATATAGTAGATGTGGTGGATCAACAATTTACATAAGCAAGTATGAGATTCAAAGACAACAGTTGTAAAATAAACTATAATTACAATAGAGAGTTAAGAGGTAGACATGAAGATATAAAATATGACATAAAAAACACAAACTGTGGGGGAGGGGAGTATAAAATGTAGATTTTTTAGAATGTGTTTGAACTTAAATGACTATCAGTTTAAAACATGACCTATACATTTAGTTATAGGTCGACATATACAAACCCCATGGTAACCTCAAGTCAAAAACCTATGATAGGGACTACCCTGGTGGTACAGTGGTTAAGAATCCACCTGCTAATGCAGGGGACATGGGTTTGAGCCCTGGTCCAGGAAGATCCCACATGCTGCAGCGCAGCTAAGCCCAGGTGCCACAACTACTGAGCCTGTGCTCTAAAGCCCATGAGCCACAACTACTGAAGCCCACGTGCCTAGAGCCCATGCTCCACAACAAGAGAAACCACCACAATGAGAAGCCCGCACACCACAACGAAGAGTAGCCCCCGCTCGCCACAACTAGAGAAAGCCCGCGTGCAGCAACGAAGACCAAACACAGCCAAAAATAAATAAATAAATTTATAAACAACAACAACAAAAACCTATGATACATACACAAAAACTAGAGAGAAAGAAACACAAGCATACCACTAAAAAACCATCAAACCACAAGAGGAAGAAAAGAATAGAGAAGAACTACAGAAACCACCAGAAAACAAGTAACAAAATGGCAATAAGTACATACTTATCAATAATCACTTTAAAAGTCAATGGATTAATGCTCCAAATCAAAAGATACTATATATACAAAACCCTAAAATCTCCACAAAAAACTACTAGAATTAATAAATGAATTCAGTAAGGTTGCAGGATACAAAATTAATGTAAAGAAATCCGTTGCATTTCTATACACTAAAAATGAACTGTTGGAAAGAGAAATTCAGGAAACAATCCCGTCCACCATCACATCAAAAAGAATAAAATAGCTAGAAATAAAGCTACTTATGGAGGTAAAAGGCATGTACTCAGAAAACTGTAAGACACTGATGAGAGAAATTGAGGAGGACACAAACAGATTGAAAGATATACCCTGTTTTTAAATTGGAAGAATTAATACTGTTAAAATGACTATATTACCCAAAGCAACCTACAGATTCAATGCAATCCCTAACAAAGTATCAAGGGCATTTTTCACAGAACTACAACCAATAACTTAAAAATAGACCCCTAATAGCCAAAACAACTTGAGAAAGAAGAACAGAGCTGGAGAAATAACACTCCCTGAATTCAGACTATACTACAAAGCTACAGTAATCAGAACAGTATGGTACTGGCTCAAAAACAGACACATAACTCAATAGAAAAGAATAGAGAGCCTAGGAAAAAACACACACTTATGGTCAATTAATGTACAACAAAGGAGGCAAGAATATACAATGGAGAAAAGACAGTCTCTTCAATAAGTGGTGCTGGGAAAACTGGACAGCTACATATAAGAGAATGAAATTAGAACATTCTCTAACATCACATAAAAAATAAATTCAAAATGAATTAAAGACCTAAATGTAAGACCGTAAACCATAAAACTCCTAAAGGAAAACATGGGCAGAACACTCTTTGACATAAATCAGAGCGATATGTTTTTGGATCTGTTTCCCAAAGCAAAGGAAATAAAAGTAAAAATAAACAAATGGCACCTAATTAGACTTAAAAGCTACTGCACAGCAAAGGAAACCTTTGACAAAATGAAAAGGCAACCTACTGAATGGGAGAAAATATTTGTTAGTGATACGACTGATATGGGGTTAATGTCCAAAATATATAAACAGCACATACAACCCAACATAAAAAAACCAAACAACTCAATTAAAAAATGGGCAGAAGACCTGAATAGACATTTTTCCAAAGAAGACATACAGATGGCCAACAGGCACATGAAAAGATGCTCAACATTGCTAATCATCTCTGAAATCCAAATAAAAACTAAAGTGAGACATCACCTCACACCTGTCAGAATGGCTATTGTTAAAAGGACCACAAAAAATAACAAGTGTTGGTGAGGATGTGGAGAAAAGGGAGCCCTACTGTACTGTTGGTGGGAATGTACACTGGTGTAGCCATTATAAAAATACTAAGGAGATTCTTCAAAAAACTAAAAATAGCACTACCATATGATCCAGCCATTCCATCCCTGTGTATATATCTGAAGAGAACAAAATCACTGATTTGGAAAAAATATATGCACCCCAATGTTCATAGCAGCATTATTTACAATAGTCAAGATATGGAAGCAACCTTAGTGTCCATAAACAGATGATTGGATACAGAAGCTGTGGTATATATACAATGAAATATTATTCAGCCTTAAAAAAGAATGAAATTTCGTCATTTGCAACAACTTGGATGGACCTAGAGCGTATTATGCTTAGTGAAAAAGTCAGATAGAGAAAGGCAATTACTGTATGCTACCACTTATATGTGGAATCTAAAAAATAAAACAAATGAATGAATATAGCAAAACAGAAACAGACTCACAGATATAGAGAACACACTAGTGGTTATCACTGGGAAGAAGGATGGGGGAGGGACAATATAGGGGTAGGAGATTAAGAGGTACCAAGTACTATGTATAAAATAAATAAGATACAAGGATTTATTGTACAGCACAGAGAAGAGTCATCATAGAGAAACAGTCAATATTTTATAATAACTATAAATGTAGTAAAATATTGAATTTTACTATACTGATTCAATACTATACAATACTGAATCACTATGTTGTACACCTAAAACTAATATAGTATTGTAAATAACTGTACTTTACTAAAAAATAAAAATATAATATTTGAAAAAAGAATTCTGCAAATGTATTCTCTGCTACTAGAAACTATGTCAGATGGATTTGAGAAGATGGAGGAAGAGTAAGACGCGGAGATCAACTTCCTCCGCACAGATACATCAGAAATACATCTACATGTGGAACTGCTCCTATAGAACACCCATTGAACACTGGAAAAAGACCTCAGACCTCCCAAAAGGCAAGAAACTCCCCACGTACCTGGGTAGGGCAAAAGAAAAAAGAAAAAACAGAGGAGACAAAAGAATAGGGACGGGACCTGCACCAGTGGGAGGGAGCTGTGAAGGAGGAAAGGTTTCCACACACTAGAAGCCCCTTTGTGGGCGGAGACTGTGGGTGGTGGAGGTGGGAAGCTTTGGAGCCATGGAGGAGAGCGCAGCCACAGGGGAGCGGAGGGCAAAGCAGAGAGACTCCCACATGGAGGATCAGTGCCGACCAGCACTCACCAGCCCGAGAGTCTTGCCTGCTCACCCGTTGGGGCAGGCAGGGGGTGGAAGCTGAGACTCTGGCTTCGGTCAGATCGCAGGGAGAGGACTGGGGTTGGCGGCGTGAACACAGCCTGAAGGGGGCTAGTGCGCCACGGCTAGCCGGGAGGGAGTCCAGGAAAAAGTCTGGACCTGCCGAAGAGGCAAGAGACTTTTCTTCCCTCTTTGTTTCCTGGTGCGCGAGGAGAGGGGATTAAGAGCACTTCTTAAAGGAGCTCCAGAGACGGGAGCGAGTTGCGGCTATCAGCACGGACCCCAGAGACGGGCATGGGACGCTCAGGCTGCTGCTGCAGCCACCAAGAAGCCTGTGTGCGAGCACAGGTCACTACCCACACATCCCCCCCAGGACCCTGTGCAGCCCACCACTGTCAGGGTCCCGTGATCCAGGGACAACTTCCCCGGGAGAACACATGGCACGCATCATGCTGGTGCAGCGTCACACCGGCCTCTGCCGCAGCAGGCTCGCCCCACATCCGTATCCCTCCCTCCCCCCAGCCTAAGTGAGCCAGAGCCCCCAAATCAGCTGCTCCTTTAACCCCGTCCTGTCTGAGTGAAGAACAGACGCACTCAGGCGACCTACATGCAGAGGCAGGTCCAAATCCAAAGCTGAACCCCGGGAGCTGTGTGAACAGAGAAGAGAAAGGGAAATTTCTCCCAGCAGCCTCAGAAGCAGCGGATTAAAGCTCCACAATCAACTTGATGTACCCTGCATCTGTGGAATACCTGAATAGACAACGAATCATCCCAAATTCAGGAGGTGGACATGGGGAGCAAGATATATTATTTTTTCCCCTTTTCCTGTTTTTGTGAGTGTGTATGTGTATGCTTCTGTGTGAGATTTTGTCTGCATAACTTTGCTTTCACCATTTGTCCTAGGGTTCTGTCCGTCCATTGTTGTTTTCCTTTTTTTCTCCTTTAAAAATTTTTTTCTTAATAATTATTTTTATTTTAATAACTTTATTTTATTTTATCTTTATTTTATTTTATTTTATCCTCTTTCTTTCTTTCTATTTTTTCTCCCTTTTATTTTGAGCTGTGTGGATGAAAGGCTCTTGGTCCTCCAGCCAGTAGTCAGTGCTGTGCCTCTGAGTTAGGAGAGCCAACTTCAGGACACTGATCCACAAGAGACCTCCCAGCTCCAAGTAATATCAAATGGCGAAAATCTCCCAGAGATCTCCATCTCAACACCAAGACCCAGCTTCATTCAACGACCAGCAAGCTACAGTGCTAGACACCCTATGCCAAACAGCAAGACAGGAACACAGCCCCATCCATTAGCAGAGAGGCTGCCTAAAATCATAATAAGGCCACAGACACCCCAAAACACACCACCAGACGTGGACCTGCCCACCAGAAAGACAAGATCTAGCCTCATCCACCAGAACACAGGCACTAGTCCCCTCCACCAGGAAGCCTACACAACCCACTGAACCAATCTTAGCCACTGGGGACAGACACTAAAAACAACGGGAACTACGAACCTGCAGCCTGCGAAAAGGAGACCCCCAAACACAGTAAGATAAGCAAAATGAGAAGACAGAAAAACACACAGCAGATGAAGGAGCAAGGTAAAAACACACCAGACCTAACAAATGAAGAGAAAATAGGCAGTCTACCTGAAAAAGAATTCAGAATAATGATAGTAAAGATGATCCAATATCGTGGAAATAGAATAGAAAAAATACAAGAAACATTTAACAAGGACCTAGGAGAACTAAAGAGGAAACAAGCAATGATGAAAAACACAATAAATGAAATTAAAAATACTCTAGAAGGGATGAATAGCAGAATAACTGAGGCAGAAGAACGAATAAGTGACCTGGAAGACAAAATAGTGGAAATAACTACTGCAGAGCAGAATAAAGAAAAAAGAATGAAAAGAACTGAGGACAATCTCAGAGACCTCTGGGACAATATTAAACACACCAACATTCGAATCATAGGGGTCTCAGAAGAAGAAGAGAAACAGGAAGCAATGAGAAAATATTTGAAGAGATTATAGTTGAAAACTTCCCTAATATGGGAAAGGAAATAATTCATCAAGTCCAGGAAGCACAGAGAGGCCCATACAGGATAAATCCAAGGAGAAACATGCCAAGACACATATTATGCAAACTATCAAACATTAAATACAAAGAAAACATATTAAAAGCAGGAAGGGGAAAAACAACAAATAACACACAAGGGAATCCCCATAAGGTTAACAGCTGATCTTTCAGCAGAAACTCTGCAAGCCAGAAGGGAGTGGGAGGATATACTTAAAGTGATGAAGGAGAAAAACCTACAACCAAGATTACTCTACCCAGCAAGAATCTCATTCAGATTTGATGGAGAAATTAAAACCTTTACAGGCAAGCAAAAGCTGAGAGAGTTCAGCACCACTAAACCAGCTTTACAACAAATGCTAAAGGAACTTCTCTAGGCAAGAAACACAAGAGAAGGAAAACACCTACAATAACAAACCCAAAACATTAATGTAAATGAGAATAGGAACATACATATCGTTAATTACTTTAAATATAAATGGATTAAATGCTCCCAACAAAAGACACAGACTGGCTGAATGGATACAAAAACAAGACCCGTATATATGCGGTCTACAAGAGACCCACTTCAGACCTAGGGACACATAGAGGCTGAAAGTGAGGGGATGGAAAAAGATACTCCATGCAAATGGAAATCAAAAGAAAGCTGGAGTAGCAATTCTCATATCAGACAAAATAGACTTTAAAATAAAGACTATTACAAGAGACAAAGAAGGACTTTACATAATGATCAAGGGATCAATCCAAGAAGAAGATATAACAATTGTAAGTATTTATGCACCCAACATAAGAGCACCTCAATACATTAGGCAAATACTAACAGCCATAAAAGTGGAAATCGACAGTAACACAATCATAGTAGGGGACTTTAACACCCCACTTTCACCAATGGACAGATCATCTAAAATGAAAATAAGTAAGGAAACACACGCTTTAAATGATACATTAAACAAAATGGACTTAATTGATATTTATAGGACATTCTATCCAAAAACAACAGAATACACATTTTTCTCAAGTGCTCATGGAACATTCTCCATGATAGATCATATCTTGGGTCACAAATCAAGCCTTGCTAAATTTAAGAAAATTGAAATCATGTCAAATATCTTTTACAAGCACAATGCTATGAGACTAGATATCAATTACAGGAAAAGATCTGTGAAAAATACAAACACATGGAGGTTAAACAATACACTACTTAATAAACAAGTGATCACTGAAGAAATCAAAGAGGAAATCAAAAAATACCTAAAACAAATGACAATGGAGACACGACAACCCAAAACCTATGGGATGCAGCAAAAGAGTTCTAAGAGGGAAGTTTATAGCAATACAATCCTACCTTAAGAAACAGGAAACATCTCAAGTAAACAACCTAACCTTGCACCTAAAGCAATTAGAGAAAGAAGAACAAAAAAACCCCAAAGTTAGCAGAAGGAAAGTAATCAAAAAGATCAGATCAGGAATAAATGAAAAAGTAATGAAGGAAACGATAGCAAAGATCAATAAAACTAAAAGCTGGTTCTTTGAGAAGATAAACAAAATTGATAAACCATTAGCCAGACTCATCAAGAAAAAAAGGGAGAAGACTCAGATCAATAGAATTAGAAATGAAAAAGGAGAAGTAACAACTGACACTGCAGAAATACAAACGATCATGAGAGTTTACTACAAGCAACTCTATACCAATAAAATGGACAACCTGCAAGAAATGGACAAATTCTTAGAAATGCAAAACCTGCCGAGATGGAACCAGGAAGAAATAGAAAATATGAACAGACCAATCACAAGCACTGAAATTGAAACTGTGATTAAAATCTTCCAACAAACAAAAACCCAGGACCAGATGGCTTCACAGGCGAATTCCAACAAACATTTAGAGAAAAGCTAACACCTGTCCTTCTCAAACTCTTCAAAAATATAGCAGAGGAAGGAACACCCCCAAACTCATTCTACGAGGCCACCAGCACCCTGATACCAAAACCAGACAAAGATGTCACAATGAAAGAAAACTACAGGCCAATATCACTGATGAACATAGATGCAAAAATCCTCAACGAAATACTAGCAAGAAGAATCCAACAGCACATTAAAAGGATCATACACCATGATCAAGTGGTGTTTATTCCAGGAATGCAAGGATTCTTCAATATATGCAAATCAATCAATGATATACACCATATTAACAAATTGAAGAGGAAAAGCCATATGATCATCTCAATAGATTCAGAGAAAGCTTTTGACAAAATTCAACACCCATTTATGATAAAAACCCTGCAGAAAGTAGGCATAGAGGGAACTTTCCTCAACATAATAAAGGCCATATATGACAAACCCACAGCCAACATTGTCCTCAATGGTGAAAAACTGAAACCATTTCCACTAAGATCAGGAACAAGACAAGATTGCCCACTCTCACCACTATTATTCAACATAGTTTTGGAACTTTTAGCCACAGCAATCAGAGAAGAAAAAGAAATAAAAGGAATCCAAATCAGAAAAGAAGAAGTAAAGCTGTCACTGTTTGCAGATGACATGATACTATAAATAGAGAGTCCTAAAGATGCTACCAGAAAACTACTAGAACTAATCAATGAATTTGGTAAAGTAGCAGGATACAAAATTATTGCACAGAAATCTTTGGCATTCCTATACACTAATGATGAAAAATCTGAAAGAGAAATTAAGAAAACACTCCCATTTACCATTGCAACAAAAAGAATAAAATATCTAGGAATAAACCTACCTAAGGAGACAAAAGACCTGTATGCAGAAAATTATAAGACCCAGATGAAAGAAATTAAAGATGATACAAATAAATGGAGAGATATACCATGTTCTTGGATTGGAAGAATCAACATTGTGAAAATGACTGTACTACCCAAAGCCATCTACAGATTCAATGCAATCCCTATCAAACTACCACCTGCATTTTTCACAGAACTAGAACAAAAAATTTCACAATTTCTATGGAAACACAAAAGACCCCGAATAGCCAAAGCAATCTTGAGAAAGAGAAATGGAGCTGGAGGAATCAGGCTCCCTGACTTCAGACTATACTACAAAGCTACAGTAATCAAGATAGTATGGGACTGGCACAAAAACAGAAATATAGATCAGTGGAAAAGGATAGAAAGCCCACAGATAACCCATGCACATATGGTCACCTTATCTTTGAAAAAGGAGGCAAGAATATACAGTGGAGAAAAGACAGCCTCTTCAATAAGTGGTGCTAGGAAAACTAGACAGGTACATTTAAAAGTATGAAATTAGGACACTCCCTAACCCCATACACAAAAATAAACTCAAAATGGATTAAAGACCTAAATGTAAGGCCAGACACTATCAAACTCCTAGAGGAAAACATAGGCAGAACACTCTATGACATAAATCACAGCAAGATCTTTTTTGACCCAGCTCCTAGAGAAATGGAAATAAAAACAAAAATAAACAAATGGGACCTAGTGAAACTTAAAAGCTTTTGCACAGCAAAGGAAACCATAAACAAGACGAAAAGACAATCCTCAGAATGGGAGAAAATATTTTCAAATGAAGCAACTGACAAAGGATTCATCTCCAAAATTTACAAGCAGCTCATGAAGATCTATAAAAAAAAAAAAAACTAATCCAAAAATGGGCAGAAGACCTAAAAAGACATTTCTCCAAAAAAGATATACAGATTGCCAACAAACACATGAAAGAATGCTCAACATCATTAATCATTAGAGAAATGGAAATCAAAACTACAATGAGATATCACCTCACACCAGTCAGAATGGCCATCATCAAAAAATACAGAAACAATAAATGCTGGAGAGGGTGTGCAGAAAAGCGAACACTCTTGCACTGCTGGTGGGAATGTAATTGATAAAGCCACTATGGAGAACAGTATGGAGGTTCCTTGAAAAACTAAAAATAGAACTACCATACGACCCAGCAATCCCACTAGTAGGCATATACCCTGCGAAAACCGTAATTCAAAAAGAGTCATGTACCAAAATATTCATTGCAGCTCTATTTACAATAGCCAGGGCATGGAGGCAACCTAAGTGTCCATCAACAGATGAAAGGATAAAGAAGATGTGGCACATATATACAATGGAATATTACTCAGCCATAAAAAGAAACGAAATTGAGTTATTTGTAGTGACGTGGATGGAGTTACAGTCTGTCATACAGAGTGAAATAAGTCAGAAATAGAAAAACAAATACCGTATGCTAACACATATACATGGAATCTAAAAAAAAAAAAGGTTATGAAGAACCTAGGGGCAAGACGGGAATAAAGACACAGACTTACTAGAGAATGGACTTGACGATATGGGGAGTGGGATGGGTAAGCTGTGACAAAGTGAGAGAGTGGCATGGACATATATACACTACCAAACATAAAATAGATAGCTAGTGGGAAGAAGCCGCATAGCACAGGGAGATCAGCTCAGTGCTTTGTGACCACCTAGAGGGGTGGGATAGGGAGGGTGGGAGGGAGGGAGACGCAAGAGGGAAGAGATATGGGAACATATGTATATGTATAACTGATTCACTTTGTTATAAAGCAGAAACTAACACACCATTGTAAAGCAATTATACTCCAATAAAGATGTTAAAAACAAATAGAAACTATGTCAAATATTCTTAATAACACTAATAGCCACATACTGTTGCATGATATTGCAGAAGGAGCATTGGAGTCAGATTCAGGTTTTAATACAAACTGCCATTTATTACTTGTGTAACCTTGGCCGTTACTCATCCTCTGAACTTGAGTTCACTCACCTGCAAGTTAAATCATATACACAAAGTATTTGGCACAAAATAGATTATAAATGTTAGTTTCATTTCATTCATCTGAAGCCGGAAAGCTTAAATTTAAATCCTCACTTTGCTACATATTACCTATATCAAGTGTTCTCAAGGAAGTCATTTAACCTTGCTGAGCTCTAATTTTCTCATCTGTAAAATAAAGTTGCTATGAAGATTATATAGAACTATATATTAAAATGTGCCTCCAGATAGCCTGCTAAGCAATTCCTGCATACAGGGCAGTTTTAAAGAAAGAGAAAGAAAATATACCAGTCTTACCTCATTGCCACATTACTTCCATCTATGACAACTGGCCTCAAATTGTCACTGTTGTCTATTTCATCTTCAAGAGACAGTTCAGGGCTTGCAACTTCTCTGGAGCTGGGACCCCGAGGCACTAACAAACTCAAGTTGAGTTGCCCTTCCAAATCACCTTTGTTTCCAAGTCTGACAAGCTCTGCCAGTACATCATTAATAAGCGATTCTGGACCCAGCTTGTTCAGCACTAACTGAATCTGTTCCTCTGCATAGCCCAGCTTTAAAGCAAAATCCATCTTGGTTTGGTATTCTTTTTCCAAGTCAAGCTTCCCATCCTGTAGAATGCTACTCTGGGAGAAGCTTGGATGATCTAGGCAGGGTGATCTACAAAGCTGGCGGTGTGGTTTAGAGGGAATCTCCTTTTTCTTCAACTGAACGTCTCCAGGTTGGCAGCTGTTGTCATTACTGCTGCTTTTAAGGCTCAACTGTTCAGGGTCACTCTCAGAGCTCAACAGCTCTTCAGAATCAGCATTACCCTGCTCTGTGTTCTCTTGCTTAGGCTGCTGCTTCTCTTCCTTGGAGGCATTCTTCTTCATTTTTGGTGTTTCCACTGCAGCGGTGGCCGTCATCCCGTTCAGTGGGCAATCTGAGGTCTAATCAGCTCTTTTTCTTTTTAGCCTTCTTGGAATCCATGTACATTGGCTTCCCTTTGTGTAAAATGGGGTGGTAGTGGTGGCACAATGGTTTGCCTGTTTGGTTTGTTATGTTTAGAGGTTACCAGTTCCTACAAATAAACACACATACCATAATCATGTTTAGTAAACTTATGAAAATGTATTTTAGAATACAGTGTTTTCTTCCTAAGAAACTACAGGTTGTCTGACATTATATTTTTCTGCTTAAAATGATTGGACTCTTGAAATAATACCAAGCATCTTTTCAGACCACAATGATATGAGACTATAAAATCAACTACAACCTAAACAACTAAAAGAAAACACTCAAACACATGGAGTCTAAACAGCATGTTACTAAATGACCAATAAGTCATTGAAGAAATCAAACAGAAAATTAAAAATGTAAATACAATGATACAAATATCTACGGGACTGAAGCAAAGCAGTTCTAAGAGGGAAGTTTATAGTGATGCAAGCCTGCCTCAGGAAACAAGAAAAATCTCAAATAAATAATCTAACCTAAAGAAACTAGAAAAAGAAGAAGAAGAAACAAAACCCAGAGTTAGTAGAAAGAAATGAATAATAAAGATTAGAGCAGAAATAAATGAAATACAGACTAAAAAGCAATAGAAAAATCAATGAAAGTAAGAGCTGGTTCTTTGAAAAGATATACAAAATTGATAAAACTTTAGCCAGACTCATCAAACAAAAGAGACAGAGAGGGCTTAAATAAATAAAATCAGAAATGAAAAAGATGTCACAACTGACAGCACAGAAATACAAAGAATTATAAGAAATTACTACAAACAATTATATGCCCAAAAGTGGACAACCTAAAAGAAATGGATAAATTCCTAGAAACACAGTTTCTCAAGACTGAATCAGGAAGAAATAAAAATATGAACAGACCAATCGCCAGTAATGAAATTAAATCTGTAATTAAAAACCTCCCAACAAACAAAAGTCCAGCACAAGATGGCTTCACAGGTAAACTTCACAGGTAAACATTTTAAAAAGAGTTACTGCCTCTCTTTCTCAGACTATTCCAAAAAGTTGAAGAGGAGGGAATGCTTTCAATGCTGCTTCCAAGCCAGCATTACCCTGATAACAAAACTAGACAAAGACAAAAAAGAAAATTAAAGGCCAAAATCACTGATAAACATAAATGCAAAAACACTCAACAAAATATTAGCAAACTAAATTCAACAGTAAGTTAAAAGGTTCACACACCATGATCCAGTGGGATTTATCCCAGGGATGCAAGGAGTTTTCAATATCTGCAAATTAATCAATGTGATATACCACATTAACAAATTGAAGAATAAAAGTCATATGATCATTTCAATTGATGCAGAAAAAGCTTTTGACAAAATTTAACATCTGTTTATGTTAAAAACTCTCCAGAAAGTGGGTATAGAGTTAAGATACCTCAACATAATAAAGGCCATATATACGCCAACAACCAACATTATACTCAATTGTGAAAACCAGAAAGCATTTCCTCTAAGATCAGGAACAAGACAAGTTGGCCCACTCTCACCACTTTTATTCAACACAGTATTGGAAGTTCTAGCCACAGCAATCATACAAGGAAAAGAAATAAAAGCAATCCAAATTGGAAAGAAAGAAGTAAAACCTCTTGCAGATGACATTATACTATATATAGAAACCCTGAAGACTCCACTAAAAAAGCTATTAGAACTGACAAATGAGTTCAGTAAAGTTGCAGCATACAAAATTAATATACAGAAATCTCTAGTGTTTCTATACACTAAAAACCATCTATCAGAAAGAGAAATTAACAAAGCAATCCCATTTACAATTGCATCAAAAAGAATCAAATACCTAGAAATAAATTTAACCAGGGCAGTGAAAGACCTGTATTCTGAACAGGATAAGATACTGATGAAAGAAATTGAAAACAACACAAACAAATGAAAGATATACCTTTCTCATGGATTGGAAGAATTAATATTGTTAAAATGTCCATACTACACAAAGCAATCTACAGATTCAATGCAATCCCTATCAAAACATCAATGGCAGTTTTCACAGAACTACAACAAATAATTCTAAAATTTATATGGAACCAAAAAAGGCACTGAATAGCCAAAGCAATTTTGAGAAAAAAGAACAAAGCTGGATGTATTATGCTCCTTGACTTAAAACTTTACTACAAAGCTACAGTAATTAAAATAGTATGGTATTGGTACAAAAACAGACACATAGATCAATGGGAGAGAATAGAGAGCCCAAGAATAAACCAAAGTCTATTGGGTCAATTAATTTATGACAAAGGAGACAAGAATATACAATAGGGAAAAGACAGCCTCTTCAATAAATGGTGTTGGGAAAACTGAACAGCTGCATGTAAAAGAATCAAACTGGACTAATTTCTTACACCATATACAAAAATAAATTCAAAATGGATTAAAGATTTAAGTGTAAGACTTGAAACCATAGAACACCTAGAAGAAAACACAAGCAGTATGCTTTTTGACATCAGTCTTAGCAACAATTTTTTGGATCTGTGTCCTCAGACAAGGGCAACAAAAGAAAAAATAAACAAATGAGACTACATCAAACTAAAAAGTGCTTGCACACTATCAACAAAAGAAAAACAACCTACTGGATAGAAGAAGATATTTGCAAATGACATGTTAGATAAGGGCTTAATATTCAAAATATATAAAGAACTCATACAACTCAATAACAAAAGCCCCAAACTTTCTGATTAAAAACTTGTCAGAGATATGAAAAGATTCCTAACTTCATTAATCATCAACAAAATGCATCAAAACCACAATATCATCTCACACTTATCACCTCACACCTATCAGGATGGCTATCATCAAAAAAACAACAAATAACTAGTGCTGGTGAGGATGTGAAGAAAAGGGAATACTACTGCACTGTTGGTGAGAATGTAAATTGTCACAGCCAATATGGAAAATAGCATGGAGGTTCCCCAAAAAATTAAAAATAGAACTACCAGCATTTCCACTTCTGGATATTTACACAAAGTAAGCAAAAACACCAATTCAAAAAGATATATGCACCCCTATGTTCATTGCAACATTATTTACAGTAACCAAGCTATGGAAGCAACTTAAGTGTCTATCAATAGATGAATGGATAAAAAAGCTGTGAGATATATTTGTGTACACACACACACACAGAATATTATTCAGCTATAAAAAAGAATGAAATCTTGCCTTTTGAGACAACATGAATGGACCTAGAAGGTATTATTTTTGTTGTTGTTTTTTTTTATTTGTTTGTTTTTAGTTCCCTGACCAGGGATCAAACCTGGGTCCTTGGCAGTGAAAACATGGAGTCCTAACCACTGGACCTCCAGGGAATTCCCTAGAAGGTATTATGTTAAGTGAAATAAGTCAGACAGAGAAAGACAAATACTGTAAATTTCACTTATATGTGGGATCTAAAAAACAAATCAAATGAATAAACATAACAAAACAGAAAGAGGCTTATAGATAAAGAGAACCAGCTCGTGGTTGCCTGTTGGGGCTGGGTGGTGAGGGTGAGGGGTTGGGTGAAAGAGGTGAAGAGGATTAAGAAGTACAAACTTCCAATAATAAAATAAATGTCACAGGGATCCAATACACAGCATAAGGAATATATAGTCAATAATATCGTAATAATTTTGTATGGTGACAGATTAGACTTTTGGGGTGATAATTTTGTAATGTATTTAAATGTCAAATCATTACGTTGTAAACCTGAAACTAACATAATATTGCACATCAACTCTAATTCAATAAAAAATTATTGGGCTCACATTACGTTAAAAAAAATAGAGTCTCGAGAAGTCCAATGTGCTATCCATTGCACTACAGAGCCACCTAAGGGTCTCGAATTCTCTACTAAATCTAGACACGAAATTTTCAGTGGTGGCCATAGTGCTTTAATCCCCCCCACACACAAACGTCATATCTAAAGTTAACTGCTTATCACAAAAACGAAGGAAGAGAAACATGGCATTTCAACAGGGTGCAGAAACATATACACCTTTTAAGAACTCTTTTTTACTTTCTGCCAGGTAAATTCTCCGAATACCACACCATATTCTTCTAGCTAAAGCTGAACTCCACTCCTGAAGAGGACAACTTCTCCAGCATTACTTTTTGCAAAATATCAGGGTCCCCATCTACTGGGGAGACTGGTAAACCATTAAAATTGCTTTAAAACAATTGAAGCTGGCTATAAGGGTCACAAATAGAGACGTGTGCTCCAGATAAGAAAAAAAGGTGTATGCACACTCATGAATTGTATCTGCAGCCTCTTTTATCTATTGTAATTGTACTTATTATATTGTAAAAAGGAGAAAATCAACTCAATTTGCATGAGAAACTAGAATATTTTAAAAGAACATTAATTACAGAAGAGAAATAGGAGCGATTTTATTTCTAAACTCCTTTCACCTACATCATCTGTCCCCTCAGGTTTGAGTTCTAACCTGTCCAAGGTGTTTCCTTTACTTTGAGCCTCGGTTTCCTCATATATGAAATGAGGATATGGATAGTTACCTCACAGAACAGGGATTACATAAAATGAGTAAGGAAAGTGCTTAGAAAAGTGAACAGAACATAGTAGGTTCTCAATATATGTAAAGGGTACAACAGATACCACCAGGAGTTTGGTTTAAAAAAAGAGAAGACTGACAGTGAGGCAAGACTATAGACCTGTGAGCATTGATAAGCTCTTCAGATAGCAGCTGTGCTCACTAATCTAAAACCAGACTATCTATGTAACTAGTGTACTAGGGTTTTCCAGTTACACTTTAATTCTATTCATTTAGACAAGAAGAAAATTCATCAATAGTTTTATCTAAGAATAATATAGATAACTGCATACTTATCTTAGGAGAGTCACGTTTGGAAACAACATATGCACACAGAATTGACATCTCAGACCTGACATTCAGGCAGCATATAGTGACTTCTCTAATGATTATATCACCACTTGTTACTTCAAATTTTTCCCTTAATGAATAGACACATAGACTCCCATTTCACTGTCACTTCTCTATTAATCTTTGTTATATAAACTTTAAATCCTTTTTCCTTTATAAGTTCCATATTTACTACTGACTTACATTTTATTCTCTTGAAAATAATTTCTAGTGCACACAGGAAATTGAAAATTTTCCTCTTGCATTTATTCAAAGCTCCAAAGTCATTTAACAACAACTGTTTATAAGACTAAATGTATATTTTCCTGACAAATGACAGGTACCTGTAAAAGACAAGTTTGACTGCTCTTAGCTAGCAGACCAAATGTCTAGTTATTACTGTGAACGTTTCTTACTCAATAACCTAAGGTAGAAGAGAAATAAATGACTTGGCAGACATAAACTTTGATTTACTTTTTAAAGCCTTAAGCAAGTTTTTAAGAGAAATGCTGGTTGTCTGTCCTAAAACCTACGTAGGTGTGTAAGTATCATGTGGGTTTTTTTGTGTTTGTTTTGTGCTGTTTTACAATGCAAACTTCTTGAGGCAAAAATAGCAGGAAAGTCTTTTCATTCAAAAGAACAATCACTGAGTGCCAGAGACTGTGATAAGCCCTGGGTCTAGAAGGAGAGATCAGAACTGATCCTGTCCTCAAAGAACTCTCAAATTAATTTAAAAAATGGCTAGAAATGGCCCTAGGGAATGCTGAAACACAATTCTATAGAAGGTGATCATATCATTTTTAGTTCAAGTTGGGACAATTTTGAGAATGAAGGATCATTACTAATAATTACGTCAGAACAATAGGCATGAAGTGGGGAAGTCCCAGGCAAATATGGATGTATGGTTGGTCCTTTAAGTTACTTGAAAATTTCCGTTGACATACAGAAGAGGGAATGTTCGATTCTATCCACAGGGTGGGAGATGAGGGTGGTGGTTGAAGGGATTATGAAGAATTCAAGAAAGATATAATATTTGGAGTAATTTTCTGACTAATTAATTAACATCTATTTAGTGCTATGTACCAAGAGACATGTTAGCTGGTAGGGTGTAAAAACAGACAAGGATTCTGATCTCATAGTGCTTATAGTGGTGGTGGTGGGAGTGGAGATAGACAATAATCAAATACTTATATAATTCATAATTATAATCTGTGACAAGTGATTAACTGTTAAAAAGTATAGGGACATATGAGTTGAGTCTTAAAGGAAAGAGTAACAATTTACTGGGTAGGGAAGAATTTTTAAAGTTAAAGATATATGAAGATTAATATGATATTGTGCCTTAATTAATGCCTCATGCTTAATATTACTGGTGAAGATGGCTAAAGGAAAATAGTTACTTTTACTGAAAAAGGAAGGTGACTGGGGGAAAAATTTCAAAGACGATGTTCTAGCTGTTACTTATGACAGGTGTTGTAAAGAGTTTTTATCTTTCATTGTTATTGATTTTAAAAATCACAAATACTGACATATTTTGGAAAATCACAATTGTCAGAAGAAATTATAGGATTGGATGTAATTTGTTTTAAGAAGTTGAGAGCTTTGTCATCAGATGGCCATGTGTTATAGGTACAGAGCTTGCCTATAATTTGCTTAAGAATATAATAAACAAATGATTGAAAACTTGCCTTTGGATCTAAAAAAAACCAGAGAAACAAATGCAGGCAAAAGCTGTCAAGAGTGACAAGGAATTTCCACCAAGGGAAAGAGTCTTCACCTTACCATTTAGTCTGCTCAGTCCACTTTCTTCCTCCACCCCTCCCCCATCCTTTCATTACAAAATATGATTCGTTCATTTTGAATTTGCACAGAGTAATTTTCCAATATCACTCAGGTTCTACTACAAACCCCACTTCATCTTCTCCAAAATCTGCTAAACAACACCCTGTATGGAGACAGAAACATATGACCATGTCTACCGAGCCAAAATCATAGGAAATGTTCAAAAAAGTCCAATAACCATGTAGAACAGAGCCATCAAGTAGTAGCCAAATCAAGAACAGAATAGTTAATTCTCAATTATCTACATGTGACTAAGCCACTTTCTTATTTGTGGAGCAGTTAAATCTCAAGCTGTGATCTGGGAAGGCATGTTTCGAGAGAGACTTAGGGATACCTAATTAGACAGCTGCCCATTCCTTTCCCTTCTAGCAGGTTTTTCATAATAGGTATCCTCAAAGAAAATACCTATATCAAATACAGAAATACCCACAGGAATACAAAGGATCATAAGAGATTACTATGAATAACTATATGCCAATAAAATGGACAACCTGGAAGAAATGGACAAATTCTTAGAAAGGTACAATCTCCCAAGACTGAACCAGGAAGAAATAGAAAATATGAACAGACCAATTGCCAGTAATGAAATTGAATCAATAATTTAAAAAACTCCCAACCAATAAAAGTCCATGACCAGATGGCTTCACAGGTGAATTCTACCAAACATTTAGAGAAGAGTTAACTCCTATCTTTCTCAAAGTATTCAAAAATTTACAGAAGAAAGAACACGTCTGACCTCATTCTAAGAGGTCAGCATCACTCTGATACCAAAACCAGACAAAGATATCACAAAAAAATAAAATTACAGATCAATATCACTGATGAACATAGATGCAAAAATCCTCAACAAAATATTAGCAAACCAAATCCAACAATACATTAAAAGTATCATACACCATGATCAAGTGGGATTTATACCAGGGATGCAAAGATTTTTCAATATCCAAAAATCAATCAATGTGATACACCTCATTAACAAACTGAAGAATAAAAATCATATGATCATCTCAATAAATGCAGAAAATACTTTTGTTAAAATTCGATATCCATTTATGATAAAAACTCTTCAGAAAGTGGGAATAGATGGAACCTACCTCAACATAATAAAAGCCATATATGAAAAACCCACAGCTAATATCATACTCAACAGTGAAAAGCTGAAAGCATTTCCTTTAAGATCAGGAACAAGAAAAGGGTGCCTGCCTGCTCTCACCACTTTTATTCAACATATTATTGGAAGTCCTAGCCACAGCAATCAGACAAGAAAAATAAATAAAAGGAATCCAAATTGGAAAAGAAGAAGTAAAACTGTCACTATTTGGAGATGACCTGACACTATACAGAGAAAACCCTAAAACTGCCACCAGAAAACTACTAGAGCTCATAAACGAATTTAGTAAGGTTGCAGGATACAAAATTAATATAAAGAAATCTGTTGCATTTCTACACTAACAACAAACTATCAGAAAGAGAAATTAAGGAAACAATCCCATTTACCACCACATTAAAAAGAATAAAATACCTAGGAATAAATCTACCTAAAGAGGTTAATGTCTTGTACTCAGAAAACTATAAGACACTAATGAAAGAAACTGAAGAGGACACAGATGGAAAGATATACCTTGTTTTTGAATTGGAAGAATTAATATTGTTAAAATGACTATACTACCCAAGGCAATCTATAGATTCAATACAATCCCCAATGCAATCCCTATCAAAATACTAAGGGCATTTTTCACAGAACTAGAACAAATAATTTAAAAATTTGTATGGAAACACCAAAGATCCTGAATGGCCCAAACAACTAGATAACAGAGCTGGAAGAATCATGCTCCCTGACTTCAGACTATACTACAAAGCTACAATAATCAAAACAGTATAGTACTGGCTCAGAAACAGACACATAGCTCAATGGAACAAAATGGCCCAGAAAAAAAAAAAAGCCCACACACTTATGATCAATTAATCTACAACAAAGCAAGAGTATACAATAGAGAAAAGACAGTCCCTTCAATAAGTGGTGCTGAGAAAACTGGACAGCTACATGTAAATGAATGAAATTACAACATTTTCTAGCACCACATACAAACATAAGCTCAAAATGAATTAAAGACCTAAATGTGGGACCAGAAACCATAAAACTTCTAGAGGAAAACATAGGCAGAACACTCTTTGACATAAATCATGGCAATATGTTTTTGGATTTGTCTCCTAAAGCAAAGGAAATAAAAAGCAAAAATAAATAAATGAGACCTAATTAAAGTTAAAAGCTTTTGTACAAAAAGGAAACCTTGACCAAACAAAAAGACAACTTACTGAATGGGAGAAAATATTTGCAAATGATATGACTGATAAGGGTTGATATCCAACATATATAAACAGCTCATGTAACTCAAGATTAAAAAAATAAAAAAAGAGAAACCTGGTTTAAATATATGTATATATGATGGAATACTGCTCAGCCATAAAAAAGAATGCAATTTTGCCATTTGCAGCAACATGGATGGACTTGGAGATTATTATGCTAAGTGAAATAAGTCAGATAGAGAAAGACAAGCACCGTATGATATCACTTATATGTGCAATCTAAAAAATACAACAAAGTAGTGAATATAACAAAAAAGAAGCAGACACACATATATTTAGAAAACAAACTAGTGGTTACCACTAGGAGAGGAAAGGGGATGGGGGCAATATAAGTGTAGGGGATAAAGAGGTAAAAACTATTATGTATAAAATGAACTACAAGGATATATTGTACAATATGGGGAATATAGCAAATATTTTATAATAACTATAAATGGAATATAACCTTTAAAAATTGTGAATCACTATATTGTATACCTGTAACTTATGTAATACTGTACATCAACTATACTTCAATAAAATAATTATCTACTGTGTAATAGTTTTTGGAGGCCCAGATAACTGAGAAGTGATTACAGTTCAGTCATAATAAGAATACTAAGCTCTTTTCTTGGTTTCTACTGTTTGAACTGTACCACCGCTTTTAGAATTAACTTTAAAGAGAACAAATCCAAATCTGTATTGTATCAACCCATCATATTTTACTCTAAAAGTGGCAAAGAAAATAAAAGCTATTATGAAACTTTAGTAATAGTAATAAAATATGAACAATCATTTACGTTTGCGTTTCATATTAGAGCTTGCCTAAGTGCTTTCACATACACGCTCTCAATCAACAAGGCCATGCCATTACCTATACAGCCCAGATTTGGGTTGTTATAACTTACATAGTCCGTCTTTAATTCCCTGTGTCCAGCACATCAGCTAAAGAAGTTACAAAAATCCCAGGGAAAAACATGAAGTGTAAGCTTTCTCAATGCTTGGGAGGCAAAGGAGTTTGAAATACTTATTGATTCTCAAAATGAAAAAGTTCACATGAGAGTGATCTGAAAAAACGCAAAATCTGAATCTTATCATTTTCGTTTATATTAAATTAATTACATACAGCAATTATATCATAAAGGAGATAGACTTGCTTTATTGCTTCCTCAGCCTCCAACTGTATCCACTTGTCCATGTGCTCTTGAATGATGGTAACACTTAGCAAAGAAATAAGTATAAGAAATAGCTTATTTTCTGTGGTTTGTAAAAATGGGATTTCCCTCAGGCAAAGAGAGTGTGTTTGTCAGCCTGTCCTTACACTACCCTCTAAAACAAAATCGGCTTTTTCTTTCTTTCCTTTTTTACTTTTAATCTTCAATGCATTCTCAATAAGATGCATGTCACAGCAAAAATTGTCATGGCTGGAGCTAAACACAACTAAGTTATTCAAAATTAAGGATTTCATTTCAAATCTTTGCATGATTAAATGGCCTCAATTCTTGTCCCCTGTACCCATATCAAATGTTGAAATTTTAGACAAAGTGTTTATAGGAAAGTAACACTCCATTAACTTTTATTATCCATTCATTCTTCTAGGATTTCAAACATAATAGACATACAATGATTTAATTTCAAGACCCATTATCTCTAGGTTTTAAACTGGGGCTCATTTCCTGCTCCCTTTCACTGCACTCATCCCATTAGGAAAGTTTTATGTCAACAGAACAACTAAAACAAAATACTACACACACTCTGCTGTCCAAACTAATTAAAACCACATTGGTAAATGTAACCTTAATTTATACTGGATTCAATCTCCCATACAAAAAGCATTTCTAGTGCTCAACCTTCCAGAAAAACAAGGAAGCTGTAGGTTACATACCTACTATTTTCTTCTTTCTGTATAAAGAAGGTCTAGATAAAGATTGGTTGAAATTCATGTGGGGATGCTGCATCACGCACTACAAGAGATGGTCTCTGTTAGAGTAACTGTGCAGTGCATGTATGTTCTCTGGCCACTAGTGAGAGCTGTCACTAGTGTGTTCCACATGTTCCAGAGAACATGCTCACTTCCAAGACTCATTGGTGAAGTTTCTTATTTCTCTCTTTTTTTTTTTTTTTTGCTTTCTTCTCCCCTCTCCCCTTTTCTGTCCTTCACCATTCTCTTTTTTCTCTCTGTGCCATACACTCCCACCCCAAAAATTATTTTGGTCAAAGCTGTAGGGAAATGTGCCTGTGCCATCCTATGCTCACAGTAAATTGAAAAAAAAATAGTGCCTGTTTTATGACTTTAATAGCAATAAACATATCTTGAGCATCCCATTCAGTTAATAATACCAAGCTTGATCTTTCTTGATTCTCTCCAATTCAATTGCTTTGAAAAATAAGTAGAATAGAGTATATCCTATTTTCTTTCTTCATATTCAAATCATTAGACTAACATAAGAAATCACTCAATGATCAGGACAGTTCTGAGGGGTAGCTTGCAGTGTTGCAGCCATGAGGTCATCAGCTTAATTCTGGTTAGCCCCAGTGATCTCCAAGAGGAAATTCAAAATGTATTTGAAGAAAAATGGGAGTAGGAGGGAAAGGGGGAGTGGAATGCTTGTAGAGGTTACTAGACTCTCATAAGTCTTAATTATCCTTATTTTAACCAACACACTATTTGTTTTCACTTCCTTTCTCAAACAGTTTTATATTGTTTTCTTTTCAACAGCTGCTCTGTTCTATCTCAGCCTAAGATGCACTTCTGTGTCCATTCAGGTTCGTAAGAAAGAGTTTTAAAAATATTTTAGAGGCTTTCAGAATAGGGGATACTTAATAATGCAATATATGTTATAGTGAATAATGTGTCAACCATGTTATGACATAGGCACTTTCCTGGCTGCTCCATGAGCATAGGGTGCTGTCGGTACTTGAACGTCTGAAGCAGGAACAGCCTTCTACCATTTACTAGAGCTGTGTGACTTTAGGCAGTCATCTCACTTATTAGTCTGTTTTCTCACCTGGAAAATGGGGATATTTTTATCTTTCTGCTGAGAGGACCAGTGTGAGGATCAAAGAAGAAAATGGGGAAAGTATATTATAAAATAATATAAATGTAAGATATTGTTACTGTTGGTTATAAGAGAGAGGTGTGAACCACTTAATAATAAGCAGCAACAACTGTAGTAGAATGAGAGCCAGGAGACTTACACGCTAGTCCTAACTCTGCCATGACTAATTGTGCAATCTTGGACAAATTATATTACCTCTCTGAGCCATAGTTTTCTCACCTGTGAAGTGAGAATGGTGATAGCACCTATTTCATAGGATTTTGTAAAGATTAAATGAAAAACAGATATGAAAGCTGTTTATAAACTGTAAATTTCTATACCAGTTGTCCATATAACATATTTTCATATCTCCAGACTTGGTAGGTTGCTTCACCATCAACTATACTGTTGAAACATAATGTCAAAGTAGTATTTATCTTGGGCTTACATTCCTCTCTTATCCATACACTGCCAGTAGGAGGATGTCCAAAAGCTTCCCTTCCACATCATAAAATCACTGTTCCAATTTGGATCTTTGAAGATAGGAAGTTCTAATTTATCTCTTTCTCTCCCTTTCTCTCTCTCTTTCTGCATACTATGTGCCCAGCACTACTCTAGGTACTGAGGGTTCTAAAACAAATATGACACAGTCCCTATAAGATGTTCACATCCTAGTAAGTAAGACAAACATATAAACTGTCACAGAATAATATACTCTCATAAGGTCGTTTATAAGTGCTAAGAGAATACGAAGGAGGGAATAAGTAATTCTGCTACCTGAGGCAAGGGAAGTGAAATTTGAGCTGGCTTTGAGGGTTCATCAGGGAAAAGGTAAGGGAATTGTGGAAGACATGCTGGGCAGATGGAGTAACATTGAAAGGGCATGGAGGTATGAAAGACCACAGTGGAGTTAAGACTAATGAGTAATGCTCTTCACAGTCAGAATTCTCTCCTCTCTACTTCTTCCACTTCACTCCCTCCTTCTTTTGTTAGGAGTCTGTCTCTCTCCCCCACTAGACTATGAGTTCCACTAAAGGCAAGAACGATTCACATTCATGTTTGTAGTTCCTCTTTTCCCAGTCCCAACACTGCATATTGCTATGTACATGGTAATTTTTCAATAAATACTTTATTAAATGCTTCATTTTTGTACGTTGCAGCCTCTGATATACTCATAGCATCCTGCAGCCAAGTTCAGTTGATCAAAATTATAAAAAAAAATTTGACTTTATATCAGTTATATACAGCCCTGACTTTTACCTTAATAATGGTGAGTTGGGTTAAAATGATTTCTTGTGAGTCACTTATTATCTAGTGGCAATTTGCTTAAAAAGCTGCCTGTAATTGACTTTGTATTGCAGTAAACATTAATACTAATTGTTTGGAAAGCACATTTTTTCAGAGTAGAGATTAAAATAGTGAAAACAATGTACAGCATAACTCTCCAAATGTATAAAAGTCCATGTAATTACCTTTATGTTATGAGATTCTTTTTATTGGAGTATAGTTGCTTTAAAATATTGTGTTAGCTTAGTTATGGGTGATGTCAACAGGAATGGTTGAGACAGGAACTCCAAAAACTGCTTGTCTATAAAAGCAATGAGAACACAAACAAAAATTGTTAAAGTCAACATTTCCAGAATTCTGGAAATTAAACCAAGACTTGCAGTAATCTAGGGAGTGTTTGTTCTAAACCAAAACACAACAACAACAAACAACTGGCTGAGCCATGGTAAGAACAGAAATTGTGGCATTTTAATTTACCCTATTCCCATCTCCTCTCCCCAGATCCATAGTGGCCTTGAAAGCCAACAGCCTCACAATCACACTAGTCATGAAAGACAACAACTTAGAAGCCAATATAGGGATCAGAATGCATTTAGAGTTCCTCCAAAGTACCATCCCCTTAGAATCATCATTATCTGATACGTCTAGCAGTTCCTTAGAATGCTTGACTCATAGAGCTTGTCTTTATTTGGCCTGACTTAGTGCTTGGGCATGGTGAAAAGATTTTTCCCCAGGGAGGTTTATCAAAAATAATTAGAGGCTATTGTTTAGCATTGCAGCTGTCTTCAGTTGTAATAACATTTGGGACAAACAAGAAGCTGACTAAAACTCTTAAATATAAAAACTGGAAACTAGATGTCCATAGGGGACAATGAAAAGCTCCCACATATTCCTGGGGATCTGGAAGGACACATGTGTGTGCAGGGCTGTGCATGTCCACAGGAAAGACTTGAAAAATCCCTTAGCTCTCACCTCTGGCTGACATTAAGGCTCTGTGCAGTAGGAAGTGTAGGCTAAGGCAAAGTTATCAAATGCCTCCTAGAGTGCTGAAAGTGTGTGCCAACATGCACACAAAGTCCCTCTGCAAAGGGAGGGACATTTATTGGTTCAAGGTATTTAAGAAGAGCTCTGTTGAACCATTAGCTAACAACTAAGCTATTTCAGGCAGAGACCGCAATGATCACACACAACAAAGAATTCTGTTGAAGAATTTAAAGAATTACTCCAGAAGTCACTAAATAACAACTACAATAACAAACCCTGGGAAGAGGATGAAATCTGATTTCCAAAGTTACCACATTATATTATTTAAAATGTCCAGTTTTCAACAAAAAAAAAATATGAGACATGCAAAGAAATAAGAAAGTGTGGCCCAAGTGATATCAGCAAGATGATGGAATAGGAAGTCCCCTGCTTGGATCCCTCCTCAGTGACAATAATTTGACAGCCATCCCTGAACAAAAGTGCCTTTGTGGGAGCTTTCGGGTCCAGACACAAGACAGTGAAAATTCAGTGGATGGAGAACCTTCAAGATGGTGGAGGAGTAAGACGTGGAGATCATCTTCCTCCCCACAAATACACAAAAAATACATCTAAATGTGGAACAACTCCTATAGAACACCTACTGAATGTTGGCAGAAGACCTCAGACTTCCCAAAAGGCAAGAAACTCTCCATGTACCTGGAGAGGTGTGGCTGACAGGGTATTGGTGCCCTGGCTGGGTGTCAGGCCTGAGCATCTTTGGTGGGAGAGCCGAGTTCAGGACATTGGAAAAACAGAGACTTCCTGGCCCCTCATAATATCAATCAGCGAGAGCTCTCCCAGAGATCTTCGTCTCAATGCTAAGACCCAGCTCCACCCAACGACCAGCAAGCTTCAGTGCTGGACACCCCATGCCAAACAACCAGCAAGATAGGAACACAACCTCACCCATTAGCAGAGAGGCTGCCTAAAATCATGGTAAGTTCACAGACACACAAAAACACACCACTGGATGGAGCACTGCCCACCAGAAAGATAAGATCCAGCTTCATCCACCAGAACACAGGACCAGTCCGTTCCACAAGGAAGCCTACACAACTGAATGAACAAACCTTACCCACTGGGGCAGACACTAAAAACAACAGGAACTACGAACCTGCAGCCTGCGAAAAGGAGTCCCCAAACACAGTAGTTAAGAAAAATGAGAAGACAAAGAAATACACAGCAGATGACGGAGCAAGGTAAAAAACCACCAGACGAAACAAATGAAGAGGAAATAGGCAGTTTACCAGAAAAAGAATTCAGAGTAATGATAGTAAAGATGATCCAAACCTTGGAAATAGAATGGAGAAAATACAAGAAACTTTTAACAAGGACCTAGAAGAACTAAAGAGCGAACAAACAAAGATGACAAAACACAATAAGTGAAATTAAAAATTCTCTAGAAGGAATCAATAGCAGAATAACTGAGGGAGAAGAACAGATAAGTGACCTGGAAGAAAAAATAGTGGAAATAACTACCACAGAGCACGATAAAGAAAAAAGAATGAAAAGGATTGAAGACATTCTCAGAGACATCTGGGACAACATTAAATGCACCAAAATTCGAATTGTAGGGGTCCCAAAGAAGAAGAGAAAAAAAAAGGGACTGAGAAAATATTTGAAGAGATTATAGTTGAAAACTTCCCTAATATGGGAAAGGAAAGAGCCAATCAAGTCCAAGAAGTGCAGAGAGTCCCATACAGGATAAATCCCAGGAGAAACATGCCAAGACACATATTAATCAAACTATCAAAAATTAAATACAAAGAAAAAATATTAAAAGCAGCAAGGGAAAAGCAACAAATAACATACAAGGGAATCCCCATAAGGTTAACAGTTGATCTTTCAGCAGAAACTGCAAGCCAGAAGGGAGGGGCAGGACATATTTAAGTGGCGAAAGGGAAAAATCCTACAACCAAGATTACTCTACCCAGCAAGGATCTCACTGAGATTCGACAGAGAAAATAAAACCTTTACAGACAAGCAAAAGTAAAGAGATTTCAGCACAACCAAACCAGCTTTACAACAAATGCTAAAGGAACTTCTCTAAGCAGGAAACACAAGAGAAGGAAAAGACTTACAATAACAAAACCAAAACAATTAAGAAAATGGTAATAGGAACATACATATCGATAATTACATTAAATGTAAATGGATTAAATGCTCCAACCAAAAGACATTGACTGGCTGAATGGATACAAAAACAAGACCCATATACATACTGTCTACAAGAGACCCACTACAGACCCAGGGACACATACAAACTGAAAGTGAGGGGATAGAAAAAGATATTCCATGCAAATGGAAATCAAAAGAAAGCTGGAGTAGAAATTCTCATATCAGACAAAATAGACTTTAAAATAAAGACTATTACAAGAGACAAAGAAGGACACTACATAATGATCAGGAGATCAATCCAAGAAGAAGATATAGCAATTGTAAATATTTATGAACCTAACACAGGAGCACCTCAATACGTAAGGCAAATGCTAACAGCCATAAAAGGAGATATCGACAGTAACACAAACATATTAGGGGACTTTAACACCCCACTTTCATCAATGGACAGATCACCCAAAATGAAGATAAATAAGGAAACACAAGCGTTAAATGACACATTAAACAAGATGGATTTAACTGATATTTATAGGACATTCGGCCCAAAAACAAAATACACTTTCTTCTCAAGTGCTCATGGAATGTTCTCCAGGATAGATCATATCTTGGGTCACAAATCAAGCCTTGGTAAATTTAAGAAAATTGAAATCACATCAAGAATCTTTTCCGTCCACAACACTAAGAGACTAGATATCAATTACAGGAAAAAACCTGTAAAAAATAAAAACACATGGAGGCTGAAAAATACACTACTAAATAACATAGAGATCACTGAAGAAATCAAAGAGGAAATTAAAAAAATACCTAGAAGCAAATGACAATGAAAACAAGACAACCGAAAACCTATGGGATGCAGCAAAAGCAGTTCTAAGAGGGAAGTTTATATCAATACAATCCTACATCAAGAAACAAGAAAAATCTAAAGTAAACAACCTAACCTTACACCTAAAGAAATTAGAGAAAGAACAAACCCCACCCCCAAAGTTACCAGAAGGAAAGAAATCATAAAGATAAGATCAAAAATAAATGAAAAAGAAATGAAGGAAATGATAACACAGATCAATAAAACTAACAGCTGGTTCTTTGAGAAGATTAAAAAAATTGATAAATCATTAGCCAGATTCATCAAGAAGAAAAGGGAGATGACTCAAATCAATAAAATTAGAAATAAAAAAGGAGAAGTTACAACAGACACCACAGAAATACAAAGCATCCTAAGAGATTACCACAAGCAACTATATGCCAATAAAATGGACAACCTGGAAGAAATGGACAAATTCTTAGAAAGGTATCACCTTCCAAGACTGAAACAGGAAGAAATAGAAAATATGAAGAGAGCAAACACAAGTACTGAAATCAAAACTTTGATTAAAAATCTTCCAATAAACCAAAGTCCAGAACCAGATGGCTTCACAGGAGAATTCTAATAAATATTTAGAGAAGAGCTAACACCCATCTTTCTCAAACTCTTCCAAAAAACTGCAGAGGAAGGAACACTCGCAAACTCATTCTATGAGGCCACTATCACCCGATACCAAAACCAGACAAACATACAACAAAAAAAGAAAATTACAGACCAGTATCACTGATGAATATAGATGCAAATATCCTCAACAAAATACTAGCAAACAGAATCCAACAATGCATTAAAAGGATCATACACCATGATCAATTGGGATTTATCCCAGGGATGTAAGGATTCTTCAATACATGCAAATCAATCAATGTGATACACCATATTAACAAATTGAAAAATAAAAACCATATGATCATCTCAATAGATGCAGAAAGAGCTTTTGACAGAATACAACACCCATTTATGATAAAAACTCTCCAAAGAATAAGCATAGAGGGAACTTACCTCAACATAATAAAGGCCATATATGACAAACCCACAGCAAACATCATTCTCAATGGTGAAAAACTGAAAGCATTTTCTCTAAGATCAGGAACAAGACAAGGATGTGCACTCTCGCCACTATTATTCAACATAGTTTTGGAAGTCTTAGCCACCACAATGAGAGAAGAAAAAGAAATAAAAGGAATACAAATTGGAAAAGAAGAAGTAAAACTGTCACTGTTTGAAGATGACATGATACTATATTTAGAGAATCCTAAGGATGCATCCAGAAAACTATTAGAGCTAATCAATGAAATTGGTAAAGTTGAAGGATACAAAATTAACACACAGAAATCTCTTGCATTCTCATACAGTAATGATGAAAAATCTGAGAGAAATTAAGGAAACACTCCCATTTACCCTTTCAAGGAAAAGAATAAAATACCTAGGAACAAACTGACCTAGGGAGACAAAAGACCTGTATGCAGAAAACTTTAACACACTGATGGAAGAAATTACAGATGGAGAGATATACCATGTTCTTGGACTGGAAGAATCAATATTGTGTAAATGACTATACTACCCAAAGCAATCTACAGATTCAATGCAATCCCTATGAAATTACAAATGGCATTTTTTACAGAACTAGAACAAACAATGTTAAAATTTGTATGGATACACAAAAGATGCCAAATAGCCAAAGCAGTCTTGAGGGAAAAAACGAAGCTAGAGGAATCAGACTCCCTGACTTCAGACTATACTACGAAGATACAGTAATCAAAACAATATGGTATCGGCACAAAAACAGAAATATAGATCAATGGAACAGGATAGAAAGCCCAGAGATACACCTACGCACCTATGGTAAACCAATCTATGACAATGGAGGCAAAATATACAATGGAGAAAAGACAGCCACTTCAAAAAGTGGTGCTGGGAGAACTGGACAGGTACATGTAAAAGAATGAAATTAGAACACTCCCTCACACCATACACAAAAATAAACTCAAAATGGATTAGAGACCTAAATGTAAGACCGGACACTATAGAACTCTTAGAGGAAAACATAGGAAGAACAATTTTTGAAATAAATAACAAGAAGATCTTTTTTGATCCACCTCCTAGAGTAATGGAAATAAAAACAAAAATAAACAAATGGGACCTAATGAAACTTAAAAGCTTTTGTAAAGCAAACTACAAACAAGACGATACAACAACTCTCAAAATGGGAGAAAATATTTGCATATGAATCAACGGACAAAGGATTAATCTCCAAAATATATAAAAGCTCATGCAGCTCAATATTAAAAAAACAATAAACCCAATCAAAAAAATGAGCAGAAGACCTAAATAGACATTTCTCCAAAGAAGACATACAGATGACAAAGAAGCACATGAAAAGCTGCTCAACATCACTAATTATTAGAGAAATGTAAATCAAAATTACAATGAGGTATCACCTCACACCAGTTAGAATGGGCATTATCAGAAAATCTACAAACAACAAATGCTGGAGAGAGTGTGGAGAAAGGGGAACCCTCTTGCACTGTTGGTGGGAATGCAAATTGATACAGCCACTATGGAGAACAATATGGAGGTTCCTTAAAAATCTAAACATAGAACTACCATATGACCCAGCAATCCCACTACTGGGCATATCCGCAGAGGAAACCATAATTCAAAAAGACACATGGAGAGAGAGGAGAAGATGGCAGAAGAGTAAGACGCGGAGATCACCTTCCTCCCCACAGATACATCAGAAATACATCTACATGTGGAAATGCTCCAATAGAACACCCACTGAATGCTGGCAGAAGACCTCAGACCTCCCAAAAGGCAAGAAACTCCCCATATACCTGGGTAGGGCAAAAAAAAAAGAATTAACAGAGACAAAAGAATAGGGATGGGACCTGCACCAGTGGGAGGGAGCTGAGAAGGAGGAAAGGTTTCCACACACTAGGAAGCCCCTTTGTGGGCGGAGACTGTGGGCGGCAGAGGGTGGAAGCTTTGGAGTCACAGAGGAGAACACAGCAACAGGGGTGCAGAGGGCAAAGTGGAGAGGTTCCCACACAGAGGATTGGTGCTGGCCAGCACTTACCAGCCCGAGAGGCTTGTCCGCTGACCAGCCGGGGAGGGTGGGGGCTGGGAGCTGAGGGTCAGGCTTTGGTAGAATCGCAGGGAGAGAGCTGGGGTTGGTGGCGTGAACACAGCCTGAAGGGGTTAGTGCACCACGGCTAGCCGGGAAGGAGTCCGGGAAAAAGTCTGGACCTGCTGAAGAGGAAAGAGACTTTTTCTTCCCTCTTTGTTTCCTGGTGCGCGAGGAGAGGGGATTAAGAGCGCTACTTAAAGGAGCTCCAGAGATGGGCGGGAGCCGCGGCTATCAGTGTGGACCCCAGAGACGGGCATGAGACCCTAAGTCTGCTGCTGCAGCCACCAAAAAGCCTGTGTGCGAGCACGGGTCACTATCCACACCCCACCTCCTGGGAGCCTGTGCAGCCCGCCACTGTCAGGGTCCCGTGATCCAGGGACAATTTCCCCGGGAGAACGCAAGGCACGCCTCAGGCTGGTGCAACGTCACGCTGGCCTCTGCTGCCCCAAGCTTGCCCCGCACTCCATACCCCTCCCTCCCCCCGGCCTGAGTGGTCCAGAGCCCCCAAATCAGCTGCTCCTTCAACCCCGTCCTGTCTGAGCAAAAAACAGACGCCCTCAGGCGACCTACACACAGAGGCGGGTCCAAATCCAAAGCTGAACCCCGGGAGCTGTGTGAACAGAGAAGAGAAAGGGAAATTTCTCCCAGCAGCCTCAGAAGCAGCGGATTAAAGCTCCACAATCAACTTGATGTACCCTGCATCTGTGGAATACCTGAATAGACAACGAATCATCCCAAATTGAGGAGGTGGACGTGGGGAGCAAGATATATTATTTTTTCCCCTTTTCCTCTTTTTGTGAGTGTGCATGTGTATGCTTCTGTGTGAGATTTTGTCTGTATAGCTTTGCTTTCACCATGTATCCTAGAGTTCTCTCTGTCCGTTTTTTTTTTGTTTTGTTTTGTGTTTTTATTACTTTTTGAAAAAATATTTTTTCCTTAATAATTATTTTTTATTTTAATAACTTTATTTTATTTTATCTTCCCTTATTTTATTTTATCTTCTTTCTTTCTTTCTTTCTTTCTTTCTCTTTCTTTCTTTCTCTCTCTCTCTCTCTCTCTCTCTTTCTTTCTTTCTTTCTATTTTTTCTCCCCTTTATTCTGAGCCAAGTGGATGAAAGGTTCTTGGTGCTCTAGCCAGGCATCAGGGCTGTGCCTCTGAGGTGGAAGAGCTAACTTCAGGACACTGGTCCACAAGAGACCTCCCAGCTCCACGTAATGTCAAACGGCGAAAATCTCCAGGAGAGCTCCATCTCAACACCAAGACCCAGCTTCTCTCAACGACCAGCAAGCTATAGTGCTGGACACCCTATGCGAAAAAACTAGAAAGACAGGAACACAGCCCCATCCATTAGCAGAGAGGCTGCCTAAAATCATAATAAGGCCACAGACACCTCAAAACACAACACCAGACGTAGACCTGTCCACCAGAAAAACAAGATCTAGCCTCATCCACCAGAACACAGGCACTAGTCCCCTCCACCAGGAAGCCTACACAACCCACTGAACCAAAATTAGCCACTGGGGACAGACAAAAAAAACAACGGGAACTACAAACCTGCAGCCTGCTAAAAGCAGACCACAAACACAGTAAGATAAGTAAAATGAGAAGGCAGAAAATCACACAGCAGATGAAGGAGCAAGGTGAAAACACACTAGACCTAACAAATGAAGAGGAAATAAGCAGTCTACCTGAAAAAGAATTCAGAATAATGATAGTAAAGATGATCCAAAATCTTGGAAATAGAATAGACAAAATGCAAGAAACATTTAACAAGGACCTAGAAGAAATAATAAGAAAACAAACAATGAAGAACAACACAATAAATGAAATAAAAAATACTCTAGAAGGGATCAGTAGCAGAATAACTGAGGCAGAAGAACGGATAAGTGACCTGGAAGACAGAGTAGTGGAAATAACTACTGCAGAGCAGAATAAAGAAAAAAGAATGAAAACAACTGAGGACAGTCTCAGAGACCTCTGGGACAACATTAAACGCACCAACATTTGAATTATAGGTGTCCCAGAAGAAGAAGAGAAAAAGAAAGGGACTGAGAAAATATTTGAAGAGATTATAGTTGAAAACTTCCCTAATATGGGAAAGGAAATAGTTAATCAAGCCGAGGAAGCACAGGGAGTCCCATACAGGATAAATCCAAGGAGAAACACGCCAAGACACAAATTAATCAAACTATCAAAAATTAAATACTAGGAAAACATTAAAAGCAGGAAGGGAAAAACAACAAATAACACACAAGGGAATCCCCATAAGATTAACAGCTGATCTTTCAGCAGAAACTCTGTTACCAGAAGGGAGTGTCAGGACATATTTAAAGTGATGAAGGAGAAAAGCCTACAACCAAGATTACTCTACCCATCAAGGATCTCATTCATATGTGATGGAGAAAATAAAACCTTTACAGACAAGCAAAAGCTGAGAGAGTTCAGCACCACCAAACCAGCTTTACAACAAATGCTAAAGGAACTTCTCTAGGCAAGAAACACAATAGAAGGAAAACATCTATAATAACAAATCCAAAATATTTAAGAAAATGGGAATAGGAACATACACATCGATAATTACCTTAAATGTAAATGAATTAAATGCTCCCACCAAAATACACAGACTTGCTGAATGGATACAAAAACAAGACCAGTATATATTCTGTCTACAAGAGACCCACTTCAGACCTAGGGACACATACAGACTGAAAGTGAGGGGATGGAAAAAGATATTCCATGCAAATAGAAATCAAAAGAAAGCTGGGGTACCAATTCACATATCAGACAAAATAGACTTTAGAGTAAAGACTATTACAAGAGACAAAGAAGGACACTACATAATGATCAAGGGATCGATCCAAGAAGAAGATATAACAATTGTAAATATTTATGCACCCAACATAGGAGCACCTCAATACATAAGGCAAAAACTAACAGCCATAAAAGGGGAAATTGACAGTAACACAATCATAGTAGGGGACTTTAACACCCCACTGTCACCAATGGGCAGGTCATCCAAAATGAAAATAAATAAGGAAACACAAGCTTTAAATGATACATTAAACAAGATGGACTTAATTGATATTTATTGGACATTCCATCCAAAAACAACAGAATACACATTCTTCTCAAGTGCTCATGGAACACTCTCCAGGATAGATCATATCTTGGGTCACAAATCAAGCCTTGGTAAATTTAAGAAAATTGAAATCGTATCAAGTATCTCTTCCGACTACAACGCTATGAGACTAGATATCAATTACAGGAAAAGATCTGTAAAAAATGCAAACACGTGGAGGCTACAAAATACACTACTTAATAACCAAGTGATCACTGAAGAAATCAAAGGGGAAATCAAAAAATATCTAGAAACAAATGACAATGGAGACATGATGACCCAAAACCTATGGGATGCTGCAATAGCAGTTCTAAGAGGGAAGTTTATAGCAATACAATCCTACCTTAAGCAACTGGAAACATCTCAAATAAACAACCTAACATTGCACCTAAAGCAATTAGAGAAAGAAGAACAAAAACCCCCCAAATTTAGCAGAAGGAAAGAAATAATACAGATCAGATCAGAAATAAATGAAAAAGAAATGAAGGAAACAATAGCAAAGATCAATAAAACTAAAAGCTGGTTCTTTGAGAATATAAAGAAAATTGATAAACCGTAAGCTAGACTCATCAAGAAAAAAAGGGAGAGGACTCAAATCAATAGAATTGGAAATGAAAAAGGAGAAGTAACGACTGACACTGCAGAAATAAAAATCGTCATGAGAGATTACTACAAGGAACTCTATGCCAATAAAATGGACAACCTGGAAGAAATGGACAAATTCTTAGAAATGCACAACCTGCCAAGAACCAGGAAGAAAGAGAAAAAATGAACAGACCAATCACAAGCACTGAAACTGAAACTGTGATTAAAAATCTTCCAACAAACAAAAGCCCAGGACCAGATGGCTTCACAGGCGAATTCTATCAAATATTTAGAGAAGAGCTAACACCTATCCTTCTCAAACTCTTCCAAAATATTGCAGAGGGAGGAACACTCCCAAACTCATTCTACGAGGCCACCATCACTCTGATACCAAAACCAGACAAAGATGTCACAAAGAAAGAGAACTACAGGCCAATATCACTGATGAATATAGATGCAAAAATCCTCAACAAAATACTACCAAACAGAATCCAACAGCACATTAAAAGGATCATACACCATGATCAAGTGGGGTTTATTCCAGGAATGGAAGGATTCTTCACTATACACAAATCAATCAACGTGATACACCATATTAACAAAATGAAGGAGAAAAACCATATGATCCTCTAAATAGATGCAGAGAAAGCTTTCCAAAAAATTCAACACCCATTTATGATAAAAGCCCTGCAGAATGTAGGCATAGAGGGAACTTTCCTCAACATAATAAAGGCCATATATGACAAACCCACAGCCAACATCGTCTTCAATGGTGAAAAATTGAAACCATTTCCACTAAGATCAGGAAGAAGACAAGGTTGCCCACTCTCACCACTATTACTCAACATAGTTTTGGAAGTTTTAGCCACAGCAGAGAAGAAAAAGAAACAAATGGAACCAAATCAGAAAAGAAGATGTAAAGCTGTCACAGTTTGCAGATGACATGATACTCTACATAGAGAATCCTAAAGATGCTATCAGAAAACTACTAGAGCTAATCAATGAATTTGGTAAAGATGCAGCATACAAAATTAATGCACAGAAATCTCTTGCATTCCTATACACTAATGAAGAAAAATCTGAAAGTGAAATTAAGAAAACACTCCTAATTACCATTGCAACAAAAAGAATTAAATATCTTGGAATAAACCTACCTAAGGAGACAAAAGACCTGTATGCAGAAAATTATAGGACACTGATGAAAGAAATTAAAGATGATACAAATAGATGGAGAGATATACCATGTTCTTGGATTGGAAGAATCAACATTGTGAAAATGACTCTACTACCCAAAGCCATCTACAGATTCAATGCAATCCCTATCAAACTACCACTGGCATTTTTCACAGAAGTAGAACAAAAAATTTCACAATTTCTATGGAAACACAAAAGACCCCGAATAGTCAAAGCAATCTTGAGAAAGAAAAATGGAGCTGGAGGTATCAGGCTCCCTGACTTCAGACTATACTACAAAGCTACAGTAATCAAGACAGTATGGTACTGACACAAAAACAGAAATATAGATCAATGGAACAGGAAAGAAAGCCCAGAGATAAACCCACGCACATATGGTCACCTTATCTTTGATAAAGGAGGCAAGCATATATAGTGGAGAAAATACAGCCTCTTTAATAAGTGGTGCTGGGAAAACTGGATAGGTACATGTAAAAGTATGAAATTAGAACACTCCCTAACACCATACACAAAAATAAACTCAAAATGGATTAAAGACCTAAATGTAAGGCCAGACACTATCAAACTCTTAGAGGAAAATATAGGCAGGACACTCTATGAGATACATCACCGCAAGATCCTTTTTGACCCATCTCCTAGAGAAATGGAAATAAAAACAAAAATAAACAAATGAGACCTAATGAAACTTGAAAGCTTTTGCACAGCAAAGGAAAGCATAAACATGACCAAAAGACAACCCTCAGAATGGGAGAAAATATTTGCAAATGAAGCAACTGACAAAGGATTAATCTCCAAAATTTACAAGCAGCTCATGCAGCTCAATAACAAAAAACAAACAACCCAATCCAAACATGGGCAGAAGACCTAAATAGACCTTTCTCCAAAGAAGATATACAGAGTGCCAACAAACACATGAAAGAATGCTCAACATCATTAATCATTAGAGAAATGCAAATCTAAACTACAATGAGATATCATCTCACACCAGTCCGAATGGCTATCATCAAAAAATCTAGAAACAATAAATGCTGGAGAGGGTGTGGAGAAAAGGGAACCCTCTTGCACTGTTGGTGGGAATGTAAATTGATACAGCCACTATGGAGAACAGTATGGATGTCCTTAAAAACTAAAAATAGAACTACCATATGACCCAGCAATCCCACTACTGGGCATATACCCTGAGAAAACTATAATTCAAAAAGAGTCATGTACCAAAATATTCATTGCAGCTCTATTTACAGTAGCCGGGACATGGAAGCAATGTAAGTGTCCATCATTGGATGAGTGGATAAAGAAGATGTGGCTCATATATACAATGGAATATTACTCAGCCATAAAAAGAAACGAAATTGAGGTATTTGTAGTGAGGTGGATGGAGTTAGAGTCTGTCATACAGAGTGAAGTAAGTCACAAAGAGAAAAATAAATACAGTATGCTAACACATATATATGGAATTTAAGCGAAAAAATAAAGTCATGAAGAACCTAATGGTAAAATGGGAATCAAGACACAGTCCTATTAGAGAATGGACTTGAGGATATGGGGAGGGGGAATGGTAAGCTGTGACAAAGTGAGAGAGTGGCATGGACATATATACACTACCAAACGTAAAATAGATAGCTAGTGGGAAGCAGCTGCATAGCACAGGGAGATCAGCTCGGTACTTTGTGATCACCTAGAGGGGTGTGATAGGGAGAGTGGGAGGGAAGGAGATGCAAGAGGGAAGAGATATGGGAACATATGTATATGTATAACTGATTCACTTTGTTATAAGACGGAAACTAACACACCATTGTAAAGCAATTATACCCCAATAAAGATGTTAAAAAAATAGAAAAATAAAGGTGAATACATGGATTATATAAACATCAGCATTATTGAAAAAAGAAAAAGAAGGACTTCTTTCATCTATTGTGGCCAATATTTTTATTAAGTTGTTTGTCTTTTTTATTGATATTTAATAATTCTTTGTATATTATCAGTTTTAGTCCTTTGTCAGATATTTGCATTCATACTACCTTCTCCCAGTTTTTGGCTTGATTTTTCATTTACTAACTGGTGCCATATGGTAAACAGATGTTCTTACTTTTAATAAAAGCCACTTTATAAATCTTAAAAAAAAAAAGACACATGCACCCCAATGTTCATTGCAGCACTATTTACAATAGCCAGGTCATGGAAGCAACCTAAATGCTCATCGACAGATGAATGGATAAAGAAGATGTAGTCCATATATACAATGGAATATTACTCAGCCATGAAAAGGAACGAAATGGGGTCATTTGTAGAGACGTGGATGGATCTAGAGACTGTCATACAGAGTGAAGCAAGTCAGAAAGAGAAAAAGAAATATTGCATATTAACGCATACATGTGGAACTTAGAAAAATGGTACAGATGAACCAGTTTGCAGGGCAAAAATAGAGACACAGATATAGAGAAGAAACATATGGACACCAAGGGGAGAAAGTGGCGAGGGGTGTGGTGTGATGAATTGGGAGTTTGGGATTGGCATGTATACATTAATATGTATAAAGTGGATAAATAATAAGAACCTGCTGTATAAAAAAATTAATAAAATAAAATTCAAAAAAGAAAAGAAGGGAGAAGACTGAAATCAACAGAATTAGAAATGAAAAAGGAGAAGTTACAACTGACACTCCAGTAATACAAAGGATCATGAGAGATAACTACAAGCAACAATATGCCAATAAAATGGACAACCTGGAAGAAATGGACAAACTCTTAGAAAAGCACAACCTTCCAAGACTGAACTAGGAAGAAATAGAAAATATAAACAGACCAATCACAAGCAGTGAAATTGAAACTGAGATTAAATATCTTCCACAAAAGTCAAGGACGAGACGGCTTCAAAGGCGAATTCTGTCAAACATTTAGAGTAGAGCTAACACGCATCCTTCTGTAAGTCTTCCAAAATATAGCAGAGGGAGGAACACTCCCAAACACATTCTGCGAGGCCACCATCACCCTTATACCAAAATCAGACAAAGATGTTACAAAAAAAGAAAATTACAAACCAATATCACAGATGAACATACACGCAAAAATCCTCAGCAAAGTACTAGCAAACAAGATCCAGCAGCACAGTAAGAGGATGCCTGAGAGGGTGTGTAGAAAAGGGAACCCTCTTGCACTGTTGGTGGGAATGTAGACTGATACAGCCACTATGGAGAACAGTATGGAGGTTCCTTAAAAATCTAAAAATAGAATTACCATATGACCCAGCAATCCCACTACTGGGCATATACCCTGAGAAAACCATAATTCAAAAAGAGTCATGTACCAAAATGTTCATTGCAGTTCTATTTACAATAGCCAGGACATGGAAGCAACCTAGGTGTCCATCATCGGATGAATGGATAAAGAAGATGTGACACATATATACAATGGAATATTACTGAGCCAGAAAAAGAAACGAAATTGAGTTATTTGTAGTGAGGTGGATGTACCTAGAGTCTGTCATACAGAGAAGTAAGTCAGAAAGAGAAAAACAAATACCATATGCTAACACATGTATATGGAATCTAAAAAAAAAAAAAGGTTCTGAAGAACCTAGGGGCAGGATAGGAATAAAGACGCAGACATAGAGAATGGAGTTGAGGACACTGGGTGGGGGAAGGGTAAGCTGGGGCAAAGTGAGAGAGTGGCATGGACATATATAGAGTACCAAATGTAAAATAGATAGCTAGTGGGAAGTAGCTGCATAGTGCAAGGAGATCACCTTGGTGCTTTGTGACCTAGAGGGGTAGGATTGGGAGGGTGGGAGGGAGACATAAGAAGGAGGGGATATGGGGATGTATGTGTACGTATAGATGATTAATTTTGTTATGCAACACAAATAACACAACAATATAAAGCAATTATACTGCAATAAAAATGTTTAAAAAATTTAAAAAAATATATAACATGAAAAGAAATAAAAAATGATGTTACCCTGTACCATAAAATTCACAGAAGAAAACATAGGGCGTCAGCTGCTTGACATCAGTCTTGGCAATGAATATTTGGATTTGACTCCAAAAGCAAAGCTAACAAAAGCAAAAATAATTGGGACTACTTTAAATTAAACAGCTTCTGCAGAATAAAGTAAACCATCAACAAAATGAAAAGACAACCTATCATTTAAGTGAAAATATTTGGAAATTATATATCTGGTAAGTGGTTAACAACTGAAATATACAAAGAACTCATAAAAGTCAATAGCGAAAATCCCAAATCATTTGATTAAAGATGGTAGAGAGAGACTTCCCTGGTGGCACAGTGCTTAAGAATCTGCTTGTCAATGCAGGGGACATGGGTTCGAGCCCTGGTCCGGGAAAAGCCCACCTGCTGCAGAGCAACTAAGCCCATGCACCACAACTACTGAGCCTGCCCTCTGGAGCCCATGAGGCAGAACCACTGAGCCCACGTGCCACAACTACTGAATCCCCCGCAACCAAAGCCCCTGCTCCGCAACAAGAGAAGCCACTGCAGTTAGAAGCCTGTGCACCGCAATGAAGAGTAGCCCCTGTTTGCCGCAACTAGAGAAAGCCCACGCACAGCAACAAAGACTGAACGCAGCCAAAAATAAAATTAATTAATTAATTTAAAAAATTTTTTTTAATTAAAAAATAAAGATGGGTAGAAGATCTGTATATACATTTTTTTTCTCATGGAAGCCATCTGACACTGAAATTTTTTTTTTTATATTTTAAATGATAGATTTATTTTAATAGATATTGGACCATATAAACGTTTTTTAAAGAAGGCGTACAGATGGTCAAGAGACACAGGGAAAGATGCTCAACATCATTAATCATCAGTGAAATGCAATTCAAAGCCACAATCAGATATCATCTCACACCTGTTAGAATGGCTATTGTCAGAAAGACAAGCTATGACAAGTGTTGGCCATGATGTGAAGAAAAGTAGACCCTTGTTGACTGTAGATGGGAGTGAAAATTGGTGTAACCGCTATGGAAAACAGGATGGAGTTTCCTTAAAATATTGCAAATAAAACTCTCAAAATGATCTCACAAAAAGCAAGCAAAAAAACTCAGTGGAGCCCAAGGCTGATGAGGGCCATTTTGGGAAGGCAGGTCTGTTCCCAAGTTGCTGACTCACCAACCGTGGCTATAGTTACAGACCTGGAAACAGATCTGTTACCCCTATGTTTGGCCTTGGTCCTGCCATCAGTACCATTTGCCAAGGGACCCAGGAAGAGTCATATTTGCCCATGCCTCCAGCAATAGGCTTGCAGAACTTGGTCCTGGATGTGGATCCCAAAGTGGCCCATGAACCAGTTCCAGCCCCCTCAGCCATGGTCTGGGAGTCCTAGGAGGCAAGCCCACTGAGGCGGGTCAAAGTGTAGATTCTGAATCAGCCCTGTAACTGGGTTCCAGATCCTCCTGGCATCAGTCTGAGATTCTGAAAACATCCTATAACTCGGCTCCAGTCCCTACCAATAACAGTCAGGGAGCACTCCTGCCTGCCAAGGGATGTTGTGGGAGCCACACCCATTTGTGACTCTGGTAGTAGTCTTCCCAAGAACCCATGGGGAGACATGCCCATTTGTGCCCCCTGAGATTCAGAAAGGGCCCTAAAACTTGGCTCCAGCCCCTACTAGCTGTAGTCTGGAGCAGTCCTGCCAACCCAGAGGCCTGGCAGGAGACTCACCTGTCTGTACCTCCAGAGATCCTGAAACAGCCTTGTAACTCAGCTCCAGCACCTCCCAGCCATTGTCAGGGAGCACTCCTGTCTGCCCAGAGTCCGACTGGGAGATATATCCATTGGTGTCCTTGGAGGCAGGCCGACCAACCTTGGTCTGACAGCAGGTGCTAAAATGACCTTATGACTCAGCTCTAGCCACTCCCAGCCACAGTCTGAGCAGTTCAGCTAGCCCAGGGAAACACTGGGAGACATACCAGTTAGTTCCCCTGGAGGTGAGTGAACCAAACTTGGTCCAACAGCAGATCCTGAAACAGTCCTGTACTTTAGCTCAAGCCCTATCCCAGCTGCAGTTCATGAGCAGCCCTGCCTTCCCAGAGACACAACACCTGTACATGCAACCAGAGGGAAGACTGTAGACTACAGTCCAGTTGTAGATTCTGAAAAAGTCCTGCAACTTAGCTCCAGTCCCTTCCAATAGCAGTCAGGGAGCACTTCTGACTGCCAAGGGACTTTATGGGAGCCACACCCATCTGTGCCAGGTCTGCAGACCTGAGTCTTAGCTGGGGATTCTGAAGTAACACTGGGACTCAATTTCAGGCCCTATCAGCCACAGTATAGGGCCTGTCCTGCCTGCCAAGTGATCCATCCAGTGACCTGGCAAGAATCCTGTCAGGCATCTGGCAGGAGACAAACCTGTCCATGCACCTGGTAACAGACACACTGTCAGTGGACCCAACATGAAGTCTAAAGTGGGCCTTTATCCCAGTGTCAACCTTACTAAACAAGTTCCTGGAGGTAGCTCCATCCATTCAAGTGCCAGACAGGATTCATGCTCAGCTGAGCCCCTGGTAATAGACCCACCAGCTGGGGACCCCACTGCAGACTCATCAAGAGCCACATGACTCAGCTCCAGAGTAGCTTCATTGCAATCTTGGAAGTAATTCCATCAATCCAAAGAATCAACAGGAAAAGGCCCTTACCTGACACAAGAAGTTTGTAAAACCAGGAGAGATGTTGGCTTCTTTAAATGCACACATAAATGCCAGTCTACATGGATACAAATAATCAGGCAAATATGACACCACCAAAATAAGCAAAATAAATCTCTAGGAATTGACCTCAAATAAATGAAATCTATTAATTGTCTGACAAAGACATCAAAATAATCTTCCTAAAAAAACTCAATATGAGAGGGCCAACAGCAGAAGCAAGAAGAACTACAATCCTGCAGCCTGAGGGGAAAAAAAACCCACATTCACAGAAAGGCAGACAAGATGAAAAGGCAGAGGGCTATGTACCAGATGAAGGAACAAGATAAGACCCCAGAAAAACAACTAAATGAAGTGGAGATAGGCAACCTTCCAGAAAAAGAATTCAGAATAATGATAGTGAAGATGATCCAGGACCTCGGAAAAAGAATGGAGACAAAGATCAAGAAGATGCAAGAAATGTTTAACAAAGACCTAGAAGAATTAAAGAATAAACAAACAGAGATGAACAAAACAATAACTGAAATGAAAATTACACAAGAAGGAATCAATAGCAGAATAACTGAGGCAGAAGAACGGATAAGTGACCTGGAAGACAGAATGGTGGAATTCATTGCTGCTGAACAAGAATAAAGAAAAAAGAATGAAAAGAAATGAAGACATCCTAAGAGACCTCTGGGACAACATTAAATGCAACAACATTCGCATTATAGGGGTCCCAGAAGGAGAAGACAGAGAGAAAAGACCCGAGAAAATATTTGAAGAGATTATAGCTGAAAACTTCCCTAACATGTGACAGGAAATAGCCACCCAAGTCCAGGAAGCACAGAGAGTCCCATACAGGATAAACCCAAGGAGAAACATGCCAAGACACATAATAAACAAATTGGTAAAAATTAAAGACAGACAAAAATTATTGAAAGCAGCAAGGGAAAAATGACAAATAACATACAAGGGAACTCCCATAAGGTTAACAGCTCATTGCTCAGCAGAAACTCTACAAGTCAGAAGAGAGTGGCATGATATACTTAAAGTGATGAAAGGGAAGAACCTACAACCAAGATTACTCTACCGGGCAAGGATCTCATTCAGATTCAATGGAGAAATCAAAGGCTTTATAGACAAGCAAAAGCTAAGAGAATTCAGCACCACCAAACCAGCTCTACAACAAATGCTAAAGGAACTTCTCTAAGTGGGAAACACAAGAGAAGAAAAGGATCTACAAAAACAAACCCAAAACAATGAAGAAAATGGTCATAGGAACATATATATCCATAGTTACCTTAAACGTGAATGGATTAAAGGCTCCAACCAAAAGACACCAGCTTGCTGAATGGATATAAAAACAAGACCCATATATATGCTGTCTACAAGAGACCCACGTCAGACCTAGGGACACATACAGATGGAAAGTGAGGGGATGGAAAAAGATATTCCATGCAAATGGAAATCAAAAGAAAGCTGGAGTAGCAACACTCATATCAGATAAAATAGATTTTAAAATAAAGAATATTACAAGAGACAAGGAAGGACACTACATAATGATCAATGGATCAATCCAAGAAGAAGAGATAATAATTTTAAATATATATGCACCCAACATAGGAGCACCTCAATACATAAGGCAACTGCTAACAGCTATAAAAGAGGAAATCGACAGTAACACAATAATAGTGGGGGACTTTAACACCTCACTTACACCAATAGAGAGATCATCCAAACAGAAAATTAATAAGGAAACAGATGCTTTAAATGACACAATAGACCAGATAGATTTAATTGATATTTACAGGATATTACATCCAAAAAGAGCAGATTACACTTTCTTCTGAAGTGCGCATGGAACCTTCTCCAGGATAGATCACATCTTGGGTCACAAATCAAGCCTCAATGAAATTAAGAAAACTGAAATCATATCTGATCACAATGCTATGAAATTAGAAATGAATTACGGGGAAAAAAACATAAAAAACACAAACACATGGAGGTTAAACAATACGTTACTAAATAACCAAGAGATCATTGAAGAAATCAAAGAGGATATCAAAAAATACCTAGAGACAAATGACAATGAAAACGCGATGATCCAAAACCTATGGGATGCAGTAAAAGAAGTTCTAAGAGGGAAGTTTAGAGCTAAACAAGCCTACTTAAAGAAACAAGAAAAATCTCAAATAAACAATCTAACCTTACACCTAAAGGAACTAGAGAATGCAGAACAAACAAAACGCAAAGGTAGCAGAAGGAAACAAATCATAAAGATCAGAGCAGAAATAAATGAAATAGAAACAAAGAAAACAATAGCAAAGATCAATAAAACTAAAAGTTGGTTTTTTGAGAAGTCAGACAAAATTTATGAACCGCTAGGCAGACTCATCAAGAAAGAGAAGGAGTGGACTCAAATCAATAAAATTAAAAATGAAAAAGGAGAAGTTACCACAGACACCGCAGAAAACATAGCATCCTAAGAGACTACTACAAGCAACTCTATTCCAATAAAATGGACAACCTGTAAGAAATGGACAAATTCTTAGAAAGTTATAACCTTCCAAGACTGAACCAGGAAGAAATAGAAAATATGAACAGACCAATCACAAGTAATGAAATTGAAAATGTGGTTAAAAATCTTCCAACAAACAAAAGTCCAGGACCAGATGGCTTCACAGGTAAATTCTATCAAACATTTAGAGAAGAGCTAACACCCATCCTTCTCAAACTCTTCCAAAAAATTGCAGAGAAAGGAAAACACCCAAACTCATTCTATGCGGCCACCTGCACCCAGATTCCAAAACCAAAGACACTACAAAAAAAGAAAATTACAGACCAATATCACTGATGAATATAGATGCAAAAATCCTCAACAAAATACTAGCAAACAGAATCCAACAACACATTAAAAGGATCATACAGCACGATCAAGTGGGATTTAGCCCAGGGATGCAAGGATTCTTCTATATAGGCAAATCAATCAATGTGATACACCATATTAACAAATTGAAGAATAAAAACCATATGATCATCTCAATAGATGCAGAAAAAGCCTTTGACAAAATTCAACACCCATTTGTGATAAAAACTCTCCAGAATGTGGGCATAGAGAGAACCTACCTCAACATAATAAAGGCCATATATGACAAACCCACAGCAAACATCATTCTCAACGGTGAAAAACTGTAAGCATTTCCTCTAAGATCAGGAACGAGACAAGGATGTCCACTCTCACCACTATTATTCAACATAGTTCTAGAAGTCCTAGCCATGGCAATCAGAGAAGAAAAAGAAATAAAAGGAATACAAATTGGAAAAGAAGAAGTAAAACTGCCACTGTTTGCAGATGACATGATACTATACATAGAGAATCCTAAAACTGCCACCAGAAAACTGCTAGAGCTAATTAATGAATATGGTAAAGTTGCAGGATACAAAATTAATGCACAGAAATCTCTTGCATTCCTATACACTTATGATGAAAAATCTGAAAGAGAAATTATGGAAACACTCACATTTACCATTGCAAGAAAAAGAATAAAATACCTAGGAATAAACCTACCTAGGGAGACAAAAAACCTGTATGCAGAAAACTATAAGACACTGGTGAAAGAAATTAAAGATGATACCAACAGATGGAGAGATATACCATGTTCTTGGATTGGAAGAATCAACATTGTGAAAATGACTATACTACCCAAAGCAATCTACAGATTCAATGCAATCCCTTTCAAACTACCACTGGCCTTTTTCATAGAACTAGAACAAAATATTTCACAATTTGTATGGAAACACAAAAGACCCCGAATAGCCAAAGCAGTCTTGAGGGAAAAAAACGGCACTGGAGGAATCAGTCTCCCTGACTTCAGACTATACTACAAAGCTACAGTAATCAAGACAATATGGTACTGGCACAAAAACAGAAACATAGATCAATGGAACAAAATAGAAAGCCCAGAGATAAACCCACGCACCTATGGTCAACTAATCTATGAGAAAGGAGGCAAAGATATACAATGGAGAAAAGATAGTCTCTTCAATAAGTGGTGCTGGGAAAACTGGACAGCTACATGTAAAAGAATGAAATTAGAATACTCCCTAACACCATACACAAAAATAAACTCAAAATGGATTAGAAACCTAAATGTAAGACTGGACACTATAAAACTCTTAGAGGAAAACATAGGAAGAACACTCTTTGACATAAATCACAGCAAGGTCTTTTTTGATCCACCTCCTAGAGTAATGGAAATAAAAACAAAAACAAACAAATGGGACCTAATGAAACTTCAAAGCTTTTGCACAGCAAAGGAAACCATAAACAAGATGAAAAGACAACCCTCAGAATGGGAGAAAATATTTGCAAATGAATCAACGGACAAAGGATTAATCTCCAAAATATATAAACAGCTCATTCAGCTCAATATTAAAGAAACAAACACCCCAATCCAAAAATGGGCAGGAGACCTAAATAGACATTTCTCCAAAGAAGACATACAGACGGCCATGAAGCACATGAAAAGATGCTCAACATCACTAATTATTAGAGAAATGCAAATCAAACCTACAATGAGGTATCACCTCACACCAGTGAGAATGGGCATCATCAGAAAATCTACAAACAGCAAATGCTGGAAAGGGTGTGGAGAAAACGGAAGCCTCCTGCACTGTTGGTGGGAATGTAAATTGATACAACCACTATGGATAACAATATGGAGGTTCCTTAAAAAACTAAAAATAGAATTACCATATGGCCCAGCAATCCCACTACTGGACATATACCCAGAGAAAACCATAATTCAAAAAGACACATGCACCCCAATGTTCATTGCAGCACTATTTACAATAACCAGTTCATGGAAGCAACCTAAATGCCCATCAACAGACGAATGGATAAAGAAGATGTGGTACATATATACAATGGAATATTACTCAGCCATAAAAAGGAACGAAATTGAGTCATTTGTTGAGACGTGGATGGATCTAGAGACTGTCATACAGAGTGAAGTAAGTCAGAAAGAGAAAAACAAATATCGTATATTAATGCATGTATGTGGAACCTAGAAAAATGGTACAGATGAACCGGGTTGCAGGGCAGAAGTTGAGACACAGATGTAGAGAACAAACGTATGGATACCAAGGGGGTAAAACTGCGGTGGGGTGGGGATGGTGGTGTGCTGAATTGGGCGATTGGGATTGACATGTATACACTGATGTGTATAAAATTGATGATTAATAAGAACCTGCAGTATAAAAAACCAAACAAACAAAACAACTAATACTAAACTTTCATTGGGTTATTTGTATGGACATATGTTAATATAAATGTTTCAGACATTACATGAAATTTCTAAAAATCTTATATGTTCTGGTATAATGTTATAATTCATAATCCTAGTTATTACTTTAAAATGTATATCTCAGAAATAACTAATTTTCTTGTCAAGTGCATTATTATGAACTTTCATCAAATCTTTAACCGTGGTCATTTTTAAGTCTTTTGTCATTTAGAGACTTCTGGGTGTACTCTGATGTTTTTGCAAATATGTTCCTATAAAAGGGTTTCATCTTCAAGAAATTCATGGAAAAGCCTCTGACAAGTACAGGTTTCTGGTAACTGACTGTACTGCTGAACTGAATGAATAAGCATTTTCAGAACTCTAATGAAAAACTGATGAACTCATAAAAGTGCTAACAAAAGATCAAGATGAAAAAAAAATTAATTACATGGGACTGAGTGAACTGATGAGGATGAGTATAATTTTTGTGACTTTCTGTTTGAATTAAGAAAAAAAATCCCACAAGGACTCAGAGGAAAAGAATATACAAATCAATTTTCACTGCAAAGTAAAGGAGCTGTTACAGTAGAGGATTACTGGAGTGAATGTCAATATTATGACATAGTATGAGTGTGTTTCATGTTTGGTAATTGCAATCTTTGTTGCTTTTGTTGTGGGCATCCATGTACAATGCTTGGTGTCAGTTTATTTATCTCTTGTAAAAATAAAATACAGTGTGTGTGTGTGTGTGTGTGTGAAAAAAAATAAATAAATAAAATAGAGCTGGAGATGTCCATTGAGACCATCTAGGCAAAAAAAAAAAAAAAAAAGAAAAGAAAAAGAAATAATAGCTAAGAAGTTCCCAAAGCTTGAGATAGAGATATGGACTTTCAGGTACTTGAAGTTCAAAGGACCCCAAGTAAGATCAACCCAAAGAAGATTACCCTGAGACACATTATAATCAAATTTTTAAACGTCAGAAACAAGGAGAATTTTGAAAGTAGCAAGAGAAAAAATGACTCACCATATAGAAGGGAACCCTCATAAAGTTATGAAGAAATTTCTAGTAGAAAACTTGCAAGCCAGTGAGGGAATAGGATGATGTATTCAAAGTGCTGAAAAAAAAGAACTTTGCCAACCAAGAATACTATAGCTGGCAAAACAGTACTTCAGAGATGAAAAGATAAAGATATTCCCAGATAAACAAAAGCTGAGGGAATTTGTCACAAGGAGACCTGGCTTACAAGAAATACAATGGGAGTTAGTTCTTCAAGTTGAAATGAAATGACACTAAGTAACAACATGAAAATTCACCAGTAAAGGTAAATATATTATCAAATTCAGAATATTCTAGTACTGTAATGGTGGTGCATAAATCACTTTTTATCTCTAATATAAAAGTTAAAATAGTATTAAAAATAACTATTGCTGCAATAATTTGTTAATGGATGCACAATATAAAAAGATGTAAAGGGGCTTCCCTGGTGGCACAGTCGTTAAGAATCTGCCTGCCAATGCAGGGGACATGGGTTCGAGCCCTGGTCTGGGAGGATCCCACATGCTGCGGAGTGACTAGGCCCGTGAGCCACAATTGCTGAGCCTGTGCGTCTGGAGCCTGTGCTCTGTAACAAGAGAGGCCACGATAGTGAGAGACCCACGCACCACGATGAAGAGTGGCCCTCACTTGCTGCAACTAGAGAAAGCCCTCACACAGAAAGGAAGACCCAACACAGCCATAAATAAATAAATTAAATAAATAAATAATTTTAAAAAAAGATGACCTTTAAAAAAAGATGTAAAGATGTCATTAGCATAAAATGTGGAGAGAAGATATGTAAAAGGGTACAGTTTTTGTAAGTGGTTGAAGTTAAATTGTTATCAGCTTATAATAGATTGTAACAACTGTAAGATGATTTATGTAAGACTCACGGTAACCACAAAGAAAAAGTAGCTAGTAAATTCAAAAAAAGATAAAGAGAAAAGAACGCATACTGCTACAAAAGATAAATCACAATAGAAGACAGCAAGAGTGGAAGAAAGGAAAAATGTAATGACTGAACAGTCAAGAAATAATGAACCAAATAGCAACAGCAAGTTCTTATCTATCAATAATTACTTTAAATGTAAATAGATTAAATTATCCAATCAAAGACATAGAGTAGTTGAATGGATGCAAAAACGAGATCCACCAATATGCTGCTTACTTAAGGACACACATAAACTGAAACAGAAGGGATAAAAAAAGATATTTCATGCAAATGGTAACCAAAAGAGGGTAGGAGTGGCTATAGTGAGAGAAAATAGTTTTTCAGCCAAAATTATTTACAAGAAAAAGAAGGTCACAATATAGTGAAAAATTGGTGAGTACATCAAGAGGATATAACTATTTTAAATATATATGTACTTAACATTGGGGCATTTAAATATTTAAAGCAAATATAAACAAAATGAAAGGGAGAAATAGGCAGCAATACAATAATAGTAGGGATTTCAATACTGCACTTTCAACATTGGATAGATTATACAGACAAAAAATCATTAAGAGAACAGTGGATTTGAATATCACTGTAGACCAAATGCACCTAACAGATATATAAATGACATTCCATCTAACAGAAACAGAATATACATTCTTCTCAAGCACACACAAAACATTCTTAAGGATAGACCATATGTTGGGTCACAGGCAAATCTTAACAAATTTAAGAAGTTTGAAATCAAATCAGTATGGTTTTTAACCATAATGGTATGAAATAAGAAATGAATAACAGGAGGCCAATTGGAAAATTCACAGATATTTGGAAATTAAACAACACAGTCTTGAAAAACCAATGGGTCAAAGAAGAAATCAAAAGAGAAATGAGGGACTTCCCTGGCGGTCCAGCAGTTAAGACTCTGCATTTCCATTGCAAGGGGTATGGGTTCAATCCCTAGTTGGAGCACTAAGATCCCTCATGCTGTGTGGTGTGCCCCCCCCCCACCAAAAAAGGGAAATGAAAAAATACCTGAGACAAACAAAAATTGAAACAGGACACACCAAAACTTATAGGATACAGCAAAAGCAATTCTATGAGGGAAGTTTATAGAGCTATATAAATTAAGAAAAAAGAACAATCTCAAATAAACAAGGTAACTTCACATCTCAACAAACTAGGAAAAAAGAACACACTGAGCCCAGTATTAGTAGAAGGAGGGAAATAATAAAGATAAGACCAGAAATAAATGAAAGAGACACTAGAAAGACAACGGTCAAAAATCAGTGAAATTAATAGTTGTTTTCTTGAAAAGATAATTTGAAAAACCTTCAGATAGACTAGCCAGGAAAAAAAGAGAGTGCTCAAATAAAGAAAATCATAAATGAGAGAGGAGACATTACAACTGATACACAGAAGTATTGATACAAATGGTTGTAAGATACTGCTATGGGCAATTATATGCCAAAAATTGGATCATATATAAGAAATGGATACATTCCTAGAAACATACAACCTATCAAGATTAATAATGAAGAAACAGAAAATCTGCACAGACCAATAAGGAGTATGGAGATTAAAGCAGTAATAAAATATCTGCTGACAAAGAAAAGTCCAGGACCAGATGGCTCCATTGGTGAATTCTATCAAACATTAAAAAAATATTGTTACCAATCCTTCTGAAACTCTTCCCAAACTTTAATAGAAGGGAGCATTCTAAACTTATTTTATGAGGCCAGCATTACCCTAATACCAAAACCAGACAAAGATACTACAAGAAAAGAAAATTACAGGCCAAAATCATTGAAGAACATAGATGCAAAAATTCTAAAAAAATACTAGCAAACTGAATTCAAAATCACATTAAAAGAATCATACACCATGATCAAGTGGGATTTATTCCTGGGATGCAAGGATGGCTCAACATATCCAAATCAATAAATATGATATACCACATTAACAGAATAAAGGATAAAAATCATATGATCATCTCAATAGATGTAGAAAAAGCATTTGATAAAATCTACCTTTTTATGATAAAAAATAAATTAGGTATAGAAGAAATGTACCTCAACATAGTAAATGTTATTTATGATAAGTCTACAGCTAATAGCCTACTCAATGGTGAAAAATTGAATGATTTTCCTCCAGGATTAGGAACATGACAAGGGTGTGCACTCTTACCACTTCTATTTAGCAAAGAAGTCCTAGCTAGAGGAACTAGGCAAGAAAAAGAATTGAAAGGCATCCAAGTCAGAAAGGAAGAAGTAAAATGATCTCTCTTTGTTGATGACATGATCCTATATGTAGAAAAGCTGAAAGATTTCACAAAAACCTTGTTAGAACTGATGAAAAAATTGAGTAAAGTTGCAGGATAAAAAATCATCATAGAGAAATAAGTTGCGTTTATATATAGTAACAATGAACTATTTGAAAAATAAAGAAATCAATCCCATTTACAATAGCATCAAAAACAATAAAATACTTAGGTACAAATTTAACCAAGGAGGTGAAAGATCTGTACACTGAAAACTATAAAACATTGATGAAAGACATTGAAGAAGATACAAATAAACTGAATGATGTCCCATGTTATTAGATTGAAAGAATTAATATTATGAAAATATCCATACCACTTAAAGTGATCTACAGAGTCAATGGAATCCCTATCAAAATTCCAATGACATTTTTCACAGAATTAGGAAAAACAATTCTAATATTTGTATGGAACCACAAAAAAATCCCTGAACAACCAAAGCAATCTTGAGAAAGAACAAAAGCAGGAAGCATCACACTTCCTGTTTCCAAACTATACTACAATGATACAGTAATCAAAACAGTATGATACTGGCATAAAAATAGATACATTGACCAATGGGTCAGAATAGAGAGCCCAGAAATAAACCCATGCATATACAGTCAACTGATTTCTGACAAGGGTACCAAGAATACACAGTGGGCAAAAGGTTGTCTCTTCAATAAATAGTATTGGGAAAACTGTATATCCACTTGCAAAAGAATGAAATTGATCCCTTATTTTACACCATATACAAAAGTCAACTTAAAATAGATTAAAGACATAAACATAACACCGAAACCCACCAATTCCTAGAAGAAAACATAAGAAAAAGCTTCTTGACATTAGTCTTGGCAATGATTTTTTGGATATGACACCAAAAGCACGTGCAATAAAAGCAAAAATAAGTAGGATTACATCCCTTGTACAGCAAAGGATAGACTCAATGGAATGAAAAGACAAATTATAGAATAGGAGAAAATATTTTGCAAGCCAGAAATCTGATAAGGGATTAATTTCCAAAATATATGAGGAACTCATACAATTCAATAGCCAAAAAGAAATAATCTGATTAGAAAACAAGCAAATAAACTGAATAGTCATTTTTCCAAAGAAGACATATGAAACACCAACAAGTAGATGGTTAGGTGCTCAACATCACTAATGATCAGAGAAATAAAAATACAAACCACAATTAGACATCACCTCACATCTGTTAGGATGCCATCTGTCAAAAAGACAAGAGATAACAAGTGTTGGTGAGGGTGGAGAAAAGAGGAAACCCTTGTACAGCATTGGAGAGAATGTAAATTGATATAGCCATTATAGAAAAGAGTATGGACGATCATCAAAATATGAAATATGGGACAACCATACAATCCCGCAATCCCACTACTATGTATATATCCAAAGGAAATAAAATTATTGTCTTGAAGAGACATCTGCATGTCCATGTTCATTGCAACACTATTCACAATAGCCAAGATATGTAAACAGCCTATGTGTGCATCAACAGATGAATGGATGAAGAAAATGTGGTATGTGTCAAATGGAATATTATTCAGCTATAAAAAGAAGGAAATTCTGCCATTTGTGATAACACAGGTGAACATGGGAGACATTATGCTAAGTGAAATAAACCAGACAGAGAAATGCCATATGATATCATGTATATGTGAAATCTAAAAAGTTAAATGCATAGAACCAGAGAGTAGATTGGTGGTTTCCAGGCACAGAGGGGAGGGGAAAATAGGGAGATGTTGGTTGAAGAGTACAGACTTTCATTTAAAAGATGAATATGTATTGGGGACCTAATGTACAGTATAGTGACTATAGTTAATAATACCGTATTGCATACTTGAAATTTGCTAAGACATCTTAAGTGTTCTCACCACACCAAAAAAGGGGGAGGAATAACTATGTGAGGTGATGGATATCTGAATTAACTTGATTGTGGTAATAATTTAACAATGTATACATATATCAAACCATCATTTTATACACCTTAAATATATACAGTTTTAATTGTTTCATTATACCTCAATAGGGCTTGAGGGAAAAAGAAAGTATGGCCCATGCATAGGAAAAAAGCAGGCAATAGAAACAATCCCTGAGCAAGCCCAGATGTCAGGCTTACTAAACAAAGATTTGAAATCAGCTATTTTAAATATGTTCAAAAAACCAAAAAGAAGACATTTCTAAAGAACAAAAAGAAAGTGAGTATGATGTCTTACCAAATATAGAATATTGATAAAAATATAGTTTATAAAAATAATCAAACAGAAATTCTGAAGTTGAAAAGGACAATAACTGGGAGGCAGAGTCAAGATGGTGGTGTGGGAGGATGCAGAGTTCGTGTCTCCCCACAACTAGGGCAGGGCAGCTGCCAGACCCTGGTGGGGGACCTCGATGCCCAAGAAGATGGGAGGAACCCTCAGGAACCAGGTAGGATGTGGGGGGGATGAGGGGGAGGGAGAAGTGGAGGCCAGACAGGACTGGGTCACCCGAGGGGTGGCTGGGAGAGGGGAGGGGTTCCCACGCCTCTGCCAGAGCTCACAGGATCAGGGGGAGCATGCCTATCGTTTCCCCTGCCCAACTGGGCTCCAGGAAGTCTACTGGGCTCCCAGACTGGGTCCCCGACCCTCTGAGGCCCACTACAGGCCACGTGGGTCCTAGGGGTGTGGGAGGGAGGAGGGGGAAAGAGGAGGAGAGGCAGATAGGGGGAACTATGCAGGACTGGGGGATCAGGAGAAGTGCTGTGGGCATTTCCTCAATCCATTTCGCCCTGAGAAACCTGTTGGGCTTCCGGGTCTGGTCCCCTGCCCTCCAGGGCCCCCTACAGCCACATGGGTCATAGGGGCATAGGAAGGAGGGAGGGGACAAAGAAGAAGAGAGGCCAATGGGGAGAGACCCTCCTGGAATTGAGGATCAGGGGGAACCTGCCTAGCATTCCCCCTACCCACTCAGGTCCAGGGAGCCTGCTGGGGTCCCAGACATGTTCCTCTGCCCTCCAAGGTCAGAAACACTCCTGGGTCCCTCCTGCTGTGTTGAACCTAAGGTCCACTCCCCAAATTCCCAGGGCCTTTTCTGGCCCTGTGGGTCCTAAGGATAGGGCTCACTCACCACCTAAACCCCATCCCTGCCTTTCACACCCCAAACAGCCAAGGTCTTTCTGGCATTTTTCTTTTCTTTTCTTTTTTCTCCTCTTTTTTGCTATTGTAATTCTGTTCTACTTTCTGGTTGTTGTTTCATCTATATTTTTACTTTGTTCATTTTTTCTAACGTATCTGTTAGTTTTCTTAAATTATTTTATTTTTTATTCTTTGTTATTGTTCTGCTCCTTTATTTATTTATTTATTTATTTATTTTTGCCACCCCGTGCAGCTTGCAGGATTTTGGTTCATGAGTCAGGGGTTGGGCCTGAGCTCCTGTGGTGGGAGCACCAAGTCCGAATCACTGGGCTATCAGAGAAACTCAGACTCCAGGGAATATTCATCAGAATGAGGTCTCCCAGAGGTCCTCATCTCAGCACCAAGACCCAGCTATACCCAACAGCCTAAAAACTCCAGGGCTGGAAGCCTCAGGTCAAACAACCAGTAAGACAAAAACACCATGTGACACATCAAAAAAAACTAAACTGAGATGACAAAAAAAATATGTCACAGATGAAGGAGCAAGGAAAAAAACCAAATAAATGAAGAGGAAATAGGCAACCTACCTGAAAAAGAATTCAGAATAATGATGGTAAAGATGAACCAGAATCTTGGAAATAGAATGGAGGCACAGATCCAGAAAATACAAGAAATGTTTAAGAAAGATCTAGAAGAACTAAAGAACAAACAAACAGAGATGAACAACACAATAACTAATGAAAAATACACAAGAAGGAATCAATAACAAAATAATTGAGGCAGAAGAACGAATAAGTGAGCTGGAAGACAAAATGGTGGAAATAACTGCCAAGGAGCAGAATAAAGATAAAAGAATGAAAAGAATTGAAGACAATCTCAGAGACTTCTGGAACAACACTAAATGCACCAACATTCAAATTATAAGTATCTCAGAAGAAGAAGAGAAAAAGAAAGGGTCTGAGAAACTATTTGAAGAGATTATAGAGGAAAACCTCCCTAACATGGGAAAGGAAATAGTCACCCAAGTCCAGGAAGAACAGAGAGTCCTATACAGGATAAACCCTAGGAGAAACACACAAAGACATATACTAATCAAACTAACAAAAAATAAATTAAAAGAAAAAATATTAAAAGCAGCAAGGGAAAATCAAAAAGTAACATACAAAGGAATCCCCATAAGGTTATCAGCTGATTTTTCAGCAGCAACTCTGCAGACCAGAAGGGAGTGGCAGCATATACTTAAGTGATGAAAAAGAAAAACCTACAATCAAGAACACTCTACCCAGCAAGGATCTCTTTCAGATTCAACAGAGAAATCAAAAGCTTTACAGACAAGCAAAAGCTAAGAGAATGCAGTGCCACCAAACCAGCTTTCCAACAAATGCTAAAGGAACTTCTCTAGGTGGGAAAAACAATAGAAGAAGAAGACTCACAAAAACAAACCCAAAACAATTAAGAAAGTGGTAATAGGAAAATACGTATCGATAATTACCTTAAAGGTAAATGGATTACATGCTCCAAACAAAAGACATGGACTGGCTGAATGGATACAAAAACAAGACCCATATATGTGCCATTTACAAGAGACCCACTTCAGACCTAGGGACACATAAAAACTGGAAGTGAAGAGATGGAGAAAGATAGTCCATGAAAATGGAAATCAAAATGAAGCTAGCATAGCAGTACTTGTATCAGATAAAATAGACAATAAAATAAAGACTGTTACAAGAGATAAGGAAGGACATGACATAATGATCAAGGGATTAATTCAAGAAGAAGATATAAGAATTATAAATATTTATGCACCCCAACATAGGAGCACCTCAATACATAACGCAAATTCTAACAGCCATAAAAGGTGAAATTGACAGTAACACAATAATAGTAGGGGATTTTACCACCCCACTTACACCAATGGACAGATCATCCAAACAGAAAATAAATAAGGAAACACAAGCTTTAAATGACACAATAGACCAGATAGGTTTAATTGATATTTATAGGACATTCCACCTGAAAGTGGCAAAATACACATTCTTCTCAAGTGCACATGGAACATTCTTCAGGAAAGTTGACATCCTGGGGCACAAAGTAAGCCTCAGAAAATTTAAGAAAACTGAAATCATATGAAGCATCTTTTCTGACCACAACACTATGAGATTAGAAAAAAATTACAGGAAAAAAACTGTAAAAAACACAAATACATGGAGGCTAAACAGTGTGCTACTAAACAACCAAGAGATCACTGAAGAAATCAAAGAAGAAATAAAAATGCATAGAAACAAATGACAAGGAAAACACGATGACCCAAAACCTATGGGACACAGCAAAAGCAGTTCTAAGAGGGAAGTTTATAGCAATTCAATTTCACCTAAAGAAACAAGAAAAATCTCAAATAAACAATCTAACCTTACACCTAAAGCATCTAGAGGAAGAAGAACAAGGAAAACCCAAAGTCAGTAGAAGGAAAGAAATCATAAAGATTGGAGCAGAAATAAATGAAATAGAAACGAAGAAAACTATAGCAAAGATCAGTAAAACTAAAAGTTGGTTCTTTGAGAACCTAAGCAAAATTGATAAAACTTTAAACAGACTCATCAAGAAAAAAAGGGAGAAGACACAAATCAATAAAATTAGAAATGAAAAGGGGAAATCACAACTGACAATGCAGAAATAGAAAGGATTATAAGAGAATACTACAAACAACTATATGCCAGTCAAATGTACAACAATGAAAAAATGGACAAATTCTTGGAAAAGTACAATTTTCCAAGACTGAAACAGGAATAATTAGAAAACAAAAGTAGACCTATTACAAGTAATGAAATTGAAACTGTAATTAAAAATCTTCCAACAAACAAAAGTCCAGGACCAGATGGCTTCACAGGTGCATTATATCAAACATTTAGAAAAGAGCTAACCTATCGTTCTCAAATTCTTCCAAAAAATTGCAGAGGGAGGAACAGTCCCAAATTCGTTCTACAAGGCCACCATTACACTGATACAAAAACCAGACAAAGATATGACAAAAAAAGAAAATTAGAGACCAATATCACTGATGAACATAGATGCAAAAATCCTCAACAAAATACTAGCAAACAGAATCCAACAATATATTAAGAGGATGATATACCATGATCAAGTGGGACTTATCTGGACCTTATCCCAGTGATGCAAGGGCTCTTCAATATAAACAAATCAATCAACGTGATACACCATATCAACAAACTGAAGAATAAAAATCATATGATCATCTCAATAGGAGCAGAAAAAGCTTTTGAAAAATTCAACACCCATTTATGATAAAAACTCTCTAGAAAGTGGACATAGAGGGAAACTACCTCAAAATAATTAAGGCCATACATGACAAACCCATAAGAAACATCATTCTCAATGGTGAAAAGCTGAAAGCATTTCCTCTAAGTACAGGAACAAGACAAGGATGCCCACTCTTGTCACTATTATTCAACATAGCTTAGGAAGTCCTAGCCACAGCAATCAGAGAAGAAGAAAATAAATAAAAGGAATACAAATTGTAAAAGAAGAGGTAAAACTTTCACTGTCTGCAGATGACATGATACTATACACAGAAAATCCTAAAAAGGCCACCAGAAAACTAATAGAGCGAATACATGAATTCGGTAAGGTGACAGGTACAAAATTAATGCACAGTAATCTCTTTCATTTCTATACACTAACAACAAAACTCAAAAGAGAAATTAGTAAAACAATCCCATTTACCATCACATCAAAAAATAATACACGTAGGAATAAACTTACCTAAAGAAGCAAAATACCTGTGATCCGAAAACTTTAAGATGCTGGTGAAAGAAATCAAAGATAACACAAAGAGATGGAGAGATATACCATGCTCCTGGATTGGAAGAATCAACATTGTGAAAATGACTATACTACCCAAAGCAATCTACAGATTCAATGCAATCCCTTTCAAACTACCACTGGCCTTTTTCATAGAACTAGAACAAAATATTTCACAATTTGTATGGAAACACAAAAGACCCCGAATAGCCAAAGCAATCTTGAGAGAGAAAAACGGAGCTGGAGGAATCAGGCTCCCCAACCTCAAAATATACTACAGAGTTACAGTAATCAAGACAGTATGGTGATGGCAAAAATCAGAAATATAGGTCAATGGTACAGGATAGAAAACCCAGAAATAAACTCATGCACATATGGTCACCTAGTTTATGACAAAGGAGGCAAGAACATACAATGGAGAAAAGACAGCCCCCTCAATAAGTGGTGCTGGGAAAACTGGACAGCTACATGTAAGAGAATGAAATTAGAACACTCCCTAACACCATACACAGAAGCAAACTCAAAATGGATTAAACATCTAAATGTAAGACCGGGCACTGTAAAACTCTTAGAGGAAAACATAGGAAAAACACTCTTTGATATAAATCACAGCAAGATCTTTTTTGGCCCATTTCCTAGAGTAATGAAAATAAAAACAAAAATATACAGATGGGACCTAATTAAATTTAAAAGCTTTTGCACAGCAAAAGAACCATAAACAAGACAAAAAGACAACCGTAAGAATGGGAGAAAATATTTGCAAATGAAGCAACTGACAAAGGATTAACCTCCAAAATATATAAGCAGCTCATGCAGTTCAATATCAAAAAAACAAAAAACAAACAAAAAAAACCCAACCCAATCAAAAAATGGGCAGAAGGCCTAAATAGACATTTCACCAAAGAAGACATACAGAGGACCAAGAGGCACATGAAAAGATTCTCAACATCACTAATTATTAGAGAAATGCAAATCAAAACTACAGTGAGGTATCATCTCACACAGGTTAGAATGACAATCATCAAAATATCTACAAACAATAAATGCTGGAGAGGGTCAGAGAAAGGGGAACCCTCTTGCACTGTTGGTGGGAATGTAAATTGATACAGTTACTATGCAGAACAGTATGGAGGTTCCTTAAAAAACTAAAAATAGAACTACCATACGACCCAGCAATCCCACTACTGGGCATATACCCTGAGAAAACCATAATTCAAGAAGAGTCATGTACCACAATATTCATTGCAGCTCTATTTACAATAACCAGGACATAGAAGCAACCTAAGGGCCCATAGAAAGGTGAATGGACAAAGAAGAGGTGGCACATGGGCTTCCCTGGTGGTGCAGTGGTTGAGAATCTGCCTGCTGATGCAGGGGACACGGATTCGAGCCCTGGTCTGGGAAGATTCCACATGCCGCGGAGCAACTGGGCCCGTGAGCCACAACCACTGAGCCTGTGCGTCTGGAGCCTGTGCTCCACAACAAGAGAGGCCACGATAGTGAGAGGCCCATGCACCGCGATGAAGAGTGGCCCCTGCTTGCCACAACTAGAGAAAGCCCTAGCACAGAAACGAAGACCCAACACAGCAATCAATCAATCAATAAATAAATCTTTAAAAAAAAAGTGCTCTTCTAAAAAAACTAGATCCAGGTCATTTAAAAAAAAAAAAAGAAGAGGTGGCACATATATACAATGGAATATTACTCAGCCATAAAAAGAAACGAAATTGAGTTATTTGTAGTGAGGTGGATGGACCTAGAATCTGACATACAGAATGAAGTGAGTAAGAAAGAGAAAAACAAATACCGTATGCTAACACATCTATATGGAATATATATATATATAAAATAGTTCTGAAGAACCTAGAGGCAGGACAGGAGTAAAGAGGCAGATGTAGAGAATGGACCTGAGGACATGGGGAAGGGGAAAGGTAAGCTGGGATGAAGTGAGAGAGTGGCATGGACTTATATATACTACCAAATGTAAAATAGATAGCTAGTGGGAAGCAGCTGCATAGCACAGGGAGATCAGCTGGGTGCTTTGTGACCACCTAGAGGGATGGGATAGGGAGGGTGGGAGGGAGTTGCAAGAGGGAGGAGATATGGGGATATTTGTATATGTATAGCAGATTCACTTTGTTATAAAGCAGAAACTAACACACCATTGTAAAGCAATCATACTCCAATGAAGATGTTAAAATAAATAAATAAATACACAAACAAACAAATGGGATCTAATGAAACTGAAAATTTTTTGCAAAGCAAAGGAAACTACAAACAAGATGAAATAGCAACCCTCAAAATGGGAGAAAATATTTGCAAATGAATCAACGGACAAAGGATTAATCTCCAAAATATATAAACAGCTCATGTAGCTCTATATTGAAAAAACAAACAACCCAATCCAAAAATGTGCAGAAGACCTAAATAGATATTTCTCCAAAGAAGACCTACAGATGGCCAAGGAGCACATGAAAAGCTACTCAACATCACTAATTACTAGAGATATGCAAATCAGAACTACAACGAGGTTTCACCTCACACCAGTTAGAATGGGTATCATCAGAAAATCTACAAACAAGAAATGCTGGAGAGGGTGTGGAGAAAAGGGAACCCTCTTGCACTGTTGGTGGGAATGTAAGTTGATACAACCACTATGGAGAACAGTATGGTGGTTCCTTAAAAATCTAAAAATAGAGCTATTATATGACCCAGGAATCCCACTACTGGGCATATACCCTGAGAAAACCATAATTCAAAAAGAGTCATGTACCACAATGTTCACTGAAGCACTATTTACAATAGCCAGGACATGGAAGCAACCTAAATGCCCAATGACAGATGAATGGATAAAGAAGATGTGGTACATTTATGCAATGGAATATTACTCAGCCATAAAAAGGAACAAAACTGGGTCATTTGTAGAATTGTGGATGGACATAGAGTCTGTCATACAGAGTGAAGTAAGTCAGAAAGAGGAAAACAAATATCATTTATTAACACATATATGTGGAATCTAGAAAAATGTCACAAATGAACCTATTTGCAGGGCAGGAATAGAAATGCAGATGTAGAGAACTGACATGTGGACACAGGAGGGAAGGGGAGGGTGGAATGAACTGGGAGAAAATAAGTTTGACATAAATACACTACCATATGTAAAATAGATAGCTAGTGTGAAACTGCTACATAGCATAGAGAGCTCAGCTCCATGTTCTGTGATGATCTAGATGGGTGGGCTGGGGGTGATGGAGGTCCAAGAGGGACGGGATATAAGTATACATACAGCTGATTCACTTCACTGTACAGTAGAAACTAACACAACATTGTAAAGCAATTATACTCCAATAAAGAAAAAGACAATTGCATACGTGCAATAATTATTAAGTTGGATTGATGGACTCATGATGTATAAAGATGTAATTTGTATGTGAAAACAGCACAAAGAAAGGGGGAGGGACCAGATCTATATTAGAGCCAAATTTTTGTGCACTATTGTAATTAATTTGGTATTAATATAAAGTAGATTGTTATAAGTTGTTTATACCCAGAGCAATCTCTTAGGAAAATAAATATAGTAAAAGAGAGACCAAAGGATTAAAATGATACACTAGAAAGTGATATTTAATACAAAACAGTTCAGTAATAGAGTAACAGAGTATCAAAGAATATATATAGAACATATAGAAAATAAACAGCAAAATGTCAGAAGTAAGTACTTTATTATCGGTAATTAGGTTAAATGTAAACAAATTAAACTCTCCATTTAAAAGACACAGACTGGCAAAATGAATAAAAAATCACATTCCCACTATGTGTTATTTACAGGAGACACACTTTAGGTTAAAATACACAAATAGATTGGAAGTCAAAAATGGAAAAAAATATGCAATGCAAATAGTAGCCAAAAAAGAGCTGGAACAGCTATACTAATATTAGACAAAATAGACTTTATGAAAAAAAATTGTTACTGGAGACAAAAATTTGTTTCTAGAGACATATATTATAATAATAAATGGATCAATCATCAAGAAGACAGAACAATTAGAAACATATATATACTTAATAACAGAGCCCCAAAATACATGAAGCAAAAACAGGGTTTAAGAGAGAAACAGAGAATTAAAAAATAATTGGAGTTGTCAATACCCCACTTTCAATAACAGAAAGTCCAACTCAGCTGAAAATCAACAAGGAAATAGATGGTTTCAACACCATTATAAATTAACTAAACATAACGGAAATCTATAGGACATTACACCAAACAGCCTCCATGTATGTATTCTTCTCAAGTGTATATGAAACAGTTTGCAGGATAGACCATATGTGAGGCCATAAATAAGTCTCAGTAAATTTATAAGAATTGAAATCATACAAGGTATGCTCTCTGTACAATGGAATGGAATAAAAAGTCAGTAATAAAAAGAAATTTGGGAAATTCAAATGTCTGTGGAAATTGATCAAATGCTCCTAAATAATCAATGATTTAAATTAGAAATCACAAGAGAAATTAGAAAATACTTTGATATAAATCTAAACAAAATGACAACACACCAAAAGTAATGAGATGCAACAAAAACAGTGCTTAGAGGGAAAATTTGACCATAAACACCTATATTAAAAAATAATAAAAATCTCAAATTAATAACCAAACTTTCCACCTAAAGAAACTAGAAAAGAAAAAAAAAACTAAACCCAAAGTAAGACGAAGGAAATAATGAAGAAGGAAATAAATCAGTAGAATACAAGAAAGACAAGCAGTAAAACTAAAAGTAGATTCTTTGAAAATATCAACAAAATTGACAAACTGTGGCTAGACCGAACAAGAAAAAAAAAGAAAAGATTCAAATTACTAAGGTCAAGAATGAAAGAGGGGATATTACTGCCAAGCATACAGAAATAAAAAAATTTTAAGGAATGCTGTGAACAAATGTATGCCAACAAGTTAAATAATTTAGGTGAAATTAACAAATTCCTAGAAAGACTTAACTCCTGAAACTCATTCAAGAAGAATTAGAATTTCTGAATAGATCTATAACAAGTAGAAGGATTGAATTAATAATTATTTTAAAAACTGCTCATAAAAAAAAACCAGGTGCAGGCAGGTTCCTGTTGTCAACTTAGAGACATTTCCAAGAGTTTGACCACTGTATATCTCTGGAAGTACAGCTTCAAAGCATCTCTGCCAAATACCAGTCTACAGATGAGGAAACTGAGACACTGAGGCACAGAGAAGTTAAGTCACTTGCTCAAGGTCACGTAGATAGACCTATAGTGATGGCTGCTCTTCCATATCCAGTATATTAACAAACACCCTTGGGTGTGGTCCAAGATCCCTGGACAAGATGGCAGAGTAGAAGGACCTGGGCTCACCTCCTCTCACAAAAACATCAAAATCACAACTAACTGCTAAACAACCATTGCCAGAAAAGGACTGGAACCTACCAAAAAAGATATTCTACTTCCAAAGACAAAGAAGAAGCCACAAAAAGATGGTAGGAGAGGGTGCATTCATGATACAATCAAAACCCATACCCAGTGAGTGGGAGACCCACAAACTGGAAAATAGTTATATCACAGAGGTTCTCCCACAGGACTGAGTGTTCTGAGCCCCATGTCAGGCTCCCAAGTCTAGAGGTCTGACATTGTGAAGAGGAGCCCCCAGAGCATTTGGCTTTGAAGGCCAGTGGGGCTTGATAGCAGGAACTAAACAAGACTGGGGGAAACAGAAGCACCACTCAAGACATTGTGTGCACTGGGACCTAGGGGTTAACGCAGTGCCTTCATAGGCTCCTAGGCCAGACCTATCTGTGGGTCATGGAGGGTCTCCTAGGGAGGAAGGGGGCAGTGTGGCTCACTGTGGGGACAAGGACAATGGTGGCAGAGGTACTGGGGAGTACTCATTGGCATGAGCTGTCCTGGAGGCTGCCATTTTGATGCCAAGACATGGCCCCACCCAACAGCCTGAGGTTCCAGTGCTGGGAAGCCTCAGGCTAAACAACAAACGGGACAGGAACACAGCCCCAACCATCACCAAACAGGCTGCTTAAAGTCTTCCTGAGCCCACAGCCACCTCTAAACACACCCCTTAACACAGCCATGCCCACCAGATAGACAAGACCAAGCTCCATATACAAATGGGCAGGCACCAGTCCCTCCTACCTGCACAAGCCTCTTAGACCAGTGTCATCCACCAGGGGGAGGACACCAGAAGCAAGAGGAACTATAATCCTGCAGCCTCTGGGACCACAAACACAGAAAGTTAGACAAAATGAGATGGCAGAGGAATATGTTCCAGAAGAAGGAACAAGATTAAACCACAGAAGAACAACTAAGTGAAGTAGAGACAGGCAATCTACCTGAAAAGGAATCCAGAGTAATGATACTAAAGATGATCCAAGAACTGGAAAAATAATGGAGCCACAGATCAAGAAGATACAAGAAATGTTTAACAAAGAGCTAGAAAATTTAAAGAACAAACAAACAGAAATGAACAATACAAGAACTGAAATGAAAAAACACTAAAAGATTTATTCCTAGGTATATTATTTTTTTGATGTGACAGTAAATGGGATTGTTTCCTTAATTTCTTTTTTGGAACTTTTATTGTTCGTGTATAGGAATGCAAGAGATTTCTGTGTATTAATTTGTACCCTGACTTTACCAAATTCATTGATAAGCTCTAGTAGTTTTCTGCTGGCATCTTCAGGATTTTCTATTTATAGAAGCACGTCATCTGAAAACAGTGAAAGTTTAACTTCTTTTCCAATTTGGAATACTTTTATTTCTTTTTCTTCTCTGATTGCTGTGGCTAAAACTTCCAAACCTATGTAGAATAAAAGTGGCAAGAGTGGGCATCTTTCTGATCTTAGAGGGACTGCTTTCAGCTTTTCACCATTGAGAAAGATGTTAGCTGTGGGTTTTTCATATATGGCCTCTATTATGTTGAGATAAGTTCCCTCTCTGCCCACTTTCTGGAGAGTTTTATCATAAACTGGTGTTGGATTTTATCAAAAGGTTTTTCTGCATCTATGATTTTTATTCTTCAGTTAGTTAAGGTGGTGTATCACACTGATTGATTTGCGAATATTGAAAAATCCTTGTATCCCTGGGATAAATCCCACTTGTTTGTGGTGTATGATCCTTTATTTTTTTTAATTGGGATATAGATTTTTTACAATGTTGTGGTAGTTTTTACCATACAGTGAAGTGGAGTTCTCTGTGCTATACAGAAGGTTCTTATTGGTTATCTATTTTATACATATTAGTGTATATATGTCAAACCCAATCTCCCAGTCCATCCCACCCCCCACACCCCAACCCCCACTTCCCACCATTGTGTCCATATATTTTTTCTCTACATCTGGGTCTCTTTCTGCCTTGCAAACTGGTGCATCTGTATCATTTTCCTAGATTTCACAGATATGGATTAATATATATTTGTTTTTCTCTTTCTGACTTACTTCACTCTGTATGACAGTTTCTAGGTCCATCCACATCTCAAAAAAGAACCCAATTTTGTTCCCTTTTATGGCTAAATAATATTCCATTGTATATATGGATCACATCTTCTTTATCCATTCATCTGTCAATGGACATTTAGGTTGCTTCTGTGACCTAGTTATTGCATATAGTGCTGCAATGAACACTGGGGTGCATGTGTCTTATTGAACTATTGTTTTCTCTGGGTACATGCCCAGTAGTGGGATTGCTGGGTCGTATGGTAGTTCTATTTGTAGTTTTTTAAGGAACCTCCATACTGTTCTCCATAGTGGCTGTACCATTTCACATTCCCACCAACAGTGCAAGAGGGTTCCCTTTTCTCCACACCCTCTCCAGAATTCATTGTAGATTTTTGGATGATGCCCATTCTACATGGTGTGAGGTGATACCACACTGTAGTTTTGATTTGCATTTCTCTAATAATTAGTGATGTTGAACAGCTTTCATGTGCCTCCTGGCCACCTGTATGTCTTCTTGGAGAAATGTCTATTTAGGTCTTCTGTCAATTTTTGGATTGGGTGGTTGTTTTTTTTTTATATTGAACTGCATGAGCTATTTATATATTTTGGAGATAACCCTTTGTCCACTGATTTGCAAATATTTTCTAACATTCTGAGGGTTGTCTTTTCATCTTTATAGTTTATAGTTTCCTTTGCTGTGCAAAAGATTTTAAATTTCATTAGTTCCCATTTGTCTATTTTTGCTTTTATTTGCATTACTTTGGGAGGGGGATCAAGAAAGATCTTGTTGTGGTTTATGTCAAAGACTGTTCTTCCTATGTTTTCCTCTAAGAGTTTCATAGTGTCTGACATTATATCTAGGTGTTTAATCCATTTTGAGTTTATTTTTTTGTATGGTGTTAGGGAGTGTTCTATTTTCATTCTTTTACATGTAGCTGTTCAGTTTTCCCAGCACCACTTATTGAAGAGCCTGTCTTTTCTCCATTGTATATCCTTGCTCCTTTATCATAGATTAGTTGACCATAGGTGCGTGGGTTTATCGCTGGGCTTTCTATCCTGTTCCATTGATCTATATTTCTGTTTTTGTGGCAGTACCATATTGTCTTGATTACTGTAGCATTGTAGTAGAGTCTGAAGGGGGGGAGCATGATTCCTCCACCTCCGTTTTTTTCTCAAGATTGCTTTGGCAACCAAAAGCACATTAAAAGGATCATACACCATGATCAAGTGGGGTGTATCCCAGGAATGCAAGGATTCTTCAATATACACAAATCAATCAATGTGATACACCACATTAACAAACTGAAGGATAAAAACCAATGATAATCTCAATAGATGCAGAAAAAGCTTTCAACAAATTCAACACCCATTTATGATAAAAACTCTCCAGAAAGTAGGCATAGAGGAAACTTACCTCAACAGAGTAAAGGCCATATATGACAAACCCACAGCCAACATCGTTCTCAATGGTGAAAAAATGAAACCCTTTCCACTAAGATCAAGAACAAGATAAGGTTGCCCACTCTCACCATTATTATTCAACATAGTTTTGGAATTTTTAGCCACAGCAATCAGAGAAGTAAAAGAAATAAAACGAATCCAAATCAGAAAAGAAGCAGTAAAACTCTCACAGTATGCAGATGACATGATACTATACATAGAGAATCCTAAAGATGCTACCAGAAAACTACTAGAGGTAATCAATGAATTTGGTAAAGTAGCAGGATATAAAATTAATACACAAATGTCTTGCATTCCTATATACTAATGATGAAAAATCTGAAAGAGAAATTACCAAAACACTCCCATTTACCCTTGCAATGAAAAGAATAAAATACCTAGGAATAAACTCACCTAAGGAGACAAAAGACCTGTATGCAGAAAACTATAAGACACTGTTGAAAGAACTTAAAGATGATACATGGAGAGATATACCATGTTCTTGGACTGGAAGAATCAACACTGTGAAAATGAATATACTACCCAAAGCAATCTACAGATTCAATGCAATCCCTATCAAACTACCAATGTAATTTTCACAACACTAGAAAAAATTTCACAATTTGTATGGAAACAAAAAAGACCCTGTATAGCCAAATCAATCTTGTGAAAGAAAAACGGAGCTGCAGGAATCAGGCTCCCTGACTTCAGACTACTACAAAGCTACAGTAATGAAGACAATAGGGTACTGGCACAAAAACAGAAATATAGATCAATGGAACAGGATAGAAAGCCCAGAGATTAACCCATGCACATATGGTAGTCTTATCTTTGTTAAAGGAGGCAAGAATATATAATGGAGAAAAGACAGCCTCTTCAATAAGTGGTGCTGGGAAAACTGGACAGCTACATGTAAAAGAATGAAATTAGAACACTGTCTAACACCATACAAAAAAAAAAAAACTCAAAATGGATTAAAGACCTAAATATAAGGTCAGACATTATGAAACTCTTAGAGGAAAACATAGGAAGAACAGTCTTTGACATAAACCAAAGCAAGATCTTTCTTGACCCACCTCCTAGAGAAATGGAAATAAAAACAAAATAAACAAATGGGACTTAATGAAACTTAAAAGCTTTTGCACAGCAAAGGAAACAAGAAACAAGACGAAAAGACAACCCTCAGAATGGTAGACAATATCTACAAATGAAGCAACTGTCAAAGAATTAATCTCCCAAACACACAAGCAGCCCATGCAGCTCAATATCAGAAAAACAAACAACCCAATCCAAAAATGGGCAGAAGTCCTAAATAGACATTTCTCCAAAGAAGACATAAAGATGACCAGCAAACACATGAAAAGATGCTCAACGTCACTAATCATTTGAGAAACGCAAATCAAAAATGCAAGGAGGTATCACCTCACACCAGTCAGAATGGCCATCATCAAAAATCTACAAACAATAAATGCTGGAGAGGGTGTGGAAAAAAGGGAACCCGCTTGCACTGTTGGTGGGAATGTAAATTGATACAGCCACTATGGAGAACAGTATGGAGGTTCCTTAAAAAACTAAAAATAGAGCTACCATATGACCCAGCAATCCCACTACTGGGCATATATCCTGAGAAAACCATAATTCAAAAAGAGTAATGTACCCCAATGTTCACTGCAGCACTATTTACATTAGCCAGGAAATGGAAGCATCCTAAGTGTCCGCTGACAGATGAATGGATAAAGAAAATGTGGCACACATATACAATGGAATATTACCCAGCCATAAAAAGAAACAAAATTGAGTTTCTTGTGGTGAGGTGGATGTACCTAGAGTCTGTCATACACAGTGAAATAAGTCAGGAAGAGAAAAACAAATACCGTGTGCTAACACATATATATAGAATCTAAAAAAAAAAAAAGTTTCTGCTGAACCTAAGGGTAAGACAGGAATAAAGACACAGACTTAGAGAATGGAGTTGAGGACACAGGGAGGGTGAAGGGTAAACTGGGACGAAGTGAGAGAGTGGCATTGACATATATTCACTACCAAATGTAAAATAGTTAGTGGGAAGCAGCTGCATAGCACAGGGAGATCAGCTCGGTGCTTTGTGACCACCTAGAGGGGTGGGATAGGGCGGGTGGGAGGGAGATGCAAGAGGGAGGAGATATGGGGATATATGTATATGTACAGCTGATTCACTTTGTTAAAGGAGCAGAAACTAACACACCATTGTAAAGCAATTATACTCCAATAAAGATGTTAAAAAAAAAGATTGCTTTGGCTATTCGGGTTTTTTGTGTCTCCAAACAAATATTAAGATTTTTTGCTCTAGTTGTGTAAAAAATGCCATTGGTAATTTGATAGGGATTTCATTGGCTCTGTAGATTGCTTTGGGTAATATAGTCATATTCAGAATATTGATTCTTCCAATCCAAACATGGTATATCTCTCCATCTGTTTGCATCATCTTTGATTTCTTTCATCAGTGTCTTATAGCTTTCTGAGTACAGGTCTTTTACCTCCTTAGGTTGGTTTACTCCTAGGTATTTTATTTTTTTGCTGCAATGGTAAATGGAATCGTTTCCTTAATTTCTTTTTCTGATCTTTCACTGTTATTGTATAGGAATGCAAGATATTTCTGTGCATTAATTTTGTATCCTGCAACTTTACCAAGTACTTTGATTAGCTCTAGTAGTTTTCTGGTGGCATCTTTAGGATTTTCCATGTATAGTATCCTGTCATCTGTAAACAGTGACAGCTTTACTTCTTCTTTTCTGATTTGGATTCCTTTTATTTCTTTTGCTTCTCTGATTGCCATGGCTAGGACTTCCAAAACTATGTTGAATAATATTGGTAAGAGTGGGCATCCTTGTCTTGTTCCTCATGTTAGAGAAATTGCTTTCAGTTTTTCACCATTGAGAATGATGTTTGCTGTGGGTTTTGTTGTATATGGCCTTTATTATGTTGAGGTAGGTTCCATCTATGCCCACATTCTGAAGAGTATTTTTTATCATAAATGGGTGTTAAATTTTGTCCAAAGCTTTTTCTGCACCTATTGAGAGGATCATATGGTTTTTATTCTTCAATTTGTTAATATGGTGTATCACATTGATTGATTTGCATACATTGAAGAAGGCTTGCAGCCCTTGGATAAATCCCCCTTGATCATGGTGTAAGATCTTGTTCATGTATTGTTGGATTCTGTTTGCTAGTATTTTGTTGAGGATTTTTGCATCTATATTCATCAGTGATAATGGTCTGTGATTTTCTTTTTTTGTAGTATCTTTGTTGGCTTTTGCTATCAGGGTGATGGTAGCCTTGTACAATGAGTTTGAGGGTGTTCCTTCCTCTGCAATTTCTTGGAAGAGTTTGAGAAGGATAGGTGTTAGCTCTTCTCTAAATGTTTGATAGAATTCACCTGTGAAGTCATCTGGCCTGGACTTTTGTTTGTTGGAAGATTTTTAATCACAGTTTCAATTTCATTACTTGTGATTGGTCTGTTCATATTTTCTATTTAATCCTGGTTCAGCCTTGGAAGGTTATACCTTTTTAAGAATTTGTCCATTTCTTCCAGGTTGTCCATTTTATTGGCATACAGTTGCTTATAGTATTCTTTTATGATACTTTTATTTCTGCAGTGTCTGTTGTAACTTCTCCCTTTTCATTTCTAATTTTATTGATTTGATTCCTCTCTCTTTCCTTTCTTGATGAGTCTTGCTTAATGTTTGTCAATTTTGTTTATCTTCTCAATGAACCAGCTTTTAGTTTTATTGATCTTTGTTATTATTTTCTTTGTTTCTATTTCATTTATTTCTGTTCTGATCTTTATGATTTCTTTCCTTCTACTAAGTTTGGGTTTTGTTTGTTCTTCTTTCTCTAGTTCCTTGAGGTGTAAGGTTAGATTGTTTATTTGAAATTTTTCTTGTTTCTTGATGTAGGATTTTATTGCTATAAACTTCCCTCTTCAAACTGCTTTTGCTTCATCCCATAGGTTTTGGGTCATTTTGTTTTCATTGTTATTTGTCTCTAGGTATTTTTTGTTTTCCTCTTGGATTTCTTCAGGGATCTCTTGGATATTTAGTAGCATATTGTTTAGCCTCCATGTATTTCTGTTTTTTACAGTAATTTATTTCTAATCTGATAGTGTTGTGGTCAGAAAAGATGTTTGATATGCTTTCAATTTTCTTAAATTTACCAAGGTTTGATTTGTGACCCTAGATGTGATCTATCCTGGAGAATGTTCCGTGTGCACTTGAGAAGAAAGTTTAATCTATTGTTTTCGGATCGAATGTCCTATAAATATCAATTAAATCTATCTGGTCTATTGTGTCATTTAAAGTTTGTATTTCCTGATTAATTTTCTGTCTGGGTGATCTGTCCATTGGTTTAAGTGGGGTGTTAAAGTCCCCCACTATTATTATGTTACTGTCAATTTCCACTTTTGTAGTTTTTAGCATTTGCCTTATGTATTGAAGTGCTCCTTTGTTGGGTGCATATATATTTATAATTGTTATATTGTTTTCCTGGACTGACCCTTTGGTCATTATGTTGTGTCCTTCCTTGTCTCTTTTAACATTCTTTATATTAACGTCTACTTTGTCTAATATGGGTATTGTTACTCTAGCTTTATTTTGATATCTATTTGCATGGAATATCTTTTTCCTTCCCCTCACTTTCAGTCTGTATGTGTCCCTAGGTCTGAAGTGGGTCTCTTGTAGACAGTATATATATGAGTCCTGTTTTTGTATCCATTCAGTGAGCCTCTGTCTTTTGGTTGGAGCATTTAATCCATTCACATTTAAGGTTATTATGTTTATGTATGTTCCTATTACCAACTTCTCAATTGTTTTGCATTTGTTTTTGTAAGTCCTTTTCTTCTCTTGTGTTTTCCGCCTAGAGAAGTTCCTTTAGCATTTTTTGTAGAACTGGTTTTTTGGTGCTGAATTCTCCTAGCATTTGCTTGTCTGTAAAGCTTTTGATTTCTCCATTGAATCTGAATGAGATCCTTGCTTGGTTCTAGGTTCTTCCCTTTTATCACTTTAAATATATCATACCACTCCCTTCTGGCTTGCAGAATTTTTGCTGAGAAATCAGCTGTTAACCATATGGGAGCTCCTTTATCTGTTATTTGTCATTTTTCCCTTGTTGCTTTTAATAATTTTTCTTTGTGTTTAATTTTTGTCAATTTGATCACTATGTGTTTAGGTGTGTTTCTCCTTGGGTTTTTCCTGCCTGGGACTCTCTGCACTTCCTGGACTTGGGTGGCTATGTCTTTTCCCATTTAAGGAAGTTTTTGTCTATAACCTCTTCAAATATTTTCTCACGTATTTTCTCTCTCTCTTCTCCTTGTGAGACCCCTATAATGAGAATGTTGGCACATTTAATGTTGTCCCAGAGGTCTCTTAGTCTGTTTTCATTTCTTTTCATTCTTTTTTCTCTATTCCACAGCAGTGATTTCCACCATTCTGTCTTCCAGGTCACTTATTTGTTCTTCTCCCTCAGTTATTTGGCTATTGATTCATTCTAGTGGATATTTCATTTCAGTTATTGTATTGTTCATCTCTGTTTGTTTGCTTTTTAATTATTGTATGTCTTTGTTAAACATTTCTTGCATCTTCTCGATCCTTGCCTCTATTCTTTTTCTGAGGTCTTGGATCATCTTCACTTTCATTATTCTGAATTCTTTTTCTGGAAGATTACCTACCTACACTTTAGTTTTTTTTCTGGGGTTTTATCTTTTTCCTTCATCTGGGACATAGTTCTCTGCCTTTTCATTTCGTCTATCTTTCTGTGATTGTGGTTTTCATTCGGTGGGCTGCAAGATTGTAGTTCTTCTTGCTTCTGCTGTCTGCCCTCTGGTGGATTGATCTGTTATTATATTGTTGGATTCTGTTTGCTAGTATTTTCTTGTGGATTATTGCGTATATGTGCATCAGTGATATTGATTTTTTTATTTTTTGTGGTATCTTTGTCTGGTATCAGAGAGATGTTGGCCTCAGAGAACAATCTTGGGATTGTTTCTGCCTCTGCAACTGTTTGGAAGAGTTTCAGAAGGATAGGTGTTACCTCTACTCTAAATATTTGATAGAATTCGCCTGTGAAGCCATCTGGTCCTGGACTTTGTTAGTTGAAAGTTTTTGTACCTATGGAGACAAAAGACCTGTAGTCTGAAAACTAAGATGCCGATGAAAGTAATCAAAGATTACACAAACAGTCAGAAAGATATACCATGTTCTTGGATTGGAAGAATAATATTGCTAAAATGAATATACTATCCAAGGCAATCTACAGATTTAATGCAACCCTATCAAATTACCAATGGCATTTTTCACAGATTAGAACAATAAATGTTAAATTTTGTGTGGAAACACAAAAGACCATGAGTAGCCAAAGTAACCCTAAAAAAGAAAAATGGACCTTGAGAAATCAGGCTTCCTAACTTCAGACTATACTACAAAGCTACAGTAGTCAAAACAGTATGTTACTGGTGCAAGGACAGAAATATAGATCGATGGAACAGGATAAAGATCCCTGAAATAATGTTACACACCTATGGTCAGTTAATCTATGACAAAGGAGACAAGAATATGCAATGGAGAAATGGCAGTCTCGTCCATAAATGGTGCTGGGAAAACTGGACAGCTACATGTATAATAATAAAATGAGAACATTCTGTAACACCACACACAAATACAAACTCAAAATGGATTAAAAACCTAAATATAAGACTGGATACTCTAAAGCTCTTAGAGTGAAACATAGGCAGAACACTCTCTGACATAAATCCAGCAATGTCTTTTTGGATCCACCTCCTAGAGTAATGGAAATAAAAACCAAAATAAACAAATGGGACCTAATTGAACTTAAAAGTTTTTGCACACAAAAGGTAACCATAAACAAAACGAAAAGACAACCCACAGAATGGGAGAAATTATTTGCAAAAGAAGTGACCAACAAGGAATTAATCTCCAGAATACACAAACAGCTCATGTCACTCAATAGCAAAAAACCACGAACAACCCAATCAAAAAATCAGCAGATCTGAATAGACATTTCTCCAAAGAAGACTTTACAGACGGCCAAAAAAGCACATGAAAAGCTGCTCAACATCGCTTATGATTAGAGAAATGCAAATCAAACCTCACACTGATCAGAATGACCATCATCAAAAAGTCTACAAACAATAAATGCTGGAGAGGGTGTGGAGAAAAGGGTACCCTCCTACACTGCTGGTGGGAAGGTAAATTGTACGACCACTATGGAGAACAGTATGGAGGTTCCTTAAAAAACTAAAAACAGGGCTTCCCTGGTGGCGCAGTGGTTGAGAGTCTGCCTGCCAGTGCAGGGGACACGGGTTCGAGCCCTGGTCTGGGAAGATCCCACATGCTGCGGAGCAACTAGGCCCGTGAGCCACAACTACTGAGCCTGCGCGTCTGGAGCCTGTGCTCCGCAACAAGAGAGGCCGCGATAATGAGAGGCCCGCGCACCGCGATGAAGAGTGGCCCCCGCTTGCCGCAACTAGAGGAAGCCCTCGCACAGAAACGAAGACCCAACACAGCCATAAATAAATAAATTTAAAAAAAAATTAACTGCTTCCACTTGTGTTCTCTTTATAAAAAAAAAAAAAAAAAAAACTAAAAACAGAGGTATCATATGATCCTTCAATCCCATTCCTGGGCATATATCTGGAGAAAACCATACTTCAAAAACATACATGTCCCCCAAGGTTCATGGCAGCACTATTTCCAATAGCCAAGCCATGGAAGCAACCTAAATGTCCATCAACAGATGAATGGATAAAGAAGATGTGGTACATATATACAATGGACTATTACTCAGCCATATAAAAGAATGAAATAATGCCGTTTGCAACAACATGGATGGATCTAGAGATTATCATGCTAAGTGAAGTTAAGTCAGAGAAAGGCAAATAGCATATGCTATCACTTATATGTGGAATTTTTAAAAATGATGCAAATGAACTTATTTACAAAACAGAAACAGACTCACAGACTTAGAAGGCAAACATGATTACCAAAGGGGAAATTTGGGGGAGAGAGGGATAAATTAGGAGGTTGGATTAATATATATACGCTACTATATATCAATATAAAATAGATAATCAACAAGGACCTACTGTACACCACAGGGAGCTCTACTCAATACTCTGCAATACCCTATATGGGAAAAGAATATGAAAAAGAATATGTATATGTATAACTAAATCACTTTGCTGTACACCTGAAACTCATACAACATTGTAACTCAAATATGCTCCAATATAAAAAAAAAAAGAAAAAGAAAAAAGAAAACTAACTTAGATATCTTCTCTGGTAAATACCACCAAATGTCTTAAGACCTCTTCCAAAAAATAGAATGGGAGGAAATACTTCCCAAATATGGGACCAGTATTACTCTGACACCAAAACCAGAAAATGATATATCAAGAAAAGGAAACTACAGACCAATGTCTTTTATGAATACAGGTGCAAAAATCCTCAACAAAAATGTATCTAAGAACATTAAAAAAAAATTGCACACCATGATAAATTGGGAATCATCTCAGGAATGTCACGTTGGTTCAACATATGAAAATCAATCAGTGTAATATACCATATTGATTAAATTAAGGACAAAACCACAGGATAGTCTCATAGACATATAAAAAGCATTTGATAAAATCTAATATTCTTTCATGATAAAATTAAACGACACCCTAGGAATACATGGAAATTTCCTCAAGGTGATAAAGGGACTCTAAGAAAAACCCACAGTTAACATACTTAATGGTGATAGGCCAAAAGCTTTCCCCTAATACCAGGAAGAAAACAAGTATTAATATTCTTGGTAATTTTATTCAACATTGTTATTGAAGTTATAGCCAAGACAATTACACATGCAAAAGAAAGAAAAGACATCCAAGCTGGAAAGGAAGAAGTAAAACTATTTCCATTTACAGATGATATATTTTATGTAGAAAAATCTAAGGAATCCATGAATGAATGATTAGAATTAATAAATAAATTCAGCAATGTTGCAGAATATGAGATCAGTATACAAAAACTAATTATATTTCCATACACTAACAATGAAAAATCTCAAAATGAAATTAAGAAAATTCAATTTATAATATCTTCAAAAAGAATAAAATACTTAGGAATAAACTTAACAGGTAAGTGCAAGACATAGACACTGAAAATTCCAAAACCTCATAGAAATTAATGACCTAAATAAATGAAAAGTCATCCTCTGTTCATGGATTGGAAGACTTATTATTGTTAATATGGTGATACTACCAAAAACATCTACAGTCATGATGCAATTCCTATCAAAATCCAGGAGTATCTTTTGCAGAAATTAATCAGCTGATCCTAAAATTTATATGGAAATGCAAGCCTGAATAGCCAAAACAATGTGTAAAAGAACATAATTAGAAAATTGTTATTACAAAAGTATAGTTTTAATTATACTTACTAGCTATGAAACTGAGAAATTTACCTAGCCACTCTGAGCTTCAATTTTAACATCTGTAAAGTGGAGATAATACTATCTCATGGTAAAGAGTAAATAAGACAAAAAATGTAATGAAATTTATAAATCATGAATCAGTTTAAAAGTTCAATAAATATTTATGAAGTACTTGATATAGGCCAGGCATTATTTGTCATACAAAGATGTATAAACAGTCCCTGACCTCAAAGAATACACAAAATTAATGAATCTTTACAAGTGGTGTGTCAGAGTGCAAATAGCACAGACACTGTAGTCAGAAACCTATATTTAAGTCTTATTAGCTCTGCTATTCCTCAGCCAAAGGATCTTATATAATTCCCCTAAATTCATTGCACTTTAGTTTCATGATGTTAGGTAGAGATAATGATAAATTCCCTACATTTTGGAACTGATTTTTTTGAAGGTAAGTTGATATAAACTATAATAATAAAACCACTTTTATTATGAAAGTTAGGTAGCATATTCTGAGCTCATCTACAGCACACTAAACTGTCACCATGTCTTCACATACATAAAAGCAATAGATGTAGTAGATGTTGGTGTGGGAACTATATTCAATCTCCTTTTTTAAAAGAGCTTTATTGAGATACAACCAACATACCATGCAATTCTTTCATTCAAATTACTTAATTTAATGATTTTTGGTATATTCACTGATGTGTGCAACCATCATCAGTAAATTTTAGAACATTTTATCACCTCATAAAAAAACCCAAGTGTTCATAGATTAGAATATTTAATATTGTTAAGACATCATTACTTCTCAAAGTGTTCTACAGATTTAAGGCAATCCCTATTAAAATGCCAATGGCATTTTTTCAGAAATAGAAAAATCCACCCTAAAGTTCATAACGAATCTCAAAGTACCCAGAATAGCCAAAACAATCTTGACAAAGAAGAACAAAGTTGGAGGTCTCACACTTCCTGATTTCAAAACTTATTACAAAGTTATACAATAAAAACAGTGTGGCACTGGGATAAAGGCAGACATATAGGCCAATGGAATACAACATACAGCCCAGAAATAAACCCTCACAGATACAGTCAAACTATTTTCTACAAGGGTGCCAAGTCCACTGAATGGGATAAAAGACAGTCTTTTCATCAAACGGTATTGGAGAAACTGGATAGCTACATAAAAAATAATGAACTTGAACCCTTACCAAATGACATATAAAAAAAATAGCTCAAAATGGACCTAAATGTAAAAGCTAAAACTATAAAATTCTTAGAATAAATTATATGGGAAAAATTTCATGATATTGGATTTGGCAATAATTTCTTCGATATGACGCCAAAGAATAGGCATCAAAAGTAAAAATAAATATATTGGACTCTGTCAAACTTAAAAACTTCTGAGCATCGAAGTACACAGTCAACAGATTGAATAAAGCAACCTATGGAATGGAAGAAAATATTTGCAAAATACATATCTGAAAAGGGATTAATAGCCAGAATGTATAAAGAATTCCTAAAACTCCACACAAAAAAACTAAAAATGGACAAAAGATGTGAATAGACATTTTCCCATAGACAGAGACATGGCCAATAAGCACAAAAAAGATGCTCAACATCACTAATCATTAGGGAAATGAAAATCAAAACCACAATGAGATACCACCTCACACTCATTAGGGTGGCTACTATCAAAACACACACACACACACACACACAGAAAATAACAAGTGTTGACAAGGATGTGGAGAAATTCTAAGTCTGTGCACTGTTTCAGGAAATGTAAAATGGTGCAGCCACCATGGAAAACAGTATGCAGCCTTCTCAAAAAATAAAAAAATAGAATTATCATACGATCCAGCAATTCCACTTCTGGGTATATACCCCAAAGAATTGAAAGCAGGCTCTCAAAGACATATTTGTACACCCATGTTCATTGCAGCATACTCACAATAGCCAAAAGGTGGAAGCAACCAAAGTGTCCAACAGTGGATGAATGGATAAGCAAATTGTGGTATACACATATAATGGAATATTCAGCCTTAAAAGGGAAGGAAATTCTGACACCTGCTACAACATGGATGAACCTTGAGGACATTATGCTAAATGAAACAAGCCAGTCACAAAAAGACAAATACTTCATAATTCCACCTATATAAGGTATCTAAAATAGACAAACTCTTAGAAACAGGAAGTAGAATGGTGGTTTCCAGGGACTGTGGGAAGGGAGAAAAGGGGATTTGTTGTTCAATGGACATAGAGTTTCAGTTTTGCAGGATGAACAACTTCTAGAGATCTATTGCACAACAATATGTCTATAGGTAATAGTAGTGTACTGTACATATAAAAATGGTTAAGATGGTAAATTTTATGTTATGTGGTTTTTTACCACAAACAAACAAATATTTAAATAAAATTTTAAAATTCCAATGCACATGGCTTGTTATGACAGGATGAGAAAGAGATAGTCTATTTAAACTTTAAAAAATGGTTAAGATAGTAAAATGTATGTAATGTGCTTTTTTTTTAAAATTAATTAATTTATTTATTTTTGGCTGTGTTGGGTCTTCGTTTCTGTGCGAGGGCTTTCTCTAGTTGTGGCAAGCGGGGGCCACTCTTCATCGCAGTGCGCAGGCCTCTCACTATCGCGGCCTCTCTTGTTGCGGAGCACAGGCTCCAGACGCGCAGGCTCAGTAGTTGTGGCTCACCGGCCTAGTTGCTCCGTGGCATGTGGGATCTTCCCAGACCAGGGCTCGAACCCGTGTCCCCTGCATTGGCAGGCAGATTCTCAACCACTGCGCCACCAGGGAAGCCCTGTAATGTGCTTTTAACCACAAGTAAAAATAAAAAAATATACACTGAAACCTTTAGCTTTCACACACCTATCCCCACATCCTCACTCCAAACCCTAAATATTCACTAATCAACTTTCTATAGATTTTCCTGTTCTGACTTTCATATGAATAAAATCATGTAATATCTGTTCTTTTGTAACTGGCTTCTTTCACTTAGTGTAATGTTTTCAAGATTCATCCATGCCATAGCATGCATCAGTACATAATCTTTTTTATGGTTGAATATGTGTGGATATTCATATTATATTGTCTGGATGTAACACATTTTGCTTATCCATTCATCTACTGATGGGCATGGGTTTTTATCACCTTTTGGCTACTGAAAATGATGCTGCTATAAATATTCACATACAAGTGACTGTGTGAACATATGTTTTCATTTCTCTTGGGTATAAATGTATGAATGGAGTTTCAGAGTCTCATGGTAATTCTATGTTTAATAGAATGCATAACTGCCATACTGTCTTCCAAAGGGGCGGCACCATTTAACATTCCCACCAGCAATGTAGGAGGATTCTGATTCCTCCACATCTTTGTCAACATTTGTTGTTACCTGATTTTTAAAAAATTCTAGCCATCCTTGTGGGTGCAAAGTAGTATCTCATTGCGGTTTTGAATTGCATTTCAATGATGATGCCAAACATCTTTTCATGTGCTTATTGGCCATTTGTATATCTTGAGAAATGTCTATTCAGATCCATTGCCCATTTAAAAATTGGGTTGTCTTTTTATTAAGTTGTAAGTGTTCTTTAAATGCTTGAAATAAATCCCAATTAATCATGATATATAATTCTTTTAAAAATGTTTCTGGATTTTGTTTTTTAGTATTTTGTTGAGGATTTTTGTGCCCATGTTCATAAGAGATATTGGCCTGTAGTTTTCTTGTGATGTCTTTGTCTGCTTTTCATATGGGGAATGATATTGGCCTCATAAAATGATTGTAAAGTGTTCCCTTCTCTTCTATTTTTTGGAGGCGTGTGAAGAATTGGTATTAATTCTTCTTTGAGTGTTTGATAAATTTAGCCAAGAAACCATCTGGGTCTGGGTTTTTCTTCATGCATAGTTATTATTATGATGATATTTGGTATTATTATTATTATTATTGCTGATGAAATCTCTTCACTTGTTAAATGTCTATTTAGATGGTCTTTTTTTTGAGCCAGTTTTGGTAGTTTGTGCCTTTCTAGGAATTTGCCCATTTAATCTAAGTCCTCTAATTTCTTTAAATACAATTGTCATAGGATTCCTTTATAATCCATTTTTATTTCTGTAAAGTTGACAACAACATTCCTTCTTTCACCTTTGATTCTAGTAATCTGAGTATTTCTTGGTCAGACTAGACAAAGGGTTGTTAATTTTATTGATCTTTACAAAGAACCAGCTTTTGGTCTCATTGATTTTCTCTACTGTTATTCTATTCTTTATTTCATTAATTTCCACTACAATCTTTATTATTTCATTTCTTCCTCCTGCATTTCATTTAGTTTGCTGTTTTTTCTCCAGTGTCTTAGATTTTTCCTCTTTTTCACTATGGACATTTATGGCTATAATTTCCCCTCTAAACACTGTTTTAGCTGCATCCCATAGGCTTTGGCATTTTGTGTCTTCCTTTTCATTCACCTCAAAGCACTTTCTGATTTCCCTTTTTATTTCTTCTTTGACTCATTGTTTGTTTTAAGAGTGTGCTGTTTAATTTCCATGTATTTGTGAGTTTCCTAATTTTTTCTTGTTGTTGGTTTTTAATTTTATTCCTTTGTGTTCAGAGAACATATTTTGTATTATTATTTATGGCCACAAATATAGTCTATCCTGAAGAATGTTCCATACGCAGTTAAGAGAATGTACATTATGTTGTTGTTGGGTGAAGTGGTCTATAAATGTCTGTTAGGTCTAGTTCATTTTTTATGTTGATCAAGTCTTCGATTTCCTTACTGATCTTCACTTTCTGACTAGTTATTCTAACCTTACTGAAAGTAAGGTAGACTTTTCTATTTCTTCTTTCATTTCTGTTTATAGTTTATGTATATTCATGTTCTCTTGTTAGATGCATATATGTTTATAATTGTTATATCTTCCTGATGGATTGATCCTTTCATCATTATAAAATGTCCCTCTTTACCTCTAGTAACCTTCTTTTTAAAGTCTATATTTTATGATATTATTACAGCCACTCAAGTTTCCCTGTGATGCTCTTTACATGAAATATTTTTTTCAACTCTTTACTTTCAAACTATTTGTGTCTTTGAATTTAAAGTGTATTTCCTAAAAAAAGAAAGAAAGAAACCCACAGCAAACCTTTCCTGACTGTCAAAACTCTCCTAAACCTACAGTAACTTGTAAGTCGTGTTAGGTGAGATAAGTCTTGGAAGCACTACAGCAGCCTGTGCCCTTTGTTCTATAACAGGATAACGGGCTCTAGAGCTTCTAGAGAGCAGAACTTATTGCTGGTTTTTTTTTTTTTTTTTAATGATCGTTAAGCCATCTCATCTAAGGTTTTTGGTTTGTTTGAGAAGTGAACTTGTTTTATAGATTATATATATACATATACAGTGTTTGTATAAAGCAGAATGCCTGTCCTTCCTGATTATTTTTGTACCATATTGTAAATTATATTATTTATTCTTTACCAATTTTAGGAATAAAGGGAGTTTAGTTAGTTAATATAATAAACAAAAGCTGTTAAACTTCTTATGTTTAAATTTCCAGTTCAACTTGTAAATCTGTTTTTATTATTGTGCATAAATACATAGTAATACTTGATCTAAAAAAAATAAAGTATATTTCCTGTTGTCAATAAATAGTTGGAGCATGTATTTTTATCTAGTCTGACCATCTCTGCCTTTTGATAGAATTGCTTAATTCATACACCTGTAATGCTTACTGATATAGTTGTATTTACATTTGCCATTTTACTTTTTGTTTTCTATATGTCTCACATCTTTTTTCCTTCTCTATTCCTCCCTTACTGCTTTCTTTTGCATTTACTGAATATTTTTATATGTAGCATTTAAATATCATTAAAGATTTTTCACAATTTTAAAATTTACATTTTTAGTGACTGTTCTAGGACATATACATCTTAAATTATCAGAATAAGCTTCAGATTTAAACTAGCTTATACTCAGTGATATATAGAAACACTACTCCTATATGGCTCTATTCACTTTTCCTCTTTTTTTGGTATCATTGTTATATATATTACATCTATAAATGTTACAAACTCAACAATACATTGTTGTACTTATAACTTTACAATCCGTACTTATTTCATTTTCCACCAGCCACCTCTCTTGTACTGTTATTGGCAAATATACTACACATATACTATATTTGCATTTGTTATAGGTCCAACAAAACATTCTATACATATTATTTCTACTTTCACATTTTAAATCAACTATAAGAAGAAAGGAGAAAAGTATATAGTGTCTTTTATTTTATTTATTTTTTTAATAGAACTTTCTATTTTAAAGTTGCTGTAGACTATTCCATAGGGTTGATTTATCAGTTTTACTTAAGCAGTTTATTTATTTATTTATTTACTTATTTTTTTTATTGGAATATAGTTACTTTACACTGCTGTGTCATTTTCTGCTGTACAGCAAAGTGAATCAGCCATATGTATACATATATCCTCTTTTTGGGATTTCCTTCCAATTTAGGTCACCAGAGAGCACCAGGTAGAGTTCCCTGTGCTATACAATAGGTTCCCATTAGTTACTTTATACACAGTAGTGTATATATGTAAATCCCAGTCTCCCAACTCATGCTCATCCCCCCCTTTCCCCTTTGGTATCAATACATTTGTTCTCTATGTCTGTGTCTCTATTTCTGCTTTGCAGATAAGATCATCTTCAGCATTTATCTAGATTCCACACATGTGTGTTATTATATGATATTTGCTTTTCTCTTTCTGACATACTTCACTCTCTATGACAGTCTCCAGATCCATCCATGTATCTTCAAATGACAGAATTTTGTTCCTTTTCATGGCTGAGTAATATTCTATTGTATACATGTAAAACATCTTCTTTATCCCTTCCTCTGTTGATGGATGTTTAGGTTGCTTCCATGTCCTGGTTATTGTAAATAGTGCTGCAATGAACATTGGGGTGCAGGTATCATTTTTTATTATGATTTTCTCTGGGTATATGCCAGTAGCGGGAATGCTGGGTCATATGGTAGTTCTATTTTTAGTTTTTTAAGGGACCTCCATATTGTTCTCCATAGTAGCTATATCAATTTACATTGCCACCAACAATGTAAGAGGGTTCCATTTTCCCCACACCCTCTCCAGCATTTATTGTTTGAAGAATTTTTGATGATGGTCCTTCAGACTGCCATGAGGTGATACATCATTGTAGTTTTGATTTACATTTGTCTAATAATTAGTGATGTTAAGAATCTTTTCATGTGTTTTTTGGCCATCTATATGTCTTCTTTGGAGAAATGTCTATTTAGGTCTTCTGCCCATTTTTTGATTGGGTTGTTTGTTTTTTTGATATTGAGCTCCATGTGCTGTTGTATATTTTGGAGATTAATCCTTTGTCAGTTGCTTTGTTTGCAAGTATTCTCTCCCATTCTGTGGGTTGTCTGTCTTGTTTACAGTTTCTCTTGCTGTTCAAAAGCTTTTAAGTTTAATTAGGTCCCATTTGTTTATTTTTCTTTTTATTTCCATTTCTCTAGGAGGTGGGTCAAAAAGGATCTTGCTGTGATTTATGTCATAGAGTGTTCTGCCTATGTTTTCCTCTAAGAGTTTGATAGTGTCTGGCCTTATATTTAGGTCTTTAATCACTTTTTTTTAATTAATAGTAATCTTTTATTTATTTATTTATTTTTATATTTATTTTTGGCTCTGTTGCATCTTTGTTTCTGTGCAAGGGCTTTCTCTAGTTGCGGCGAGTGGGGGCCACTCTTCATTGCGGTGCGTTGGCCTCTTCACTATCGTGGCCTTTCTTGTTGCAGAGCACAGGCTCCAGACGCGCAGGCTCAGCAGTTGTGGCTCACGGGCCTAGTTGCGCGGCATGTCGGATCCTCCCAGATCAGGACTCGAACCCGTGTCCCCTGCACTAGCAGGCAGATTCTCAACCACTGCGCCACCAGGGAAGCCCTTTAATCACTTTTGAGTTTATTTTTGTGTATAGTGTTAGGGAGTGTTGTAATTTCATTCTTTTACATGTAGTTGTCCAGTTTTCTCATCACCACTTATTGAAGAGACTGTCTTTTCCCCGTTGTATATTCTTGCCACCTTTGTCATACATTAAGTGATCATTTGTGCATGGGTTTATCTCTGGACTTTCTATCCTGTTCCATTGAATTGTATTTCTGTTTTTGTGCCAGTGCCATGCTGTTTTGACTACTGTAGCTTTGTAGTATAGTCTGAAGTCAGGGAGCCTGATTCCTCCAGCTACATTTTTCTTTCTCAAGCTTGTTTGTCTATTTGCGGGTCTTTCGTTTCCATACAAATTGTAAAATTTTTTGTTCTAATTCTGTGGAAAATGCCATTGGTAATTTGATAAGGATTGTATTGAATCTGTAGATTAATTTGGGTAGTTTAGTCATTTTCACAATATTGATTCTTCCAATCCAGGAACATGTTGTATCTCTCCATCTGTTTGTGTTCTTTGATTTCTTTCATCAGTGTCTTATTGTTTTCTGCATACATGTTTTTGCCTCCTTAGATAGGTTTATTCCTAGGTATTTTATTCTTTTTGTTGCAATGGTAAATGGGATTGTTTCCATAATTTCTCTTTCTGATCTTTCATTGTTAGTGTATAGGAATGTGAGATTTCTGTGTATTAATTTTGTATCCTGCAACTTTACTAAATTCATTGATTAGTTCTAGTAGTTTTCTGGTGGCATCTTTAGGATTTTCTATGTACAATATCATATCATCTGCAAGCAGTGACAGTTTTACTTCTTTCCCAATTTGGATTCCTTTTATTTCTTTTTCTTCTCTAATTGTGTTGGCTAGGAGTTCCAAAACTATGTTGAATAATAGTAGCGAGTGAGCACCCTTGTCTAGTTCCTGATCTTAGAGGAAATGCTTTCAATTTTTCACCATTGGGAATGATGTTTCCTGTGGGCTTGTCATACATGGTCTTTAATTTTTGAGGTAGGTTCCCTCTATGCCCACATTCTGGAGAGTTTATTTCATAAATGGGTGTTGAATTTTTTCAAAAGCTTTTTATGCATCTATTGAGATGATCATATGGTTTTTATTTTTCAGTTTGTTAATATGGTGTATCACATTGATTGATTTGTGTATATTGAAGAATCCTTGCATTGCTGGGATAAATCTCACCTGATAATGGTGTATTATCCTTTTAATGTGTTGTTGGATTCTGTTTGCTAGTGTTTTGTTGAGATTTTTGTGTCTATGTTCATCAGTGATATTGGTTGGCAATTTTATTTTTTTTTCTTATCTTTGTCTGGTTTTTGTATCAGGGAGACTGTGGCCTTGTAGAACGAATTTGGGAGTGTTCCGTGCTCTTCAATGTTTTGGAAGAGATTGAGAAGGAAAGGTGTTAGGTCTTCTCTAAATGTTTGATAGAATACACCTGTGAAGCCATCAGGTCCTGGACTTTTGTTTTTTGGAATTTTTTAAATCACAATTTCAGCTTCATTACTTGTGATTGGTCTGTTCATATTTTCTATTTCTTCCTGGGTCAGTCTTGGAAGGTTGTACTTTTCTAAGAATTTGTCCATTTCTTCCAGGTTGTCCTTTTTATTGGCATATAATTGCTTGTAGTAGTCTCTTATGATCCTTTGTATTTCTGTGGTGTCAGCTGTAACTTCTCCTTTTTCATTTTTAATTTTATTGATTTGTGTCCTCTCCCTTTTTTTCTTAGTGAGTCTGGTTAAAGGTTTATCAATTTTTTTATCTCCTCAAAGAACCAGCTTTTAGTTTCATTGATCTTTGCTATTGTTTTCTTCGTTTCTATTTCATTTATTACTGCTCTGATCTTTATGAGTTCTTTCCTTCTGCTAACTTTGTTTTTTTGTTTTCATTCTTTCTCTATTTGCTTTAGGTGTAGTTTAGGTTGTTTATTTGAGATTTTTCTTTTTTCTCTAGGTAGGATTGTATTGCTATAAACGTCCCTCTTAGAACTGCTTTGCTGCATCCCATAGGTTTGGGGTCATTGTGTTTTCGTTGTCATTTGATTATAAGTTTTTGTTGTTTGATTTTCTTTTTGATTTCTGCAGTGATCTCTTGGTTATTTAGTAGCATATTGTTTAGCCTCCATCTGCTTGTGTTTCTTACAGTATTTTTTTTCCCCTGTAATTGATTTCTAATCTCACAGCATTGTGGTTGGAGAAGGTGCTTGATACTATTTCAATTTATCTAAATTTACTTAGGCTTGATTTGTGGCCCAAGATGTGATCTATCCTGGCGAATGTTCCATGTGCACTTGAGAAGAATGTGTATTCTGTTGCTTTTGGATGGAATGTCCTATAAATGTCAATTATGTCTATCTGGTCAACTTTGCCATTTAAGGTTCTTGCTTCTTTATTAATTTTCTGTCTGGATGATCTATCCATTGGTATAAGTGTGGTGTTAAAGTCCCCCACTCTTACTGTGTTACTGTTGATTTCCCCTTTTATGGCTATTAGCATTTACCTTATGTATTGAGGTGCCCCTATGTTGGGTGCATAAATATTTACAAATGTTATATCATCTTCTTGGATTGATCCCTTACTCATTATGCAGTGTCCTTCCTTGTCTCTTGTAATAGTCTTTATTTTAAAGTCTATTTTTTCTGATATGAGTATTGTTACTCCAGCTTTCTTTTGATTTCCATTTGCATGGAATATCTTTTTCCATCCCCTCGTTTTCAGTCTGTATGTGTCCCTAGGTCTGAAGTGGGTCTCTTGTAGACAGCGTATATACAGGTGTTGTTTTTATATCCATTCAGCCAGTCTGTGTCTTTTAGTTGGAGCATATAATTCTTTTACATTTAAGGTAATTATTGATATGTATGTTCTTATTACTATCTTCTTAATTATTTTGGGTTTGGTTTTGTAGGTCTGTTTCTTCTCTTGTGTTTCCCACCTAGAGAAGTTCCTTTAGCATTTGTTGTAAAGCTGATTTGGTGGTGCTGAATTCTCTTAGCTTTTGCTTGTTTGTAAAGCTTTTGATTTCTCTGTTGAATCTGATTGAGATCTTTGCTGGGTAGAGTAATCTTTGTTGTAGGTTTTTCCCTTTCATCACTTTAAAAATATCCTGCTACTCCCTTCTGGCCTGAAGAGTTTCTGCTGAAAAATCAGCTGATATCCTCGCAGGGATTCCCTGGTATGTTATTGGTTGTTTTCCCTTGTTGCTTTTAAAATTTTTTCTTTGTATTTAATTTTTGTTAGTTTGATTTATATGTGTCTCAGCATGTTTCTCCTTTGGTTTATTCTGTATGGGACTCTCAGCGCTTCCTCGACTTGTGTGACTATTTGCTTTCCCATGTTAGGGAAGTTTTTGACTATAATCTCTTCAAATATTTTCTCAGACCCTTTCTCTTTCTCTTCTTCTCTGCAACCCCTACAATTCAAATGTTGTTTCACTTAATGTTGTCCCAGAGGTCTCTGAGAATGTCTTCTTTTCTTTTGATTCTTTTTTCTTTTTTCTGCTCCACAGCAGTTATTTCCACCATTCTATCTTCCAGCTCAGTTATTCATTCTTCTGCCTCAGTTACTCTGCTATTGATTCCTTCTAGTGTATTTTTCATTTCAGTTATTGTGTTGTTCATCACTGATTGTTCCTTAGTTCTTCTAGGTCCTTGTTAACCATTTCTTGTATCTTCTCAGTCTGTGCCACCATTCTATTTCTGAGATCTTGGATCATCTTAGCTATCATTACTTTGAGTTCTTTTACAGGTATATTGCCTATTTCATCTTCATTTATTTGGCTGGTGGGTTTTTACCTTGCTCTTTCATCTGCAACATATTTCTCTGTCATCTCATTTTGTCTAACTTACTGCCTTTATGGTCTCCTTTCTGCAGGCTGCAGCATTGTAGTTCCTCTTGCTTCTGTTTTCTGCCCCCTGGTGGGTGAGTTTGGTCCAGGGGCTTGTGTAGACTTCCTTGTGGGAAGGACTGGTGTCTGCACTCTGATGGGTGGAGTTGAATCTTTTCCCTCTGATGAGCAGGGCTCCATCAGGGGGTGTCTTTTGGGGTATCTGTGAAATTAGTATGACTTTTGGAAGCCTGTCTGCTGATGGGTGGGGCTATTTTCCTGTGTTGCTGGTTGTTTGGCATGACGTGTTCAGCACTGGAGCCTGCAAGCAGTTGGGTGGAGCCAGATCTTGGTGTTGAGATTTATACCTTTTGGGGGAGCACATGGTGGTTAATATTCCCTGGGCCTGGGAATTCTCTGGTGGTCCAGCCTCCTAGACTTGGCGCTCCCACCCTGGATGTCCAGGCCCGACCCCTGGCCAAGGAACTGACAGCCTGCAACCTGTGCAGTGCAGCCAGAGGAAAAGAAAAGGAAAAGAAAGAAAACATACAAAAAAACACAAGACAAATAAGAAAAACAAAAACAAACAGCAACAGCAACACAAAAAAAGAAAAAAGATAACAGACAAACCAAACGCAGGACAAATAATAAAAACAAAATGAACAAACAGAAACTGATAAAAAAGAAAGAAAACAAAAACAAGAGAACAAACAAAAAAACAAGAGAACTCAGAAATGAAAACAGTCAATAAAAAGTGAACTGTGAAAAACAAAAAATAAAAAAGTAAACAAAAATAGAAAGCAAACTAAAAAAAGCAAACATAAAACAAACCACAAAAATGATTTTTTAAAAACCCCAAAGAACAAAAACAAGAAAAACCCAAAACAACAACAAAGTAAAAATTAAAAATATATATTAAAAATTTTTTTAAATAAAAAAATAATAAAAGTGACAACAACAACCACTGAACAAAACAAAACAAACAAAAAATAATAATATTAATAAGAATATTTTCCTGGTGCCTCTGCTTTCAGTGTTCTTGCTGCCACAGTGAGCCATAGCCAACCCTCGCCTCTCCAGGAGGCCCTCCTATACCTCTAAGTATGTCTCTGGACCTGCTGTGGGCACTGTGGGGGCAGCTCAGACTCTGACCTGGCCCAACTCCTGCGTGTACCTGCCCCCAAAGTCCATTGCTGCTATAGCTAGACCAGTCTCAGTTGTGGGAACACTCATTGTCTATTCAGATATTGCACAGTTGCAGGGTTTACCAAGCCAATTGTGAGGAGTTAATCCACTGCTTGTGCAGCTGCACAGAGAGATTTCCATTCCTCTTCCTTATTCGCACCACCTTTGGGGCTCAGCTTTGGCTTTAGTCCCACCTCTGCATGTGCACCACCCTCAGGTGTCTTTTCCCCACCCAGGCTAGAGGGAGCAAAAGGAAGCGGCTGATTGGGGCACACTTATGCACTCAGGCTGGGGTGGGTTATGGCAGCCACTACAGGGGTGTGCACACAGTTCCTGTGGCAGTGGAGACCAGTAGGCAGTTGCAACAGACTGGGGCGTGCTCACTATGGTGGGAGTCCCTCCCAGTGCCCACAGAAGCAGGAGCTGGCATGTGGTGGTGGTGGCAGTCCTGCCCCTTGCACGCCACTCAACAATCTCACCTCATTTCCCAAGCAGACCACGCTTCCTCTCGGGGCATTCCTTGTCATGGAGCCCCTCACCCCTGTTCCCTCAGGTTGTCTCTGCACAGCCAACAGCTCTCCTCTCTTTGGATCCACTATCTTAACCCCATGCTTTAGCACTCAGCCCACACCAGCTTTGGCAGATTCCCATCTCAGGCAGGGATGCCCAGGGCTGATTCCCAAGAAGGCTTTGGCATGGATGGTGCTCAAGACCCCAGAGCCTACAGGGGCATAGGAGGCCTTGGCTTGAGCAGGGGGCAAGCCTGCTCAGATGAGTGCCCCTCCCAGTGCCCATGGAGGCTGAAGGGGGTTGTAATGGTGGCCCTGCCCCTTGTGTGCCACTCAGCAATGACACCTTGCTTCTATGTTTTCCTGGGCTTCTTCTGCAAACTTTCCCAGTTGTGGAGCTCCTTACTCCTGTCCCTTCAGGCTGTCTTTTCACAGCCAACAGCTGTCCCCTCCCTGGGTCTGCACTCTGAACCCCACTTTCCAGCACCCAGCCCCCTTCTACAACAGGAGACACAAGACTGAGGCTGGGGTGTGCAGGGCTGTGGCACAGACCATGTGTGCAGTTCTTACTTTGTCTTGCCTTCCACAGACTGTCCACTGTGTTCCCCTTCAATCCCCCAAAGTTCCCTTTATGCCTTAGCTGATTTCCCCACCATGAGGGGGTTTTTCTGAGTGTGGTAACCTCTCTTCAACTTCAGCTTCCCACCAGGGTTGCTGGTCCCTTTTTTGATTACTCTTTTCTTTTTTTTGTTTCTTTCATCTTACCCTGTTGTGATGGGATTTTTCTTGTCTTTTTAAGTGTCCAAAGTCTTCCTCTAATGTTCGTCAGGTTCTCTGTGAGAATTGTCCCATTTATAGATGTATTCTTGATGTACCTGTGAGGAGAGACAAATTCTTTGTCCTCCTATTCCACCATCTTGACTCCTCCCCCTATCGTGCCTTTTATAATAACACAGTTACCTTTACTGGTGCTGTTTGTTCATGTAGATTCCAGTTACCTCCAGGGATCACTTGCTTTCATCCGAAGAACTGCCTTTAGTATTTCTTGTAAAGTTGGCTTGCTAACAACAAATTCTCTCAGTTTTTGTTTATCTGAGAAAGTTTGTTATTTCTCCTTCATTTTGCAATGATAGCTTTGTTAGATATAATATTCTTGGTTGATTGCTTTTTATTTGATCAATTTAAATATGTGATAACACTGCCTCCCAACCTCTCCTGCTGAGAAGTCAGCCATAAATCGTATTGGGTTTCTTATGTTCTGATGTGTCATTTTTCTGTTGATGCTCTCAGCATTTTCTGCTTTGACATTTAGCAATTTTCATATGATATGTTAATTTATAGGTCTTTTGTATTTATAAGTTTAGGAACTTAATAAGTTTAGGAACTTATTAAGCTTCTTGAATTTATAGGTTATCATCTTTCGATAAATTTGGAAAATTTTCAGCCAGTATTTCTTTGAATATTTTTTCTTCTCCTTTCTATTCTGCCTCCACTCTTTCAGTACTCCCATTGTGTTTATATGGTGTGCTTAATGGTATTCCACATTTCTTTCAAGGTCTGTCCATTTTTCTTCATTATTTTTGTTCTTTGTTTTTGGCTTGCATAATCTCTACTGATCAATTTTCAAGTTTGCTAATTTTTTCTTCTGCTAGTTCAAATCTGTTGTGCTCCTTTAGTGATTGTTCTCATTACATTTATTTTTTTAACTCCATAGTTTCTATTTATCCTTTTTTTAAAAATAATTTCTATCTTTATTGATATTCTCTATTTGAGGCATTATACCTTCTTTTATTTCTTTAATCATGATTTCCTTTATTTCTGTGAACATATTTATAAAGATGCTTTAGTTTCCTGTGGCTGCTGTAACAAAGTACAATAAACAGAGTCACTTAAGAAAAGGAAATTTAGGGCTTCCCTGGTGGCGCAGTGGTTGAGAGTCCGCCTGCCAATGCAGGGGACATGGGTTCGAGCCCTGGTCTGGGAAGATCCCACATGACATGGAGCGACTGGGCCCGTGAGCCACAGCTACTGAGCCTGCGCATCTGGAGCCTGTGCTCCGCAACAAGAGAGGCCGCAATGGTGAGAGGCCCATGCACCGTGATGAGGAGTGGCCCCCACTTGCCACAACTAGAGAAAGCCCTCACACAGAAGCGAAGACCCAACACAGCCAAAAATAAATATAAATTAATTAATTAATTTAAAAAAAAAGAAAAGGAAATTTATAGTCTACAATTATAGAGTCTAGAAGTCTGAGATTAACGTGTCGGCAGGACCATGCTTTCTCTGAAGGTGCTATGGATGTTTCTGTTCCAGACCTCTCTCCTAGCTTCTGGTAGTTCCTTGGTTTGTGGCAGCATAACTCCAGTCTTCACATGGAATTCTCCTATAATGTCTTGTCTCTGTCCAAGTTTCCCATTTTTATAAGGACATGAGTCATATTGGATTTGGGACCCACCCTACTTTAGTATGATCTCATCTTAACTAATTTCATCTTTAATGGCCCTATTTCCAAATAGTCACATTATGAGGTACTGAGGATTGGACTTCAACATATGAATTTTGGGGAATACAATTCAACTCATAACAAAAGTTACTTTGAAATATTTTTCTTTTGATTCCAACATCTGATTGCTCTCACTGACAGCTTCTGTTTCTTTTTTTTTTAATTTTTATTTTATTTATTTTTATTTTATGGCTGTGTTAGGTCTTCGTTTCTGTGTGAGGGCTTTCTCTAGTTGTGACAAGCAGGGGCCACTCTTCATCACGGTGCGTGGGCTTCTCACTATTGCGGCCTCTCTTGTTGCGGAGCACAGGCTCCAGACGTGCAGGCTCAGTAACTGTGGCTCACAGGCCCAGTCGCTCCGTGGCATGTGGGATCTTCCCAGACCAAGGCTCGAACCCGTGTCCCCTGCATTGGCAGGCAGATTCTCAACCACTGTGCCACCAGGGAAGCCCAGTTTCTGTTTCTTGATTTTTTTTTGGTATGTGGGTCATACTTTTCTGCTTCTTTGTATGCTTCATAATTTTTGTTGGCAACTGGACATTTTAGATAATATGTTGTAGCAACTCTGGATAATGGTCCCCTCTCCAGGGGCTTTTATTGTTATTTCCTTGTTTATTTGTTTATTGAGTGACTGGATTATTTTAGTGAAGTCTATACCCCCACTCCCAATGTCAAGCCTCTGATATTATTCCTCAGGTAGGCACAGCTTTTGGTACATCCATAGTCACCTTGGGATGCCAGTGGTACTGGCAGGGCTCTCTTCTCTTTCCCTGACCACATACCCAATGGTTAGACTCCACTAATTGCTGGCTGATTGTCTTATTGTTTTTAATAGTGCCCTGGGGCATAAGTTACTTTACAAATAAATCCAATCAAATTATAGCTCCTTTGATGGAATAGTGTCTGAGGTCAGTGTTTGACACTTGTTCTCACACTGACAGGCCTCTTTTTAGCTGTCTTACTCCCTGTTTTCCTCTTGTGAGCTTGTTGGCCTATAGTCTAGCCTCTATTTTCATTAGATCTACATTTCTTTCCAATTGTCCTTCACCAACCTCCACTGTTGAGATTACCCTCAGGATTAAACTTCTCCTCACTTTGCTGCAAATGAAGTTAGCTCCTTTAGGAAAAGATTGCAAGCTATCTGTTTTATGGCAAAATCTCTGTGCTAGGGCTGTGGAGCTGGAAGTGGGGGAAAATGGCAAACTTCTTTCTGAATGACATTCTCACTGAAGTAGCCTAGTAGTGCTGGGGCAGGAGACTGAGGTCCTTTTCGCTTGTTTCTCCTCCTGTGGAAACACTGCCTCATAAGCTGTGGAATGGCTATCAGAGCCCCAATATAATTACTACACTATGTCCAAGGTAAAGCTTCTGTTCCATGAGTGGGGTGGGACAGAAGAAAGGAGCCCACCTCTTTTTTATTGTACTTTCTTAGGACTTAGCCACAACAATGGGTAGCTGAGGGCAGGATGGGAAACACTGAGTTCCTACTTCTCCCAGAAGGAAAGCCCTCTGGCTGGAAACTGGGGAGAGGTAGCCCTGTGTTCTTGGTTGCAGCAGTCTGGAGTAGTCTCTGCTTCATTGAGCTGGGAGGGGAAAGGGAGAGAGCAGGCTTGGATCAAATACCACAGAATCTCTCACCTTTCTTAATATATTTTTATAGATTTTTCTTGAATAGATGTTTCTTGATTTGCTGCTTGCTCTTAGGACAATTTCCAGAGGCTTTAAAAGGTTGTTTTCAAAAAGTTTTCACCAGTTTTACTGAGAAGGTCAGCAGAGTTCCTCATGCTATTATGCTGGAAGTTTATTTCCTTAATATTCAATCTTGGTTCACATTTATTAAAGTAGTTATTTTCTTACATTTCTTGAGACTATAATAAAGTGTCTAGAACTCTTGCACCGTTTATTCTTTTATACCTTAACAACAAAGTATATCCAGTGAACTTGTCTTATAATGAAAAATTATATTTTTCCCTGGTGGTCTAGTGGTTAGGATTAGGCACTTTCACTGCCATGGCCTGGGTTCAATTTGAGATCCCACAAGCCACGTGGTGCAGCCAAAATAAAATATTTTTTTCACACACACACACACTGTATTTTATTTTTACAAGAGATAGACTGACATCAAACATTGTACATGGATGACCACAACAATAGCAACAATGATTGCAATTACCAAACACGAAACACACTCATACTATGTCATAATATTGACATTCAGTCCAGTAATCCTCCACTGTAGCAGCTCCTTTACTTTGCAGTGAAAATTGATTTGTATATTCTTTGCCTCTGAGTCCCTGTGGGATTTATTTTTTAATTCAAACAGAAAGTCACAAAAATTATACTCATCCTCATCAGTTCACTCAGTCCCATGTAATTAATTTTTTTTTTCATCTTGATCTTTTGTTAGCACTTTTATGAGTTCATCAGTTTTTCATTAGAGTTCTGAAAATGCTTATTCATTCAGTTCAGCAGTACAGTCAGTTACCAGAAACCTGTACTTGTCAGAGTCTTTTCCATGAATTTCTTGAAGATGAAACCCTTTTATAGGAACATATTTGCAAAAGCACCAGAGTACACCCAGAACTGTCTGTAAATGACAAAAGACTTAAAAATGACCACTGTTAAAGATTTGATGAAAGTTCATAATAATGCAGTTGACAAGAAAATTAGTTATTTCTGAGATATACATTGTAAAGTAATAACTAGGATTATGACTTATAACATTATACCAGAACATATAAGATTTTTAGAAATTTCATGTAATGTCTGAAACTTTTATATTAACATATTTCCATACAAATAACCCAATGAAAGTTTAGTATTAGTTGTTTTGTTTGTTTGGGTTTTTTTTATACAGCAGGTTCTTATTAGCCATCAATTTTATACACATCAGTGTATACATGTCAATCCCAATCGCCCAGTTCAGCACACCACCATCCCCACCCCACCGCAGTTTTCCCCCCTTGGTGTCCATATGTCTGTTCTCTACATCTGTGTCTCAACTTCTGCCCTGCAAACTGGCTCATCTGTACCATTTTTCTAGGTTCCACATACATGCATTAATATACGATATTTGTTTTTCTCTTTCTGACTTACTTCACTCTGTATGACAGTCTCTAGATCCATCCACGCATGACCTGGCTATTGTAAATAGTGCTGCAATGAACATTGGAGTGCATGTGTCTTTTTGAATTACGGTTTTCTCTGGGTATATGCCCAGTAGTGGGATTGCTGGGTCATATGGTAATTCTATTTTTAGTTTTTTAAGGAACCTCCATATTGTTCTCCATAGTGGCTGTATCAATTTACATTCCCACCAACAGTGCAAGAGGGTTCCCTTTTCTCCACACCCTCTCCAGCATTTGTTGTTTGTAGATTTTCTGATGATGCCCATTCTAACTGGTGTGAGGTGATACCTCATTGTAGTTTTGATTTGCATTTCTCTAATAATTAGTGATGTTGAGCATGTTTTCATGTGCTTCGTGGCCGTCTGTATGTCTTCTTTGGAGAAATGTCTATTTAGGTCTTCTGCCCATTTGAATATATATATTTCAAGCAGTAGAAGATAACTCTTGAAGCTAATAATTTGGATTTATGATTGATTTCATTTTATTTTTTTGGTGAGTGTTAGGAGCTGTCCTCTTTTTAATAACAAAAGGTGTCAAAAGAATTGTAAAAAACTTTAAAGCAGGCTTAGCCCTCAAGGATTATCTAGTTAGGAGCAGAAGTAGAAGATTAGAATCCAAGTGTCTAGATGCTCAGCCTTGTGCCCTTTGTAGGTGAACATAATGCATGTCAAACAATGAACAAATTGTGCACACTTCAGAATTTATTAAACATTTGTATCTATCTATGTTATGTGATCTTCACAACAACCCAGGAAGGGGGTCTGGGCAGTATACTATTATTTTCATTTCACAGATGAGAAAACTGTAATTCAAATCTCCAATACAGAGGTGAAATGAGTTACATGGTTATCTGACTCAAATATCCTGTTCTTTCCATTATACCAGGCTTCAAATGAGGTGACCAAGTTGGAGCACAAGCCCTCAACCTTGAGACTAAGAGTCTCACATTTCTACTAATAATATTAATGTTAATTCAGAGGCATAAACTGAACTAGGAAACTTCACACTTGGGCAAGATTTTTTGACCATGTTCTCACCAGGACCCTGCCACTTATCACCTGATGTTTGCCTCTTCTTTCCTCCCATCCTTCCTCCAATCGATATTCCATATTTTTCTATGTCTCCTTTGTTATATAAAAGTAGAGTCATTGAGGCAGTTGTGGCAGTAGGAAATCAGTATCAAGTCAGAAAGCATGTTCTGAGCTTCTTGATGATCCCTACCGGAGCTACCTCACTGGTGCCCAAGCCCTTTGTCTACCTGGAGAACCAAAATATTAAAATATACTGTAGTCAGCAAAAAAGTCTTGGGACTCAGCATCTTTTCTTTGAAAAGTCAGACAAAAACAGCTGTGCAAATATACTATGAAGGAAGAAAGCAACTTGAACCTAATCTGTTAAGTATATTTCTTACTCTTATCACACCTTGCCATACAAGCAAATGCTAATATACAGTTTATGAAATGCTTTAAAAAACAACTACAAATGGCTGGATAAAAAATAATTTAGCTTGTCACATACACATGAATTCCTTTCTTTCCTTAACTCAATATTTGAATTATTTTGAATCATATAGACCCTGCTTCAAATTTTGAATCTGCAACTTGCTACTTGTGTGACCTGTAGCTTTAGGCTCCTCATCTGCAAATGGGAATAATAAAACTTACATCAAAGTATTCTTATGAGAAGAAAATGAGATAATGTATATGAAGGAACTAGCACATTGACTAGAACACTGTATATATTCAGTAGATGTTCTTTTTCTTCCTTTTCTTTTATAATCACAGTGAAGAAATTAGTAACCATGAAACTCTCAGAGAACAATTCAGTCTATTTCATTGTATTAATTATACATAGGGAAACATTCAGAAAAGAGGGATCAGGGCTTCCCTGGTGGCTCAGTGGTTAAGAATCCGCCTGCCAATGCAGGGGACACAGGTTCAAGCCCTTGTCTGGGAAGATACCACATGCCACAGAGCAATTAAGCCCATGTGCCACAACTACTGAGCCTGTGCTCTAGAGACTGAGAACCACAACTACTGAGCCTGCATGCCTAGAGCCCGTGCTCCACAACCACAACAAGAGAAGCCACCGCAATGAGAAGCCCGTGCACCGCAATGAAGAGTAGCCCCCGCTCGTCGCAACTAGAGAAAGCCTGTGCGCAGCAATGAAGACCCAGTGCAGCCAAAAATAAATAAATAAAATAAATAAATTGATTAAAAAAAGGAAAGACAGATCAGTGAGAGGATTGCAATGATCCGGGAAGTTTTCTTGAAGAAAGTGGGATTTGAGTTTCACGTTAATGGATAGTCCAGTGTATCTCAAAATCCTCTATTAGAGCACTGGGATTCTGAACAATGGGCCAGGGTGTTCCACTATTTAGCTAAAGAACTAGTAATCACTTCTCAATATTCAAAACAATTATGATAACATTCTCTTAATTTGAAATTTCCCTTCCACAGATTTCTTTAATTCTTTGACACTTGCTACAGCTTTTCTAAATTAAAACACAGAATAGGATAATAATGAATTTAGCACAATCACATGGTTAGCTCTTTTATGTTTAATAAAGTTATTTTGTGATATTCTACAGAGCGAATTATGACTTTGGGTGCTCTGCTGTCCGAACACATTTGAGACTCACTGGGATGGGTGAAAAAGATGAAGCAGATGGGGAATAGCATAAAGATAGCATAAGAAAAAGTGTTCGATCATACAGTGAGCAGATCCACCTAGAGTGGACAGTATATGTTATGGATTAATAGAAAATAATGGCTAAGTAATAATAAGATATAGTACTATCCTGAGTATAGTAATTTATAATTTGCAAAGAGTTTACACATATCTGAGCTCATCCTCATAAAAATTTTGTGAAATAAAGAGAGCAGGTAATAAAGTTACCATCAATAATGACAGATTCTAATGACTAAGCACTTACTATGTACCAGACATCATTGCTAGATGCTTCACTTATATTATCTCTAATGCTCACAACAACCCTGTGATATGGGTGTTATTATCTTATTTTCACAGTTGAGTAAACTAACGCTCAGAAAGTTTAAGTAATCTGTCCAAGTCTTTATACTTAGAAAAGAGCAGATGCTTAAATTTGAATCTCAGGTCTGTCTGATTCCAGATCCACTACACTATCATAACAGCATGTAAATAAGAGAGGGAAGGAGTAAAAAGGGAGAGTGTAGTAACAAGTGCATGACATTATAGCTTATGTACAACAGCCTTAAGGTTGGATTGTCCAGAAAATAAACTAAAATAATTTTTGAAGTCCATTTCATAAAAATAGCTTCAGCTCCATCAATCCTGAAAATCAACAGACTCTATTTCGGAAGGCCTAGTTGCCATACTGAAATATTTTGGAGGCACTAGTTTCACTTTAGAGCTCATGATTTGGAGTCATTTATCCAACTCCAAATGGGAGAAATAAAAAGCTTTCTAGATTAACATCCTTTACCTTGATTTTCCTCCTTGTGGGGATGCCAGCAACCTACACAAGCTTCCTAGGACATGGTGGGTGGTGGGGAAGGGGAAGCTAGGATGAAGTGAAAGAGTAGCATTGACATATATACACTACCAAATGTAAAATAGATAGCTAGTGGGAAGCAGCTGCATAGCACAGGGAGATCACCTAGGTGCTTTGTGACCACTTAGAGAGGTGGGATATGGAGGGTGGGAGGGAGGCTCAAGAGGGAAGGGGTATGGGGATATATGTATACATATTGCTGATTCACTTTGTTATACAGCAGAAACTAACACAACATTGTAAAGCAATTATACTCCAATAAAGATGTAAAAAAAATAAAAAATAAAGTAACCCACAAGGTGACACATAAGGAGTTTCCATGACTGGCTCCCTATCAAGGCATTTTCTTTACATAAGGAGAAGTCCAGAGATTGCCAAAACCAGGGATCAGCATGAAGGCCTTCCTCAGAGTCTCATTCCCTCTTGAAATGATGAAACATTCAGGATGCTCATTCAGAGGGAACAAGTGGTTTCACCAGTGGGAAAAGTCTTGGTTTGTCAATCAATACCCTTCAGGGAGGAAACAAACGCTGACACTAGAGCTTAGACTAGAGAAAGGGCAACATCTATTTTAGCTCCAAAGAGAAAGATGTGATCTGTCACAGAATTTTGACCTTCATGATAGGGAAGCTTTGCCACCCCTTTCCTACTGGAGGTATACTTAAAACATAGAAGGACAGAGTAAAAGCCCTCTGAGAAGCCTGAAAAGATGACACTGAGTCTAGAAATTAAAGCTCATAGAACTTTATTCAATGGAGAGTTCCTCCATTCTGTATTTAAAGGCAACTAACTCATATTGTATGATTAAAGCAAATCATTTTTTAAATTTATGAATATGCACCCTTGAAAAATATTTTATTTTAAAGAAAATGATATTTTTTGCAAAAACAAGGAAGACATACTATTTTTATTTATAGAAAAATTCGAGGTAAAAAGCATTCAAAAACAAAGTAAAATAGAAAACTCTTATAAAGCACCTACTAGGTAAGGTTCTAGGGCCTTACTACTCAAACGTGGTCCACTGGCCAACAGTATAGGTTTCACCTGGGAAACCATTAAAATGCTAAACCCCAGACCTATTAAATCAGAATATGCATTTTAACAAAATCCTTAAGTAAGCTTAGGAAGTACTGGTTTAGGCTTGGGAAATGTTTGTCTAAGTATGTTTTTATTTTCATCAGAATAATCCAGGTTATTGGTTAAAAAATTAAGGCTCTTGGGCCCTACCACAGACCTACTAAATCACATTTCTCAGAGTGGGACCTGGGAGTGTGCATTATTAACAAGTGTAGTAGGGCAGTAAATCTCAAACTTGAGCATGCATCAGAATTACTTGGAGGGCCTGTTAAAACACAGATCGCTGGGATCTACCACAGAGTTTTGTGATTCATTAAGTCTGGAGTGGGTCTGGAGAGTTTGCATTTCTAACATGTTTCTTGGTGATGTTGATGCTAGTGGTCCAAAGACCACAATGGAAGAACCACTGCTTGGACATAATTTTAACAAGTTTAGTTATCTGGTTGTCCAGTCTAGACTAGCAGGAACAATTAGAAGGGGAGTAGTCAGAGGCATTATACTGATAGCAGCAAGAAGCAGCATCTGATAGGCTGAAAATGAGGGGAAAAACAGTAACTATAAAAAGAGACATAGAAATAAACATATTTTTCTGAGTGTAAGTGCCAAAAACCTTATGTGTCTCACTCTCATCCCGCTCCCACGACTACCAGTCTCCTAGTTATTGAGGGTTATCATTGTATCTTATATGATAGCAATGTGAGATGTTCATTAATAATGACCCCCCAGCCATCGAGAAGATGCTTAATTCTGTTTAGTTTACTGTTTAAGCAGGTATAGAATTGTATAATATATTTTAGAAAGATTTCCATCGAGGGTCAACTTTTAAACACTAATGCTTAAGTTGTCTGATAAATTCACTTTTGAAAACCACTCTAAAATGATGCAGGATAAATGAGGATTGTCTAACACTGGAGTTCAGGCAATCCAAAGGTGATAATGACAATATCTAACATTTAAAAAGCAAATTCATTTTTTCATGTAATACAATAGTACTTTGAGACACATTATCACTATTTCTTAGAGGATGGCTATCTAAACTAAGATTCAGTAAAGTGAATCAAATTGTTGAGATCACATAGGTAGTTAAATGGTAGTGAGACTAAATTTCAACTTAGGCCTATATGACTCTATTTCTCTATATTATTCTGCTTTCTTTATAGGGGAAAAAAGGCTCAGGCTGAGAAGCTGGATATGTAGACAGTTCTCTTGGGTTTCTGCAGGCCATACTTCTTGTAGAGCTTCCTGTAAGACAGACATCCAAACTTTATTAGCCTTCGCAGTTTCTTTCACTTACAGAAACCACAAGAACTCCCTTAATGCTTCTGTGTGCCATAACTTACAATATTCCCTTTCTTTCTCATTTACCGCTTTGGATTTCACTGTTACCTGGAGTCACTCCTACCTCTTCCTACACCTGATCTTTCTTGCCCCAGGTTCCAATTTTTCAACGAAATTACAGAGGGGCTAGTGAGGATAGGAGAGACAATTAGAGACAAGGAGAGAGAAAGCCTTTAAGACCTGTGTAGCTGTTTCTCCTCTCCCATTCCCCTATGTATCCAGTGCTTTGGCTGATCTTTAAATTCCTCACAGCCTCATCACACTCCTGTGATAAGGGCCTCAAACACTGAGGCTGGTGGTCCTCTGGAATACAAATGCTCATTTATTTTTCCAAGAACTCAGGCCCCACCATTCACACATATGCACACATTCAGTTGTTCTGAGAGGGCTAAGTAAAAGGAATGCTTTAGAGTAGGAACTCTTTTATTTGCTGTTTCTTGTAGTTGTTGGTGGTTGGTATTTTTCAAAACCTCCAAAAGAGAAGTGTGCTTGCTTCATTCAGGATGGGCAACTTAGAAAAAGATTTATTTTCTTCCGTAGTGATTATCAAAAGAAAGAAACTGGAAAAAATAAAGGGAGCAGAGATTTTATATGCAGCAGACCTAGACAATATTCCTACCACTACCACTTACAGATGATGGCATAGAACGTCATTTCTTCTATCTGATTTATAAAATGGAGTAATAATCCCTATCATTCTTACCTCACAGAATGGTTTGACAGTCTGATGGGGTAATAAATATGAAATTTCTCTGGAAAATATAAAGCAGTGTATGGGTATAAATTTTGCTTGCTAATACAATATTCTGCATCCCTGGCATTTCACATGTTACTATGTAATTACTGTTATTACTAAGAGTTAGATTTTATAGTACTATTCATTTATTCAAAATGCTTTTCTTGAGCACTTGTTTTATTACAGGCATTATACTAGGAATTGGAAGTACAGAAATATACCAGACACAATTATTTTCCTGGGCGTGTGAATCTATTGAGGTATATTTATAGGTTTATTAGGTTTTGGTGGTGGAAGAGTGGTGACTGGACTGGGAATTCAACCATCATTTTTTGCCAGTAATTTGGAAATTATTATGCTATTTATGTATGGAGTCATATCAGTAAAATTGGTGAAGTAGGCAGCTCCAAACTCCTATCCCCCTATAGAAACATTGAAAAATAAGTAGAAACAGTCAGAACTAACTTTGTCAGAACTCTGGAAAATAGTCAAGTGTTTATAGTAACCAAGCAAATGTGGAATCAAGAAAAAGCCAACTTAAAAATTGTAGAAAAGCTTTATAGTGTTTTTATTCACCTTGCCTCACCTACCCCCACATCAGCTGTAGTCTTGAAGATGGAAGCCCCAATTCCCAGTGTGAGACCCTGGTCCCTGGTTGCAGAGGGAGCAGACAAAATCTCATTTGCAAATTATTGTGTTAGTCTGTTCTAACCTGCCTGAAGACTACCTGAAAGAGTGATGCAAAGTGTTCTTATTTGTTTCTCCTAACTTGCAACTCAGAGTGGAAAAGCGGCAGGCATAATTTGAAAACATTGTAGGTGTGGATGAAAAATATGCAGTCGTCAAGGTCAAAAGATTACAGGCCAGCTCGCCCAGCGTCCGCAGCCGCCTCCGCTATGGGAGTGCAGGTGGAGACCATCTACCCCGGAGATGAGCGCACCTTCCCGAAGTGCAGCCAGGCCTGCGTGGTGCACTACAAGGGGATGCTTGAAGATGGAAAGAAATTCTATTCGTCCCGGGACAGAAACAAGCCCTTTAAGTGTGTGCTGGGCAAGCAGGAGGTGATCCGAGGCTGGGAAGAAGGGGTTGACTAGATGAGCGTGGGTCAGAGAGCCAAGCTATCTCCCCAGACTATGCCTATGGTGCCACTGGGCACCCAAGCATCTTCCCACCAAATGCCACTCTCCTCTTTGGCGTGGAGCTTCTAAAACTGGAATGACAGGAATGGCCTCCTCCCTGAGCTCCCCATTCTTGTATGTGCCATGGAAGGATCTGGCACCTCCAGATGCGTGCAGCGAGTCCATACGGAGCTTTTCCTGATGTTCCAGTACGTTGTTTGTATAAACATCTTCCCTGACAATGTGTTCTGTCACCGGCTTTGCTCTTCCCCTTTATCTTCGTATGTGTGTTGACCTGAACTATATGCCATAAACCTCAAGTTACTCATTTTAGTTTGTTTTTGTTTTGAGGTGAAGATTGAGTTTCAGTCCTTTGGATCTAGATTTCCAGTTAAGTATTAGTCAAGTATTAACAGCACAAGTCATGGGTTAACTTTAGAATAGGAATTGGTATTGGGGGGGGTGCAAGAATCTTTATTTTATTTTATTTTTGGATGAAGGTTTTATCTATTATATATTAAACATTCTTGCTGCTGCGCTGCAAAGCCATAGCAGATATGAGGCGTTTTTGAGGGCCGAATTATTCTCCAAGTTGAGAGATGTCTTTGGGTTGAATCAAAAGCCCTGCCCAAAACTAAAGTGGGAAGGGGGAGAACCTTTGCCTCCACTGCCCCACCTCCACCCTCCCCTTAAACTCTCTGCCTTTGAAAGCAGATCGTTTTCACTGAGATGTTGGACTCTACAGGTGTCTATCCCCAGGCCAGCAGGGACCTCTGAAGCATTCTTCATGGCCTGGTTTTTTCCATCCTGTGGTTTTTCTAATGGATATTCAGGATTTTTGTAATCTCATAGGTATCCAAGCTCCACTTTCTAAATTTTAAGAATTTTAATCGAAAGTTAAATTGACGGTGCTGTTCTTAGACACTTAAAACCCATGAAAGCCCAGTCATCATGACAAATCCTTGAGTGTTTTCTTAAGAAAATGATGTTGGTCAACACAGCTTCAGCATCTCCTGTTTTTTGTTGCTTAGCTCCCCCTGCTGATCTCACAGTTTCCTGGCTTCTCCTTCCCCCTTCTCACCCCTTTGCTGTCCTTTGTAGTGATTTGGTGAAAGAAATTGCTGCCTACTCCCCTCCCCCGCACTACATATGAATTTCAAGTTTCATTATTGCAATAAAAGTGCTTTATGCTGGCTTTTCTCAAAAAAAAAAAGGTCAAAAGATTACAGTTGAAGGTTCCAATTCAAGATGGAGATGTAGGAAAATCCTTAACTCACCATCTCACAGAGACACACTGAATTACAGCTATATATAGAACAGTTTCCCCAGGAAAAAAATTAACGGCTAGCAACGTGACCTCTTCACGTTGGGAAAATGAGAAAACAAACAAACAAACAAACACACACACACGCACAGTGAAACAGATAGGAAAGGCTGAGAAACAATCTTGCTGTAAACCCCACCCCTGGTGGGGCAACGTTCAATCAGGAGGGAACTCAAAACCTAGAGCTTCACCCTGAGGAGCATAGGGTTCATATTCTACATTGGGCACCACAACTTTTAAGACCCAGCTCCTGAGAGATGAGTCCCCAAAACATCTAACTTTGAAAACTCATGCCCATGAGACATGTTGCTGTGGCGAACTGAGAAATGGCTCTTAAAGGGCTTGTGCACAGATTCACCTGCCTTAGGGTCCAGCGCAGAAGCAGCCTTTTGAAAAGTGCCCAGATGTATGTTAAGGAGACTCATTTGCTAATTTTAAAGTATAGGTCTGAGAAGCAGGAGCATGCTGGGGTACTCTCCGGGGATGGAGGCTGATGAACATCATCTTTCTGTTCTCTCTTTGCCTTACTAAATCCAGCAGGCATCATCTTTTTATTTTCCTTTCCAATGAGTGCCATCTTTATGCTTCAGCTGGTGGACACCATCTTCCATGTTCTCCCTCTGCCTTGCTAAAGCTGGCAGGTGCCATATAATTATTTTTCTTTACTTTTTCTTTCTTTTTCTTTTTCCCCTTTCTTTTCTTTTTTCTTTTATTGGTAGGTGCCACCTTGGCACTCCCCTTCTTCCTTATTCCAGCCAGTGGGCACCATCTTCACACTCTCCCTCTACTCTGCTCCAGAGCACCAGTATCTCTCAGAGGAGAGCTTCTACAGGCATCTGGTGCCCTTGTTTTTACATCTGGTGACCTGGTTTTTGCAGCTGTCACCCAGGGGACACCCCTTGATTGCCTGGCTATGAAGGCCAAGGGAACATGTGTTCCTGGGTTCCATGGGACTGTAAAAATTAGAAAGACAGTTCTAGGCAGGCCACCACCCACAGGGTACTATATAGATAGCAGACTGAAACTTATACTCTAAGCCTTTCTGTGAAAGAGGTCTATTTACATGTTCAGGAGCTATGGCCTCAGGGGCAGGCTTCTGGTTTGGTACACTTATAAGGGCCTGTGGAGGTGCTCTTAGAGAATGGAGGCTGGTGGATATAATCTTTGTGCTTCCCTCTGCTTCACTTGCTGGTATCTTCCAGAAAGGAGCTTATACCCTAGTTTGGTGTCCTGGTTTTTGTGGCTGCTGCCAGGGGACACCTCTACATCGCCTGGCTCTGGTGTTTATGGGTCATATAATTGTGGGTCTCACAGGACTGTAACCAATTGCAAAAATATTCTTAAACAGCTCCGACCCCAGGGCACAGCAAGAGGTAACAGCTCTAGGAGCTCAGTCTTATTGTGAAAGAGGCCTATTAGTTTACTGTCATAGCTGCAGCCCAAGGGTCATTTTTCTAATTAAGCCCACATGCAAGGGTTGAATGTAAACCTTTCCTGAAACTTTGAAGGGAGGAATTATCTTCATGCTCTCCCTCTGCCTTACTCCAGATGACCAGCATGTCTCAGAGGGAGCACTTATATATGTCTGGTGCCCCAGTTTTTATGTCTGGTGCCCTGGTTTTTGTGACTTCTGCCCAAGGGATAACCATTGATCACCTGGCTTTGGTGGCCATGGGGACTTGGTTTCCTGGGTCTCACAGGACTGTAACAAAGAGACAGTTATTGGCAGGCTACCACACCCCAGCAACTGCACAGACAGCAGATTGAAACCCCCAAAGCCTTTCTGTGAAAGATGCTTGTCCTGGAGCTTCAGCCTTAGGAGCAGGCATCAGGTTTGGTACCTACCTCAACTATAAGGGTGTTCTCAGGGAATGTAGGCCAGGGGACACCATCTTTGCACTCACCTTTAGCCTCACTATAGCTCATTGGTATCTTTCAGAAAGGAACATATACACATGCCTGGAGCCCCAATTTTTGTGACTGACACTCAGGGGACATCTCTTGATTGCCTGGCTCTGGTGGCTAGTGAAGCTTAGACTTGCAGTCCTAAAGAACTCTATGTATATGAATTGTTTAAAAGCTGCTGCTTGAGGATCTGGTTCCCAGTCAGCCTGAACCTAGGTACGGACCGAGATCCTCCCCTTTGGGACATTGACAGGTCTTGGCATACCCTCAACTACTGAAAGTCACTAAAAATAAAATAGGCTGCTTGGAAAATCACAAAGGCTTGAGAGACTAGTAAGAGCTAGGGCAAGGATGAGTGATATTTCATCTCCAATACAAGGCCAATCCTTCAAGTCTGGGAGAGGTGGCTGTTTTATCAAATGCATAAACCAACACAGAGAATCAAGCAAAATGAAGAAACAGAGGCATATACTCCAAATGAAAGAACAAGATAAAACCTCAGAAAACCTTAAAGAAAGGAGAAAAGTAATTTACCTGATAAAGAGTTCAAAATAATGGTCATAAAAGTGCTCACCAACCTCAGGAGAAGAATGGATAAACACAGTGAGAACTTCAACAAAGAGATAAAATATATAAGAAAGTACCAAACAGAAGTCACAGAGCTGAAGAATACAATAACTGAACTGAAAAATACACTAGAGTGGTTCAATAGCAGACAGATGAAACAGAAAAAAGATTCAGTGAACTGGAAGACTGGGCAGTGGAAGTCATCCAATCAGCAGAAAAAAAAAGAATGAAAAAGAGTAAAGATAGCTTAAGGGACTAATGGGACAACATCAAGTGGACCAACATTCACATGATAGGAGTTACAGAAGGAGGAGAGAGAGAGAAAGGGGCAGAAAACATATTTGAAGAAATAATGGCTGTAAACTTCCCTAACCTGGGGAATGAAACAGACATACAGATCCAGGAATCCCAGAAAGTTCCAAATAAGATGAACCCTCAAAACACACACCAAGACATACTATAATTAAAATGTCAAAAGTTAAAGACAAGGAGAGAATTTTAAAAGCACCAAGAGAGGGAAAAATCTTATTACGTAACAGAACCCCCACAAGAATATCATCAGATTTTTCAGCAGAAACTGCAGGTCAGAAGGAAGTGGCATGATATATTCAAAGTGCTGAAAGATAAAAACTTCAAATCAAGAATACTCTCCCCAACAAAGTTATCATTCAGAAATGAAAAAAAGATAGCGTTTTCCAGATAAGCAAAAGCTAAAGAAATTCATTACCACTAAAATGACCTTCTAAGACAAAAGGTATTTCTTTAAGCTAAAAAGAAAAGGTGCAAATTAGTAACAAGAAAATATATGAAAGTATAAATCTCACTGGTAAAAGTTAATATATAGAAAAGGTAGTAAATTAATCACTTATAAAGCTAGTATGAAAGTTAAAAGACAAATAGCAAAATAACTGTAGTTACAATAATTAGTTAAGGAATACACAAGATAAAAAGCTGTAAAATGTGACATCAAAATATAAAACTTGACTCACTCCCCACTGGGGCTGGAGGGGCTAGAGCATCAGTGTGAGTAGCTGTGAGCAGCTGAGGCTGCAGCAGTGCAATATTGCAACTGCACCATCTGTCAGAAGCAGAGCCAGCAGGGAGGGGGCTGCTGTGAGCAAAGAGGAGGGGTTGCTGTGAACTAAAGGCAGCTGAGACCCACCCACTGGCCAGCCATGGAAGCAGAGGTGACACTGCCCTCAGAGCTGTGTGTCCACTGTGCGTGTGGGGGGTAAAATGTAGAAATTTAGAATGTGTTTAAACTTAGTTGTGATCAATTTAAAATAGTCTGTTACAAATAGTTGTTATATGTAAATCTCATAGTAACCACAAAACAAAACCTATAGTAGACACATGAAATATATAAAGAATCTGAGCATATCACTAAAGAAAGTTATCAAACCAAAAAGGAAGAGGGCAAGAGAAAAGAAAGGAACGCAGGAACTACAAAACAGCCGGAAAAAAAAAATGGTAATAAGCATATACCTATCAATAATTGCATTAAATGTAAATGGACTAAATTCTCCAATTCAAAGACATAGAGTAGCTAAATGGAGACCCATCCATATGCTGCCTGCAAGAGAGTCACCTCAGAGGTACAGATACTTACAGACTGAAATTGAAGGGAGGGAAAAGATATTCAGTGCAAATGGAAATTAAAAGTATGCTGGGACAGCTATATTTATATCAGACAAAATAGACTTAAAACAAAGTGTATAATAAGACAAAGAAGGGCACTGCATAATGATAAAGAGGTCAATCCAACAAGAGGATATAACATCTGAAAATATTTATGCACCAAACATAAGAGCACCTAAATACATAAAGCAAATAATAACAGAGTGAAAGAGAGTAATAGACAGCAATACAATAACATTAGGGGACTTTAATGCCCAACTTACATCAATGAATAGATCATTCACACAGTAAGCCATTAAGAAAACATTAACCTTAAACAACACATTAGATGAGATGAATTTAACAGATATACACAAAGCATTCCATCCAACAGCAGTAGAATATACATTCTTCTCAATTCCACATGAAGCATTCTCCAGCATAGATCATATGTTAGGCCACAAAACAGATCTTAAAGTATTTAAGAATGCTGAAATATATAAAGTGTCTTTTCAAACAACAATGGTTTGAAACTAGAAATCAATTACAAGAATAAAACTGGAAAATTCACATATATATGGAGATTAATCAACATGCTACTGAACAACCAATGGGTCAACAAGAAATCAAATGAGAAATCACAAGTTACTTTGAGACAAATAAGAATGTAAATACAACTTATGGGATGCATCAAAACAGTTCCAAGAGTCAGGTCCATAATAATAAATGCCTGTCTTAAGAAATTTAAAAATCTCAAATAAACAACCTAAGTTAGTACCTTAAAGAACTGGAAAAGAGAACAAATTGAACACAAAGTTAGTAGAAAGAAGGAAATAACAAAGATCAGAGCAGAAATAAATGAAATAAAACTAGAAAGACAATAGGAAAAAAATCAATGAAACCATGGTTTCTTCTTTGAAAAGATAAAAGATATTCAAACCTTTAACTAGATCACCAAGAAAAGGGGGAAAAAGTACTCAAAAAATAAAATCAGAAATGAAAGAGGAGACATTACAATTGATTCCACAGAAATAAAAAGGATCATAATGGACTACCATGAAAAATTATAAGCAACAAAATTGGACAACCTGAGGAAAATGGATAAACTCCTAGAGACTTACAAATCACCAAGATTGAATTATGAAGAAATAGAAGATCTGAATAGACTGATTACTAGTAAGGAGATGGAATCAGTAATAAAAAACCTCCCCCAAAATGAAAGTCTACAACCAGATTGCCTCACTGATTAGTTCTACCAAACAATCAAAGAAGGATTAAACAAAACCTGCTCAAAATCTCCCAAAAAGTATAGAGGAGGGAACACTTCCAAATTCATTTTATGATGCCAGTATCACCCTGAAACAAAACCAGACAATGATACCACAGAAAATAAAATTACAGGCCAATATCTCTGATGAAGATAGATTTTAAAAATCTTCAATAAAATATTAGCAAACTGATTTCACCAATACATTAAAAGTATGATACACCACGATCAGGTGGGGTTTATCTCAGGAATGCTAGGATGGTTCAACATCTGCAAATCAATCAGTGTGATACACCACATTAACAAACTGAAGAAGAAAAAGCATACGACCATCTCAACGGATGCAGAGAAAACTTCTGACAAAATTTAACATCCATTTATGATAAAGAAAAAACTTTCAACAAAGTAGGTATAGAGGGATGTACTTCAACATAATAAAGGCCATATATGACAAGCCCACAGCTCACATCATATGCAGTGGTGAAAAGCTGAAAGCTTTTCCTCTAAGATTAGAAACATGACAAAGATGTTACTTTTGCCACTTTTATTCAACATAGCATTTGAAGTCCTAGTGAGGACAATTAGGCAAGAAAAGATATAAAAGGTATACAAATTGGAAATCAAGGAGTAAAATTATCAGTACTTGTAGATGACATGATAATATTTGTATATAGAAAACACTAAAGATGCCACAAAAAACCCACTAGAATTGATACAGGAATTCAGTAAAGTTGCAGGATACAAAATCAATATTCAAAAATCTGTTATGTTTCTATAAATTTATAAAAAACTATCAGAAAAAAGTTAGATAACTCCATTTATAATTACACCAAAAAGAATAAAGTACCTAGGAATAAATTTAACCAAGGAGTTGAGAAACCTGCACACTGAAAACTTCAAGATATTGATAAAAGAAATTGAACAAGACATAAATAAATGGAACAATATAATATGCTGTGGATTGGAAGAATTAATGTTGCTAAAATGTCCATATTACCCAAAACAATCCACAGATTCAACACAATTCATACCAATATTCCAAAATTCTACTTCATAGAAGTAGATCAAGCAATCTTAAAATTTCTATGGAACCACAGAAGACCCTAAATAGTCAAAGTAATTTTGAGAAAGAAGAACAAAGCTGGAGGCATCACATTTCTTGATTTCAAATTATTTTACAAAGTTATAGTAATCAAAATAGTATGGTATTAGCATTAAAACAAACACATAGATAAGTGGAACATAATAGAGAGCCCAGAAACAAACTCACACACATATGGTCAATTAATCTATGACAAAGGAGCCAAGACTATACAATGGGGAATGACAGTTTCTTCAATAAACGTTGCTGGGGAAAGTGGACAGCTATATGCAAAAGAATGAAATTGGACCACTATCTTACACCATTCATGAAAATTAACTGAAAATGGGTTAAACACGTGAATGCAAGACCTGAAGCCATAAAAATTCTAGAAGAAAACATAGACTGCAAACTCCTTGAAATCAGTCTTGGGAATCATCTTTTGGGTTTGACATCAAAAACAAAGGCAATAAAAACAAAAATAAACAAGTGGGACTAAACCAAACTAAAACTTTTCAGCACAGCAAAGGAAATCATCAACAAAATTAAAAAGCAACTTACTAAATAGGAGAAAGTATTTGCAAATCATATATCTGATAAGGGACTAATAAAAATAAATAGCAAAACACAAAACAACAATAAAAACCCAAACAATCTGATTAAAAAATGGGCAGATGACCTGAATGGACATTTTTTTCCAAAGAAGACATACAAAAGGCCAAGAGGTACATGAGAAGATGCTCAACATTACTTATCATCAGAGGAATGCAAATCAAAACGACAATGAGACATCACCTCACACCTGTTGGAATGGCTATCATTAAAATGACAACACATAAAAAGTGTTGGTGGAAAAAACAGAAATATAGATCAAAGGAACAGGATAGAAAGCCCAGAGATAAACCCACACACATATGGACACCTTATTTTTGATAAAGTAGGCAAGAATATACAATGGAGAAAAGACAGCCTCTTCAATAAGTGGTGCTGGGGAAACTGGACAGCTACATGTAAAAGAATGAAATTAGAACACTCCCTAACACCATACACAAAAATAAACTCAAAATGGATTAAAGACCTAAAAGTAAGGCCAGACACTATAAAACTCTTAGAGAAAAACATGGGCAGAACACTTCATGACATAAATCACAGCAATATCCTTTTTGACCCACCTCCTAGAGAAATGGAAATAAAAACAAAAATAAACAAATGGGACCTAATGAAACTTAAAAACTTTGGAACAGCAAAGGAAACCATAAACAGGATGAAAAGACAACCCTCAGAATGGGAGAAAATATTTGCAAATGAAGCAACTGACAAAGGATTAATCTCCAAAATTTACAAGCAGCTCATGCAGCTCGATATCAAGAAAAAGAAACAACCCAACCCAAAAATGGGCAGAAGATCTAAACAGACATTTCTCCAAAGAAGATATATAGATTGCCAATAATCACATGAAAGAATGCTCAACATCACTAATCATTAGAGAAATGCAATCAAAACTACAATGTGGTATCACCTCACACCGGTCAGAATGGCCATCCTCAAAAAATCTACAAACAATGAATGCTGGAGAGGGTGTGGAGAAAAGGGAACCCTCTTGCACTGTTGGTGGGAATGTAAATTGATACAGCCACTATGGAGAACAGTAAGTAGGTTCCTTAAAAAGCTAAAAAAGAACTACCATACAGCACAGCAATCCCACTACTGGGCATATACACTGAAAACCATAATTCAAAAAGAGTCATATGCTACAATGTTTATTGCAGCTCTATTTAAAATAGTCAGGACATGGAAGCAACCTAAGTGTCCATTGACAGATGAATGGATAAAAAAAGATGTGGCACATATATACAATGGAATATTACTCAGCCATAAAAATAAATGAAATTGAGTTATTTGTAGTGAGGTGGATGGACCTAGAGTCTGTCATACAGAGTGAAGTAAGTCAGAAAGAGAAAAACAAATACGGTATGCTAACACATATATATGGAATTTAAAAAAAAAGGTTCTGGAGAACCTAGGGGCAGGGCAGGAATAAAGATGCAGGCATAGAGAATGGACTTGAGGACATGGGGAGGGGGAAGGGTAAGCTGAGATGAAGTGAGAGAGTCGCATGGACTTAAATATACTACAAAATGTAAAATAGATAGCTAGTGGGAAGCAGCTGCATAGCACACGGAGATCAGCTTGGTGCTTTGAGACCACCTAGAAAGGTGGGATGGGGAGGGTGGGAGGGAGACTCAAGAGGGAGGAGATATGGGGATATATAAATATATACACACATATATAGCTGATATATATTTATATAGCTATACATATATATATACATATATATATATGTGTAGCTGATTCACTTTGTTATAAAGCAGAAACTAACACACCATTGTAAAGCAATTATACTCCAATAAAGATGTTTTAAAAAAAGTGTTAGTGAAGAAGGAATAAAAAGGAACTCTTGTTCATTGTTGGTGGAAATGTAAATTGGTGCAGCCACTATGAAAAGCATCATGGAGGGTTCCCAGAATTAAACATAGAACTACCATGCGAACAAGCAATTCTTCGTCTGGGTATTTATTAAAAGGAAACAAAACCCTAACTTGAAAACATATATGCACCCTCGTGTTCATTGCAGCACCATTTATAATAGTCAAGATATGGAAATAACCTAAGTGTCCATTGATAGATGAATGGATAAAGAAGATGTGATAGACACAGGTATAGCTATAGATATAGATTATGAAATATTCAGCTATGAAAAGAATGAAATCTTGCCATTTGCAACAACATGGATGGACCTTTTGGGCATCACACTAAGTAAAATAAGTCACATAGAGAAGAACAAATACCATATGATCTCACTTATATGTGGAACCTAAAATTAAAAAAAAAAAAAAAAAAAGCTTATGGATAAAGAGAAAAGATTGGTTGTTGCCAGAGGTGTGTGCTGGCTGAAATCGGTGGATGAAAGGGGTCTAGAGGTACAAACTTCCAGTTATAATGTAAGTAAATCATGAGATGTAATGTGCAGCATGGTAACTATAATTAATAACACTTTTGCTGTTCGAAAGTTGCTAAGAGAGTAAATATTAAAAGTTCTAAACACAGTAAAAAATCTGTAACTGTATGGTGATGGATATTATCAAGACACATTGTGATCATTTTGCAACGTATACAGATATGAAATCATTATGTTGTATACCTGAAACTAATATACTATTGTTTGTCAATTATACCTCAAATTTAAAAAATACTATTGCTGAAACATATTATAGACTGCCTAAAGCCTTGGAGGAGAAGCTGGGGAAAGCATTTCTTTGGGAAATTTAGGCCACAGAAACTGTCTCTGTACTAGAGGGAATTTTCAAATACTCATGAATGCCCAGGGCAGAATACATGCTCAGAACAGACCTGAGAAGACCCAAAGGCTTCACCTCCGGTTGATCTCTGGGCTCAGTGCAAGGAGAAAGGAAAGGTCAGGCAGAGTTACATACAGCCTGGGAACTGCTAAAGGAGTGCCCAGTACAGAGTTAATTTGCAAAGACTGAGAGAAGTGTTTTACTTTTTATTTTTAGTTCTTGGAGTTCAAGGAAATCTCTGTGAAAACTTGAGCAAAACATAAGGTAAAGTAACAGAGACCTGAATGACCTTGCATAACATGGAATATAGTCTTTGCAAAAAAAAAAAAATAGCTTGGAAAATTTACTAAACAGACAATAGCAGCATTCAACAATTGAAAACAGCAAACACTGGGTAAAGGGGAAAATTCTTATTTCCAGCTAGCAGATTATAGTATGAAATTAAAAAGGAAACTATAGTATATTCACTGGGGAAAATGGCAGAAACCATCTTCAATGAAGTCCAGAGATAGAATTTACTAGACAAAAGTTTTAAATCAACTGTCTTAAATATGCTCAATGAGCTAAACAGCAACAATGCACAAAGAACTAAAAGGACCAGAGAGTTATATATGAAAAGAAGAAAATTGTAAAAAATGACATAGAAACTGTTTAAAAAAAGAACAAATTTCCAGAGATGAAGAATATAACTAAAAGGAAAAAATTCACTGGAGATGTTCATCAGCACATTTCAGGAGGCAGAAGAAAGAATCAGAGAACTTGAAGATAAATTTATTGATTCTGAGAACCAGAAAGAAAAAAGAATGAAGAAAACTAAACAGAGTTTAAGGGACCTGTGTGACTCTATCAAGCATACCAACGTACACATTATGGGAATCCGAGATGAAGAAGAGAAAGAGAGTGGCAGAAAGAATATGTGTACAAGTGATGGCCGAAATTTACCTGCACTTGATGAAAGACATGAATCTACACATCCAAGAATTTCGACAAACTTTAAGAATGATGAACTCAAAGAGATCCACACTAGACAAACTATAATCAAACTGTTCAAAGACAAAGGTAAAAAGAATCTTGGAAGAAACAAGAGATATGCAACATGCCAAATACAGGGTTCTTAGTAAGATTAGCAACTAATATCTCATCAGAAACCAAAGAGGTAGGGACTTCCCTTGTGGTGCAGTGGATAAGAATCTGCCTGCCAATGCAGGGGACATGGGTTCAATCCCTGGTCTGGGAAGATCCCACATGCCGTGGAGCAACAAAGCCCATGCACTGCAACTACTGAGCCTGCACTCTAGAGCCTGTGTGCCACAACTACTGAAGCCCGCACGCCTAGAGCCCATGCTCCACAACAAGAGAAGCCACTTCAAGGAGAAGCCCGTGCACCACAACAAAGAGTAGACTCCACTTGCTGCAACTAGAGAAAGCCCAAACACAGCAATGAAGACCCAACACAGCCAAAAAAAAAAAAAAAAAAAGAGGTAGAAGATAGTAAGATGACACATTTAAAGTGATGAAAGAAAAAAAAGCAAAAGCTGTCAACAAAGAATTCTACATCAGACAAACTATCTTTCAAAAATGAAGGAGAAATTACAACATTTCAGGTAAAGAAAATCTAAAGGAGTTTGTTTCCAGGAGACTGTCCTACAAGAAATGATAGAGTTTTCAAGGTTGAAATATAAGGACAGATTATAGTAAGTTGAAACCATATGAAGAAATAATGATATTCACTAAAGGTACTACAATAGGTAAATGTAAAATCCAGTATTATTTCAATTTTGGCTTGTAACTGCACTTTTTATTTCCTACATATTTAAAAGACAAATGCATAAAAATAACTATAAACCTAAGTCATTGGGCACACAATGTATAAAGACATAACTTGCGTCAACAACAATATGAAGAGGGGCATAGCTGTATAGAAGTAGAATTTTTGTATGCTATTAGAGCTAACCAGACATCAACTGTTATAGATTTAAAATATTAATTGTAATGTCTGTGGCAACCACTAACAACATACGTAAAAAAAAAAAAGAGGAAGTGAGAAGTGAATCATAGTGATACAATATAAAAACGCAATTAAACAAAAAGAAGGCAGTAATGGAGGAAATGCAGGACAAGAAGGTATAAGATACACAGAAAGAATAAAAGCTAAATGACAAAAGTAAGTATTTCCTTAGTAATTATTTTTAAATGCAAATGGACTAAACTATCCAATCAAAGGGCACAGACTAACGTAATGCATAGAAAGTCATGATCTAGCTATATGTTTACTAGAGGAGATTCACTTTTGATCCTAAGACAAGAATAGGTTGAAAGTGAATTAATGGAAGAAGTTTTATGTAAATAATAACTAAAATATAGCTGGAAAGGCTATAGTAGTATTAAACAAAATAGACTTTAAGTGAAAATATATTGCAAAAGACAAAGGACATTATATACAGATAAAGGAGTCAATTCTCCAAGAAAATATAACAATTATAAACATATATGTACCAATAAGGAGCTCCATAATATATGAAGCAACCATAAACAAAATGAAAAGACAACCTACAGAATGGGAGAAAAAATTTGCAAATGATGCAACTGATAAGTGATTAATCTCCAAAACACACAAAAAGCTCATACAGCTCAATATCAAAAAAACAAACAACCCAATCAAAAAATGGGCAAAATATCTAAATAGACACTTCTCCAAAGAAAATATACAAACGGCCAAAAAGCACATGAAAAGATGCTCAACAGTGCTAATTATTAGAGAAATGCAAATCAAAACTACTATGAGGTATCATCTCACACCAGTAAGAATGGCCATCATCAAAATGTCTACAAACACTAAATTCTGGGGAAGGTGTGGAGAAAAGGGAACCCTTCTACACTGTTGGTGGGAATGTAAATTGGTACAATCACTATGGAGAACTGTGTGAGGTTCCTTAAAATACTAAAAATAGAGCTACCATATGATCCAGTAATCCCACTCTTGGGCATATATCCAGAGAAAAACATGGTTCAGAAGTATATATGCTCCCCAATGTTCATCACAGTGCTGTTTACAATAGCCAAGACATGGAAGCAAACTAAATGTCCATAAACAGATAAATACATAGAGAAGATGTGGTATATATATACAATGGAATATTACTCGGCCATATAAAAGAATGAAATAATGCCATTTGCAGCAACATGGATAGACATACTAAGTGAGGTAATCCAGACAGAGAAAGGCAAACATCATATGAAATTGCATATATGTGGAATCTAAAAAAAATGATACAAAGGAACTAATTTACAAACAGAAAGAGACTCACAGACCTAGAAAACAAACTTATGGCTACCAAAGGGGAAATGATGGTGGGGGGAGGGATAAATTAGGATGTTGGGATTAACATATACACACTACTATATATACACTAGATAACCAACAGGTGCCTACTATATAGCACAGGGAACTATACTCAATATTTTGTAGTAACCTATAATAGGAAAGAATTTGAAAAGGAATGTGTATGTGAATATATATATATGTGTATATATATACATATATATATATATATATATATATATCACTGAAACACTGTGTTGTACACCTGAAACTAACATGATATTGTAAATCAACTATACTTCAGTAAAAAACATATTTAAATACTACAGATATCAACTCACACCAGTCAGAATTGCCATCATCAGAAGTCTACAAACAATAAATTCTGGAGAGGGTGTGGAGAAAAGGGAACCCTCCTACACTGTTGGTGGGAATGTAAATTGGTACAGCCACTATGGAGAACAGTATGGAAGTTCCTTAAAAACTAAAAATAGAGCTACCATATGATCCAGCAGTCCCACTCCTGGGCATACATCCAGAGAAAAACACAGTTCAGAAGTATACATGCTCCGCAATGTTCATCACAGTGCTGTTTACAATAGCCAAGACATGGAAACAACCTAAATGTCCATCAACAGATGAATGGATAAAGAAAATGTGGTACATATATACAATGGAATATTATTCAGCCATAAAAAGAATGAAATAGTACCATTTGCAGCAACATGGATGGACCTCGAGATGATCATACTAAGTGAAGTGAGACAGAGAAAGACAAATATCATATGATATCACTTATATGAGGAATCTAAAAAATGATACAAATGAACTTATTTACAAAACAGAAACAGACTCACAGACTTAGAGAAGGAACTTATGGTTGCCAGGGGGGAAGTGTGGGGGAAGGGATAGATTAGGAGTTTTTTATTGACAAGTACACACTGCTATATTTAAAATAGATAACCAAGTAGCACCTACTGTATAGCACAGGGAACTCTTCTCAATATTCTGTAATAACCTAAATGGGAAAAGAATTTGAAAAAGAATAGATATATGTATGTGTGTAACTGAATCACTTTGCTGTACACCTGAAACTAACACAGCATTGTTAATCAATGGTATTCCAATATAAAATAAAAATTAAAAATAAATTAAAAATAGGAAAAAAACAACAAAAGACACAAACAAACAAAATATATGAAGTAAACCTTTACAGAATTGAAGGGAGAAATAGACACTTCTACAATAATAGTTGGAGACTTCAGTACCCACTTTCAATAATGGATATAACAAGCAGACAGAAGATCATTAAGGAAATAGAGCACTTGAACAACACTTTAAACTAACTAGATCTAACAGACATATATAATTGAACATGCTCAACAAAGAAAAGTTCAGGACCAGATGACTTCAACTGGTGACATGTACACAAACATTCAAAAAATAATTAATACCAGTATTTCTCAAGCTCTTCAGAAAAATAGAAGAGGGAACACTTCTTAATATACTCTATGAGGCCAATATTATCCTGACACCAAAGCCTGATGAAACATTACAAGAAAAGATTACACACCAATATTACTTATCCATATAGATGCAAAAATCCTTAACAAAATACTAGCAAATCAATCCAAAAGCATAATAAAATAATTATATTCCAGCAATGAACAGTCTAAAAAAATAAATTAATAAAACAATTACATTTGCAATCCAAATGAATAAAATACCTAGGAGTAAATTTAACAAAGAGGTGAAATACTTGTATGCTGAAAACTACAAAACATTGCTGAAAGCAATTGAAGAAGCCCTAAATAAGTGGAACAACTTCCTGCATTCATAGGATGGAAAACAATATTGTTAAGATGGCAATACTGCTCAAAGTGATCAACAGATTCAATGGAATGTCTATCAAAATTCCGAACATTATTTTCGCAGTTATGAAAAAGCTGATCCTCAAATTCATATGGAAATGCAAGCGTCCCTCAATAATCACAATATTCTGAAAACTGAACATAAGTCCACCAACAGATGAATGGATAAAGACAATGTGGTATATACAAACCTTGGAATATTAGTCATCCTTCAGAAAAAGGGAAATTCTGCCATTTCCAAATGAATGAACCTGGAAGTCATTATGTTAAGTGAAATAAGCCAGTCACAGAAGGACAAATACTGAATGATTACACTTATATAAGGTATCTAAAATAGTCAATCTCATAGAAACAGAGAATACAATAGTAGCTGGTGGGAGAGGGGAAATTGGTTTTCAATGGGTATAAAGTGTCTGTTATGCAAGATGAGTAAGTTCTAGAGATGTACTGTACAACATAGGACCTATAGTTAACAATAAAGTATTGTGCACTTTAAAATACATTAAGAGGATAGATCTCATGCAAGGTGTTCTCACCAACAAACAAACAAATCCCCATCAACCCACAAAAAACATAAGGAAATTTTTTGGAGGTGACTGATAATGTTTGGTACCTTAAGGTATAGTGATGATATGCTTATGTCCAAACTCATCAGGATACATACACTAAATGTGTTAACATTTTTGTGTATCAATTATACCTAAATAAGCTAAGGAAAAATAAAGACACACAAAAACTTCACACTTCCTGATTTCAAACCTTAATACAAAGACACGGTTATCACAATAGTGTGGCAGGGGCATATGGCTAAACGTATTGCTCAATGGAATAGAAATGAGAATCCAGAAACAAACCCATACCTCAATAGTCAACTGATTTTTGACAAGGGTGTCAAGACTATTCAATGCAGAAAAATAGTCTCTTTAACAAATGCTGCAGTGACAACTGTATAGCAACATGCAAAAGAATGAAGGTTGACCCATACTTTGTACCATATACAAAAATTAACCAAAAAATGATTCCTTGACCTAAATATAAAAGCCATAAAACCTTTGGATGAAAACATATCATAAATCTTCATAACTTGGATTTGGCAACAAAGTCTTAGATATGACACCAAAACACAAGCAACAACAAAAAAATTGATTCATTGGACTTCATGAGAATTAAAACATTTTGTGCATCAATGGGCATGATAAAGAAAGTGAAAATACAACCTACAGAATGAGACAAAATATTTGCAAATCATATATCTGATAATAATGTAGCATCCAGAAAATATAAAGCAGGTTTACAACTTAATAACAAAAAGACAAACAACCCAATTTTTTTAAATGGGCAAAAGATTTGAATAGATATTTCTCCAAAAAAGGTATACAGAGGCCAAACAAGCACTTGAAAATATGCTCAACATCATTAGTCATCAGGGAAATGCAAACCAAAACCACAATAAGGTCTTTTTTAACTGAAAAATCTCATTTAATTTTATTTTAAAGAGTAATGCATTTGCATAAAAATGTACTAATTCTAACTTGAACACTAAATTTTGTACCAATCCTAGTAGACATGGTTCCCAATTCCAGGAATAACCACTTAGCGTCTTTTTTATGCTGGAGAAAAGAGATGATATCAGCAGAAAATGAAGTAGAAACAACAGAAGCTTCATAATACAGGTTATGATTTCCTTGGTTAAATAGTTGTTCCCATTTCTCCAGGTTCTTAAATGGCTTTAGAAACCTCAGACTTCAGTCAGGATGGTACAGTGACTTCCCTCTGTGTCCATGCATCCTGTGTTTATTTCAGCTATGACATTTATACCTACCTAAAATTCCATGTTTATCTGTCCATCTCTTCCACTAGCAGGTGAATTCCTTGAAAGTTAAGACTTTCTTTTTCTTTTTTTAAAAGTTGAAGTATAGTTAATTTTCTATATTACACTATTTTCAGGTTTACAACATAGTGATTCAATATCTTTATAGATTATACTATAGATTATACTTCGTTTAATGTTACTGCAAAATAATGGTCATTATTTTGTGCTGTACAGTATATACTTGTAGTGTATTTATTTTATACATAGTAGTTTGTCCTTAATCCCATACCCCTATCTTGCCCCTCCTCCCTTCCCTCTCCCGACTAGTAACCACTAGTTTGCTTTCTATATCTGTGAGTCTGTTTCTGTTTTGTTATATACATTTGTTTTATTTTTATATTCCACATATAAGTGATAACAGGGTATTTGGCTTTCTCTGTCTGACTTACTTTACTAAGCATAATACTCTCTAGGTCCATCCATGTTGTTGCAAATGGCAGAATTTCATTCTTTCTATGGCTGTGTGATATTCCATTGTGTGTGTGTGTGTGTGTGTGTGTGTGTGTGTGTGTGTGTGTATCACATCTTCTTTATCCATTCATATGTTAATGGACATTTAGGTTGCTACCATATACTGGCTATTGTAAATAATTCTGCTATGAACATGACGGTGCATGTATCTTTTCAAATTACTATTTTCAATTCCTTTGGATATACAGCCAGCAGTGGAATTGCTGGATCATATGGTAGTTCTATTTTTAGTTTTTTGGAGAACCTCCATACTTTTTCTCACAGTGGCTGCACCAATTGACAATCCCATCAACAGTGTACTAGTGTTCCCTTTTCTCCACATTCTCACCAACATTTGTAACTTGTGGACTTTGATGATAGCCATTCTGAAAGGTGTGAGGTGATATCTCTTTGTGGTTTTGATTTGCATTTCTCTGATGATTAGTGATGTTGAACATTTTTTCATATGCCTGTTGGCCATCTGTATATCATCTTTGGAAAAGTGTCTACTCAGTTCTTCTGCCCAGTTTTTATTGGGTAGTTGTTTTTTTGATATTGAGTTGTAAGAGCTTTTCACATATTTTTATATTAACCCCTTATCAGTCATATCATTTGCAAATATATTCTCCAATTCAGTAGTTTGTCTTTTCATTTTGTTGATAGTTTCCTATGCTGTGCAAAAGCTTTTAAGTTTAATTAGGTCCAATTTGATTATTTTTTATTTCTTTTGCTTTAGTAAACAGAGCAAAAACTATATTGCTATGGTTTATGACAAACAGTGTTCTGCCTAAGTCCTCTTCTAGGAGTCTGATGGTTTCAGGTCTTACATTTAGTTCTTTTATCCATTTTGAGTTTATTTTTATATATGATATGAAGAAGTGGTCTAATATCATTCTTTTACATGTAGCTGTCCTGTTTATCCAGCACCCCTTACTGAAGAGATTGTCTTTTCTCCATTGTATATTCTTGCCTCCTTTTTCTTAGGTTAATTGGCCATAAGTGTGTGGGTTTATCTTGGGGTTATCTATTTTGTTCCATTGATCTATGTGTCTGTTTTTGTGCTATTATCACACTTTTTTGATTACTGTAGCTTTGTACTATTGTCTGAACTCAGGGAGCATGATACCCCACTTTTTTTCTTAAGATCACTTTGGATATTAATCTCCTGTAAGCAGCATACAGATGGGTCATTTTTTTAATCCAATCAACCGTCCTATGTCTTTTTATATTTTTTTGGTTGAAAATTATTTTATTTTATTTTTTCACTTTTACTGAAATATAATTAACAAACAGCACTGTATATGTTCAAGGGGTACAGCATAATGACTTGACACACGTATACTGAAAATGATTACCACAAGAAGTTTGTCTAACACTCATCACCTCATATAGTTATAAAAAAAATGTTTTTTTCCTTGTGACAACTTTTACTATTTGCTCTCTTAGCAACTGTCAAATGTACCACACAGCAATATCAACTATAGTCATCATGTTTTATATTACATCCCCAGTACTTATTTTAAAACTGTACATGTATACCTTTTTACCATCTTCATCCAATTCCCCCAATCCAATCCCCTGCCTCAAGTAACCACAAATCTGATCTCTTTTTCCATGAATTTGGTTTTATTTTTAGCTTCCACATACAAGTGAGATTATTTCTCTGTCTGACTTATTTCACTTAGCACGAAGCCCTCAAGATCCATCCATGTTGTCACAAATAACAGGGTTTCCTTCTTTTTTATGGCTAAATAATATTTCATTGTAGATATGTACCACATTTTCTTTATCCATTCATCTATCTGTGAACACTTAGGTTGCTTTCATTTCTTAGCAATTGTAAATAAGGCTGCTAGGGGTGTAGCTATTTTTTCAAGTTAGTGTTTTTGTATTCTTTTTTTAAACATCTTAATGGAGTAAGATTGCTCTACAATGTTGTCTTAGTTTCTGTTGTATAACAAAGTGAATCAGATATATGTACACATATATTCCCATATGCCCTCTATCTTGCGTCTCCCTCCCAATCTCCCTATCCCACACCTCTAAGTGGTCACAAAGCACCAAGTTGATCTCCCTGTGCTATGCGGCTGCTTCCCACTAGCTATCTATTTTACATTTGGTAGTGTATATATGTCAATGCTACTCTCTCACTTTGTCCCAGATTACCCTTCCCCCACCCCATGTCCTCAACTCCATTCACTATGTCTACATATTTATTCCTGTCCTGTCCCTAGGTTCTTCAAAACCATTTTATTTTCTTAGATTCCATATATATGTGTTAGCATACAGTATTTGTTTTTCTCTTTCTGACTTACTTCACTCTGTATGACAGACTCTGAGTCCATCCACCTTACTACAAATAACACAATTTCGTTTCCTTTTATGGCTGAGCAATGTTCCATTGAATATATATGCCACATCTTTATCCATTCATCTGTCGATGGACACTTAGGTTGCTTCCATGTCCTGGCTATTGTAAATAGAGCTGCAATGAACATTATGGTACATGACTATTTTTGAATTACGGTTTTCTCAGGGTAGATGCCCAGTAGTGGGATTGCTGGGTCATATGTTAGTTCTATTTTTAGATTTTTAAGGAACCTCCATACTGTTCTAAATAGTACAGTACAAGAGGGTACCCTTATCTCCACACCCTCTCCAGCATTTATTGTTTGTAGATTTTTTGATGATGGCCATTCTGACTGGTATGAGTTGATACTTAATCATAGTTTTGCTTTGCATTACTTTAATGATTAGTGATGTTGAGCATCCTTTCATATGTTTGTTGGCCATCTGTATTTCTTCTTTGGAGAAATGTCTATTTAGGTCTTCTGCCCAATTTTGTATTGGGTTGTTTGCCAAGGCAAAAAAAAAGAATAAAATACGTCAGAATAAACCTAGCTAAGGAGACAAAAGACCTGTATGCAAAAAACTATAAGACACTGATGAAAGAAATTAAAGATGATACAAACAGATGGAGAGATATACCATGTTCTGGATTGGAAGAATCAACTTTGTGAAAATGAATATACTACCCAAAGCAATCTACAGATTCAATGCAATCCCTATCAAACTACCAATGTAATTTTTCACAACACTAGAACAAATAATTTCACAATTTGTTTGGAAACACAAAAGGCCCTGAAGAGGCAAAGCAATCTTGAGAAAGAAAAACGGAGCTGGAGGAATCAAGCTCCCTGACTTCAGACTATACTACAAAGCTACAGTAATCAAGACAGTATGGTACTGGCACAAAAACAGATATATAGATCAATGGAAGAGAGAAAAACCGATGCACATATTGTCACCTTATCTTTGATAAAGGAGGCAAGAATATACAATGGAGAAAAGACAGTCTCTTCAATAAGTGGTACTGGGAAAACTGCACAGCTACGTGTAAAAGAATGATATTAAAACACTTCCTAACACCATACAGAAAAATAAACTCAAAATGGATTAAAGACCAACATGTCAGGCCAAACACTATAAAACTCTTAGAGGAAAACATAGGAAGAACACTCTTTGCATAAATCACAGCAAGATCCTTTTTGACCCACCTCCTAGAGAAATGGAAATAAAAACAAAAATAAACAAGTGGGACCTAATGAAACTTAAATCTTTTGCACAGGAAAGGAAACCATAAACAAGATGAAAAAAATACCCCTCAGAATGGGAGAAAATATTTGCAAATGAAGTAACTAACAAAGGATTAATCTCCAAGATATACAAGCAGCCCATGCAGCTCAATATCACACTATGTGTTTTATTTATTTTTAATTTGTTTTTCTATTTTTTAAAATTCTGCTGTTTTTTAAAAATTTTTTAAACATCTTTATTGGACTATAATTGTTTTACAATAGTGTGTTAGTTTCTGCTTTATGACAAAGTGAATCAGCTATACATATACAATATCCACATATCTCCTCCTTCTGGCCTTTCCATCCCACAAGCCCTATCCCACCTCTCTAGGTGGTCACAAAGCACCAAGCTGATCTTCATGTGCTATGCGGCTGCTTCCCACTAGCTAACTATTTTACATTTGGTAGCATATATAAGTTCATGCCACTCTCACTTCGTCCCAACTTACCCTTCCCCCTCCCCCTGTCCTCAAGTCCATTCTCTAGGTCTGCGTCTTTATTCCTGTCCTACCCCTAGGTTCTTCAGAACGATTTTCTTTTTTTTTTTTTTAGATTCCATATATATGTGTTAGCATACAGTATTTATTTTTCTCTTTCTTACTTACTTCACTCTGTATTACAGTCTCTAGGTCCATCCACCTCACCATAAATAACTCAATTTCGTTTCTTTATATGGCTGAGTAATATTCCATTGTATATATGTGCCACATCTTCTTTATGCATTCATCTGTCGATGGACACTTAGGTTGCTTCCATGTCCTGGCTATTGTAAATAGAGCTGCAATGAACACTGTGGTACATGACTCTTTTTGAATTATGGTTTTCTCAGGGTATATGCCCAGTAGTGGGATTGCTGGCTCCTATGGGAGTTCTATTTTTAGTTTTTTAAGGAACCTCCATACTGTTCTCCATAGTGACTGTATCAATTTACATTCCCAACAAGAGTGCAAGAGGGTTCCCTGTTCTCCACACCCTCTCCAGCATTTATTTTTTGTAGACTTTTTGATGATGGCCATTTTGACTGGTGTGAGGCAATACCTCGTTGTAGTGTTGATTTGCATTTCTCTAATGATTAGTGACGTTGAGCATCCTTTCATGTGTTTGTTGGCAATCTGTATGTCTTCCTTGGAGAAATGTGTTATAGGTTTTCTGCCCATTTTTGGATTGGGCTGTTTGTTTTTTTGATATTGAGCTGCATGAGCTGCTTGTAAATTTTGGAGATTAATCCTTTGTCAGTTGCTTCATTTGCAAATATTCTCTTCCATTCTAAGGGCTTTTTTTTTAATGCTGCTACCACTCCCTCTGTTGTTGTTCTTCTTTTTTTTTTTTGAAGTTTTATTTCTGTAGCTTCTTTTTATGAGCTTATTTATTATTTATTTATTTATTTATTTATTTATTTATTTTTCTGTAGCTTCTTTTTATGAGCTTATTTATTATTTATTTATTTATTTATTTTTGGCTGTGTTGGGTCTTTGTTTCTGTGCGAGGGCTTTCTCTAGTTGTGGCGAGCGGGGGCCACTCTTCATCGCGGTGCGTGGGCCTCTTCACTATCGCGGCCTCTCTTGTTCCGGAGCACAGGCTCCAGATGCGCAGGCTCAGTAGTTGTGGCTCACGGGCCTAGTTGCTCCGTGGCATGTGGGATCTTCCCAGACCATGGCTCGAACCCGTGTCCCCTGCATTGGCAGGCAGATTCTCAACCGCTGCGCCACCAGGGAAGCCCCTGAGGGTTTTTTATTGTCTTGTTTATGGTTTTCTTTGCTGTGCAAAAGCTTTTAAGTTTCATTAAGTCCCATTTGTGTATTTTTGTTTTTATTTCCATTTCTCTAGGAGGTGGGTCAAAAAAGATCTTGCTGTGATTTACGTCATGGAGTGTTCTGCCTATGTTTTCCTCTAAGAATTTTATAGTGTCTGGACTTACATTTAGATCTTTAATCCATTTTGAGTTTGTTTTTGTGTATGGTGTTAGGGAGTGTTCTAATTTCATTCTTTTACATGTTGCTGTCCAGTTTTCCAAACACCACTTATTGAAGAGGATGTCTTTTCTCCATTGTATATTCTTGCCTACTTTATCAAAAATAAGGTGACCATATGTGCGTGGATTTATATATGGGTTTTCTATCCTGTTCCATTCATCTATATTTCTGTTTTTGTGCAAGTACCGTACTGTCTTGATTACTGTACTTTGTAGTACAGTCTGAAGTCCGGGAGCCTGATTCCTCCAGCTCCTTTTTTCATTCTCAAGATTGCTTTGGCTATTCGGGTTCTTTTGTGTTTCCATACAAATTGTGAAATTTTTTGTTCTACTTCTGTGAAAAATGCCATTGGTAGCTTGATAGGGATTGTATTGAATCTGTAGATTGCTTTGGGTAGTAGAGTCATTTTCAAATTTTGATTTTTCCAATCCAAGAACATGGTATATCTCTCCATTTGTTTGTAAAATCTTTAATTACTTTCATCAGTGTCTTATAGTTTTCTGCATACAGATCTTTTGTCTCCTTAGGTAGGTTTATTCCTAGGTATTTTATTCTTTTAGTTGCAATGGTTAACAGGAGTGTTTCCTTAATTTCTATTTCAGAATTTTCATCACTATTGTATAGGAGTGCAAGAGATTTCTCTGTATGAATTTTGTATCCTGCTACCTTACCAAATTCATTGATTAGCTCTAGTAGTCTTCTGGTAGCATCTTTAAGATTGTCTATGTCATCTGCAAACAGTGACATCTTTACTTCTTCTTTTCCAATTTGGATTTCTTTTATTTCTTCTTCTTTTCTGATTGTTGTGGCTAAAACTTCCAAAGCTATGTTGAATAATAGTGGTGAGAGTGAATAACCTTGTCTTGTTCCTAATCTAAGAGGAAATGCTTTTAGTGTTTCACCATTGACAATGAGGTTGGCTGTGGGTTTTTCATATATGATCTTTATTGTGTTAGGGTAAGTTCCCTCTATGCCTACTTTCTGGAGGTATTTTTTTTATCATAAATGGGTGTTGAATTTTGCCCAAAGATTTTTCTGCATCTATTGAGATGATCATATGTTTTTTCTCCTTCAATTTGTTAATATGGTTTATCACATTGATTGATTTGCGTGTATTGAAAAATCCTTGCAATCCTGAGATAAACCCCACTTGATCATGGTGTATGATCCTTTTCATGTGCTGTTGCATTCTTTTTTCTAGCATTTTGTTGAGGATTTTTGCATATGTGTTCATCAGTGATATTGGCCTGTAGTTTTCTTTGTGACGTTTTTGGTTTTGGTATCAGGGTGATGGTGGCCTCGTAGAATGAGATTAGGAATGTTCCTCCCTCTGTTTTATTTTGGAATAGGTTGAGAAGGATAGGTGTTAGCTCTTCTCTAAATGTTTGGTAGAATTCCCCTGTGAAGCCATCAGGTCCTTGGCTTTTTTTTTGTTGGACGATTTTTAATCATAGTCTCAATTTCAGTGCTTGTGATTGGTCTGTTTATATTTTCTATTTCTTCCTGGTTCAATCTTGGAAGGTTGTGCTTTTCTAAGAATTTGTGCATTTTTTCCAGGTTGTCCATTTTATTGGCATATTGTTGCTTGTAGTAATCTTTCATGATCCTTTGTATTTCTTCAGTGTCAGTTGTTACTTCTTCCTTTTCATTTCTAATTCTATTGATTTGAGTCTTCTCCCTTTTTTTCTTATGAGTCTGGCTAATAGTTTATCCATTTTGTTTATCTTCTCATAGAACTAGCTTTTAGTGTTATTGATCTTTGCTATCGTTTCCTTCATTTCTTTTTCTTTTATTTTTGATCTGATCTTTTCGATTTCTTTCCTTCTGCTAACTTTGGGTATTTTTTGTTCTTCTTTCTCTAATTGCTTTAGGTTCAAGGTTACATTGTTTATTTGAGATGTTTCTTGTTTCTTGAGGTAGGATTGTATTGCTATAAACTTCCCTCTTAGAACTGCTTTTGCTGCATCCCAGAGGTTTTGGGTCATTGTGTTTTCATTGTCATTTGTTTCTAGGTATTTTTTTATTTCTTCTTTGATTTCTTCAGTGATCTCTTGGTTATTAAGTAGTGCATTGTTTAGCCTCCATGAGTTTCTATTTTCTACAGATTTTTTCCTGTAATTGATATCTAGTCTCATAGCATTGTTGTTGGAAAAGACACTTTATATGATTTTAATTTCCTGAAATTCAATGGGCTTGATTTGTGACCCAAGATATGATCTATCCTGGACAATGTTCCATGAGCACTTGAGGAGACAGTGTATTCTGTACTTTTTGGATGGAATGTCCTATAGATATCAATTAAGCCCATCTAGTTTAATATATCATTGAAAGCCTGTTTTTCCTTATTTATTTTCATTTTGGATGATCTGTCCATTGGTGACAGTGGGGTATTAAAGTCCCCTACTATGATTGTGTTACTGTTGATTTCCCCTTTTATGTTTGTTAGCATTTGCCTTATGTATTGAGGTGCTCCTATGTTGGGTGCTTAAATATTTACAATTGTTATATCTTCTTCTTGGATTGATCCTTTGATCATTTTGTAGTGTCCCTCTTTGTCTCATGTTATAGCCTTTATTTTAAAGTCTATTTTGTTTGATATGAGAATTGCTATTCCAGCTCCTTTTGATTTCCATTTGCATGGAATAGCTTTTTCCATCCCCTCACTTTCAGTCTGTGTGTGTCCCTATGTCTGAAGGGGGTCTCTTGTAGACAGCATATATATGGGTATTGTTTTTGTATCCATTCAGCCAGTCTATGTCTTTTGGTGGAGCATTTAATACATTTACATTTAAGGTAATTATCAATATGTATGTTCGTATTACCATTTTCTTAATTGTTTTGGGTTCGTTTTTGTAGGTCTTTTCCTTCTCTTGTGTTTACTGCATAGAGAAGTTCCTTTAGCATTTGTTGTAAAGCTGGTTTGATGTTGTATTCTCTTGGCTTTTGCTTGTCTGTAATGGTTTTAATTTCTCTGTTAAATCTGAATGAGATCCTTGCTGGGTAGAGTAATCTTGTTTGTAGTTCTTTTTCCCTTTCATCAGTTTAAATTTGTCTTGCCACTCCCTTCTGGCTTACAGAGTTTCTGCTGAAAGATCAGCTGTTAATCTTATGGGGATTCCCTTGTATGTTATTTGTTACTTTTCCCTTTCTGCTCTTAATATTTTTTCTTCGTATTTAATTTTTGATGGTTTGATTACTATGTGTCTTGGCGTTTTTCTCCTTGGATTTATCCTGTATGGGACTCTGCGTTTCCTGGACTTTGTTGACTATTTCTTTCTCATATTAGGGAAGTTTTCAACTATTATCTCTTCAAATGTTTTCTTAGTCCCTTTCTTTTTCTCTTCTTCTTCTGGGACCTCTATAATTCGAACATTGGTACATTTAATGTTTTCCCAGTGTTCTCTAAGACTGTCCTCAATTCTTTTCATTCTTTTTCCTTTATTCTGCTCTGCAGTAGTTATTTTCACTATTTTATCTTCCAGGTCACTTATCCGTTCTTCTGCCTCAGTTATTCTGCTATTGATTCCTTCTAGAGAATTTTTAGTTTCATTTATTGTGTTGTTCATCATTGTTTCTTTGCTCTTTAGTTCTTCTAGATCCTTGTTAAACGTTTCTTATATTTTCTCCATTCTATTTCCAAGATTTTGGATCATCTTTACTATCATTACTCTGAATTCTTTTTCAGGTAGACTGCCTATTTCCTCTTCATTTGTTTTGTCTGGTGGGTTTTTACCTTGCTCCTTCATCTGCTGTGTGTTTCTCTGTCTTCTCATTTTGCTTAACTTACTGTGTTTGGGGTCTCCTTTTTGCAGGCTGCAGGTTCGTAGTTCCCGTTTTTTTTTTTTTTGGTGTCTGCCCCCAGTGGCTAAGGTTAATTCAGTGGGCTGTGTATGCTTCCTGGTGGCGGGACTAGTGTCTGTATTCTGGTGGATGAGGCTGGATCTTGTCTTTCTGGTGGGCAGGTCCACATCCGCTCGTGTCTTTTGGGGTGTCTGTGTCCTTATTATGATTTTAGGCAGCCTCTCTGCTAATGGGTGGGGTTTTGTTCCTCTCTTTCTAGTTGTTTGGCATAGGGTGTCTAGCACTGTACCTTCCTGGTTGTTCAGTGGAGCTAAGTCTTAGCATTGAGATGTGGATCTCTTGTAGAGCTTTCACCATTTGGTAGTACATGGAGCTGGGAGGTGTCTGGTGCACCAATGTCCTGAACTCGGCTCCCCCACTTCAGAAGCACAGTCCTGACACCCGGCCGTAACACCAAGTCCCTGTCAGCCACACAGCCAAGTACGTGGGGAGTTTCTTGCCTTTTGGGAAGTCTGAGGTCTTCTGCCAACATTCAATAAGTGTTCTGTAGGAGTTGTTCCACATGTAGATGTATTTCTGATGTATTTGTGGGGAGGAAGGTGATCTCCACATCTTACTCCTCTGCCACCTTGAAGGTCTCCACCCTATGTCTTTTAATTGGAGCGTTTAGTTCATTGACACTTCTTTTTTTTTTTTTGCTGTGTTGTGTCTTCATCGTTGCACACGGGTTTTCTCTAATTGTGGCAAGCGTGGGCTACTCTTTGTTCCAGTGCATGGGCTTCTCATTGCGATGGCTTCTTTTCTTGCAGAGCATGGGCTCTAGCCGTGTGGGCTTCAGAAGTTGCCATGTGTGGGCTCAGTAGTTGTGGTGCATGGTCTCTAGCGCATGCGGGTTTCAGTTGTTGCAGCTCATTGGCTCTAGAGGGCAGGCTCAGTAGTTGGGGCTCACGGACTTAGTTGCTGTGTGACATGTGGGGTCTTTCTGGACCAGGGATCAAACACATGTCCCCTTCATTAGCAGGCGGATTCTTAACCACTGCACCAGCAGAGAAGTCCCAGTTCTTTGACATTTAAAAGTAATTATTGATAGATATGTACTTATTGCAACTTTATTACCTTTTTGTTTGTTCGTTTTTGTAGTTCTTCTCTGTTCTTTTCTTCTTCTTTTAGTTTCTTCCCTGTGGTTTGATGATTTTCTTTAGTGGTATGCTTGTGTTCCTTTCTCTCTACTTTTTGTGTATTTATTGTACGTTTTTGATTTGTGGTTACCATGGGGTTAATATATGTTGACCTATAACTATATCTGCTTGTTTTAAAAATGTAGTCCTTTAAGTTCAAACACATTCTAAAATATCTACCTTTTTTTTTTACTCCCTTCCACCACATTCTGTGTTTTTGATGTCATATTTTACATCTTCATGTCTATCCCTTAACTGATTACTGTTGTTATAGTGGATTTTAAATTTTTTGGTCATTTAACCTTTGTACTAGCTTATTTAAGTGGATGATCCTCAGCTTTTACTATATATTTGTCTTTGATAGTGGGAGTTTTCCTTTAACATTTCTTTTAGGGTAGGTTTATTATTGATGTACTCTGGCCTGTCTGGGAAGTTCTTTATTTCTCTTTCAATTCTCAATGATAATTTTGCTTGGTACATATCCGAGGTTGCAGGATTCTGCTTCAGCACTTTGAGGATATCATGCCACTCCTTTCTGGCCTGCAAATTTTCTGAAGAAAAATCAGCTGATATTCTCTTGGGGGTTCCCTTTTATATGAGTCTGTTTTTCTCTTGCTACTTTTAGAATTCTCATTTATCTTTAACTTTTGCCATTTTAATTATGGTATGTCTTGGTGAGGGTTTCTTTTCATTCATCTTGATTGAGACCCTCTGTGATCCTGTATTTGGATATCTGTTTCCTTCTTCAGGTTTGGGAAGTTTTCAGCCATAATTCCAACAAATACATTTTAGACCCCTTTTCTCTCTTCTCCTTCTCAGAGCCCATGTAATGTGAATACTGATATACTTGATGTTGTTACAGAGGTCCCTTAAACTGTTCTCATTTTTTAACATTTGGTTTTCTTTTTGCTGTTCTGATTGGGTGATTTCCATTATTCTACCTTCCTGGTCATTTATGTGTTCTTTTTAAAAAATATTTTATTTATTTATTTATTTTTATAGTAGGCCCTTGTTGGTTATCAATTTTGAATATAGCAGTGTGTACATGTCAATCCCAAACTCCCAATCTACTCTTCCCCTCCAGCCATATCCCCTGGTAACCATAAGTTTGTTCTTTAAGTCTGTGAGTCTGTTCCTGTTTTGTAAATAAGTTCATAAGTCTCTTATTTTTTTATTCTGAAAAAAAAGCAATATCATACGATATTTCTCTTTGTCTGAATTACTTCACTCAGTGTGACAATCTCTAGGTCCATCCATGTTGCTGCAAATGACATTATTTCATTCTTTTTGATGGCTGAATAATATTCCATTGTATATATGTACCACAAGTTCTTCATCCATTCATCTGTCAATGTACATTCAGGTTGCTTTCATGTCTTGGTTATTGTAAACAGTGCTGCAATGAATATTGTGGTGCATATATCTTTTCAAACCATGTTTTTCTCCAGATATATGTCCAGGACTGGGATTGCTGGATCATATGATAGCTCTATTTTTAGCTTTTTTTTTTTAGCTTTTTTATTTTACATTGGAGTATAGTTGATTAACAATGTTGTGTTAGTTTCAGGTGTACAGCAAAGAGATTCTGTTATATATACATGTATCTCTTATTTTTGAAATTGTTTTTCCATTTATGTTGTTACCTAATATTGAGCAGAGTTCCCTGTGCTATACAGTAGGTCCTTGTTGATTATACATTGTAAATATAGTAGTGTGTTCATATAAGTCCAAACTCCCTAACTATCCCTTCCCACCACCCTTCCTCCCTTGTAACCATAAGTTTTTTCTCTAAGCCTGTGAGTCTGTTTCTGTTTTGTAAATAAAGTTCATTTGTATAATTTCTTTTTAGATTCCTCAAAAAGCAATATCATATGTTACTTCTCGTTCTCTTTCTCACTTACTTCACTCAGTATGACAATCTCTAGGTCCATCCATGTTGCTGCAAATGGCATTACTTCATTCTTTTTAATGGCAGTTCCCTCATATGTTATTTGTCATTTTCCCCTTGTTGCTTTCAATATTTTTTCTTTGCCTTTAGTTTTTGTCAATTTGATTACTATGTGTCTTGGGATGTTCCTCCTTGGGTTTATCCTTCCTGGACTCTCTGCACTTCCTTGACTTGGGTGACTGTTGCCTTTCCATGTTAAGGAAGTTTTCAGCTATTATCTCTTCAAATATTTTCTCAGGTCCTTTCTATTTCTCTTCTCCTTCTGGTACCCCTAAAATGCGAATATTGGTGCGTTTAATGTTGTCCCAGAGGTCTCTTAGACTCTCTGCATTTCTTTTCATTCTTTTTTTTTGTTTGTTTTGTTCTGTGGCAGTGATTTCCACCATTCTGTCTTCCAGGTCACTTATCCTTCTGCTGCCTCAGTTATTCTGCTATTGATTCCTTCTAGTGTATTTTTTATTTCAGTTAGGGTATTATTCAACTCTGTTAGTTCTTTACTTTTTCTAGGTCTTTCTTAAATATTTCTTGCATCTTCTTTATCTTTGCCTCCATTCTTTTTCTGAGATCCTGGATCATCTTCACTATCATTATTCTGAATTCTTTTTCCAGAAGGTTGCCTGTCACCACTTCACTCAGTTGTTTTTCTGGGGTTTTATCTTGTTCCTTCATCTGGGACATTTTTCTCTGCTGTTTCATTTTGTCTGACTTTCTGTGATTGTGGTTTCCGTTCTGCAGGCTGCAGGATTGTAGTTTTTCTGCTTCTGCTGTCTGCCTTCTGGTGGATGAGGCTATCTAAGAGGCTTGTGCAAGCTTCCTGATTAGAGGGACTGGTGGTGGGTAGAGCTGGGTTTTGTCTGTCTGGTGGGCAGGGCTGTGCTCAGTAAAACTTTAATTGGCTTCTCTGCTGATAGGTGGGGCTTGTTCCCTCCCTGTTGGTTGTTTGGCCCGAAACAACCCAGAACTGTAGCCTACAAGCTGTTTGGTGGGGCTGATGGTGCTCTCCAGGAGGATTCACACCAATGAGTACTTCCCAGAACTGCTGCTAGTGTATTTGCTCCTGCAGTGAGCCACAGCTTCCCCCTGCTTCTGCAGGAAAACCTCCTCCAATACTAGCAGGTAGGTCTCGCTCAGTCTCTTCTGGGGTCACTGCTTTTTTCCTTTGGGTCCTGTGTGCACAAGACTTTGTGTGTGCCCTCCAAGAGTGGAGTTTCTGTTTCCCCCAGTCCTGTGGAAGTCCTGCTATCAAATCCTACTGGCCTTCAAAGGCTGATTCTCTGGGGACTCCTCCACCCATTGCCAGACCCCCAAGCTGAGAAGCCTGACAAGGGGCTCAGAACTTTCACTCCAGTGGGACAGCTTCTGTGGTATAATTGCTTTCCAGTTTGTAGGTCACCCACCCGTTGGGTGTGTGATTTGATTTTATTGCAATTGTGCCCCTCCTACCATCTTGTTGTGGCTTCTTCTTTGTCTTTGGATGTTGGATATCTTTTCTGGTAAGCTCCAGTGTTTTTTGTTGATGGTTGTTCAGCAGTTAGTTGTGATTCATGTGTTCTCATAAGAAGGGATGTGTGCACGCCCACCATCTTGAGCTCGGCTTATTTTTAATTTTTTTTTTTTAAAGGAACCTCCATACTGTTCTGCATAGTGTCTGTACCAATTTACACTCCCAACAACAGCATAGGAGGGTTCGCTTTTCTCCACACCCTCTCCAGCATTTATTGTTTATAGACTTTGCTGATGGCCATTCTGACTAGTGTGAGGTGATATCTCATTGTAGTTTTTCTTTTTTTAAAGATTTATTGATTGATTGATTGATTGCTATGTTGGGTCTTCGTTTCTGTTCTAGGGCTTTCTCTAGTTGTGGCAAGCGGGGGTCACTCTTCATCGCGGTGAGCGGGCCTCTCACTGTCGTGGCCTCTCTTGTTGTGGAGCACAGGCTCCAGACGCGCAGGCTCAGTAGTTGTGGCTCACGGGCCTAGTTGCTCCGTGGCATGTGGGATCTTCCCAGACCAGAGCTCGAACCCGTGTCCCCTGCATTAGCAGGCAGATTCTCAACAACTGCACCACCAGGGAAGCTCTCATTGTAGTTTTGATTTGCATTTCTCTAATAAACAGCAATGTTGAGCATCTTTTCATCTACCCCTTGGCCATCTGTATGTCTTCTTTAGAGAAATGTCTATTTAGGTCTTCTGCCAATTTTTGATTGGGTTTTTTTGTTTTTTAGATATTGAGCCACATGAGCTGTCTGTAAATTTTGGAGACTAATCCCTTGTCGGATGCATCATTTCCAAATCTTTTCTTCCATTCTGTGGGTTGTCTTTTCGTTTTATTTGTGGTTTCCTTTGCTGTGCAAAAGCTTTTGAGTTTAATTAGGTCCCATTTGTTTACTTTTGTTTTTATTTCCATTATTCTGAGAGATAGATCAAAAAATATATTTCTGCGATTTATATCAAAGAGTGTTCTGCCTGTATTTTCCTGTAAGAATTTTATAGTATCCAGTCTTAAGTTTAGGTCTTTAATCCATTTTGAGTTTATTTTTGTGTATGGTGTTAAAGAATGTTCTAATTTCATTTTTTTACATGTACCTGTCTAGTTTTCTCAGCACCATTTATTGAAGAGACTGTCTTTTTTTCCATTGTATAGTCTTGCCTCCATTGTTGTAGATTAATTGACCATAGGTCTTGGGTCTATTTCTTGGCTTTGTATACTGTTCCTTTGATCTATATTTCTGTTTTTGTACCAGTACCATACTGCTTTGATGGCTTTAGCTTTGTCTGAAATCAGGGAGCCTGATCCCTCCAGTTCACTTTTCTTTTTCAAGATTGCTTTTTCTATTTGAGGCCTTTTTTGTTTTGATACAAATTTTCAGATTTTTTCTCCAGTTCTGTGAAAAATGCCATTGGTAGTTTGATAGGAATTGCATTGAATCTGTAGATTGCCTTGGGCAGTATAGTCATTTTAACAGTATTGATTCTTCCAATCCAAGAACGTGGTATATCTTTCTATCTGTTTGTGTTGTCTTTGATTTCTTTCATCAGTGTCTTATAGTTTTCAGAGCACAGGTCTTTTGTCTCCTTAGGTATTTTTATTCCTATGTATTTTCCTCTTTTTGATGTGATGGTAAATGGGATTGTTTCTTGAATTTCTCTTTCTGATCTTTTGTCATTAGTGTATAGGAATGCAACAGATTTGTGTTTATTAATTTTGTATCCTGTGACTTCACCAAATTCATCGATGAACTCTAGTACTTTTCTGGGAGCATCTTTAGGATTTTCTATGCATTGTATCATGTCATCTGCAAACAGTGACAGTTTTACTTCTTCTTTTCCCATTTGGATAACTTTTATTTCTTTTTCTTGTCTGACTGCCATGGTTAGGAATATGTTGTGTAAGAGTGGCAAAAGTGAACATCCTTGTCTTTTTCCTGATCTTAGGGGTAATGCTTTCACCATTTCACCATTGAGTATGATGTTAGCTGTAGGTTTGTCATAGATGGCCTTTATTATGTTGAGGTATGTCTCCTCTATGCCCACTTTCTGGAGAGATGTTATCATAAACTGGTGTTGGATTTTGTCAAAAGCTTTTTCTGCATCTATTGAGATGATCACATGTTTTTATTCTTCAGTTTGTTGATGTGGTGTATTACGCTGACTGATTTGCAGATATTGAAAAATCCTTGCATCACTGGGAAAAGACCCACTTGATCATGGAGTATGATCCTTTTAATGTATTGCTGGATTCGGATTGCTAGAATTTTGTTGAGGATTTTTGCATCTACGTTCATCAGTGATATTGGCCTGTAATTTTCTTCTTCTTTTTTTTTTTCTTTGACGTGTCTTTGTCTGGTTTTGGTATCAGGGTGATTGTTTCCCCATAGAATGAGCTTGGGAGTATTCCTTTCTCTGCAATTTTTTGGGAACAGTTTCAGAAGAATAAGTCTTAATTCTTCTCTAAATGTTTGGTAGATTTCACCTGTGAAGCCATCTCGTTCTGGCCTTTTGTTCGTTGGGAGTTTAAATCACAGTTTCAATTTCAGTACTTGCAATTGGTCTATTTATATTTTCTATTTCTTCCTTGTTCAGTCTTGGGGGATTGTACTTTTCCAAGAATTTGCCCATTTCTTCCAGGTTCTCCATTTTACTGGCATATAGTTGCTTGTAGTAGTGTCTTATGAACCTCTGTATTCTTGTGCTGTCCATTGTAACTACTGCCTTTTCATTTCTAATTTTATTGATTTGAGCCCTCTCCCTTTTTCTTGATGAGTCTTGCTAACGGTTTATCAATTTTGTTTATCTTTTCAAATTAGCAGCTTTTAGTTTCATTGATCTTTTCTATTGTTTTCTTGGTCTCTATACCATTTATCTGCTCTAATCTTCATTTCTTTCCTTCTGCTAACTTTGTGTTTTGTTTGTTTTCTTTCTCTAGTTGCTTTAGGTGTAAGGATAGGTTGTTTATTTGAGATTTTTCTTGTTCCCTGAAGTAAGATTGTACTGATATGAACTTCCCTCTTAGAACTGGCTTTGCTTAATCCCTTAGGTTTTGAATCAATGTGCTTTCATTTTCATTTGTCTCTAGGAATTTTTTTGATTTCCATTTTGATTTCTTCTATGATCCATTGGTTGTTTAGTACCATATTGTTTAGCCTCCACATGTTTGCGCTTTTACAGGTATTGTGTGTGTGTGTGTGTGTGTGTGTGTGTGTGTGTGTAGTTGATTTCTAATCTCATAGCATTGTGGTCAGAAAAGATGTTTGATATGATTTCAATTTCTTTATATTTACCGAGTCTTGCTTTGTGGGCCAACATGTGATCAATCCTGGATAATGTTTCATGTGTACTTGAGAAGAATGTGTATTCTGCTGCTTTTGGATATAATACATATCAGTTTAGTCCATCTGGTCTAATGCGTAATTTCAGGGCTGTGTTTCCTCATTGATTTTCTGTCTGGATGATTTGTCCCTTGATGAAAGTGGGATGTTAAAATCCTCCACTATTATTATGTTAACTGTCGATTTCTCCCTTTATGGATGTTAGTATTTGACTTATATATTGAGGTGCTCCTATGTTGGGTGCATATATATTTACAACCATTATATTTCCTTCTTGGATTGTTCCCTTGATCATTGTGCAGTGTCCTTCTTTGTCTGTTATAGCATTCTTTATTTTAAAGTCTATTTTGTCTGATATGAGTATTTCTACTCCAGATTTCTTTTGATTTCCTTTTGCATGGAATAACTTCTTCCATCCCCTCACTTTCAGTCTGTATGTGTCACTAGATCTGAAGTGGGTCTCTTGTAGACAGTGTATATATGGGTCTTGTTTTTGTATTCATTCAGTCAGTCTATGTCTTTTGGTTGAAGTATTTAATCCATTTATGTTTAAGGTAATTATTGATATGTATGGTCTTATTGCCATTTTGTTAATTGTTTTCGATTTGTTATTGTAGGTGTTTTTCTTCCCTTCTGCTTTTGTTCTCTTCTCTTTTGATTTGATGACTAATTTTAGTGTTATGTTTGGATTCTTTTTTCTTTTTAGTGTGTGTATTTATTGTAGATTTTTGTTTTGTGGTTATCATGAGGTTTTGATATAGCAGTCTATAGATAAAGAAAATTGTTTTAAATTGCTGGTTTCTTAATTTCAAATGAATTTCCAATATCCTGCATTTCTGTTCTTACGATCGGTGGTTTTGATATCATATTTGTGTGCAGACGATTTCCTACCTTTACTGTATGTTTGCCTTTGCTGGTGAGCTTTCCATTTATAATTTTCCTCTTTCTAATTGTGGGTTTTTCTTTTTTGCTTAGAGAAGTTCCTTTAGTATTTGTTGCAAAACTGCTCTGGTGCTGTTGAATTCTCTTAGCTTTTGCTTGTCTGTAAAGCTTTTGATTTCTCCATTGAATCTGAATGAGAGCCTTGCAGGATGCAGTGTTCTTGGTGTAGGCTCTTCCCTTTCATCACTTTAAATATATCATGCCATTACCTTCTGGCCTGCAGATTTTCCACTGAGAAATCAGCTTATAACCTTATGGGAGTTCCCTTATATGTTATTTGTTGCTTTTTCCTTGTTGCTTTTAGAAATTTTTCTTTGTCTTTAACTTTTGTCAGTTTGATTACTATGTGTTTCGGTGTGTTCCTCCTTGGGTTTATCCTGCCTGGGACTCTGCACTTCTTGGACGTGGATGACTGTGTCCTTTCCCATGTTAGGGACGTTTTCAGCTATTATCTCTTCAAATATTTTTGCAGGTCCTTTGTCTCTCTCTTCTCCTTCTGGGACCCTTCTAATGCAAATGTTGGTGTGTTTAATGTTGTCCCAGAAGTCTCTTAGAGTGTCTTCATTTCTTTTCATTCTTTCCTTTATTCTGTTCCATGGCAGTCATTTCCACCATTCTGTCTTCCAGGTTACTTATCCATTCTTCTGCCTCAGTTACTCGCTATTGATTGCTTCTAGTGTATTTTTTATTTCAGTTATTGTATTGTTCAACTCTGTTTTTTCTTCTGGGTCTTTGTTAAGCATTTCTTGCATCTTGTCGATCCTTGCCTCCATTCTTTTTCTGAGATCCTGGATCATCTTCACTATCAGTATTCTGAATTCTTTTTCCAGAAGGTTGTCTATTTCCACTTCATTTAGTTGTTCTTCTGGGGTTTTATCTTGTTCCTTCATCTGAGACATATTCCTCTGCCATCTCATTCTGTCTACCTTTCTGTGATTACGGTTTCCATTCTGCAGGTTGCAGGATTGTAGTTCTTCTTGCTTCAGCTGTCTGCCCTCTCGTGGATGAGGCTGTCTATGAGGCTTTTGCAGGCTTCCGGATGGGTGGGACTCCACTGGTGTGTGGATCTGTGTCTTGTCCCTCTGGTGAGCAGGGCTGTGCTCAGGAAAATTTTAAGCAGCCTGTCTGCTGACAGGTAGGGCTGTGTTCCCACCCTGTTGGTTGTTTGGCCTGAGGCATCCCAGCACTGAGCCTGTTGGGTGGTGGCTTTTGGTTGCCTCATGCCAATGAGCACTTCCAGAACTGCTGCTGCAAGTGTCTTTGTCCTCACCGTGAGGCACAGTCACCCCCCACCTCCACAGGAGACCCTCCCAAACTAGCACGTAGGTCTGGCTCTGTCTCTTATGAGATCACTGCTTTTTTCCCCTGGGTTCTTGTGTGCACAGGACCTTGTGTGTGCCCTCCAAGAGTGGAGTTTCTGTTTCCCCTGGTCCTGTGGATTTCCTGTCATCAAACCCCACTGGCTTTCAAAACCATATTCTCTAGGGGCTCCTCCTCCTGTTGCTAGTTCCCCAGGTTGGAAAAACTGACGTAGGCCTCAGGACTTTCACTCCTGTGGGTCAGTTGCTCTCCAGTCCATGGGTCGTCCACCTAGCAGTTATCAGATTTGATCTTATCTCTATTATGCCCCTCCTACCATCTCATGGTTTATTCTTTGTCTTTGGCTATAGGGTATCTTTTTTGGGTAGGTTCCAGCATTTTTCTGTCAATGGTTGTTCAGCAGTTAGTTGTGATTTTGGTGTTTCCATAAGAAGGGTTGAGCCCACATCCTTCTACTCTGTCATCTTGATCTTGAGTCCTATGTGTTCTTCTGTATCACCTAGTCTGCTGTTATTCTTTCTAGTGCATTTTTCATTTCAGTTATTGTATTCTTCCATTCTGACTGGTTCTTTTTATATTTTCTCATTCTTTGTTAATTTTCTCACTGTGTTCATCTATTCTTTTCCCAAATTCAGTTGGCATTCTTATTACTAATACTTTGAATTCTTTATATGGTAAATTGTTTATTTCTGTTTCAATAGTTGTATGTTCAGGGGTTTTCTCTTGCTCTTTCAATTGAGACAAATTCCTCTGTCTTCTCATTTTGCTTATCTCCCTCAGTCTCTATGAAATTGGGTGAAACAGTTACCTACTGTGGTCTTGAAGGAGTGTCCTTATGTGGGAACATCCTTACATAGTCTGTGTTTGCCCAATGGCTTTGATGGGAGAGCTGAGCTTGAAATGGACACAGTTCATGTCTTTCCTCAGGGTGTTCTGTTAGCTATCACCTTGGTAGGAGGTGGGGCTGGAGATGAAGTTGCTAAGGCCAGAGCCAGGTGTGAGCTGGGGCTTTCCCTCTGCTCACTGGCTGTCTCTGCTCTATTGTGGGTGGGATCAGGTTCCAAGTTGCTGGAGCGGAAGCCCTATGGGTCAGGTCCAAGCTGGGTCTCTTCTCTTAAGTTTGTGTTTCCTGCCCCCCACAGGACTGGTACCCTCACACCAGAGGGGAGCAGTACTGGAACAAGAGGGGCTGGTGCGAACACTCTGTGTGGGTCAGGGTGCTAGCTCTGGTGGTTCTTTCACAAACAGAGATTGAGGCTGCTTCTGATTTACTGCTTGTGTAAGCACCAGCCATGGCTGCCACTGTCCTGCTAGATCCCACTTTAGCTCTGAACCTCCTTTGTCCCTTGCAACTGATCTCTCCCCTTGACCTCTTCTGCCCTCACTTTGGTATGGAGTTGGGCCATAGAGCAGGTGGGCCTTCAGTGTGCTCTCCACATGGGGGGGGCAGGGACTGTGGCGGTCCAGCCATAGACAGAGATAGGGGCTGCATCTGATGCAGTGCCTTGGTAAACACCAGTAATGCCTGCACCCATCCTACTCAAAGGCCACTTTGAGTCTGAGCCACCTGTCAGACTCACAGTGAAGCTCTCTCCTCAGCCATGTGAACCCTTGCCCCAGTGTAGAGCTGTGTTAGAAAGCAAGTGGGGCTGGAGTGTTCTCTTGGCTCAAACTGGGGTGTGGGCCAGGGTGCTTGCAGCCAGCCACTCGTGCAGTCTCAGTCCACCCCCTCTTCCCTCCTTCATGATCAAGCAAGCATGTGTGCACTCCTCAAGAGTGGAGTCTAGGCTTCCCACAGCTCTCCTGTTAGTCCCACTGGCCCTCCAACCAGCCAAAGGGGGTGGCTTATCTTCTCTGTGTGGTACCCCATGGCTGGGGTGCTCAATATTTGGCTCAAACCACTCACTCTCCAGGGTGGATCTCCACTTATGTAATCCCTTTTCCTCTGGGAACCTTCCTAGGGGGACAGGTCAGAATCTGATGGCATCTCATCCCTTCTTACCTGATTCCATGTGTATCTTTCTTACAGCTTTGATTGTACAGGAGTCTTTGTATCAGACTCCAATTAGTTTTCTGTGAGAATTGTTCTCACATGTAGATGTATTTTTGATGTGTTTGTGTGTAGGGGGTGAGTTCCATGTACTCTTACTCTGCCATCTTCATCTCCTCCTTGTCACAATGAAGTATTACTTCATATTCACCAGGAGGACAATAATAATAATAATAATAATGATTTTAAAATAACTGTTGGCAAGGATGTGGAGAAATTGGGACTCTCAATACTTTGCCGTTGAGACATAAAACAGCCCAGACACTACGGAAAACAATTTGGCAGTTTCTAAAACAATTAAACATAGACCTATTAATTAATTAAAACTATAACCTTGCAGTTCCCATCATAGGTATATAATCAAAAGAACTGAACACAGGTACTCAAACAAGTGCATTTAACACATATTGTTGCAACATTATTCACAATAACCAAAAGGTGAAAACAACCAAAATGTGCATCAAAGGATGAATGAATAAACCAATGAATATTATTCAGCCCTAAAAAGAATGAAGTATTAATACATGCTACAACATGGATGAAACTCAAAACATTATGCTAAGTGATAGAAGCCAGATACATTGTGTTACCCTATGTAAATGAAACATTCAGAATATACAGGCAATATTCAGTATAGATAAATCCATGGAAACAGAACACAGATTGGTATTTACCAGGGGCTAAGGGCAGAGGGGAACTGGAGAAACCACTTAATGGGTAAGGGGTTTTACCTTGGAGGGATGGAAATGTTTTTCAACTAGATAGAAGTGGTTGTGCAACGTTGTGAGGGTCCTAAACGCCACTGAATTGTTCAACTTTAAAATGGTTTCAGAGAGCGATCAAGATGTCTGAGGAGTAGGATGTGGGGCTCACCTCCCACAAATACATCAATAACACATCTAAATGTGAAATGATTCTCACAGAACATTTTCTGAAGGCTGGCAGAAGGCCTCAGATTTCTGAAAGGGCAAGAAAATCTGCATGTAATCTGGTAGGACAAAAGAAAAAAGAAAAAAAAAAAGAGAAAGGAAACAGGATGGGACATGCACCCCTGGGAGGGAGCTGTGAAAGAAGAAAGGTTTCTAAACATTAGGAAATCCCCTCACTGGTGGGGAGATAAGTCAGAACAGCGGGGGAGCTTCAGAGCCTCAGAGGAGAGTGCAACAACTGGTTTGCAAAAGGCAAAAGGAAGAGAGACCTACATAGATGGTCAGTACCACCACCCTATGCTCCTCAGCCTGAGATGCCTCCTCTGCTGGTGTGGGCGGGGTCTGGGTGCTGAAGCTCAGGCTTCAGAGGTCAGACCCAGGGAAAGGACTGGGCTTGGCTGCACAGAGACAGCCTGAAGGGGTTGGAGTGTGGTGCAACTGCAACTGAATGTGTATGTGGAAGAAGCCTAGGCCCAACAGAGGGACAAGGTACAGTTGTCGGAGAGAGTGCAAGGGGAGGAGTGGGACCTACATAGGAGCTTCATTCTGAACATGCACATACTCTGAGGTAACAGGACACCACTTACATGAGCTCTGGGGATGGGCAAGAGGTGCTGTCATCACAGGCTCCAAAGGTGTGCACGGACCACTTCAGAGGTGTGTTGAGAGACCCGCAAGCAGGTGACAATCACTGCCCCCATTGGCACAGGCCCTGGGCGTGTGTGCAGGCCTCTGCATCTACACACCCCCTATCAAAGGGATAATAGTCAGTACACACTGAGGAATGAGGCAGCAGGCATCCAAACTAAAAACAGCCCTTGTGCCAAAAATATTAAACCCACACAAGTTATGCAGGGATTCTCCTGCATGTAAATAGTCTTCCAAGACTCCAGTAGATAAATCTTTCTCTTAACCTCACATAGTAAGAGAAATACAAGTAAAATGAAGAAGCAGAGGAGCCACTCTCAGTTAAAAGACCAAGAGAATTCCCCTGAAGGAAAAACAATGAAACAGACCTCTTTAGTCTGATAGACACCAAGTTCAAAAAGAAGGTAATGAAAATACCAAAGAAACTAAGAAATATTATTGACAGAAGTGCAGATTACTACAAAAAGTAACTAGAAACTATACGGAGGAACCAGGAAGAATTAGAAAATTCATTTGCTGAGATGAAAGCTGAGCTAAAGGCAATGATTAGCAGAATGAATAATGAAGAAGACTGAATAAGTAATCTGGAAGACAGAATAAGGGAAATCACCCAATCAGAAGAGCAGAAAGAAAGCCAAATGGAAAAAAAAATGAAAGCAGTATAAGAGAACTGTGGGGTAATATTAAGCTTGCCAATCTACACATAATTGGGATTCCAGAAGGGGAAGAAAGAAAAGGAGATAAAAAATGTATTTGAAGAAATTATGGCTGAAAACTTCCCAAACCTAAAGAAGAAAACAGATATGCAGGTACAGGAACCACAGAAGCTCCCAAACAAGATGAACCCAAACAGACCTACACCAAGACATATTATAATAAAAATGGCAAAAGTTAAAGATAAAAAGAGGATTGTAAAGGAAGCAAGAGAATAAAAAGACAAAGAGTTAATTACAAGGGAATCCCCATAAGGCAATCAGCTGATTTCTCTACAGAAACGTTGCAGACAAGGGAGTGGCAAAATACATTCAAAGTCCTGAAAGGGAATAATCTGCAACTTAGAATACTCTACCCAGCATGATTATCATTTAGAATACAAGGAGAGGTAAAAAAATTTTAAATTTTTAAAAATTAAGGTATAGATGTTTTACAATGTTGTGTTAGTTTCTACTGTACAGCAAAGTGGAGTTCCCTGTGCTATAGAGCAGGTTCTCATTAGTTTTCTATTTTATACATATCAGTGTATATATGTCAATCCCAATCTCCCAATTCATCCCACCCTTTCTCTCCCCCTTTGGTGTCCATATGTTTGTTCTCTAAGTCTGTGTTCCAGAATTTTTCAGACAAGCAAAAACTAAAAGAATACAGCAATACTAAACCTATCCTTAAGGAAATATTGAAAGGTCTTCTCTAAATAGAAAAGAAGCAAGAATCTATAGGAAAGAGAAAATCACAATTGGATAGTAAATCACTTAAATAAGCCAGTACACAGATTAAAAAATATTCTTTAAATACTATGAAAGTGATGGCAACCACAATGAATAGCAAAAGGATGAACATGAAGATGTAAAAGAGGACATCGGAATCATAAAATGTGGGGGAGGAGAGAAAGAAAATGTAGATTTCTTTCCCTAGAATATGTTTGAGCCTATATGACTACCAGTCTAAGGCAAGTAGATATAGGAAGGGGTTAACATACTTGAAAAACAGGGTAACCACAAATCAAAAACATACAATAGATGCACAAATACCAAAAAGAAGAGAACATAAGCATAATTCAAAAGAAAATCATCAAACCACAAAAAGAAAAACAAAAAGAAAGGGACAAAGAAGAAATATAAAATCAATGGGAAAACAAGGTTTAAAATGACAGTAAATACATATGTATCAGTAATTACCTTAAATGTCAACGGACTAAATGCTCCAATCAAAAGACACAGAGTGCCAGATTGGATAAACAAACAAGAGCCTATAGTAAGCTGCCTACAACAGATCCACTTTAGGGCAAAGGACAGACATAGATCGAATGTGAGGGAATGAAAAAAGATATTTCATGCTAACGGAAATCATAAGAAAGAGAGGGTCACAATACTCATATCAGACAAAATATACTTTAAAACAAAGACAATAAAGAATGAAAAAGAAGGACATATACAGTGATAAAAGGATCACTACAAGAAGAGGATTTTCAACTCATCAACATATATGTACCAAATATAGGAGCACCCAAATACATAAGACAAATACTAGCAAACATAAAGGGAGAAACTGACAGGAACAAAGTAATAGTAGGAGACTGTAACAGCCCACTTACCTCAATGGACAGATCTTCTAGATAGAAAATCAGTAATAAAGCAACAGAGATCCTAAATGATACTATAGGACAGTTAGACTTAATTGAAATTTCAGGACATTACATTCAAAAAAAAAAAAAAGAATACACATTCTTTTCAACTGCACATGGAACATTCTCTAGGATTGACCACATATTAAGGCACAGAACAAGTCTCAACAAATATAAGAGTATAAGAATTATTTCAAGCATACTCTCTGACCACAACAGCATGAAACTAGAAATCAACCACAGAAAAAGAAATGAGAAAAAAAAAAAACAAGCGATTACATGAAAACTAAAAAACATGCTACTAAAAAAACCAATGGGTCAATGAGGAAATCAAAAAGGAAATTTAAAAATACCTTGAGACAACTGACAATGAAAACGTTACCATACAAAATCGATGGGATGTAGCAAAAGCAGTTATTAGAGGAAAGGTCATAGTGATATAGTCCTTCCACAAAGAAAAAAGAAAAGAAAAATTTCAAATAAACAACCTGTCCTACCACTTAAAAGAACTAGAAAAAAAAAGAACAAACAAAACCTAAAGTCAGCAGATTGAAGGAAATAATAAAGATCAGAGAGGAAATAAAATAGAGACTAAAAAGAAAAAAATTAATAAAACCAAGAGCTGGTTCTTTGAAAGTATAAACAATATAGATAAACCTTTGGCTAGGCTCCCCAAGAAGAAAAGAGAGAGAGACCCAAATAAACAAAATAAAGAATGAAAGAGTGGAAATCTCAACTGATACTGCAGAAATACAAAAAAAAATAAAAGAATGCTATGAACAATAATATGGCAAAAAGTTCAACAACCTAGAAGAAATGGACAAGTTTCTAGAAACACATGGTGCATCAAAACTGAATCAAGAAGAAATAGATAATTTAAACAGACTGATCACTAGAAATGAAATAGAATATGAAGTTAAAAAAAATTCCTACAAACAGAAGTCCAGGACCAGATGGCTTCACAGGCAAATTCTAACAAACATACAAAGAAGAAATTTTACTGATCCTTCTCAAAAACTTCCAAAAGACTGAAGAGAAGGGAACACTCCCAGAGACATTCTATGAAGCCACCATCACTCTGATACCAAAATCAAAGATACCACCAAAAAAGAAAATTACAGGTCAATATCTTTCATACATATAGATGCATAAATACTCAACAGAATATTAGCAAACCAAATCCAAGAACTCATAAAAAAGATCATACACCATGACCAGGTGGGATTCACCCCAAGTTCACAAGGATAGTTCAACATATGCAAATTGATGTGATATACCACATCAGTAAAAAAAAAGAGACAAAAAACATATGATCATCTCAATAGATGCAGAAAAAGCATTCGACAAAATTCAACCTCCATTCATTATAAAAACTCTCACCAAGTGGGTATAGAGGGAACATATCTCAACATAATAAAAGCTATATATGACAAGCCCACAGCCAATATAGTATTCAATGGGGAAAAGTTGAAAGCCTTCCCACTAAAATCTGGAAAAAGACAAGGATGCCCACTCTCACCACTTCTATTCAACATAGTATTGGAAGTCTTAGCCACAGCAATCAGACAATAAAAAGGAATAAAAAGCATCCAAATTGGAAGGGCAGAGGTAAAATTGTCATCATATGGAGATGACATGATACTATATATAGAAAACCCTAAAGACACCACACATAAACTACTAGAACTGGTAAATGAATTCAGCAAGGTAGCAGGATATAAGATTAACATACAGAAATTGGTTGCATTTCTTTACACTAACAATGGAATAGTAGAAAGGGAATGTAAAAAAAACAATACCTTTTAAAATTACACCAAAGAAAAATAAATAAATAAAATACTTAGGAATAAACCTGACCAAAGAGGTGAAAGACTTATATGCTGACAACTATAAAACATTAATAAAAGCAATTAAAATGATTCAAAGAAATGGAAAAACATCCCACACTCTTGGACTGGGAGAATTAATATTGTCAAAATGGCCATACTACCCAAAGCAATACACAGATTTAACACAATCCCTATCAAATTACCCATGATTTTTTTTCACAGAACTAGAACAACTAATCCTAAAATTTATGTGGAACCATAGAAGACCCAGAATTGCCAAAGCAATCCTGAGGAAAAAAGAACAAAGCAGGAGGCATAACCGTCTCAGACTTCAGACAATACTACAAAGCTACAGTAATCAAAACAATGTGGTATTTGCACAAAAACAGACATATGGATCAATGGAAAAGAATAGAGGGCCCAGAAATAAACTCACACACCTATGGTCAATTAATCTTCAACAAAGGAGGCAAGAATATAAAATGAGACAAAGACAGTCTCTTCAGAAAGTGTGGCTGGGAAAGTCAGACAGCTGCATGTAAATCAGTGAAGTTAGAACACACACTCACACTATGCACAAAAATAAGCTCAAAATGGCTTAGAGGCATAAATATAAGACAAGACCCCATAAAACTCCCAGAAGAGAACATAGGCTAAACATTCTCTGACATAAATCTTACCAATATTTTCGTAGGTCAGTCTCCCAAGGCAATAGAAATAAAAGCAAAAATAAACTAACGGGACCTAATCAAACAGACAAGCTAGAAATGCAAATCAAAACTACAATGAGGTACCACCTCACACCATTCAGAATGCCCATCATTAAAAGGTCTACAAATAACAAATACTGGAGAGGGTGTGGAGAAAAGGGAATCCTCCTACACTATTGGTGGGACTTTAAGTTGGTGTAACCACTATGGGGAATAGTATGGAGCTTCCTCAGAAAACTAAAAATAGAATTACCATATGATCCAGCAATCCCACTCCTAGGCATATATCTGGATAAAACTACAATTCAAAAGATAGATGCACCCCTATGTTCACAGCAGCACTATTCACAATAGCCAAGTCATGGAAACAAATCAAATAACCATCAACAGATGAATGGAAAAAGAAGCTGTGGTATATATATACAATGGAATAGTACTCAGCCGTAAAAAAGAATGAAATAATGCCATTTGTAGCAACATGGATGCAACTAGAGATTATCATACTAAGTGAAGTAAGTCAGAAAGAGAAAGACAAATACCATATGATATCACTTATATGTAGAATCTAAAATACGGCACAGATGAACCTATCTATGAAGCAGAAACAGACTCATAGACATAGAGAACAGACTTGTGGTTACCATGGGGGAGGAAGATAGGAGGAGATGGACTAGGAGTTTGGGGTTAGTAGATGCAAACTATTACAGAATGGATGGACACCAAGGTCCTACTGTATAGCACAGGTAACTACATTCAATGCCCTGGAATAAAACATAATGGAAAATAATATAAAAAAGAATGTATATATATGTATAACTGCATCAATTTGCTGTACAGTAGAAATTAACACAACCTTGTAAATCAACTATACTTCAATTTTTAAAAAGTAATCTTAATAATTTAGGGAAGCACTCAGACAACAAAAATTATCAAGATTAATTATATTTACTGTCCATATTCACTCAATAAAAGTTAATCCTCATATACTATTAACTTTAAAATGGAAAATGAAAAGAAAACATATGGTATGTCACCTCCTGTGATAAAAAGTGTCAAATGAGAAAAAATGGTTTCTATTATATTATGTGAATTTCACCTCAATAAATCATTAAAAAATATACATATAATGTATGCTTGCTATAGAAAAATAGGGAAACAGAAAAGCATATAAAGAAGAAAATAAATGTCACTTGTGTTTTCCCCATCTAAAGATAATTACCTTTAATGTTTTGTTTAACTACCATTATAATGTTTCCTTGGAAACTAGGTTTAGAGTTACAAAAAAAAAATGACTAACATTACCTTAGTAATTAACACATGTATACTGAAGACTGCCTTGAAAGAATTACCTACTATAAAACCCAACCTGATTTAAATTAGTGGTAGGGTCTTTCCTGAGATGAATTAGCATTCAGGTAGAGATTCACATCCAGATTAAGTGAGCTGAAAGATGAAGCTGTGGGTTCTTCTCTCCCTTTTCTGTGCTTTGGGCTAGAACATCTCCCCCAAGAAATCACGGTTTTTTAATTTATGAAAGCAAAGACCCTGGACTCTGCTTTTAGGAGGACAATTCAGAAACAGTGAATAAAACTAAATAGACTGCCTTCCTATCTTCCAGTTTCCATATTTTTGGAAGATGGCAATTAGAAAAACAAGGAAGAGTCTGCATTGAAATAAATACAACACTTTTACTGCAATCAACATTATTAAAATCTTTGGGACTTTCCTGGTGATCCTGTGGTTAAGACTCCATGCTCGCAATGCAGGGGGCCCGGGTTCAATCCCTGGTCAGGGAACTAGAACCCGCATGCTGCAACTAAGAGCCTGCATGACACAACTAAAAGAGCCCACATGCCACAACTAAAAATCCCCCACACCACAACGAAAATCCTGTGTGCCACAACTAAGACCCGGTGCAGCCAAAATAAATAAATAAATAAATAAATAAATAAACAAACAAACAAATAAATGAAATTATTAAAATCTTTAAAATAAAAGAAAAAGGTGAATTCAAGTAAACACAATATTGATGAAAAAATCTGCAACACTATTGTTTAAAATTAAGAATTTGGGAGGAAAATGACTATACCAAGATACAGATAAGTTCCCTTAAGAGATACCAGACATTTTTCTTTTCCACGTTTCTTTTTAACAAACACAGGAGTTAGATCTGATGACCTTTGAGGTCCCTCCCTACCCCAAGATTTTATAATTCTCTGAGTTGGTAGTGGGAGAGTTGTCCATCCTTAAAACAGTGTCCTCACTGTCAGCTCTATATACATACATCACATACATTTACACTTTCACACTTTAGCAAGTAATAGTAACAGTTTACATTGCTTAATGCTTTGTAATTTGCTAAATGCTCTTCATGTGCTATCTTATTCAACCCTAGCAATGGTACTATGGGGTGGATGGCATCATCCCTGTTTTACAAATGAAGAAATAGACCCAGAGAGAGGGTTATTCATTCTGTTTTCTCTAATTAGACAATCTACAAGACCCATCTTTGGTATATATCTTCTGCACAGAAAACATGGACTGATTAAGATCCAACTTGAATTCAGATCATAATTCTCTAAATTCCTATTGTACTTAAAGTATGTTCTATACATTTTGCTACTATAGTGTTATTTGTTCTTTGTCTTGTCCTGTGTGTTGTACAAAGAAATGTATAAATTTTGCAACCAATGGGCTTGAATACTTACCTTGCCACATACTAGCTGTGTGACTTGAGCAAGTTGCCTAAGTACTCTGAATCTGAGTCCCTCTATCTGTAAAATAAGTAAAACAATCCTTACCTCACATGCTAGTTTTGCTTAGCAAATAAGATAATGGATGTAAGTTATCTTTCCATGTCCCCTATCAGGCTATAAGCCCCGGAACAGCAGTGCTTATATCTTAAACCTCTGTTACTTCCCCAACAGAATTAGGTTAGTAGTAAATATTTAAAACCTACCTTCCCATGGACTAGAAAGTTTTGGAATGCACGTTTGAAGAACAGTAGGCTACTTCATAACACATATAGCCTCATTTTCTAGTGTCTTTGACTCTAATATACCTAAATCTCTTTTGCTGGATCTGATTAAAACTTTAATATGCTAATTAGCAGGTTAATGGCTTCCACATTTACAAACCATTTACTCATCAGATAAACGGAGTCTCTTTAATTTTAATGCATAGGAACTAGAGAAACTACACATTTTCTGAAATCATTATTAATAATGATTTTAGACACTGAACGGGAGCAGAATACATGACCCCAAATTATGCCAGGTTGGCATGTGGATTATTTTGAGCTGAAGGCAATCAAGACCCATCTGACTTAAGAAAAACTTTTACCTCATCATTAACTGCCTAAAATAATTTAGATAGGGGGCCGGGCTCAGAGAAACAGCTGTTACCAGAGGTAACTTTTATCTGAATGACCTATCTGTACATCAGGGCAAGTATCTAATAACAAAACATCTGCTCTTCTTACTGTCCTGTGACTTACCCTCCTCCTCTTTGAAGCACCAGGCCCCTATCCCATTCCTTAGCTCTGGATGGTGTATAAGCTTCAACTGCCAGACTTGCCCTTCAGTCCTATATTTTTATGGGACTACCATACATATTTAATTAAATTTATTTTTCTCCTGTTAATCTGTCATATCAATTTAATTACTAGACAAGTAAAGAGAACCTAGAAATTTACAGGAAATATTTTTCCTCCCTACAACATAAACTGTCTATTGGTGGCTTTTGCTGTTGCTGTGACACCAATAATAAGCAGCCACTCTATTCATTGACAAAGATAACTCACTTTAAACTCCTTAAAGCCTGCAATTATATTTATTGGGGAGGGGTTAATGGAAGAAGCATGGGAAAGTAAAAGTAGGGAGTACAGTATTTGCCAGAAAGGTTTATACTAACACAGTGAATGTGATAGATGATCCTTAAATAAATGGATATCTTCTTATATACCATTCTTTATTCTTTCTCTCTCTGTTGCACACGTGAGGGTGAGAGCTCCAAATATTATATTTAAATAGACATTTTCTTCCAATGATCATAAAGTGCTTGAATGTGGTTAGCAGCTTCAGTCTCAAATGTGAATATTTTAAAAAATATTTTCAATTTTTATTCTTTATTTTTACTGTATATAAAACTGTAACTATTTCTTTAAATTCATTTTCTAGCTGAGTTCCACTTATTCAAAGCCTAGATAAAATCACCCATGCAGCTTGGTGTAGTAGAAAAAAACATTAGGCTTAGAGATGGACCAGAGTTGGATTTCTGGCTCTATCATATAATGGCTATGTGACTTTATGTAAACCTTTGAGTCTCAGTTTCTAAATTTATTATGTGAGGATAGTTGATGAAATGACATTATTCTGAGTCTCAAATAAGATGCTAGATCTTAAAATACTTTAAAAATGTAAAGGTTTACATTAATTATACCCCAATAAAGCTACTAATGTAATTGAATGTTTATTATAACATAATGCAGAAATAATTTGTGTAATTGTACTTTTCCTTTTGAGGTGTAAAATGGCATCCTAAAATGTATACAGTTTGAATATTTTTATTATAATTAAAAATAGGATCACAGAATGTCAATGTTGAAATACACCTTGGAGCTAATCTGGTCCATCTCACTTTACTGTATAGAGGGGAGCTTTGAGGCCAAGAGGGAAAAGGGACTTGCCTTAGGTTATGCAATTAGTCAGTAGTGAAACCAAGATTGGAAATCTGGTCTCCTTCCTGCCCAGTGCCTTTCCTACTCTACTACAATGCCTCACTGGATTGGTCTTTTTAGGTTTTGTTATGAAACTACTGTCCATCCCCAAATTTCCCTTTATTGCCCTGAATCAAGATATTGATATGCATTGTTAAGCAGGATTCTCCTTGAGGAAAGATCACTTTATATGAAGAAAATAACTTAGCAGTCAATTCTTCCATACATTTTTAAATCTTCCTGCCAGTATCTTGGCAACTACTGCATAGATCCTGGATCAATAGGTAGGAAAGTCAAGAAATGTGATCCAACTGGGAGGCATGCTACTCTTTCTCAGGGATATGCAGGTCTTGGCCTTTCTGGGAGCAACAAAGAGAAAAAAGTTAGCAACTAGCACAGTGGTAAGTGTTCCATTAGTGTTCATTTGATTCCCTTTCCCCTGACATTGTGATAGAATTTTATTATCTACAAAGTATGTTCACATTTATTACCTCAAATTATTCTCACACCAACTGCATGAGGTAGGGATTATTATCCCCATATTACAGATGAGAAAATTGAAGTTCACATAGATTAAATGAATTATCCAAATTTACATGGTAAATAAGAGGCAGAACTGAGATTTCAATTCAGATTGTCTGTCTTCAAATCAAAGGATCTTGCCCATAAACCACAGTTGCTGTAATTTTGGCATACTTAATGAATTCTGAAAAATATTATTAAGGATGTAATTAAAAGTTAATGAATACCATGCAGAAGAAGTTCTAAAGGCTGTAACTTAAAATAGACAAATATTTCCACCTTCCTTTGAAACTACATGAACATTTCTAAATTATAAAAATAAAAGAGGCTTAAATTCATTAGACTAATCAAGTGTCCTAAAGTATGTGACATGAGTCTAGAACCAGTCAGAACAAACTGCAGGAGATTGGGTCAAGATGGCAGAGTAGAAGGACATGCTCTCTCTCCCTCTTGGGAGAGCACTGGAATCACAACTAACTGTTGAACAATCATCAACAGGAAGACACTGGAACTCACCAAAAAATATACCCCACATCCAAAGACAAAGGAGGAGCCACAATGAGGTGGTAGGAGGGGCACAATCACCATAAAATCAAATCTCATAACAACTGGGTGGGTGACTCACAAACTGGAGAACAATTATACCACAGAAGTCCACCCACTGGAGTGAAGGTTCTGATCCCCACGTCAGGCTTTCCAAGCTGGGGGTCTGGCAATGGGAGGAGGAATTCCCAGAGAATCAGAATGTGAAGGCCAATGGGATTTGACTGCAGGAAATTGACAGGACTGGGGCAAACAGAGACTCCATTCTTGAAGGGCACACACAAAGTAGTGTGCACATCAGGACCCAGGGGAAAGGAACAGTGACCCAATAGAAGACTGAACCAGACCTACCTGCTAGTGCTGGAGGGTCTTCTGCAGAGATGGGGGGTGGCTGTGGTTTACCATGGGGACAAGGACAATGGTAGCAGAAGTTCGGTGAAGTACCCCTTGGTGTGAGCCCTCCCAGACTCTGCCACTAGCCCCACCAAAGAGCCTAGAGGCTCCAGTGCTGGGACTGCTCAGGTCAAACAATCAACAGGGAGGGAACCCAGCCCCTCCCATCAGCAGACAAGGGGATTAAAGTTTTACTGAGCTCGGCCCACCAGAGCAACACCAAGCACTACCCACCACCAGTCCCTCCCATCAGGAAGCTTGCACAGGCCTCTTAGATAGCCTCATCTGCCAGAGAGCAGACAGCAGAAACAAGAAGAACTACAATCCTGCAGCCTGTGGAATGGAAACCACATTCACAGAAAGATAGACAAAATGAAAAGGCGGAGGACTATGTATGAGATGAAGGAAAAATATAAAACTCCAGAAAAACAACTAAACAAAGTGAAGATAGGTAACCTTCCAGAAAAATAATTCAGAATAATGATAGCGAAGATGGTCCAGGACCTCGGAAAAAGAATGGAGGCAAAGATCGAGAAGATGCAAGAAATGTTTAACAAAGACCTAGAAGAATTAAAGAAAAAACACATAGAAGAATTAAAGAGCAAAAAACCAGAGATGAATAATACCATAACGGAAATGAAAAATACACTAGAAGAAATCAATAGCAGAATGACTGAGGCAGAAGAATGGACAAGTGACCTGGAAGACAGAATAGTGGAATTAATTCCATGGAAAAGAATAAAGAAAAAAGAATGAAAAGAAATGAAGACACCTAAGAGACCTCTGTGACAACATTAAATGCACCAACATTCACATTATAGGGCTCCCAGAACAAGAGAGAGAGAAAGGACCCAATAAAATATTTGAAGATATTAGAGTCGAAAACTTCCCTAACATAGGAAAGGAAATAGCCACCCAAGTCCAGGAAGGGCAGAGAGTCCCAGGCAGGATAAACCTAAGGAGAAACAAGCTGAGTCACATAGTAATCAAACTGACAAATATTAAAGACAAAGATAAATTATTAAAAGCAACAAGGGAAAAATGACAACATAAAAGGGAACTCCCATAAGGTTAACAGCTGATTTGCCAGCAGAAACTCTACAAGCCAGAAGGGAGTGGCACGATATATTTAAAGTGATGAAAGGGAAGAACCTACAACCAAGATTACTCTATCCAGTAGGGATCTCATTCAGATTCGACAGAGAAATCAAAACCTTTACAGACAAGCAAAAGCTAAGAGAATTCAGCACCACCAAACCAGCTCTACAACAAATGCTAAAAGTACTTCTCTAAGTGGGAAACACAAGAGAAGAAAAGGACCTACATAAAACAACCCAAAACAATTAAGAAAATGTTAATAGTAACATACATATCAATAATAACCTTTAATGTGAATGGATTAAATGCTCCAACCAAAAGACAGGCACACTGAATGGATAGAAAAACAAGACCCATATACATGCTGTCTACAAGAGACCCACATCAGGCCCAGGGACACATACAGACTGAAAGAGAGGGGATGGAAAAAGATATTCCATGCAAGTGGAAATCAAAAGAAAGCTGGAGTAGCAATACTCATATCAGATAAAATAAACTTTAAAATGAAGAATGTTACAAGAGACAAGGAAGGACACTGCATAATGATCACGGGATCAGTCCAAGAAGAAGATATAACTATTATAAATATACATGCACCCAATGTAGGAGCACCTCAATACATAAGTCAGATGTTAACAGCTATAAAAGAGGAAATTGACAGTAACACGATAATTGTGGGGGATTTTAACACCTCACTTATACCAATGGATACATCATCCAGACAGACAATTAATAAGGAAACACAAGCTTTAAATGACACAATAGACCAGAGAGATTTAATTGATAATTACAGGGCATTCCATCCGAAAACAACATATTACACTTTCTTCTCAAGTGCACATGAAACATTCTCCAGGATAGATCATATCTTGCATCACAATTCAAGCTTTGGTAAATTTAAGAAAATTAAAATCATATCAAGCATCTTTTCTGAACACAGTGTTCTCAGATTGGAAATAAATTACAGGAAAAAAATACTTAAAACACAGAAACACATGGAGGCTAAACAATACATTACTAAATATCCAAGAGATCACTGAAGATATCAAGAGGAAATCAAAAAATACCTAGAGACAAATGACAATGAAAACACGATGATCCAAAACCTATGGGATACAGCAAAAGCACTTCTAAGAGGAAAGTTTATAGCTTTACAAGCCTAGCTCAAGAAACAAGAAAAATCTCACACAATCTAAACATACACCTAAAGGAACTAGAGAAAGAAGAACAAACAAAACCCAAAGTTAGTAGAAGGAAAGAAATCATAAAGATCAGAGCAGAAATAAATGTAATAAAAACAAAGAAAATAATAGCAAAGATCAATAAAACTAAAAGCTGGGTCTTTGAGAAGATAAACAAAATTGATAAACCTTTAGCTAGACTCATCCAGGAAAAGAGGGAGAGGACTCAAGTCAATAACATTAGAAACGAAAAAGGAGAAGTTACATTGGACATTGTGGAAATACAAAGCATCTTAAGAGACTAATACAAGCAACTCTATCCCAATAAAATGGACAACCTGGAAAAAATGGACAAATTCATAGAAAGGTATAACCTTCCGAGACTGTACCTGGAAGAAACAGAAAATATGAACAGAACAGTCACAAGTAATGAAGTTGAAACTGTGATTAAAACTCTTCCAACAAGCAAAAGTCTAGGATCAGGTGGCTTCACAGGTGAATTATATCAAACATTTAGAGAAGAGCTAACACCCATCCTTCTCAAAATCTTCTGAAAAACTGCAGAGGAAGGAACACTCCCAAACTCATTCTAGGAGGTCACCATCACCCTGATACCAAAACCAGACAAAGATACTACAAAAAGACAAAATTAGAGACCAGTATCACTGATAAATATAGATGCAAATATCCTCAACAAAATACTAGCAAACAGAATCCAACAACACATTAAAAGGATCATATATTATGATCAAGTGGGATTTATCCCAGGGATGCAAGGATTCATCAATATACGCAAATCAAACAATGTGACACCCTATATTAAATACTGAAGATAAAAAAATGATCACGTCAATAGATGCATAAAAAGATTCTGAAAAAATTCAACCCCGATTTATGATAAAAACTCTCCAGAAAGTGGGCATAGAGGGAACCTACCTCAACATAATAAAGGACATATTTGACAAACACACAGCAAACATAATTCTCAGTGGTGAAAAACAGAAAGCATTTCCTCTAAGATGAGAAGCAAGACAAGGATGTCCTTTCTCACCACTATTGTTCAACATAGCTTTGGAAGTCCTAGCCTCAGCAATCAGAGAAGAAAAAGGGATAAAAGGAATCCAAATCAGAAAAGAAGAAGTAGAGAGGGCAGACAGCAGAAGCAAGAAGAACTACAATCCTGCAGCCTGTGGAACAAAAACCACATTCACAGAAAGATAGACAAGATGAAAAGGGAGAGGGCTATGTACCAGATGAAGGAACAAGATAAAACCCAGGAAAAACAACTAAAAGAAGTGGAGATAGGTAACCTTCCAGAAAAAGAATTCAGAATAATGATAGTGAAGATGATCCAGGACCTCGGAAAAAGAATGGAGGCAAAGATCGAGAAGATGCAAGAAATGTTTAACAAAGACCTAGAAGAATTAAAGATCAAACAAACAGAGATGAACAATACAATAACTGAAATGAAAGCTACACTAGAAGGAATCAACAGCAGAATAACTGAGGCAGAAGAACGGATAAGTGACCTGGAAGACAGAACGGTGGAATTCACTACTGTGGAACAGAATAAAGAAAAAAGAATGAAAAGAAATGAAGACAGCCTAAGAGACCTCTGGAACACCATTAAACCTAAAAACATTCACATTATAGGGGTCCCAGAAGGAGAAAAGAGAGAGAAAGGACCAGAGAAAATATTTGAAGAGATTACAGTCGAAAACTTCCCTCACATGGGAAAGGAAATAGCCACCCATGTTCAGGAAGCACAGAGAGTCCCATACAGGATAAACCCAAGGAGAAACAGGCTGAGAAACATAGTAATCAAAATGGCAAAAATTAAAGACACAGAAAATTTATTGAAAGCAGCAAGAGGAAAACGAAAAATAACATACAAGAGAACTCCCATAAGGTTAACAGCTGAATTCTCTGCAGAAACTCTGCAAGCCAGAAGGGAGTGGCATGATATACTTAAAGTGATGAAAAGGAAGAACCTACAACCAAGATTACTCTACCCAGCAAGGATATCATTCAGATTCGATGGAGAAATCAAAAGCTTTAAAGACAAGCAAAAACTAAGAGCATTCAGCACCACAAAACCAGCTCTACAACAAATGCTAAAGGAACTTCTCTAAGTGAGAAACACAAGGGAAGAAAGGACCTACAAAAACAAACACAAAACAAATAAGAAAATGGTTATAGGAACATACATATCGATAAGGACCTTAAACGTGAATGGATTAAATGCTCCAACCAAAAAACACAGGCTTGCTGAATGGATACAAAAAACAAGACCCATATACATGCTGTCTACAAGAGACCCACTTCAGACCTAGGGACACATACAGATTGAAAGCGAGGGGATGGAAAAAGATTTTCCTTGCAAATGGAAATCAAAAGAAAGCTGGAGTGGCAATACTGACATCAGATAAAATAGACTTTAAAATAAAGGCTATTACAAGAGACAAGGAAGGACTCTACATAATGATCAAAGGGTCAATCCAAAAAGAAGATACAACAATTATAAATATATATGCACCCAACATAGGAGCACCTCAATACATAAGGCAACTGCTAACAGCTATAAAAGAGGAAATTGACAGTAACACAATAATAGTGGGAGACTTTACCACCTCACTTACACCAACGGACAGATCATCCAAAATGAAAATAAATAAGGAAACAGAAGCTTTAAATGAAAAAATAGACTACATAGATTTAATTGATATTTATAGGACATTCCATCCAAAAACAGCAGATTACACTTTCTTCTCAAGTTCGCACGGAACATTCTCCAGGATAGATCACATCTTGGGTCACAAATCAAGCCTCAGTAAATTTAAGAAAATAGAAATCATATCAAGCATCTTTTCTGACCACAACGCTATGAGATTAGAAATGAATTACATGGAAAAAAACGTAAAAAACACAAACACATGGAGGCTAAACAATACGTTACTAAACAACCAGAGATCACTGAAGAAATCAAAGAGGAAATCAAAAAATACCTAGAGACAAATGTCAATGAAAACACGGCAATCCAAAACCTAGGGGATGCAGGAAAAGCAGCTCTAAGAGGGAAGTTTATAGCAATACAAGCCTACCTCAAGAAACAGGAAACATCTCAAATAAACAACCTAACCTTACACCTAAAGGAACTAGAGAAACAAGAACAAACAAAACCCAAAGTTAGCAGAAGGAAAGAAATCATAAAGACCAGAGCAGAAATAACTGAAATAGAAACAAATAAAACAATAGCAAAGTTCAGTAAAATTAAAAGCTGGTTCTTTGAGAAGATAAATAAAATTGATAAACCATTAGCCAGACTCATCAGGAAAAAGAGGGAGAGGACTCAAATCAATAAAATTAGAAATGAAAACGGAGAAGTTACCAGAGACAAAGCAGAGATACAAAGCATCCTAAGAGACTACTATAAGCAACACTACACCAATAAAATGGACAACGTGGAAGAAATGGACAAATTCATAGAAAGGTATAACCTTCCAAGACTGAACCAGGAAGAAATAGAAAATATGAACAGACAAATCACAAGTAAAGAAATTGAAACTGTGATTAAAATTCTTCCAACAAACAAAAGTCCAGGACCAGACAGCTTCACAGGTGAATTCTATCAAACATTTAGAGAAGAGCTAACACCTATCCTTCTCAAACTCTTCCAAAAAATTGCAGAGGAAGGAACACTCCAAAACTCATTCTATGTGGCCACCATCACCCTGATACCAAAACCAGACAAAGGTACTACAAAAAAAGAAAATTACAGACCAATATCACCGATTAATATAGATGCAAAAATCCTCAGCAAAATACTAGAAACAGAATCCAACAACACATTAAAAGAATCATACTCCATGATCAAGTGGGATTTATCCCAGGGATGCAAGGATTCTTCAATATACGCAAATCAAACAATGTGATACAGCATACTAACAAACTGAAGAATAAAAACCATATGATCCTCTCAATACATGCAGAAAAAGCTTTTGACAAAATTCAACACCCATTTATGATAAAAACTTCCCAGAAAGTGGCCATAGAGGAAACCTACCTCAACATAATAAAGGCCATATATGACAAACCCACAGCAAACATCATTATGAATGGTGAAAAACTGAAAGCATTTCCTCTAAGATCAGGACCAAGACAAGGATGTCCACTCTCACCACTATTATTCAACGTTGTTTTGGAAGTCCTAGCCAGAGAAGGCACTCAGAGAAGAAAAAGAAATAAAAGGAATACAAATTGGGAAAGAAGAAGTAAAATGGTCACTGTTTGCAGATGACATGATACAATGCATAGAGAATCCCAAAAATGCCACCAGAAAACTACTAGAGCTAATCAGTGAATTTGGTAAAGTTGCAGGATACAAAATTAATGCACAGAAATCTCTTGCATTCCTATACACTAATGATGAAAAATCTGAAAGAGAAATTAAAGAAACACTCCCATTTACCATTGCAACAAAAGGAATAAAATGCCTAGGAATAAACCTACCTAGGGAGACAAAAGACCTGTAGGCAGAAAACTATAAGACACTGATGAAAGAAATTGAAGATGATACCAACAGATGGAGAGATATACCATCTTCCTGGATTGGAAGAACCAATACTGTGAAAATGACTATACTACCCAAAGCAATCTACAGATTCAATGGAATCCCTATCAAATTACCAATGCATTTTTTACAGAACTAGAACAAAAAATCTTAAAATTTGTATGGAGACACAAAAGACCCTGAATAGCCAAAACAGTCTTGAGGGAACAAAAACGGAGGTGGAGGAATCAGACTCCCTGACTTCAGACTATACTACAAAGCTACAGTAATCAAGACAATATGGTACTGGCACAGAAACAGAAACATAGATCAATGGAACAAGATAGAAATCCCAGCGATAAACCCACGCACATATGGTCAACTAATCTATGACAAAGGAGGCAAGGATATACAATGGAGAAAAGACAGTCTTTTCAATAAGTGGTGCTGGGAAAACTGGACAGCTACATGTAAAAGAATTAAATTAGAACACTCCCTAAAACCATACACAAAAATAAACTCAAAATGGATTCGAGACCTAAATGTAAGACTGGACACTATAAAACTCTTAGAGGAAAACATAGGAAGAACACTCTTTGACATGAATCACAGCAAGATCTTTTTTGATCCACCTCCTAGAGTAATGGAAATAAAAACAAAAATAAACAAATGGGACCTAATTAAACTTCAAAGCTTTTGCACAGCAAAGAAAACCATAAACAAGACGAAAAGACAACCCTCACAATTGGAGAAAATATTTGCAAACGAATCAATGGACAAAGGATTAATCTCCAAAATATATAAACGGCTCATGCAGCTCAATAGTAAAGAAACAAACAACGCAATCCAAAAATGGGTAGAAGACCTAAATAGACATTTCTCCAAAGAAGACATACAGATGGCCAAGAAGCACATGAAAAGCTGCTCAACATCACTGATTATCAGAGAAATGCAAATCAAAAATACAATGAGGTATCACCTCACACTGGTCAGAATGGCCATCATCAGAAAATCTAGAAACAACAAATGCTGAAGAGGGTGTGGAGAGAAGGGAACCCTCTTGCACTGTTGGTAAGGAATGTAAATTGATACAGACACTATGGATAACAATATGGAGGTTCCTTGAAAAACTAAAAATAGAATTGCCATATGATCCAGCAATCCCACTACTGGGCATATACCCAGAGAAAACCATAATTCAAAAGACGCATGCACCCCAATATTCATTGCAGCACTATTTACAATAGCCAGGTCATGGAAGCAAACTAAATGCACATTGACAGACGAAAAGGTAAAGAATTTGTGGTACATATATACAATGGAATATTACTCAGCCATAAAAAGGAACGAAATTGGGTCATTTGTTGAGATGTGGATGGACCTAGAGACTGTCATACAGAGTGAAGGAAGTCAGAAAGAGAAAAACAAATATCGTAAATTATCGCATGTATGTGGAACCTAGAAAAATGGTACAGATGAACCGGTTTGCAGGGCAGAAGTTGAGACACAGATGTAGAGAACAAACGTATGGTCACCAAGGGGGGAAAGCCGCAGAGGTGTGGGGATGGTGGTGTGATGAATTGGGCGATTGGGATTGACATGTATACACTGATGTGTGTAAAATTAATGACTAATAAGAACCTGCTGTATAAAAAAATAAACTTCAAAAATTAAAAAAAACCTAATACTAAACTTTCATTGGGTTATTTGTATGGAAATATGTTAATATAAATGTTTCAGGCATTACATGAAATTCCTATAAATCTTATATGTTCTGGTATAATGTTATAAGTCATAATTCTAGTTATTATTTTAAAATGTATATCTCAGAAATAACTAAATTTCCTTGTCAATTGCATTATTATGAACTTTCATCAAATCTTTACCTGTGGTCATTTGTAAGTCTTTTGTCATTTACAGACAGATCTGGGTATACTCTGATGCTTTTGCAAAAGTGTTCCCATAAAAAGTTTTCATCTTCAAGGAATTCATGGAAAAGACTCTGACAGGCACAGGTTTCTTGTAACTGACTATACTGCTGAACTAAATGAATAAGCATTTTCAGAACTCTAATGGAAAACTGATGAATTCATAAAAGTGCTAAAAAAGATCAATATGAAAAAATAATTAATTACAGGGGACCGAATGAACTGATAAGGATTATTATAATTTTTGTGATTTTCTCTTTGAATAGTAATTTAAAAAGTAATGCCACAATGAATATACATGTACATTAAAAAAATGTGCATTCAGAAAAAAAAAGAAAAGAAAAGAAGAAGTAAATCTGTCACTGTTTGCAGACGGCATGATACCATACATAGATAATCCTAAAGACACCCCCAGAAAACTACTGGAGCTAATCAAAGAATTTGGTAATGTTTCAGGATACAAAATTAAAGCACAGAAATCACTTGCATTTGTATACACTAACAGTGATATATCAGAAAGAGAAATTAAGGAAACAATCCCTTTTACCATTGCAACAAAAAGAATAAAATACCTAGAAATAAACCGACCTAAGGAGGTAAAATGCCTGTACTCAGAAAATTAAAAGCACTGATGAAAGAAATCAAATATGACACAAACAGAGAGATATACCATGTTCCTGGATTGGAAGAATCAATATTGTGAAAATGACTATACTACCCAAAGCAATCTAGAGATTCAATGCGATCACTGTCAAATTACCAATGGCATTTCTTACAGAACTAGAACAAAAAAATCTTAAAATTTGTATGGAGACACAGAAGACCCAAATATCCAAAGCAGTCTTGAGAGTAAAAATTGGAGCTGGAGGAATCAGACTCCCTGACTTCACACTATACTACAAAGCTACAGTAAACAGGACAGTATCATACTGGCATAAAAACAGAAATATAGATTAACAGAACAGGATAGAAAGCCCAGAGATAAACCCATGCACCTATGGTCAAGTAATCTTTGAAAAAGGAGGCAAGTATATACAATGGAGAAAAGACAGTCTCTTCAGTAAGTGGTGCTGGGAAAACTGGACAGCTACATATAAAAGAATGAAATTAGAGCACTTCCAAACACCATACACAAAAATAAACTCAAAATGGATTAAAAACCTAAATGTAAGGCCAGACACTATAAAACTCTTAGAGGAAAACGTAGGAAGAACACTCTTTGACATAAATCACAGCAAGATCTTTTTTTTTTTAAACATCTTTATTGGAGTATAACTGCTTTACAATGGTGTGTTACTTTCTGCTTTATAACAAAGTGAATCAGCTATACACATACATATATCCCCATATCTCCTCCCTCTTGCGTCTCACTCCCACCCGCCCTATCCCACCCCTCTAGGTAGTCACAAAGCACGGAACTGACCTCCCTGTGCTATGTGGCTGCTTCCCACTATCTACCTATTTTATATTTGTAGTATATTTAAGTCCATGCCACTCTCTCACTTCATCCCAACTTACCCTTCCCCCTCCCCATGTCCTCAAGTCCATTCTTTATGTCTGCATCTTTATTCCTGTCCTGCCCCTAGGTTCTTCAGAACTTATTTTTTTTAAGATTGCATATATATGTGTTAGCATACGGTATTTGTTTTTCTCTTTCTGACTTACTTCACTCTGTGTGATAATCTCTAGGTCCATCCACCTCACTACAAATAACTCAAGTTCGTTTCTTTTTATGGCTGAGTAATATTCCATTGTATATATGTGCCACATCTTCTTTATCCATTCATCTGTCAATGGACAGTTAGCTTGCTCCCATTTCCTGGCTATTGTAAATAGTGCTGCAATGAACATTGTCTTACATGACTCTTTTTGAATTATGGTTTTCTTTGGGTATATGCCCAGCAGTGGGATTGCTGGGTCGTATTGGAGATCTATTTTTAGTTTTTTAAGGAACCTCCATGCTGTTCTCCATAGTTACTGTATCAATTTATATTCCCACCAACAGTGCAAGAGGGTTCCTTTTTCTCCACACCCTCTCCAGCATTTATTGTTTGTAGATTTTTTGATGCTGGCCATTCTGAGTGGGGTGTGAGGTGATACCTCATTGTAGTTTTGATTTTCATTTCTCTAATTATTAGTAATGTTGAGCACCCTTTCATCTGTTTGTTGGCAATCTGTATATCTTCCCTGGAGAAATGTCTATTTCGGTCTTCTGCCCATTTTTGGATTGGGTTGTTTGTTCTTTTGATATTGAGCTGCATGAACTGCTTGTAAATTTTGGAGATTAAGCCCTTGTCAGTTGCTTCATTTGCAAATATTTTCTCCCATTCTGAGGGTTGTCTTTTCGTCCTGTTTATGGTTTCTTTTGCTGTACAAAAGCTTTTAAGTTTCATTAAGTCCCATTTGTTTATTTTTGTTTTTATTTCCATTTCTCTAGGAGGTGGTCAAAAAGGATCTTGCTGTGATGTATGTCATAGAGTGTTCTGCCTATGTTTTCCTCTAAGAGTTTTATTGTGTCTGGCCTTACATTTAGGTCTTTAATCCATTTTGAGTTTATTTTTGTGTATGCTGTTAGGGAGTGTTCTAATTTCATTCTTTTACATGTAGCTGTCCAGTTTTCCCAGCACCACTTATTGAAGAGGCTGTCTTTTCTCCATTGTATAGTCTTGCCTCATTTATCAAAAATGAGGTGACCATATGTGCGTGGGTTTATCTCTGAGCAGGAAGATCTTTTTTACCCACCTCCTAAAGTAATGAATATAAAAACAAAAATAAACAAATAGGACCTAATGAAACTTAAAATCTTTTGCATAGCAAAGGAAACTATAAACAAGATGAAAAGACAACCTTTAGAATGGGAGAAAATATTTGCAAAAGAATCAATGGACAAAGTATTAATCTCCAAAGTAAACAGCTCATGCAGCTCAATATTAAAAAAAACAAACAACCCAAACAAAAATGGGCAGTAGACCTAAGTAGACATTTATCCAAAGAAGACATACAGATGGCCAAGAGGCACATGAAAAGCTGCTCAACATCACTAGTTATTATAGAAATGCAAATCAAAACTACAGTGAGGTTTCACCTCACACTAGTTAGAATTGGCATCATCAGAAAATCTACAATCTGCAAATGCTGGGGAAGGTCTGGAGAAAGGGGAACCCTCTTGCAATGGTGAGAATGTATATTGATATAGCCACTATGGAGAACAGTATGGAGGTTCCTTAAAAAACTAAGAATAGAATTACCATATGACCCGGCAATCCCCCTACTGGGCATATACCCAGAGAAAACCATAATTCAAAAAGACACATGCACCCCATATTCATTGCAGCACTCTTTACGATAGCCAGGTGATGGAACCAACCTAAATACCCATCGACAGATGAATGGATAAAGAAGATGTGGTACATATATACAATGGAATATTACTCAGCCATAAAAAGGAACGAAATTGGGTCATTTGTTGAGATGTGGATGGACCTAGAGACTGTCATACAGAGTGAAGTAAGTCAGAAAGAGAAAAGTATCGTATATTAATGCATATATGTGGAATCTAGAAAAATGTTACAGATGAACTGGTTTGCAAGGCAGAAATAGAGACACAGATGTAGAGAACAAGCATATGGACACCAAGGGGGGAAAGCGGAGGTGGTGGTGGTGGGGTGGTGGGATGAATTGTGAGATTGGTTTTGATGTATATACACTAATATGTGTATAATAGGTAACTAATAAGAACCTGTTGTATAAAAAGTAAATAAATAAAATAAAAAGTTCCAAACAAACTGCATTGTTGCTTTAGCTAAATAAATTAAACAGATCTCAAAATGGAAGGCTTGATTTCTCCAGATACAAAGGATATACCTGCTCTGGAAAATTTGGTTTTTATTTACATAATATATGGAAATAATGCAGAAGAAAATAGGAAAAAATCACAACCAAATCTGTTCCATTAATGAGAATGGTTGCTTCTTTCGGTAGTGCTGATTTTTCTTCAGTTGCATATATTGGGGTTGCTGAAGCATTCTCTGAATATACTATGTGAAAAGCTTTCCTTGGAAAACTAAATTTAAGTAGAGGTACAATTCTTCATGAGAAAACCATGAAATGATATAGGGATAGTTTTCTCTTAGACATTTATTCCTCTCTAAATACAGTGTTAGAAGTCAGAGAGACCTGGTCTAAACACAACCCTGAGCTTAATAGGTATACGACCTTAGGAAAGTCAAATAATCTGTTCAAGACTGTTTTTTATGTGTAAAATAGAGATGGTAATAGTACGTACATCATAGGATTGTTATGAGGATTAAATGGGATAACACATGTAAAGCTCTTGGTACTTGATTAATAAAGCTCAATAAATGATAGTTTCTTTACTCTCACTCCCTCATATGGTGATTTCCCATTACAAAAGCTTACGTTTTTTTCAACCTGAGAAGATAATCTTATTAGCTGTGTTCTTCAGATTTTCACTACTGCTTTGATAGCTCAACACTTCTGAAAGAAAGCTTAACTTTCTTAAAAAAGTAGCCTCAGATTTTTATACTATACAGATCATGAAAATGTTCTCACTATAGTTTTTCCAACACACACAAACACACACACACACACTTGCCTCAACAACAATAACCATCGAAGTACTCACCTCTTAACATCTTATACATTTCCAATATCTGACAGAGATCTTCAGCAAGCTCAATTCTTCTTTGGAAGCATGTAGTCCACATCTGCATTTCCTACTTGTGTGGCTTATCCATTACAACATGGCTTTTGTCCTCTGTTGCTGTAGCAGGAATGTCGAGTCCAAAGCCTTAGGAAAGGGAGATTCCGATAGAATTGCATGAGCAGAAGGCAAACCTATGGTGAGAACTCAATAAGTTATCCTCTGAAACGCATTTTACCCATTTAAATTTCAGTACTATAGTCAGGGCAGCAAGAGATTTGGATCTTAAAGATTGATAGTTCTTTTCAATAATTGTGCTAATCTGAGGCATAGCACTCTTTTACTCTCTTATATATATTGACACTCAGAATCTTCCACAGGTCTAAGAGAACTTATGTCATGACTGTGGATAAGACTCAGTCTTAAAAAAACAGTAGCTGAATTATGTGCACACACACACACATATATTTAAAAAAAGAAAAACACAGATGAACAGTGATTCTTTTAAAAACTACTTTATCTAGACTTTTCATTGAGTAGCAGAATGTTTCCAGATAGAGCCTATGTACAATATGCAGATACGGTATGACTATTTCCTCTTGTTAATATTCCCTGCAAAACAAAATAAGATCATAAATCTTAAAGGACTACAATTTAGAATAAACATTAATTTCCTAATGACTTGAAGTGTATCAAATTTCTACCTTGAGGAGATTTTCTATCTTTCAGTTGGCTCACGGTCCAATTAACTAAAAAGTCACACATGCAGCTAATCAAGTTGACAGAAACAAGAAAAACACTTGGATAAGACTAGCTTTGAACCTTTTACCCATTTCCTTCTACCTCACTCCAAAAGAAATGAATGAATGATCTTTTTGGAAAATTTAAAATGCTAAATCATTACACTAATAACCAACTACCAACTTCTAATTTTAAGTAGTTCAAAACAGGCTTCCCATCTAGAAGTTAGAGCATTAAACCATGGTCCAGGAACAAAGTATGGTCTAACAAATGTTTGTGGAGATTCTTATCATTATCCTCACTTCCTAGCTTTGGGTATTTGCCCATTTCCTGAATATTAATAGTGTGGTGACTATATTTTTCAAACTCCAAATCAGGCTATAAGATCTGATAAATGAGGATTTTGTATTCCTTCTTGGTTCCAGACGCAATCCAGGTGATGTAACTTTAATGTTGAAAAATTGGGACTTCTGGGACACTGTCATGGTTTGGAAGGATACTACGAAATAATGTTTGAATTTAGAATGTCTTGGAAATTTTGTTTACTGCATGAATAATCATGCAGTCATTAGTCATTGACTCAGTCACCTGAGTCAGTGACACTGGATAGGTGAAAAAAAAATCAGTTTAAATTCAAGACAGGAGAAACTGGTAATATTTAACCTGAAATCATTAGAGAATATATCCCACAGTTCATTTAGACATATATGAATTTCAAGAAAATGGCATGTAGATTTATGCAAATAAGTCCAGGACCTTCTATAAGATGTGAAATATGTTCAAGAGTGAGGTGCTGTTCTAGAGTTGATACCCCACGTATATGTTATCAGGATCGCAGGGTTACTGCTCAACCTGACACCACCAATTTGTGGGAAAATATATTCCCATGAGGCACTGGCATCTGAGCTGGCCATACCACCAAATATGTTGTTAGGTGTAGCTCCTTGTTGCCAGAGCTACCATGATGAAAGGGTCAACCTTGTTTACCCACATTTGCTCCTGAGAGAACCCCTTCTAATTTTACAGTTTTAGTGATTTAGAGATTCAATAATACTACATTTGTGGGCAGCCAAGAAAAGGCTCACAATCTGCTTCTGGAGTCCAGAAGGACACTAAGAAAGATGTTCTCAGTAGCTTTCATTCTGCTATGCTAATCTTCTTGAGGACAGGGTGATTCTCATTCATTCCTAAATCCCCTGTTCTGAGCCTCACATATAATAGATGCTCCACAAATATATGCTAAATAGCTTATAAAATCCTCAAGGAAGGAAGCATTTTCCCCACCTTCCAAGCTTTTCTGTTTCCCTTCATCACTGAATAGCAGCTATTTCCTTGAGTTGACTGTCATCTTATAGGCAAGCAGGATAGGAAGCAATGTTTTGAGGCAGCAAATAATTATGATTTACACAATAATGCAAATGTGGATATGTGTCTTAGAGGAGCTGTTACTCATCTACCTTCCTGTGTGCCCAGGATGAAGGAGATACGTGGCACATTTCTAAGTGCCACCTGTGAAACTCACGGTCCTTAAAAGGAGCAGTAGTATATTACAACTTGGCTGTTTAAGCTGCTTCCTTGCAGTGGGGTAAGAAGAAGCACACTTGGTGAGTATTAACTATATATCCCCCTCAGAGTGAAATCTTGCTAGAGTACAGAAGGTGGTGAAGAGAGTTAAGAAAGTGTGTCAGTCTTTGCTAGCTTCCCAGAAATCTAATCTTCACAATGGTCTGACTGAAGGTGGGGGGAGGCATTGGGAGGGAGACAGGGAGACAGAAAGAAAAAGCAAATCAAAATAAATATGATCTAAAAATAGCAAAGAACAAATACACAACAGAATCACAAGAATTTTCTAAATTTCATGAGCAAGTAAAAGGGTCACATATTAGGACAGATGACCACCATAAGAAAGAAACAAGTCTCTATTAGAAAAAGCAGTCAAATCAGTAATCTTGTTTCCTATTTCTGCCATTTGGAAAGAAGAATCATTCACATTTGTACAGCTGATAAATCAGCAACCATTTTTTCCCTTGATGAGAAAAAATGCCCTTTCCCTTGTTTGAATATATATTCTTACATATGTATATACATACATATCTAATGTATATATATATTTCAGTATATACCAAGGAATATATCACTGCAATAGACAGTCCATATGTAGTAAATCATTAATTTAGGTTAAGCCAATAACAGCCAATCAGATCCAAATTGAGACTATAAAGTAGTCCAATGATTGACTTACTTTTGCATATTTTATTTAATGAAATTAGATTTGTACAGTTTGTTTTGTTTTTACACAAATATTGCTAAACAAAACAGAGACAAGAAATCTGCAAAATTTTGGAGCCCAGCCTGCATGTATAAGTGGTAATCACGTTTTCTCATTAAAAAGATATGCTCCAATCGGAAGAACTTATTTGAGTTTGGCTGTGCAAGAGTAACAGATGGACTGGATATTTTAGTGCCCCAAATCTCTTATTTGAGTCCAGAATCCAAGCAATAGAATTCAAAGACTGAGCATAAATATTTTTGAAGTGCTAAAAAGTAAACCATTGTGATGCTATAATTGCCACCTCTTATCAAACACAAATCAACTTTCTTAGAATGTCAAATTACAATTATTACTTAGCACTTAAAGGAGCACTCAGGCTATAGCATTCTTTAATATGTAAAACATTAGAAGAAAAAAATTAAAATTTCTGAAAATATATTTTCATAGATTCAATCACAAAAATAAGTTAAAGGTGAATAAAAATGTCATACAAAAATTCCATATATTTATCTCATTTGAGTTTTAGAACCAATATATTAAGTAAAAAAGGTAAATATTATTTCTCCCATTACCTAATGAGGAAACTGAGGCCCTGAAATGTTATATGACTTATTCCATCTCATAAAACTCCACACTGGTAGAGCTAGACCTGGAATACAGGTCTTCTGACACCTACTACATTTTTTCTTCTGCCTTCTAGACCACTGCTGAGTACTATTCTACTGTATAGATATACTAGATTTTATTTATTCATTTACCTGTTGATGAACCTTTGGGCTTTTTCCAGTTTTGCAAATAAAGCTGCTATGAATATTTGTATATAAATCTTTGTGTGGACATATTTTCCATTTCTCTTGGTTAAATAACTAAGAGTGGAATGACTGGTTTATATGGTACTTCTATGTTTAAGAAGCCGCCAAACTTTTCCCCAAAGTAGTTGTATCAATTTACATTCTCACCAGCAGTGTCTGAATGACTTCTAGTTTCACTGCGTCCTTGCTAACATTTGGCAAGGTTAGGTTTTCTTTTCTTTATTTCTTTGTTTTTTTAATTTTTAGTCATTCTAATAGGTATGTAGTAGTATTTCATTGTGGTTTTAATTTGAATTTCTCTCATGATTAATGATATTGAACATCTATTCCTGTGCTTATTTGCAACTACTGTTTCTTTTATGGTGAAGTGTCTTTTCATATATTTTGCCCTTTTTTTTTTTTTTTAAACATCTTTATTGAAGTATAATTGCCTTACAATAGTGTGTTAGCTTCTGCTTTATAACAAAGTGAATCAGTTATACATATACAATATGTTCCCATTTCTCTTCCCTCTTGCATCTCCCTCCCTCCCACCCTCCCCATCCCACCCCTCTAGGTGGTCACAAAGCACCGAGCTGATCTCCCTGTGCTATGCGGCTGCTTCCCACTAGCTATCTATTTTACATTTGGTAGTGTATATATGTCCATGACAATCTCTTACCCTGTCACATCTCACCCCACCCCCTCCCCATATCCTCAAGTCCATTCTCTAGTAGGTCTGTGTCTTTATTCCCGTCTTGCCACTAGGTTCTTCATGGCCTTTTTTTTTTTTTTTTTTCCTTAGATTCCGTATATATGTGTTAGCATACTGTATTTGTTTTTCTCTTTCTGACTTACTTCACTCTGTATGACAGACTCTAACTCCATCCACCTCATTACAAATACCTCCATTTCATTTCTTTTTATTATTTTGCCCTTTTTTTAAAGTAGGCAATTTTTTTTATTAGTGAGCTTTTATTTCTATTTATTTTTTAAGGGCAAGAGTAAATCATATTTTAGTTCAAAGATTTTACAAACCAGTAAAAAAAAAAACTATGAATGTAAAACTATTACTATAGATAATGGGAACTATGCATTAACATCTTAATTTATACATGATGAAATCAAATGATAATAATAACAGTAAAAGCAAACCAAAAATCGTCCAAAAATATGTGAGCAAAACAGCATTTTGTTTGTTTACAAAAATAGATATGTTCAAAAAGGTATTCACAGATATTAGTCAGGATAAAGGACCAAGTTTGAAATAATTGGAGTTTGCTTATAAATATATCCTTGCTATTACACAATCAGTATAGAATCTAAAGGAGCTTATTTTTGCTACTGGAGAAAATAAACACAGAAATACATTCTTGACTCAACAATGAAAAAACTAACATGTTTTTTCTTAAGATAGCACATACTAAAAAAATTAAATATTACTTTGCTTTCATTTATGATTAACTTGTCTCTATTTTACACAGTATTTAGTTTATATTTGAATAGTAATATATTTTACTTTTTAATTTTTTTAGAAAATCTGGCATTTACTGAGTAGAAAGTACTCTATTAGACACCCCTACATATTATTTCATTTAAAATTCCCAACAATCTTGTGAGCTATTCAGTCATTTTTAATTTAATTACATTTTAAAAATCTTTTTGGTTTGTCTTGTTTGGTTTCATTTTAATTTTTATTTTTTTATATAATTTTAAGGGTTATTTACCATTTACAGTTATTATAAAACATTAGCTATATTTCCCATTTTGAATAGTACCATGTTTTCATTGAAAGTATATGCTAATGATTTATATCAGGCTGATAAATGTATTTAACATTTATATCATATAAATTTATATTTATTTACATTCAATATGATGAAACATTCTTATATTTGAACTATATCCAATATTTAGTTTCATAGAGTTTTTAAAAATGATGATTTATTAACAATAAGAAAATGCTGTTATATATAATAAATGAATGTGAAATATTGAAATACAGAGCTTTTAAAGAACAGTTTTGCTGAGCAATAATTCACATAGCATACAATTCCCCCATTTAAAGTATAAAATTCAGTGAATTTTAGTATATATATCCATAGTGTTACAACCATTACCACTATCTAATTTCAAAAAAATTTCATTTCAAAATGAAATCCAGTACTCATTAACTGTCATTCCCCTTATAATTGAGTTTTGATAATTCTTTATATATTTCATACCCAAGTTCCCTACCAGATAAGTTATTTGTGAGTGTTTTCAGTCAATCTGTAGCTTGTCTTCTCATCACAGTGTCTTTTGAAGAGAAGTTCTTAATTTTAACAAAGTTCAATTTATCAATTTTTTTTTTATAGATTGAGCTTTTGCTGGTATTTCTAAGAAATCTTTCCTTAGCCCAAATATTTTATCAAAGATTTTCTCCTCATTTTTCTTGTTAAAGTCTTATAGTTTTATATTTTACATTTTTGTTTATGGTAAGAGTCAAGTGTCAAAGTTCTTTTATTTAGTTTGTTGTTGTTGTTGTTGTTGTTTTGCATATAGATGTTCAATTATTCCAACAACTTGTGTTGAGAGATTATTCTTTCTTCCCTTAAATAGACTTTGCGTTTTTATAAAAAAATCAATTGACTATATATATATATATATATATATATATATATATATATATATATATGTCTATTTCTGTACTCTCTAATCTGTCCCATTGACTCACTTTCACCATTGATTTACTTTCACTGTACTGCTTACTGAAACTTTATAGTAAGCCTTGAAATCAAGTAGTGAGTCCTCCAGGCTTTTTAAAAAAGTATTCTTTATGTTTTTATTTATTTATTTGTAATTTAATTTTTTTCTTTATTGCTGGTGAGATTTTTTCACATTATATTGAAGTATAACTGAGTTACAATACTATGTAAATTTCAGGTGTACAACATAGTGATTCTATAGTTTTTACATTATAAAATATCACCATCTGTCTAGTTACCATCTGTCACCATACAAATTATTACAATATTATTGACTATATTCTCTATGCTGTACATTACATCCCTGTGACATTTATTTTATAACTGGAAATTAGCACCTCTTAATCTCCCTAACTTTTTCCCTCATCCTCCCACTTCTATTCCCTCTGGCAATCACCAGTTTGTTCTCTGTGTCTATGAGTCTGTTTTTGTTTTGTTTTGCTTTTTCATTTGCTTTGTTTCTTAGATTTCACCTATAAGTGCAATCATATGGTATATATCTTTCTCTGACATTTCACTAGGCATAATAACTTTCAGGTCCATCAATGTAGTCAAAAAAAGCAATATTTTATTTTTTTTAGAAATATCTGTATGGCTTTTATTATTTATTTATTTATTTATGGCTGCATTGGGCCTTCATTGCTGTGCGTGGGCTTTCTCTAGTTTCGGCAAGCAGGAGTTACTCTTCGTTGTGGTGCACAGGCTTCTCATTTCAGTGGCTTCTCTTGTTGCTGAGCATGGGTTCTAGGCATGTGGCCTTCAGTACTTGCAGCACGCAGGCTCAGTAGTTGTAGCTTGTGGGCTCTAGAGTGCAGGCTCAGTAGTCGTGGCACACAGGGTTAGTTGCTCTGTGGCATGTGGGATCTTCCCAGACCAGGGATCGAACCCATGTCTCCTGCATTGGCAGGTGGATTCTACCACTGGGCCACGAGGGAAGTCTTAGATTTTATTCTTTTTATGGCTGAGTACTATTTCACTGTATATGTGGATATGTTTATATATGTATGTATATATATGTGTATATATGTATGCATGTATACATACACACACACACAAAGGTATACACTTGTATATTTATACATATATGTATGTATATACAAATATGTATATTTGTATGTATATACGTATATATGTGTACATATACACACATATATACCCACATACCACATCTCTTTATCTATTCATCTACTGACGGACACTTAGGTTGCTTCCATATCATGGCTATTGTAAATAGTGCTGCAATGAACATAAGAATGCATGTATTTTGTTGAATACGAGTTTCTTTGAGTAAATACTCAGAAGTGAAATTGCTGGATGGTATGGTAGTTCTATTTTTCATTTTCTGAGAAACCCCCATAATGTTTTCCTGCACAAATTTTCATTCCCACCAATAGTACCCCAGCTTTCGTTTCTACTTGCATGGAATACCTTTTTGCCTTCCCTCACTTTGTCTGTGTATGCCTCTAGATCTGAAGTGAGTCTTTTGTAGGTAGCATATATATTGGTCTGTTTTTAATTTATTCAGCCTTTCTATGTCTTTTGAATGCAGCATTTAGTCCATTTATATTTAAATTAATTATTGATAGGTATTACTTATTGCAATTTTCTTAATTCTTCACTGGTTGTTTTTGTTGTTCTTCTCTGTCCTTTTCTTTTTCTTTTAGTTTTCCCTTGTGTTTTGATAATTTTCTTTTTTTTTAATTGAAGTATAGTTAATTTACAACGTTGTGTTAGTTTCAAGTGTACAGCAAAGTGATTCAGTTATATACTTTTCAGATTCCATTATAGGTTATTACAAGATATTGAGCACAGTTTCCTATGCTATACAGTAGGTCCTATTTTATAATATATTGTAGTATGTATATATTAATCCCAAACTCCCAATTTATCTCCCCCCTCCCACTTTCCCCTTTGATAACCTTAAGCTTGTTTTCTATGTCTTTGAGTCTGTTTCTGTCTAGTAAATAAGTTCATTTGTATCATTTATTTAGATTCCATGTATAAGTGATATCATAATATTTGTCTTTCTCTGTCTGACTTACCTCATTCAGTATGATGATCTCTAGGTCCATCCATGTTGCTGCAAATGACATTATTTCATTCTTTTTATGGCTGAGTAATATTCCATTGTATATATGTACCACCTCTTCTTTATCCATTCATCTGCTGATGGATATTTAGGTTGTTTCCATGTAATGGCTATCATAACTAGTGCTGCTATGAATATTGGGGTGCATGTATCTTTTCTAATTATGTTTTTCTCTGGATATATTCTCAGGAGTGGGATTTCAGGATCATATGTTAGCTCTATTTTTAGTTTTTTAAGGAGATTACATACTGTTCTCCATAGTGGATTCACAGATTTACAGTCCCACCAACAATGTGGGAGTGCTCTTTTTCTTCACACCTTCTCCAGCATTTATTATTTGTAGACATTTTAATGATGGCCATTCTGACTGGTGTGAGGTGATACCTCATTGTAGTTTTGATTTGCATTTCTCTAATAATTAGTGATGTTGAGCATATTTTCACAGGCTTGTTGGCCATCTGTATATCTTCTTGTAGAAATATCTATTTAGGTCTTCTGCCCATTTTGTGATTGGGTTGTGCTTGTTTGTTTGTTTTTTATATTGAGCTGTATACATTGTTTGTATATTTTGGATATTAACCCTTTGTTGGTCGCATCATTTGCAAATATTTTCTTCCATGCTATAGGTTTTCTTTTCATATTTTTTATGGTTTCCTTTGCTGTGCAAAATCTTGTAAGTTTGATTAGGCCACATTTATTTATTTTTGTTTTTATTTCTTTTGAATTGAGAGAGAGACTGATCTAAGAAAATAGTGCTACGATTTATGTCAGAGAATGTTTTGCCTGTGTCCTCTTCTAGAAGTTTTATGGTGTCATGTCTTATATTTAGGTCAGTAGTTTTTAGGTTTTTAGATTTTTTTAGCAGCATGTTGTTTAGTTTCCTTGTAACCTTTTCTTTCTCGTTTTTCTTTCTGTGGTTGATTTCTAATTTCATACTGTTGTAATCAGAAAAGATGCTTGAAATAATTTCTATCACCTTAAATTTGTTAAGGCTTTTTTGTGTCCTAGTATGTGGTCTATCCTAAAGAATGTTCCATGTGAGCTTGAAAAAAAATGCATATTCTGGGTTTTTTGGAGGTAGTGTCTTGTAGATATCAATTAAGTACAACCTGTTCTATTGTGTCATTCAAGATCTCTGTTTCCTTAATGATTTTCTGTCTGCAAGATCTGTTCATTGGTCAGTTGGGTGTTAAATCTCCTAGTACTATTGTATTCCTGTCAATTTCTCCATTTACATTTGTTAGTATTTGTTTTATGTATTTAGGTGCTCTTATATTGGGTGCATATATGTTAAGGAGCATAATATCTTCTTCTTTTATTAACCCCTTTATCTTTATATAGTGTCCTTCATTGTATTTCTTTATGGACTTTATTTTAAAGTCTATTTTGTCTGATATGAGTATTGCCACACCAACTTTCTTGTTGTTTCTCTTTGCATGAAATGTCTTTTTCCATCCTCTCACTTTTAATCTATGTGGGTCTTTCACCCTAAAGTGCATCTCTTGTAGGCAGAATACTGTAGGTTCTTTTTTTTATATCCAATCTGCCACTATACATCTTCTGAATGAGCATTTATTCCATTGATATTTAAAATAATTATTGATTAATAAGTATTTATTGCAACGTTAAACTTTGTTTTCCAGTTGATTTTGTAGTTCTTCTTTGATCTGTTCTTCTTCTTTATGTTTTTCCTTTTGTGGTTTAATGGTTTTCTTTTGTATTATGCTTGAGTTCCTTTCTTTCTGTTTTTTGTGAATCTATTGTATGTTTTTAATCTGTGGTTATCCTGGTCTTCACATATGTTAACCCATAACTATATCTACTTTTTTTAGACTGATAGTCATATAAGTTCAGACACATTCTAAAAGATCTATATTTTTTTACTCACCTCCTCCACATTTTGTGATTTTAATATTATATTTTACATCTTCATATTTATCCTTTTGCTATTAATTGTAGTTATGATCACTCTTACAAATTAAACAAAAATTTTTTAATCTATGTACTGGCTTGAGTGATCTTCAATCCTTTTATATATTTGTCTTTCCTATTGTGTTTTACCCTTTCCTATAGATTCCTGCTTCTTTTTATTTAGAGAAAACCTTTCAATATTTCTTAGATTTGGTTTAGTATTGGCGTATTCTTTTAGTTTTTGCATGTCTGAGGAATTCTTTATCTCTCCTTCTATTCTAACTGATAATCTTACTGGGTAGATTTTCCTAGGTTGTTGGTTTTTCCCCTTCAGGACTTTGAATATATTGTTCCATTCGATTCTGGCCTGCAAAGTCTGCAGAGAAATCAGCTGATACCCTTATGGGGGGTCCCTGGTAACTGACTCTGTATTTCTCTTACTGCCTTTGGAATTTTCTTTTTAACTTTACCATTTTAATTATATATCTTGGTGTGGGTCTGTTTGGATTTATCTTGTTTGGCACCCTCTGTGCTTCCTGTACCTGATATATCTGTTTCCTTCTTCAGGTTTGGGAAGTTTTCAGCCATAATCTCTATTTGGAATTCCTATTATATGTAGGCTGGCACACTTTATATTATCCAATAGATCTTGTATATTGCTTTCATTTATTTTCATTTGTGTTTCTGTCTTCTGTTTTAATTGAGTGATTTCCATTATTCTATCTTCCAGATCACTTATTCATTCTTCTGCATTATTTTCTGCTATTCATTGCCTTTAGTTGCTTTTTATCTCAGCAATTGAGTTGTCTAATTTTGACTGCTTCCTCTTTATTGTTTCTACTTTCTTGTTACAGTGATCTGCATTTCTATTGATAATCTTTCTTAATCCCTTTAGCATTTTTATTATCTCCTTTTTGAACTTGGGGTCTGGTAGACTGGAGAGGTCTGAGTCATTGTTTTTTTCAGGGAATTTCTCTTGTTCTTTTATTTGGGAGCTGTTCCTGTGTTTTGTTTTTTTTTTTAATTTTACTTAACTTTCTCTTTCTCTATGAATTTAGGAGAAACAGTTATTTACTACTGTTTTGAAGGGATGCTGTTATGTGGGAGCATTTACTGTATGTCTGCATTTACCAATGAGATATTTCCTTTTATGATTTTAATATTTTCAGTTGTGGTATTTTCCTTTTTGCTTAGGGATGTCCCTTTAACCTTTCTTGTAAACCTGGTTTAATGGTGCTGAACTTTTTTAGCTTTACTTGTCTGTAAAAGTCTTTTTATTTTTCCTTCAAATCTGAATGATAGTCTTGCTGGGTAGGGAATTCTCTAGAGGTTTTATCCTTTCATCACTTTTAATATATCATGGCACTCCCTCTGGCCTGCAATGTTTCTGCTGAACAGTCAGCTGCTGGTCTTACAGGAATTCCCTTTTATGTATCTTGTTGCTTTTCTCTTGCTGTTTTTAAGATTCTCTCTTTATCTTCATTTTGCCATTTAATTATAATGTGTTGGTTTGGACCTCTTTGTAATCATCTTGTTTGGGACTCTGTGCTTCCTGGACCTGGATGTCTGTTTTCTTTCCCAAGTTAGGGAAGTTTTCAGCTATTATTTCTTCAAATAATTTCTCTGCATTTTTCTCTGTCTCTTCTCATTCCTGGCTCCCTATCATTCAAATGTTAGTACATTTGATGCTTTCCCAGAGGTATCTTAAATTATTCCCATTTTAAAAGATTATTTTTCCTTTTTTCTGTTCAGCTTGAGTGATTTCCACTATTCTATTGATCCATTCCTCTGTATTCTCTAGTGTTGCTTTTCTTATAGTGTGTTTTTTATTTTAGTTATTTTATTCTTCACTTGTTTGCTTTTTTATATATTTTCTAACTCTTTGTTAAAATTCTCACTGTGTTCCTCTATTCTTCTCCTGAGTTCATTGAGCATGTTTATGATCATAACTCTGATTTCTTTTTTGAGTAGATTTGCTTATCTTCACTTTGCTTAATTCTTCTTCTAGTGTTTTATCTTATTCAATAGTTTAGAATATATTTCTCCGCCTCCTCATTTTACCTAATTCTCTGTGTTTATTTCTATGTATTAGGTAGGTTGGCTATGTTTCCTGATCTTGGAGAAGTGACCTCATGAAGTATGAGTCCAATGGGGTCAAGCAGTATATTCCCCTCTGGTCACCAGAGCTATATGCTCTAAGATTGCCCTCCATGTCAGCTGCATGAGCCCTCTGTTGTGGCTGGGCTGACTACTTTGGGAACACTGGTGGCAGTGCTGACCCCCAGCCTGATCGATGGTTTGTGCAGTGGCTGCCAGCCTCCTGGTGGATGGGGTCATGTCCTGATGTGTCTGGCTTCACGGCCTAAGAGGGGATCAGGGTCAGTCCTGGCTTGCTGGTGGGCAGGGCCTCCAGCTTTTTAATATATATTTTTAAATCTATCCATTTTGATATATGTAGATCTATTTTGTTCTTCCGTCTTTGCATATAGTATATTTTGTTTAACCATTATTTCCTACAGATTGATCTATAGTTATCCTTGCTGTGTTTTTAAATATGAGCTCAAGAGCACATCTAAATTAAACTATCCCAATGAGTGAATGAACCTCATGATAAGGGTTTTTGTTTTGTATTTTTTCAGTTTTGCAGTTCCAAATTACTCACTAAAGTGTTAAACATAAAATAGGCATTTACTTAACAATTCTTGAATGAATGGATAAATAAAATAAAAATTAAAGAGACATATATGGTGGAACTTAGCTTAGTGCCACGGGAGTAAATACACAGAAGCATATCTGGGGCATCTTTTACCTTATACTGAAGAACAACTCTAGTGTACTGGAGAAAGTCCAGGACTTATTTTCCAAAGACAATTAATTCAGTTTTTTTTATTGGAGTATAATTGCTTTACAATGTTGTGTTAGTTTCTGTTGTACAGCAAAGTGAATCAGTTATATGTATATATATATCCCCTCCTTTTGGATTTCCTTCCCATTTAGGTCACTAAAGAGCATTGAGTAGATTTCCCTGTGCTATACAATAAGTTCTTATTAGTTATCTATTTTATACATATTAGTGTATATATGTCAATCCCAATCTCCCAACTCATCCCACCCTCCCTTCTCCCTTAGTGTCCATATATTTGTTCTCTACATCTGTGTCTCTATTTCTGCTTTGAAAATAGGTTCTTTTGTACCATTTTTCTAGATTCCACATATATGAATTAATATACGATATTTGTTTTTCTCTGACTTACTTCATTCTGTATGACAGTCTCTAGGTCCATCCATGTCTCTGCAAATGGCATAATTTCATTCCTTATTATGGCTGAGTAATATTCCATTGTATATATGTACCACATCTTCTTTATCCATTCCTCTGTTGACAGACATTTAGGTTGCTTCCATGTCCTGGCTATTGTAAATAGTGTTGTAATGAACACTGGGGTACATGTATCTTTTTGAATTATGGTTTTCTCAGGGTATATGCCCAGTAGTGGGATTGCTGGGTCATATTGTAGTTCTATTTTTAGTTTTTTAAGGAATCTCCATAGCGATCCCCATAGTGGCTGTAACAATTTACATTCCCACCAACAGTGCAAGAGGGCTCCCTTTTCTCCACCTTCACTCCAGTATTTATTGTTTGTAGCTTTTTTGATGATGGCTATTCTGACTGGTGTGAAGTGATACCTCATTGTAGTTTTGATTTGCATTTCTATAATAATTAGTGATGTTGCACATCTTTTCATCTACTTCTTGGCCATCTGTATGTCTTCTTTGGAGAAATGTCTATTTAGGTCTTCTGCCCATTTTTTGTTTTTCTGGTATTGAGCTGCATGAGCTGTTTGTATATTTTGGGGATTAATCCCTTGTCCGTTGCTTCATTTGCAAATATTTTCTCCCATTTTGAGTGTTGTCTTTTTGTCTTGTTATGGTTTCCTTTGCTGTGCAAAAGCTTTTAAGTTTAATTAGGTCCTATTTGCTTAGCTTTGATTTTATTTTCATTACTCTAGGAGGTGGGTCAAAAAAGATCTTGCTGTGATTTATGTCAAACTGTGTTCTGCCTATGTTTTCCTCTAAGAGTTTTATAGTGTCCAGCCTTACATTTATGTCTTTAATCTACTTTGAGTTTATTTTTGTGTATGGTGTTAGGGAGTGTTCTATTTTCATTCTTTTACATGTAACTGTCCAGTTTTCCCAGCACTACTTATTGAAGAGGCTCTCTTTTATCCATTGTATATTCTTGCATCCTTTGTCATAGATTAGGTGACCATAGATGCATGTGTTTAGCCACAGCAATCAGAGAAGCAAAAGAAATAAAAGGAATCCAAATTGGAAAAGAAGAAATAAAGCTGTCACTGTTTGCAGATAACATGATACTATACATAGAAAATCCTACAGATGCCACCAGAAAACTATTAGAGCTAATCAATGAATTTGGTAAAGTTGAAGGATACAAAATTAATACACAGAAATCTGTTGCATTCCTATACACTGAAAATGAAATATCAAAAAGAGAAATTAAGGAAACAATCCTATTTACCATTGCAACAAAAAGAATAAAATAGGAATAAACTTACCTAAGGAGGAAAAAGCCTGTACTCAGAAAACTATAAGATACTGATGAAAGAAATCAAAGATGATGCAAAGAGATGAAGAGATATACCATTTTCTTGGATTGGAAGAATCAATATTGTGAAGATGACTATACTACCCAAAGCAATCTACAGATTCAATGCAATCCCTATCAAATTACTAATGGCATATTTCACAGAATTAGAACAAAAAATTTTACAATTTGTACTGAAACACAAAAGACCCCGAAGAGCAAAAGCAATATTGAGAAAGAAAAACGGAGCTTGAGGAATCAGGCTCCCTGTCTTCAGACTATGCTACAAAGCTACAGTAATCAAGACAGTATGGTACTTGCACAAAAACAGAAATATATATCAATGGAACAGGTTAATTTAGTTAATTTAGTTATGTAGCAAGGACAAGTTATTTAACCTTCTGAGGCTCAGCCTTTTAATCTGTGAAATCAAGAGAATTAATGATGATTAATTGGTTGGACTAGTTAGTTGGTTATATGGGGTACAAGCATAAGTGATTCAAAATCGTTAGAAATATAATGAGGCAGAAGCAATTACATTGTCGGACTTCTCTTCTCAGAGAGAGTATTACCTGAGAGGTTGGAAAGACTACTTTAATAAGTTACTTGATGGTGGTGGTGTGTCACAAATGACATGTTTGCATGGTTAATAAACTGTCTTCTGAGGAGAGGGGAGTTCTGATGGTTTTAGGACCAGATCTGAAGTGCCTGCAACATTAAAAGTACAATCATTTCTTGTAATATATGGGGGACAGGGTCGCTGAACCCCAATACATTAAAAAAAATCAGTATCTAACATTAGCTGACCCACCACTTCCTTGGTTCCACGTCTGTAGATTCAACCAACCATGGATCATTTAATTCTGTATTATGCATTTTTGAAAAAAATGAGTATAATTATACCCACGTAGTTCAAATCCATGTTGTTCAAGCATCAACTGTAATTGAGTTCTAGAACTTATTCTATGTATTTTCCAGAAAGACAGGGCTGCACTTAAAACAGTACTTGGTCCACAGTAGGTACTCAATATCTATTTAAATAAATAAATAAGTACATGCTGCCAGCAGTTCTTCTCTTTCCCCATACAGCTTTCAGTCTCACCTATAAGTAAGCATTGAACAAGTATTTAAAAGTCAATTTGAAGACATGTCTTATTATTAGCCTACTTAAAATACTCATATATCTTCATCTGAAACTGAAGCTAAAGATACTTATCTCAAAGGACTCTTGAGAAGATAAAAGATATAATATGTAAGAAAGTAGCTGGCTCAGTGCCCAATACATTGTAGGCACTCAATAAATATTAGTTGCCTTCCATCATGTACTAGAAAAAAAACATCTGTTCAGTTCTGCAGTGAGGGCTCACATTTCCCCACTTTGGTTCTTGGTTGATAATATACATGCACCCTCATCCCAATCCCTAGAAAATCTTGCAAGAATAAGAAGAGAATAACATTTTGTCACATCTTTCCCTCTTTAAAGCAGGGAGAATAATTTTTGGGGTCTTTCTGAACTATTCCCCACACCAGCTCTCAATCTCCTGGAGCCAGGGAAATTGCACAGATTCGTATGAATTTTAAAACAGGCTTTGGTTAGTTCCATAGATTATTTGTTCCACGTTATCATTAATGTATGTATAGGGATTAGCAAGAGTATGAGTCCCATTTTTTTCATTTGTTAGTACTATTTACTTGTTCCAGTCCTAATAACAAGACTCTTTTCCAGAACCATAACTCCTGATAATCAGCAACAAATTACAAATAACCTTGAACTTAATTTACTCAGAAGGAACACAGGCCAGGAAAAACTGCATAATCTCCTAACTCTTTATGGAAAGTGCCACTAGAATTAATTTTCACTTGCAAAACCCATTGGAAAAGAGCAGTAAACATCACGAACTCAAACCATGTTCAAATGACTGTATCCCTAGCTCATTAAACATAAAGTGTAAACTCAATTCCCAGCTGCCTGGAAAGTACTTACAAAGCCTTTCATGTTAACCACATAGAATCTGGGCTTTTGTTTTGAAAATAAGCAGCTTGCAGAACTATAAACAACAGCTGATATGAATGATTAAGAAGACTACATTTTAGGGTTAGACTACTTATTTTACAAGATGGAAACTTTAAAACCAGAATGTTTTATGAAATAATAAAGGAACTTGCCTTATATTTAAATATAGAAGTGTCTGTGATTTTTAAAAATTGCTTTTGAGAAGCTTAAATAACTTTTAGTTGGCTAGTAAGTGAATTCTGGACAATATGGAGACTTATTTGAAAAAACAGACTCTAAATCTGATTGGTTATTCCACCTGTAATAACCATGTCTACATTTTCTCTTTAGTGGGAAGGGACTTATTAACTTACTAAGAGATATACTTTATTGTATATTTATCATAAGATCTTCCACAAGTTTTATATACTTGTACTCAATTGCTGTGCTGAGCTAAGAAAGCATTTTAGACTAAGATTAGTGACATACAACTAGATTTGCTGTGGTACATGGTGCTTATTTCCATGTATTCCTTGTTGCAGTGATAAGCTGCAGGTGAAACAGAAAATATCAAAAGTGTTATAAATACACTAAAAATTCCATTAGATTAGGCGTTACACACAAGCACTATTGACAAAAAGCAATAGGGTTTTGCTGTAATTATTAATTGGGGGACAGAAAGAAGCTCTTTTAATAGAAAAAAAAAAAGAAACACTGTATTCACCAAGGGAGAACAATTCATTTGTTGGTTAACTGTTGATTAGAAAAGTTGTTTCCAAAGTGGGGTATAAAAGGCAATCCAGGACTTCCCTGGCGGTGCAGTGGTTAAGAATCTGCCTGCCAGTGAAGGGGACACAGGTTTGATCCTTGTTTTGGGAAGATCCCACATGCAGCGGAGCAACTAAGGCCATGCACCACAACTACTGAGCCTGCATGTCACAGCTACTGACGTCCGTGAGCCTAGAGCCTATGCGTCACAACAAGAGAAGTCACTGCAATGAGAAGCCCGCACACCGCAATGAAGAATGACCCCTGCTCACGGCAACTAGAGAAAGCCCCCACACAGCAATGAAGACCCAACACAGCCATTAATTAATTAATTAATTAATTATAAAGGCAATCCACCAGGATATGGAAAAATTTATAATAGAACTTTTTATATTTTTATTTTATCTCATTCTTTGAACATCTCTATTTTGCATATGTTTTATAATAACGATGATATACTAGTATGGTAGTGCATGTCTATAACTTACACATAAATAAACACACATATGTTTGTAAATACATAAATATGTATATTTATAAATGTGCATTATTATTTATAAATATATAGGTAAAATTATGGCACATGTTAAACATTTTTTCTAGAATTTTAATTTTATTTTAACAACTTTCTTTCTTAACAAATTTCTTTGATACATAAAATTGTTTATATTTGTCCCACTATTTGTGACAACATGGATGTACCTGGACAACATTATTCTAAGTGAAATAATCCAGACACAGAAAGACAAATACTGCATGATCTCAGTTATATGTGTCCCTCTGTCCAACATTCTCCATTTAGAAAACTGCACATTCTTTAGTCCCAGTTTAAATTTTCTTTCTCTGTCACTCTTTTCTCAATTCTATCCAGAGTTAGTAACTCCTTCCTCTGTTTTCTCACAGTATTTTTTACCTGCCTCTCCTAGACTGCATACTGTGTTGGGCTGAATGGTCTAGTTGGGCTAAGTGAATTCAGATATAAAAAGTGGAAGAGAACACTGACCCCACAGAGCCTGGACCTTTCCTTCATGGCCCTGGTATTAGGAGTGTTTCCTTGCAAGACAATGAGGGAGGACTCAGTAGCAGTTGTGCTCAGGAACAGGACCTTGGTTTTTCCCACTCTGTAATGGCCCTACATTCTGGTTAATAATAATCCTGATTATTTGAGGACTCTGTATTGGTGAATTTGCCTACTCACTAACATTTATTTGTAACCCCAACAGCAATACTTGCAGTTATTTTCAGACATGTGCTTAGCAGCAAAAATTTTGAGAAACCTGATGTGCATGTTCCCAGCTGAAGCTGAACAAGGCAACACTCTGCCTTCTTGATTCAGTTTCCATACTCTAAGTAAACATGGTCTAGTTAGTGCCACGTTTTGCATATTTTTGTGCTTTTTGGGGTGATTTTCCTATCAAAGTTGTCCATCAAATATAGTGTTGAAATGTTGTTTATTGTTCCTCATTGCAAGAAGGTTTTAATATACCTTATGGAGAAAATATGTATATTAGATGAGCTTCCTTCAGGCATGCATTATAGTGCTGTTGGCTGTGAATTTAACGTTGATGAACAAACTATATATATTAAATAAGGTGTCTTTAAAAACATAAAAGAAGATTAGGTATTAGTCAGTGGATGAAAAGGTTGTGACCAGAGGCTTGCAGAAACCCAACCAGTTATTTCTTCTAGGAGCAATGTTTTAGTATTCACTAATTTGGTGTTCACACTGACTTCATAGAACATAACTACTTCAAGTAATGAATATTGGCCATCCTTCTCTGTTCTTGAAAGGAAACAATCAGGTAGAGTAAATCCAGCCAGCTTGGCTAGACAATGATTTCTAAAATTAAAAGTCCAGGTTGTGAATGCATTTTGTTGCAATTTCTTTTTAAAGCATAATTTTTCAACGAACAATCATGCATTTTATTTTTTATTTGTTTTACAATGTTTTTCATTGAGGTATAGATGATTTACAATATTATATTATTTTCAGGTATACAACATAGTGTTTCAAAAATTTTGTACATTATATTCTATTTAAAGTTGCTATAAAATATTGGCTATAATCACTGTGCTGTACAATATATCCTTGTAACTTATTTATTTTATACATAGGAGTTTGTAACTCTTAATTCCATAGTTCTACCATGCTCCTCCCCACTTTCCTCTTTCCACTGGTAACCACTAGTTTGTTTTCTATATCTGTGAGTCTATTTTTGTTTGTTATATTCATTCCTTATTTTTATTTTTTAGATTCCACATATAAGTGATACCATACAGTATATGTCTTTCCCTGTCTGACTTATTTTACTAAGCATAGTATCATCTAGATCCATCCAAGTAATTGGAAATGGCAGAATTTCATGCTTTTATGGCTGAGTAATATTTCATTGTGTGTGAGTATATATATATATATATATATATATATATATATATATATCATATTCTCTATCCATTAACATGTTGATGGAAACTTAAGTTGCCTCCATAATTTGACTATTGTAAATAATGCTGTTATGAACATTGGTGTGCATTTCTCTTTTCAAATTAGTGTTTTCATTTTCTTCATCTATATACCCAGCAGTGTAATTGCTGGTAGTTCTATTTTTAGTTTTTTGAAGAACCTCCATACTGTTTTCTATAGTGGCTGCACCAATTTACATTCCCACCTAAAGGGTACTAGAGTTCCATTTTCTGCATAGCCTTGCCAACATTTGCTATTTGTAGACTTTTTTTTTTTTTTGGCTGCCCCGCCTGGCCTGTGGGATCCCAGTTCCTCGACCAGGGATTAAACCCAGGCCACGGCAGTGAAAGCACCAACTCCCAACAGCTGGACTGCCAGGGAATTCCCTGTAGATTTTTTGATGATGGCCATTCTAATAGGTGTGAGGTGATATCTCATTGTGGTTTTGATTTGTTTTTATCTGATGATTAGTGATGTTAAGATCTTTTAATGTGTCTGTTGGCCACCTGTACATCTTCTTTGGAAAAACATCTGTTCAAGTCTTCTGCCCATTTTTTATTCGGGCATTTTTTTATATCAAGTTGTACAACCTGTTTATGTGTTTTGGATAACAACTTCTATCTGTCATATCATTGGCAAATATTTTCTGCCATTACGTAGGTTGCCATTTCATTTTGTCAATGGTTTCCTTTGCTGTGCAAAGCTCTTAAGCTTCAGTAGGAATGATTTGTTTATTTTTGCTTTTGTTTCCTTTGTCTAAACAGACTGATCCAAAAAACTAGTGCACAATTTATATTAAATAGTGTTCGGTCTAGGTTCTCTTCAAGGAGAACCAGTCTTACATTTAGGTCTTTAAAGCATTTTGAGTTTATTTGTCTATGTGATATGAGGAAATGTTCTAATCTCATTCTTTTATATGTAGCTGTCCTGTTTTCTAAGCACCACTTATTGAAGAGACTGTCTTTTCTCCATTGTATATTCTTGCCTACTTTGTTGTAGATTAATTGACCATAATAAGTGTGTGGGTTTATTTCTGGGCTCTCTATTGTGTTCCATTGACCTATGTGTCTGTTTTTGTGCCAGTACCATACTATTTTGATTACTGTAGCTTTGTGACATAGTCTGAAGTAAGGGAGCATGATACCTCCAGCTTTATTCTTTTTTCTCAAGATTGCTTTGGCTATTTGGGGTCTTTTGTGGTTCCATAAATTTTAAAAACTCTTCTAGTTCTGTGAAATATATCATCGGTATTTTGATAGGGATTTCATTAAATTTGTAGACTGTTATGGGTAGTATGGCAATTTTAACAATATTAATTCTTCCAATCCATGAACATGGAATATCTCTCCATTTATTTGTATCATCTTCAATTTCCTTCATCAATGTCATAATTTACAGGATATAGGTCTTTCACCTCCTTGGTTAAGTTTATTCCTAGCTATTTTAATCTCTTTGATGCAATTGTAAATGACATGGTTTTCTTGAATTCTCTCTATGATAGTTCATTATTAGTTTATAGAAATGCAACAGATTTCTGTATATTAATCTTGTATCCTGCAAATTTATTGAATGCATTTGTTACTTTTTTTTAACATCTTTATTGGAGTATAATTGCTTTACAATGGTGTGTTAGTTTCTGCTTTATAACAAAGTGGATCAGTTATACATATACATATGTTCCCATATCTCTTCCTTCTTGTGTCTCCCTCCCTCCCACCCTCCCTATCCCACCCCTCTAGGTGGTCACAAACCACCGAGCTGATCTCCCTGTGCTATGTGGCTGCTTCCCACTAGCTATCTATTTTACGTTTGGTAGTGTATATATGTCCATGCCACTCTCTCACTTTGTCACAGCTTACCCTTCCCCCTCCCAATAGAGTCTGTCATACAGAGTGAAGTAAGTCAGAAAGAGAAAAACAAATACCATATGCTAACACATATATATGGAATCTAAGAAAAAAAAAAAAGGTCATGAAGAACCTAGGGGTAAGACGCGAATAAAGACACAGACCTACTAGAGAATGGACTTGAGCATTTGTTACTTTTAATAGTTTTTTTTGGTGGAGACTTTGTTTTCTATATATAGTATCATGTCATCTGCAGAGAGAGACAGTTTCACTTCTTCCCTTGCAATTTAGATGCATTTTATTTCTTTTTCTTTTCTGATTGCTGTGACTGGGACTTCCTATATTACGTTACATAGAAGTGCTGAGAGTGGGCGTCCTTGACTTTTTATGATTTTGGAGGAAAAGTTTTCAGCTTTTCACTGTTGAGTATGAAGTTAGCTGTGGGTTTGTCATAAATAACCTTAATTAGGTTGAGATATGTTCCCTCTATACCAACTTTGATCATACTTTTTATCATGAATGGATGCTGAATTTTGTCAAATACTTTTTCTGGGTCTATTGAGATAATCATGTGATTTTTATCTTTCCTTTTTAATGAGGTGCATGATATTGCCTGGTTTATGGATATTAAACCATCCTTGCATCCCTGGAATAAATCAGCACAATTAATTTGTCAATCTACCAATGCCTGCATGCTTTTGTGCAGCTCTCTATCATTATCTATCTCAAAGCATTTTCCCAAACATTTATTTTATTTTTATTCTTTGTTGTAGAGCTGCAGACTGGAGAGGCTAACATTAGTTCAGAAACAAAAAAATGGTCAAATGTTGCTTAGTGTGTTCCATAATTAAATATGTTTACAAGGACATAGGACTCCGTTTTCACTCTGCTGCTACCAAAAATTTATTTTTTGTTTTGTTTTTGTTTTTAACTTTTTATTTTATATTGGAGTATAGTTGATTAACAATGTTGTGGTAGTTTCAGGTGTACAGTAAAGTGATTCAGTTATACATGTACATGTATCTATTCTTTTGCAAATTCTTTTCCCATTTAGGTTGTTACATAATATTGAGCAGAGTTTCCTGTGTTATACAGTAGGTCCCTGTTGGTTACCCATTTTAAATACAGCAGTGTGTACATGTTAGTTCCAAACTCCCAATCTATCACTCCCCCTCCCACTTTTCTCCTTGTAACCATAAGTTCGTTATCTAAGTCTGTGAGCCTGTTTCTGTCTTGTAAATAAGTTCATTTGTATCATTACTTTCAGATTCCACATTTAAATGATATCATACAATGTTTTGCTTTCCTCTAAGAGATTTGTAGGGTCTGGTCTCACATTGAGGTCTTTAATCCAATTTGAGTTTATTTTTGTGTATGGTGTTAGGGAGTGCTCTAATTTCATTCTTTTACATGTAGCTGTCCAGTTTTCCCAGCACCACTTACTGAAGAGGCTGTCTTTTCTCCATTGTATATTCTTGCCTCATTTGTCATAGATTAATTAACCACAGGTGTGTGGGTTTATTTCTGGGCTTTATATCTTGTTCCATTGATCTATATTTTTGTTTTTGTGCCAGTACTATACTGTTTGGATGACTATAGCCTTGTAGTATAGTCTGAAGTCAGGGAGCCTGATTTCTTCAGCTCCGTTTTTCTTTCTCAAGATTGCTTTACTATTCAAGGTCTTTTGTGTTTCCATACAAATTGTAAAACTTTTTGTTCTAGTTCTGTGAAAAATGCCATTGGCAACTTGATAGGGATTGCATTGAATCTGTAGATTGCCTTGGATAGTATAGTCATTTTCACATTATTGATTCTTCCAATCCAAGAACATGGTATATCTTTCCATCTCTTTGTGTTGTCTTCAGTTTCTTTCATCAGTGTCTTATAGTTTTCAGGGCACAGGTCTTTTGTCTCCTTAGGTAGGTTTATTCCTAGGTATTTTATTCTTTATGATGTGAAGGTAAAAGGGATTGTTTTTTGAATTTATCTTTCTGATTTTTGTTGTTAGTGCATAGAAATGCAACAGAGTTCTGTGTATTAATTTTGTGACCTGCAACTTTACCAAATGCATTGATGAGCTCTAGTGCTTTTCTGGTAGCGTTGTTAGGATTTTCTATGTATAGTATCATGTCATCTGCAGGCAGTAACATTTTTACTTCTTCTTTTCCAATTTGGATTCCCTTTATTTCTTTTCCTTCTCTGATTGTTGTGGCTAGGACTCCCAACTATGTTGAATAAAACTGGCAAGAGTAGGTATCCTTGTCTTGCTCCTGATCTTAGAGGAAATGCTTTCAGGTTTTCACCATTGAGTATGATGCTAGCTGTAGGTTTGTCATATATGGCCTTTATTATGTTGAGGTAGGTTTCCTCTATGCCCACTTTCTGGAGAGTTTTTATCATAAATCGGTGTTGAGTTTTGTCAAAAGCTTTTTATGCATCTATTGAGATGATCATATGATTTTTAGTCTTCAATTTGTTGATGTGGTGTATCACACTGATTAATTTGCCAATATTGAAAAATCCTTGCATCCCTGGGATAAACCCCACTCAGTCATGGTGTATGATCCTTTTAATGTGTTTTTGGATTTGGTTTGCTAGTATTTTGTTGAGGATTTTTGTTTCTATGTTCATCATTGATATTGGCCTGTAATTTTTTTTTTTTTTTTGGTGTGATTTCTCTGTCTCGTTTTGTTATCAGGGTGAATGTGGCCTCATAGTGTGAGCTTGGGAGTGTTCCTTCCTCTCCAAATTTTTGGAAGAATTTCAGAATGGTAGATGTTAACTCTTCTCTAATTGTTTGATAGAATTTGCCTGTGAAGCCATCTGGCTCTGAACTTTCGTTTGTTCGAAGTTTTAAAATCACAGTTTCAATTTAAGTACCTATGATTGGTCTGTTCATATTTTCTATTTTTTTTCTGGTTCAGTCTTGGGAAATTGTACCTTCCTAAGAATTTGTTCATTTCTTCCAAGTGGTCCATTTTCTTGGAATACAGTTGCTTGTAGTAGTCTCTTATGATCCTTTGTATTTCTGTGGTGTCAGTTCTAACTTCTCCTTTTTCATTTCTAATTTTATTCATTTGAATCCTGTCTTTTTTTTTTTGATGAGTCTAGCTACTGGTTTATCAATTTTTTTTCTTTTCAAAGAGCCAGCTTTTAGTTTCATTGACCTTTGCTATTGTTTTCATCTCTATTTCATTTATTTCTGCTCTGATCTTCATGAGTTCTTTCCTTCTACTAACTTTGGGTTTTGTTTGTTCTTATTTCTCTAGTCCCTTTAGGTGTAAGGACAGGTTGTTTGTTTGAGATTTTTCTTGTTTTTTTAAAATTTTTATTTATTTATTTACTTATTTATTTATTTTTGGCTGTGTTGGGTCTTCGTTTCTGTGCGAGGGCTTTCTCTAGTTGTGGCAAGTGGGGGCCACTCTTCATCGCGGTGCGTGGGCCTCTCACTGTCACGGCCTCTCTTGTTGCGGAGCACAGGCTCCAGACACGCAGGCTCAGTAGTTGTGGCTCATGGGCCTAGTTGCTCCACGGCATGTGGGATCTTCCCATACCAGGGCTCGAACCCCTGTCCCCTGCATTGGCAGGCAGATTCTCAACCACTGTGCCACCAGGGAAGCCCTCTTGTTTCTTGAGGTAGGCTTGTATTGCTATAAACTTCCCACTTAGAACTGCTTTTGCTGCATCCTGTAGGTTTTGGAGAGCTGGGTTTTTGTTTTCATTTTTCTCTAGGTATTTTTAAATTTCCTCTTTGATTTCTTCAGTAATCCATTGATTGTTTAGTAGCATATTGTTTAGTCTTCACATTTTTGTGTTTTTTTTCTTAGAGCTGATTTCTAATCTCATAGCGTTGTGGTTGGAAAAGACACTTGATATGTTTATTTATTTATTTTCTTTCTTTCTTTTTTTCTTTTTTGGCTGCATCACGTCTTAGTTGCAGCGTGCAGGATCTTCACTGAGGCATGCAGGATCTTTCATTGTGGTGCACGGGCTTCTCTCTAGTTGTGGTATGTGGGTTTTCTCTCTCTAGCTGTGGTGTGTGGGCTCCAGGGCATGTGGGTTTTGTAGGTGTAGTGTGCAGGCTCCAGAGTGCATGGGACCTGTAGTTTGCAGCATGTGGGCTCTCTCGTTGGGGCATAGGAGCTCAGTAGTTGTGGCTTGCAGGCCTAGTTGCCCTGCAGCATGTGGGATCTTAGTTCCCCAACCAGGGATCAAACTCATGTCCCCTGCATTGGAAGGTGGATTCTTTACCACTGGACCACTGGGGAAGTCCTGTATTATTTCAATTTTCTTAAGTTTACCAAAGCTCACTTTATGGCCCAGCACATGCTCAATCTTGGATGATGTTCCATGTGCACATGAGAAGAATGTGTATTCTGCTGCTTTTGGATGGAATGTTCTATAAATATCAATTAAGTCCAACTGGTCTAATGTGTCATTTAAGGCCTGTGTTTCCTTGTTAATTTTCTGTCTGGATGATCTGTTCATTGATGAAAGTGGGGTGTTAAAGTCTCCCAGCATTATTGTGTTACTGTTGATTTCTCCCTTTATGTCTGTTAGTATGTGCCTTATATATTGAGGTGCTCCTATGTTGAGTGTGTATATATATACAATTGTTATATCTTCTTGGATTGATCCATTCATCATTATGTAGTGCTCTTCTTTGTCTCATGATAGTCTTTATTTTAAAGTCTATTTTGTCTGATATGAGTATTTCTACTCCACCTTTCTTTTCATTTCCATTTGCATGAAATACTTTCTTCCATCCTTTCATTTTCAGTATGTATATGTCTCTAGGGCTGAGGTGGGTCTCTTGTAGACAACATATATATGGGTCTTGTTTTTGTATCCATTCAATCAGTCTATATCTTTTGGGTGGTGCATTTAATCCATTTACATTTAAGGTAATTATCAATATGTGTGTTCCTATTGTAATTTTCTTAGTTGTCTTGGGTTTGTTTTTGTAGGTCTTTTTTCTTCCCTTCCTCTCTTGTTCTCTTCTCTTGTGGTTTTATGACCATCTTCACTGGTTTGCTTGGCTTGCTCTTTTTTGAGTGTGTGTTATCTATTTTAGTCTTTGGGTTTGCTGTTCCCATGAGGTTTTGGTATAGCCGTCTATATATATATGTACAAAGTTGTTTTAAGTTGCTGGTCTCTTTCCTACCTAGAGAAGTTCTTTTAGCATTTGTTGCAAAACTGTCTGGTAGTGCTGAATTCTCTTAGCTTTTGCTTGTCTGTAAAGCTTCTGATTTATCCATCAAATCTGAATGAGAACATTGCTGGTTAGAGTGTTCTTGGTTGCAGTTTCCTCCCTTTCATCACTTTAAGTATATTGTGCCACTCCTTACTGGTATGCAGAGTTTCTGCTGAGAAATCAGCTGATAACCTTGTGGAGATTCCCTTGTATATTATTTGTCATTTTTCCCTTGTTGCTTTTATTTTTTTTCTTTGTCTTTAATTTTTGACAGTTTGATTAGTTTTTGTCTTGACATGTTTCTTACTTGTGTTTATTCTGCCTGGGACTCTCTGTGCTTCCTGGACTTGGGTGACTGTTTCTTTTCCCATGTTAAGAAAATGTTCGACTATACTCTCTTCAAATATTTTCTCAGGTCCTTTCTCTCTCTCTTCTCCTTCTGGGACCCCTATGCTTCGAATGTTGGTGTGTTTAATGTTTTCCCAGAAGAAGTCTCTTAGATTGCCTTCATTTCCTTTCATTCTTTTTTCTTTATTCTGTTCTGTGGCAGTGATTTCTACCATTCTGTCTTCCAGGTCACTTATCCATTCTTCTGTCTCAGTTATTTTGCTACTGATTCCTTCTTGTGTATTTTTTATTTCAGTTAGTGTATCTCTGTTTGTTCTTTAGTTCTTCTAGGTCTTTGTTAAACATTTCTTGCATCTTCTCAATCTTTGCTTCCATTCTTTTTCCGAGATCCTGGATCATCTTCACTATCATTTTCTGAATTCTTTTTCCAGAAGGTTGCTTATCTGCACTTCACTTAGTTGTTTTTCTGGAGTTTTATCTTCTTTCTTCACCTGTGACATATTCCTCTGCCATTTCATTTTTTCTATCTTTCTGTGATTGTGGTTTCCATTCTGCAGGCTGTGAGATTGTAGTTCTTCTTGCTTCTGCTGTATGCCCTCTGGCAGATGAGGCTGTGTAAGAGGCTGGTGCAAGCTTCCTTATGGGAGGGACTGGTGGTGGTTGGATCCATGTCTTGTTCCTCTGGTGGGCAGAGCTGTGTTCAGTAAAACTTTAATCTGCTTGTCTGTTGAAGTGTGGGCTGTGTTTCCACCCTTTTAGTTGTTTACCCTGAGGCAACCGATCACTGGAGCCTACAGGCTGTTTGCTGGGGCTAATGGTGGCCTCCAGGAGGGCTCACACATATGAGTACTTCCCAGAACCCCTGCTGCCAGTGTCTTTGTCCCCACAGTGAGCCACAGCCACACGCCACTTCTGCAGGAGACCCTCCAATGCTAGCAGGTAGGTTTGGCCCAGTCTCTCATGGGGCCACTGCTTCTTTCCCCTGGGTACTGGTGCACATGAGACTCTGTGTGCACCCTCCCAGAGTGGAGTTTCTGCTTCCCCCCAGTACTGTGGAAGTCCTGTGGTCACACACTGCTGGTCTTCAAAGCCAGATTCTCTGGGGACTCCTCATCCAACTGCTGGACCCCCAGGCTGGGAAGCCTTATGTGGGCTGAGAACTCTGACTCTTGTGGGATAACATCTGTGATATAATTGTTTTCCAGTTTGTGGGTCTCCCACCTGGTGGGTATGGGATTTGATTTTGTCATGATTGCGCCCCTCCTACCATTTTGTTGTGGTCTCTTCTTTTTCTTTGGATATATGGTATCATTTTTTTGGTAGGTTCCAGCATTTTTTTGTCGATGGTTTTTCGGCAGTTAGTTGTGACTTTGGTGCTCTCACAATAAGGGGATGAGCTCACGTCCTTCTACTCCACCATGCTGAGCTAATCCTAGTGTGCTCTTGTAAAGAATGTTTATTCTGCTGCTTTTGCAAAGAATGTTTATAAATATCTATTATGTCCAACTGGTCTATTTTTGCATTAAGACTACTGTTGTATTATAAAATTTCTGTCTGGAAAGCATGTCCATTGATTCAGTGGGGTGTAAGTGTCCTCTACTATTATTGTATTGTCAATTTCTAACTTTATGTTGTTAATATTTGCTTTATATATTTAGGAGTTTCTATCATATGTGCATATATGTTAATGAATATAATATCACCTTCTTGTATTGATTCCTTTATCATTATGTAATGTCCTTCTTTGTCTCTTGCTATAGACTTTTTTTAAAGTGTATTTTGTATGATATGAATATTGCTATCCACACTTTCTTGTTATTTCCATTTGCATGACCTATGTTTTCCCATCCCCTCACTTTCAGTCTGTGTGTCTTTGCCCTGAAGTGAGTCTCTTGTAGATAGTATATTAAAGGGTCTTGTTTTATTTTTTTATCCAATTAGCCACCCTATGTCTTTTCATGGAGCATTTAGTCCATTGACACTTAAAGTGATTACTGATAGGTATGTAATTCTTGCCATTTTGTCGCTTGCTTTCTGATTGTTTTGTAGTTCTTCTCTGTTCTTTTCTTCTGCTTTCATTTATTCTTTTGTGGTTTGTTGATTTTCTTGAGTGGTATGCTTGTGTTCCTTTCTCTCTTGTTTTTGTGTATCTATTGTAGGCTTTTGGCTTGTGGTCACTGTGTGGTTTATATATTTTGACCTATGTCTATATCTATTTATTTTAAAATGGCATTCAACACATTCTAAAATATCTACAACTTTTTACTAGCCCCCTCAGGTTTTGTGTTTTTAATGTCATACTTTACATCTTCATGTTTATCCCTTCACTGTTTATTTTAGTTATAATTGATTTTATAATTTTTTTGTCTTTTAATCTTCACACTAGATTATTTAAGTGGTTGTTTCACAGCCTTTACTATATATTTTCCTTTACTAGTAGGATATTTCCTTTCCTATAGATTCTTACTTCTCATTAGAGTGTTTTCTTTTCCACTTAATGAAGACCCTTTAGCATTTCCTTTAGGGTAGTTTTGGTATTGATGAACTCTTTAAGGTTTTGCTCATCTGAGAAGATTTTTAAAATCTCTCCTTCACTTCTAAATGATAATCTTGCTGGATAGAGTATCCTGGGTATCAGGTTTTTCACTATCAGCACTTAATTGCATCACACCACTCCCTCTTGTCTTGCAAAGTTTTTGCAGAAAAATCAGGTGATAGCCTTATGTGTATGCCTTGTATGTGACTCTTTTTCTTGTGCTCCTTTAGAATTCTCTCTTTATCTTTAACTTTTGCCATTTTAATTATGATATATCTTGGTGTGCATCTGTTTGTGTTCATCTTGTTTGGGAATCTCTGTGATAAAAGTTTCCTTTCTGTGGGTTCAGTAAATTTCCTACCATAATTTCACCAAATACATTTTTTGACACTGTTCTCTCTCTCACTTCTCCCTCTGGGACCCTATAATGCAATTTTTGTATGCTTTATTTTGCTCCAGATGTCCTTTAATCTGTTCTCATTTTAAAGGTTGTTTACCTTTTTAATGGTCTGAATGGGTGAATTCCATCATGCTATGCTCCACATCACTTCAGCAGTCTTCTGTTTCACCTTATACGCTGTTAATTCCTTCCAATTTGTTTTTTACTTCTGTTATTGTATTTTTGTTCTTTTATATATTTTCTAGTTTCTTGTTAAAATCCTATGTTCTTCTATTATTTTCTCTAATTCAGTTAGCAGTGTTACTATAAATGCTTTGAATTCTTTATTTGGTAAATTATTCATTTCTGTTTCATTAGTTGCTTTTCAAGGGTTTTCTCTTGCTCTTTCAATTGAGATAAATTTCTCCAACTTCTCATTTTGCTTTACTTTCTCTGTCTCTATGGAGTTAGGTGAAATGATTACCCTTTGCAGTCTTGAAGGGGTGTCCTTTGGGGAGAACAAACGTATACAGTCTGTGTGTGCCCAGTGGCTTGGTGGTAGAGCTGGATCTGAGGTGAGCATGAGAAACATCTCCCAGGGATCCTGGCATGTATCACGTTGGTAGGAGATGGGCCTGGAGGTGGAGAAGCTAGGGCTACAGCCAAGCGTGAGCTGGGACTTCTACTCTGCTTAGAGGCCAGAACTACCCTATCAGGGGCAGGGTTCGGTTCCAAGTTGCTGAAGGAGAAGACCTGAGGTTTGGGTCTCAGATAAGTGTTACTCCTGTTGTATTTTCTCCCCCTTCCCAGAATGACAATTTTGGTGCCTCAGCCCTGGGGTCTAACTCAGGGAATACAAATCCCCTTGGCTTGAAGAAAGGCTAGAGGGACTAACAGGAGTGCTGTGGAAAGTGTGGATTCCATTTCTGTGGAGTGCTCACATACTTGCTTACTATCAAAAGAGGGTGGAGAGAGTGGATTGAATCTGCACAAGATGCTGCATCGTTTTCTGCAACTGTCCCAGCATATGCTTCAGCCTGAGCCAAGCACCTGCTTGCTTCACAACACAGTTCCACACTGGGGCCACTGGGCACATGTACACTGTATATGGACACTCCCAAGCAAGTACACCCTTTCAAGACCACAATAGGTTACTGTTTCACTTAATTTATAGAGACAGAGAAAGTTAAGCAAAATGAGAAGATGGAGGGATTCATTTCAAATAAAAGAATAAGAGAAAACTCTTAAAAAACAACTATTGAAACAGAAATGAATAGTTTACCAGATAAAGAGTTCAAAGCATTTGTAATAAGATTGCTAACTGAATTAAGGAAAGAATAGATGAACACAGTGAAAATTTTAACAAGGAACTAGAAAATATATTTTTAAAAACTCATAAAATACAATAACTGAAGTGAGAAACAAATGGGGAGGAATTAACAGCAGACAAAGTGACACAGGACTGAAGAATGCAATAACTGAACTGAAAAATCATTGTAAGAGTTTAATAACAGACTAGATGAAGCAGAAGACAGTATCAGTAAATTCAAAGACTAAGCAATGGAACTCACCCAGTCAGAGAAGAAGAACAACAACAAAATAATAAAAAGACTGATGATAGCATAAGGGACTCATGGACCAATATCAAATGGACCAACATTCACAAGAGTCTCAGGAGATCAGAGAGAGAAAAGAGCAGAAAATGTATTTGAAGAAACAATGGCTGAAAACCTCCCTAACCCGGGGAATGAAACAGACATACAGATCCAGGAATCCCATGAAGTTCCAAATAAGATGAACTTAAAGAGACACACACCAACACACATTATAATTAAAGAGCCTAAATTTAAAGAAATGGAGAGAATCTTGAAAGCAGCAAGTAAAAACAACTTGTTACATAAATAGGAACCTCATAGGACAATTAGCAGATTTTTCAGTAGAAACTTTGCAGGCCAGAAGGGAAGTGCAGTACATATGCAAAGTGCTTAAAGAAAATCCTTTCCAACCAAGAATATTCTACCCAGCAAAATGTGTCCTTCAAATTGAAGAAAATGTAAAGAGTTTTCCAGACAACCAAAAACTAAAGGATTTATCAACACTAGGCCAGCCTTGCAAGAAAGGATAGAGTTCTTTAAGCAGAAACAAAAGAACATTAATTAGTAACAGGATAACATATGAAAATATAAACCTTAGTAGTAAAGGTAAATATAGAGTAAAATTCAGAGTAATCTAACGTTTTAAAGGTGCTGGGTATTTCATTTATAAAGTTAAGGTGAAGGTTAAAACAAAAATAGTAAAAGCAGCAATAAATACAATAATTTCTTAATGCATATACAAGATAAAATGTAAATTATAACATAAAGTGTAAAAATATGGGCTGGAGTGAAAATGTACAGCATTAGAATACATTCAAACTTAAAAGTTTTTATCAACTTAATATTTAATGTTATCAATATAAGGTTTTTCATATAAGCCTCATGTAAACAACAAATCAAAAACCTATAGTAGATATACAAAATGTAAAGAGGGATCTTATCATACCACTACAAAAAAATCATCAAATCACAGATGAAGAGAGCAAGATAAGAAGAAAGGAATAAAGAGATTACAAGACGACCAGAAAACAACAAAATGGTCATAATTACAATACATACCTGTCAATAATTACTTTAAATGTACATGGATTAAATTCTCCAATTAAAAGTCACATAGTGGCTGGTGGATAAAATGACTCATCTATATGTTATCTATAAGGGATAAACTTCAGATGTAAGAACACACACATAATGAAAGTTAAGGAAAGAAACAAGACATTCCATACAAATAGAAATAAAAAGTAAGCTTGGGTAGATACACAGCAGAAAAATAGACTTTAAGACAAAGTCCATAATATGAGTCAAAAAAGTTCATTATATAATGATAAAGGGCTCAATCCAACAAGAGGATATAACATTTGTAAATATTTATGCACCCAACTTAGGAGCACCTAAATGCATAAAGCAAATATTAATACATGCATTTTAAATATTAAAATATTAAGTATTTTAATTCAAATATTAAAGGAAGAAATACACAGAAAAGCAATAACAGTATGGTTCTTAAATACCTTGCTTTCATCAATGGATAGATCAAACAGGGAGAAAAATCCATGAGGACATTGGCCATAAATGACATGTTAGATCAGATGGACTTAGATAAATACAGAACATTCTACTCAAAGCAACAGAATATACATTCTTCTCAAGAGCCCATGGAACACTTTTCAGGATTGATTACAGGTTAGTTCACAAAACAAGTCTTAATAAATTTAAAAAGACTGAGATCGTATCAAGCATCTTTTCCAACCAAAATGGTAGAAAATAGAAACTAATTACAAGAATAAAATTGGAAAATTCACAAGTATGTGCAAATTAAATAACATGCTACTGAACAACCACTGGGTCAACAAAGAAATTAAAATAGAAAGCAAAAATAAAAATAAAAAAAAAACCCTCGAGACAAGTAAGAATGAAAATACAACATACCAAAATCTATGGGATATAGCAAAAGCAGTTTTAAGAAGCAAGTTGTTAGTGAAAAAGTCCTAAATGAAGGAACAATAAAGATCTCAAATAAAAATTGTAACTTTACAACTTAAAGAGCTAGAAAGAGAAAAACAAATAAACCCATAGTTAGTAGAAGGAAGCAAAAAACAAATGTCAGAGCAGAAATTTAAAAAAAAAGACAGACTAAACAGAAAACAGAAAAGATCAATGAAAGTAAGAGATGTTTCTTTTAAAAGGTGAACAAAATTGACACATCATTAGCTAGACTCATCATGAAAACAAGAGAGCTTGGGGTTGGAAAATGCAGTCAAGTTGGAGTAAGAACTCAAACTCACCGTCCTGAACTCGGAAAAACAATGGGCCAGTGCACACCCAGCATGGCCCAGTGCCACTTCTTCCCCCAGGAGAGGATGTGGAAGATACTGCCCATGTTAGCCATCAGTATTTCTGACGTGTGGGACCATTTGAATAAAGCTATACTGAAGAAAAGTGGAAAGAGTAATAAAGACAAGATGGCAGAGTAAAAGGACCTTGAGTTCACCTCTTCTCATGCGTACACCAAAATCAACTGCTGGACAACCATCAATAAAAAAAGACTGGAATCTACCAAAAAAGGATATTCTACATGCAAAGACATACAGAAGAAATCACAAGGCAGTAGGAGGGGTGCACTCACGACACAATCATATCCCATACCACCCAGGTAGGTGACCCACAAACTGGAGAATAATTATATCACAGAAGTTCTCCCACAAGAGTGAGAGTTCTGAGTCTCACACCAGGCTCCTTAGCCTAGGAGTCCTGCATTGGGAGGAAGAGCCCCCAGAACATTTGGCTTTGAAGGCCAGTGGGGCCTGATTGCAGGAGCACCACAGGACTGGGGGAAACAGAGACTTCACTCTTGGAGTGTGCACACAAGGTCTCACACACACTGGGATCCAGAGCAAATACAACGACTCCATAGCAGACTGGGTCAGACCTACCTGCTGGCCTTAAAAAGTCTCCTCGGAAGGTGGGGGGCGGCTGTGGCTCTCTCTGGGGTCATAAGAGCTGGTGGCAGATATAGCAGGGATCTACATGGACTCTGGATGTAGACAGACATTTTGGGTCCTTGGAACTGAGATCTGGACCCACTCAACAGCCTGTAAGCTCCAGTGCTGGGATGCCTCAGGCCAAACAACCAACAGGGCACGAACACAGCCTGAGAGGCTGCCTAAAGACTTCCTGAGCCCACAGCCACCTCTAGACATGCCCCGTGAAACAGGTCTGGCCATGAGAGGGCCAATACAGAGCTCCACCCACAAGTGGGCAGGCACTGGCCCCTCCCACCAGGAAGCCTGCACAAGTCTCTAGACAAGTCTCACCCACCAGAAGGCAGACACCAGAAACAAGAAAATTACAATCCTACAGCCTGCAGAACTGAGTCCACAAACAGGTCAGAACCTACCCTGGGACTAGCTGGATCCTGACCCTTGGGTGACAAGAGTGGGAGTGTACTGTTTGGAAACATAGGACATCCCTACAGAAGGACACTTCTCCAAGGTCAAGAAACGTAACTAAGCTACGACATACATAAAAATAAAAATAGAAATTTAGACAAAAGGAAACCACAAAAGAATATGTTCTAGACCAAGGAACAAGATAAAACTCAGGAGAACAACTAAGTGACATGGAGATAGGCAATCTACTTGAGAAAGAGTTCAGAGAAATGATTATAAATATGATCCAAGAACTTGGGAAAAGAATGGATGTACAGAGTGAGATTTATGAGAAGTTTTTAGCAAAGGGATAGAAAATATAAAGAACAACCAGAGTTGAAGAATACAATAACTAAAATGAAAAATACAATAGAAGGAATCAATAGCAGAAAAAAATGAAGCAGAAGAAGTAACCAGTGAGTAGAAGACATAGTGGTGGGAATCACTGCCACGGAAAAAAATAAAGAAAAAAGAATGAAAAGAACTTCAAACAAAACCAACATTTGCATTATAGGGCTCCCAGAAGAAAAAGAGGAGAGAATGTGCCTGAGAAAATATTTGAAGAGATAATAGCTGAAAACTTCCCTAACATGGGAAAGAAAATTTCCCTCAAGTCCAGGAAGTGCAGAGAATCCCATACAGGATTAAACCACGGAGGAACATGCCAAGACAGCTAGTAGTCACATTGATAAAAATTAAAGACAAAGAAAAAATATTAAAAACCCCAAGGGAAAAGCAACAAATAACATACAAGGGAACCCACAGAAGACTACTGGCTGATTTTTCAGCAGAAACTCTTTAAGCCAGAAGGGAATGGAATGATATATTTAAAGTGATGAACGGGAAAAACCTACAACCAAGAATACTCTACCCAGCAAGGCTCTTGTTCATACCTGATGGAGAAATTAAAAGCTTTACAGGCAAGCAAACGCTAAGAGAATTCTGGACCATCAGACTAGCTCTAAAACAAATGCTAAAGGAATTTCTCTAAGTGGAAAAGAAAGACTACAACTAGAAACAAGCAAATTATGAAAGGGAAAAGTCACTGGTAAAGGCAAATATACACTAAAAGTAGGAAATAAACCACACAAAAACATGATATCAAAACTAGTAATCTTGAGAGGAGGAGAGTATAAATGTAGGATATTTTAAATGGATTTGAAATTAAGAGATCAGCAACTGAAAAAAAATTATGAACACATATAGACTGATATATCAAAACCTCATGGCAAATACAAATGAAAAATATATAATAGATATACACACAAAAACGTAAAAGGTTTCCAAACACAATACGAAAGATAGACATCAAATCAAAAAAGAAGAGAACAAAAGAGGATAGGAAGAAAAAAGATCTACAAATACAAACTCAAAACAATTAGCAAAATGGCAATTGGAACATACATATCAATACTTACCTTAAACATAAGCAGTTTAAATGCTTCAGCCAAAAGACAGACTGGCTGAATGGATACAAAAAGAAGACTCATATATGTGCTGTCTGCAAGAGACTCACTTCAGATCTAAAGACACATACAGAATGAAAGTGAAGGGATGGAAAAAGGTGTTCCATGCATATGGAATCAAAAGAAAGGTGGAATAGCAATACTCATATCAGACAAAATAGACTTTAAGATAAAGACTGTTACAAGAGACAAAGAAGGACACTACATAATGACCAAGAGATCAATCGAAGAAGAAGAAAAAACAATTTAAAATATATATGCACCCAACACAGGAGCACCTCAATATAGAAGGCAAATGTTAACAGCCATAAAAGGAGAAATCAAGAGTAACACAATAATAGTGGGAGACTTTAACTCCCCAATTTCATCAATGGACAGATCACCGAGACACAAAATCAACAAGGAAACACAGGCCTTAAATAACACATTAGAGCAGTTGGATTTAATTGATATTGATAGAGCATTCCATCCAAAAGCAGCAGAATACACATTTTCTCAAGTGCACATGGAACATTCTCCAGGATTGATCAAATATTGGGCCACAAAGGACTCTTGGTAAATTTAAGATAAGTGAAATCATATCAAGCATCTTTCCTGATCACAAAGCTATGATATTAGGAATAAACTACAAGGAAAAAATACTGTAAAAAATACAAACACGTGGAGCCTAAACAATATCCTACTAAACAACCAATGGAACACTGAAGAAATTAAAGAGGAAATGAATAAATACCTAGAGGCAAATGAAAACAAAAACATGACATTCCAAAACTTATGGTTTGCAGCAAAACTAGTTCTAAGAGGGAAGTTTATACTGATACAAGCTTAACGCAGGAAACAAGAAAAATCCCAAATAAACAACGTAACATCACACCAAAAGCAACTAGAGAAAGAACAAACAAAACTCAAAGTTAGTAGAAGGAAAGAAATCGTAAATACCAGAGTAGAAATAAAAAAAAAAATAGAGACTAAGAAAACAATAGAAAAGATCAATGAAACTAAAAGCTGCTTCTTTGAAAACTTAAACAAATTTGATAAAACTTTAGCCAGACTCATGAAGAAAAAGAAGGGAGAGGGCCCAAATCAATAAAATTAGAAATAAAAAAAAAGTTACAGCTGACACCACAGAAATACAAAGGACCAAAAGAGATTACTATAAGCAACTATGTGTCAATAAAATGGACAACCTATAAGAAATGGACGAATTCTTAGAAAGGTACAATCTCCCAAGACTGAAACAAGAAGAAACAGAAAATATGAACAAACCAATTACAAGTACTGAAATCAAATGTGTAATTTAAAAATTACCAGCAAACAAAAGTCCAGGACCCAATGGTTTCACAGGTGAATTCTATCAAATATTTAGTGAAAAAATAACACGTATCCTTGTGAAAGTATTCCAAAATATTGCAGACGAAAAAACACTTCCGAACCCATTCTATGAGGCCACCATCATCCTGATACCAAAACCAAAGACACCACAAAAAGAGAAAATTACAGGCAAATATCACTGATGAACATAGAGGCAAAAATCCTCAACAAAACACTAGCAAGCCGACTCCAACAATTCATTAAAAGGATCATACAGCATGATCAAGTGGGATTTATCCCAGGGATGCAAGGATTTTTTTAGTATCTGCAAATCAATCAGTGTGATACACTACATTAGCAAATTGCAGAATAAAAACCATAAGATCATCTCAATAGATGCAGAAAAAGCTTTTGATAAAATCCAACATCTACTTACGATAAAAGTTCTCCAGAAAATGAGCATAGAGGAAATCTACCTCAACATAATAAAAGCATTATATGACAACCTCACAGCTAACATCATACTCAATGCTGAAAACTGGAAAGCATTTCCTCTAATATCAGGAACAAGACAAGGATGTCCGTTCCCAACACTTTTATTCAACATAGTTTTGGAAGTCCTAGCCACAGCAGTCAGAGAAGAAAAAGAAATGAAATGGATCCAAATTGGAAAAGAAGTAAAACTGTCACTGCCTACAGATGACATGATACTATATATAGAAAATCCTCAAGATGTTACTAGAAAACTACTAGAGCTCATCAACGAAGCTGGTAAAGTTGCAGGATATAAAATTAATACACAAAAATCTGTTGCATTTCTATACACTAACAACAAAAGATCAGAAAGAGAAATTAAGGAAATAATCCCATTAACCATCATATCAAAAAAGAATAAAATACCTAGGAATAAATCTACCTAAGGAGGCAAAATACCTGTACTCTGAAAACTATAAGACACTGATGAAAGATGACACAAACAGGTGAAAAAATATACCGTATTTTTAAATCGGAAGAATCAATATTTTCAAAATGACTATTCTACCTAAGGCAATCTACACACTCAATGCAATTCCTATCAAATTGCCAATGGCATTTTTCACTGAACTAGAACAAAAATTTTACAATTTGTATGGAAACACAAAAGATCCTGAATAGCCAAAGCAATCTTTTATTTTAAATTTTTATTGGAGTATAGTTTATTTACAATGTTGTGTTACTTTCAGGGGTACAGCAAAGTGACTCAGTTATACATATACATATATCCACTCTTTTTTAGATTCTTTTCCCATATAGGCCATTACAGAGTATTGAGCAGAGTTCCCAGTGCTATACAGTAGGTCTTTATTAGTTATCTATTTTATATGTAGTAGTGTGTATATGTCAATCCGGATCTCCCAATTTATCCTTCCCCCCCTTTTCCCCCTGGTAACCATAAGTTTCTTTTCTACCAAAGGAATCTTGAGAAAGAAAAACAGAGCAGGAGGAACAAGGCCCCCTGATTTCAGACTATGCTATAAACCTACAGTAATAACACAATATGGTACTGGCACAAAAACAGAAATACACATCAGTGGAACAGGATATAAAGCCCAGTGATAAACTCACAAACCTGTGGTCAATTAATCTATGACAAAGGAGGTAAGAATATACAATGGAGAAAAGACAGTCTCTTCAATAAGTGGTGCTGGGAAAACTGGGCAGCTACACGGAAAAGAATGAAATTAGAACATTCTCTAACACCATACACAAAAATAAACTCAAAAGTATTTAAGACCTAAAAGTAAGACAGGATACTATAAAATTCCTAGAGGAAAACATAGGCAGGACACTCTTTGACATAAATTGCAGCAATATCTTTTTGGATCCACCTTCTAGAGTAATGGAAATAAAACCAAAAATAAGCAAATGGAACCTAATGAAACTTAGAAGCTTTTGCACAGCAAAGGAAACCATGAAGTAAAGACAGCCTACAGAATGGTAGTAAATATTTGCAAACCATACGACTGACAAGGTATTATCTCCAAAATATACAAACAACTCAACAGCTCAATATCAAAAGAAACAATCAACCCAATCAGAAAATGGACAGAAGATCTAAATAGACATTTCTCCAAAGAAGACATACAGGTGGCCAAAATGCACATGAAAAGATGCTCAATATCACTAATTATTAGAAAAATTCAAATCAAAACTACAGTGACATACCACTTCACACCAGTTAGAATGGCCATCACCAAAAAGTCTACAGATAATAAATGCTAGAGAGGGTGTGGAGAAAAAGGAACCCTCCTACACTCTTGGTGGGAATGTTAATTGGTACAGCCTGTATGGAGAACATTATGGAGGCTCCTTAAAAAACTAAAAATAGAGCTACCATATAATCCTGCAATCCCACTCCTAGGCATATATCAGGAATAAACCATACTCTGAAAAGATACATTCACCCCAATGTTCACTGCAGCATTATTTATGATGTCCAATACAGGGAAGTAACCTTAATGTTCATCAACAGATGAATGGATAAAGAAGATGTGGTATACACACACACACACACACACACACACACACACACACACACTGAAATATTACTCACCCTTAAAAAGAAAGAATGAAATAATGCCATTTGCAGCAACATGGATGGGCCTAGAGATCATCATACTAACTGAAGTAAGCCAGACAGAGAAAGAAAAATATCATATGATATTGCTTATATTTGGAATCCAAAAAAAAGATACAAATGAACTTATTTACAAAAGAGACACTCATGGACTTAGAAAACAAACTCATGGTTACCAAAGGGGAAAGGGGAGTGGGGGGAGGGATAAATTAGGAGGTTGGGATTAACATATACGGACCACTATATGTAAAATAGATAACCAACAAGGACCTGTATAGCACAGGGAACTACACTCAATATTTTGTAAAAACCTATAAGGGAAGAGAATCTGAAGAAGTGTGTATATATATATATATATATATATATATACACACACATATACGTGTGTGTATACATGTATATAAATATATATGTATACATATACCTGAATCATTGTGCTGTATACCTGAACTAACATGATATTGTAAATCAACTATACTTCAATAAAAAGTAATTAATACAAATTTTTAAGAAAGAAAAAAAGAGATAAGACTTGAATAAATAAATTCAGAAATGAAAAAGAAGATGTTACCACTGATATCACTGATAAAGATAGAACCTAAGGGGCAATTATATGCTAACAAACTGGACAAATAAATAAATGGATAAATTCCTAGAAATGTACAACCTACAAAAACTGAATCATAAATAAAATTTGAACAAACTAAGAACTAGTAAGAAAATTGGATTAGTCATTGAAACACCTGCCGCCCCCCACCAAATCCGGGAACAGATGGCCTCAATGATGAATTCTACCAAACATTTATAGGTAAATTAACACCAGTACTTCTAAAACTATCTAAAAAATTGGAGAGGCAGGAACATTTCTACACTCTTTGTAGAAGACCAGCATTACCTTGGTACCAAAACACAGAAAAAGACACTAAAAAGTAGGAAATTACAGGCCAAATCTCTGATGAAAAATGATTCAAAAATCCTCAACAAAATATTAGGAAAATGAATTTAACAATACATAAAAGGATCATACATCATAATCAAGTGGAATTTATTCCATGGATGCAGGCATGGTTCAATATCAACAAATCAAGCAACTTGATACAACATATTAACAAAACGAAGGATTAAAAATCACTTGATCATCTCTATACATGCAGAAAAAGCATTTGACAAAATTCAATATACATTCTTGATAAAAGCTCTCAACAAAGTTGATAGATTGTGAAACATACCTCAACATAATAAAGGCCATTTATGACAAACCCACAGCTAACATCATGCTCAGTGGTCAAAAACTGAAAGCTTTTCCTCTAAGACCAAGAAAAAGACAAAAAGGCCCATTTTTGCCACTTCTACTTAACATAGTATTGGAAGCTATAGCAATCAGACAAGAAAAATAAATAAAAGGCATCTAAATTGGAAGGGAAGAAGTAAGACTGTCACTATTTGAAAGTGACATGACACTATGTATAGAAACCCTAAGGATTCCACTAAAAAAAAATTACAACTAAGAAATGAATTTATTAAAGTTGCAGGATACAAGATTAATATACAGAAAGTTGTTGCATTACTATACACTAATAATAAACTATCAGAAAGAAAAATTAGGAAAAGAATCCCATTTACAATTGATTCAAAATTAATAAAATACCTAGGAATAAATTTAACCAAGGAGATGAAAGACCAATATCTGTTAAGTATAAGACATTGATGAAGGAAATTGAGGATGACATAAACAAATGAAAATACATTCCATAATCCTGGACTGGAAGAATTAATATTGTTAAAATGTCCTTGCTACTCAAAGCAATCTACAGAATTATTGCAATCCTTATCAAAATACCCAGGACATTTTTCACAGAAGTACAAACAATTTTTATGGAACAAGAAAAGACCCTGAACAATAAAAGCAGTCTTGAGAAAAAACAAAAACAAAAAACAAAGCTAGAGGTGTCATGCTCCCAGATTTCAGAATACATTACAAAGCTACATTAATATAAACAGTATGGTATTGGTGCAAAAACAGACACATAGATTAATGCAACAGAATAGAGAGCCCAGAAATAAACCAACACACATATGGTCAATTAATCTATGACAAAGGAGGCAAAAATATACAATGTAGAAAAAACAGTCTCTTCAATAAGTGATGCTGCAAAAACTGAACAACTACATGTAAAAGAATGAAATTAGAACATTTTCTTACACCAAATACAAAAATAAACTCAAAATGGATCAGAGACCTAAATAAGACTGGAAACCATACAACTCATAGATGAAAGCATAGGCAGTACTCTCTTTGACATAGATCTTAGCAATTTGTTGGACCTGTCTCCTCAGACAAGAGAATCAAAAGAAAAAATAGACAAATAGGACCCAATCAAACTCAACAGCTTTTGCACAGTGAAGGCAAACACCAACAAAACAAAAAGACAACCTATTGAATGGGAGATGATATTTGCAAGCGATATTTCCAATAAGGAGTTAATATCCAAAATATATAAAGAACTCATATAGCTCAATATTTAAAAAAAACAAACAACCAAATTAAAAAATGTGCTGAGGACCTGGATAAGTATTTTTTTCCAAAGAAGACATACAGATGACCAACAGACACATGAAAAGATGCTCAAATAACTAATTATCAGAGAAATGCAAATCAATACCACAGTAAGAGATCACCTCACACATTACAGTTGCTATCATTAAAATGTCCACAATTTACAAGTGTTGGTGAGGATATGGAGAAAAGGGACCCCTTGTGCCCTGCTAATGGGAATGTAAATTGGTAAAACCACTATGGAAAACTGTATGGAGGTTTCTACAATATGAATGGACATGGAAGGTATTATGCTTAGTGAAACAAGTCTGACAGAGATACACAAATACTTTATGTTTTCAATTATATGTGGAATGTAAAAAATGCAATGAATGAAAGAATATAATAAACCACAAACAGACTCACAGATTCAGAGACCAAACTAGTCATTACCAGAGAGGAGATGTGTTGGGGGAGGGGCAAATTGGGTGAAGGGGATTAAGAGGTACAAATTACTAGGTATACAATAAACGGCTTATAAGGATGTAATGCACAGTATAGGGAATATAGTCAACATTTTATAATAACTTTAAATGGAGTATATTCTATACATATAACAAATACTATGTTGTACACTTGAAACTAATATAATATTGTAAGTCAACTATACTACAATAAAAATAGAAATGCAAGTTCAAAGTTACCAAAATAAATTTTTAACTTGAAAATTGATTGTGAATGGAAATTGTGTCCTTGTGTTAATTTCCACTACATTTCAAATACCCACATTTTGGTGTTTATACCAGAATTTGCTGTTACTCAGTTTGGCTACATATTAAAAATCCTAATATCCTGATATTAATATCTATTTATTCTTCTTTTAGACCATAACATCCTATCTCTCACTACGAATATCCTCTGACTTTACAGAGACCTCCAGTTTCTTGGTGCATTTCTCCAAGCAGACCTGGTTTAGCCATGCATTTTAAAAACTTAAGACCTTTTCTCATGATGTATGTTCTACCTAGAATGCCTTTTGGTGCCTATTCATCCTTTAAATTCCAGCTAACATGTACTTTCTCAATGAGACTTTCACTATCCTTATGAGGTACAGTCAACCATTCTTCTGTGATCCCAAAGCAGTTTTAAAATATTTCCCAATCACAACTTTAATCACAATGTCTTATATAGGTGTCTGTTGCCTCTGTTAATCTATGAATTGTTTAGCAATAATTGCTAATAATACCTCCATTTATAAAGTGATTATTATCTGCCAAACACTGTACAAAAGCCTCATACATATTTCATTTATTTTTAGGTTCACAAAATTATTATGAGAAAGAGTATTATACCCATTCTAAATATGAGAGAATAAAAGCTTAGCAAAGTTAACAAACTTGTCCAAAGTCACACAGCTTACCATTCAAAAATGGTACTCTTAACCACTATGCAATACTTCATCAAATATGTGGACCATGTTTAATTGTATTCCTTATTTCTTATTTTATTATGTATGCTAACTGAATAAAAATAATGTATGTAATGAATAAGTATAATAGACTCCCTAATGAGGGAAATGATCCTACTTAACTAGCATTGTGACCTTGCACAAGTTATTTCAACTTGTGCATCTTCAACTCTAAAAAGACAACCAATATTTATCTTACAGTGTTGTTGTGAGGATTAGAAAATATAATGTAAAAAATACCACCCAAACTAGCAAGTTTCCCCCTTCGTCCATTCTCTGCCTGTCACGGTAGTAGTATGGAGATATATATATATATATAAACATCTTTATTGGAGTATAATTGCTTTACAATGTTGTGTTAGTTTCTGCTGTATCACTAAGTGAATCATCTATACGTATAGATATATCCGCATATCTCCTCCCTCTTGCATCTCCCTCCCACCCTCCATATCCTACCCTTCTAGGTGGTCATAAAGCACCGAGCTGATCTCCCTGTGCTATGCAGCTGCTTCCCACTATTTTTATAGCAGGGAGATAATAATAATTTTTATCCCTGTTATTAATAAACCATCAAGTAGTTACCCCAACATCACTCAAATTGACTAAAATAATCAAATTTCAAACACTATAGGGTCAACAACTAGAGAATCACTGAGTCAGAACTAAGTCTTCCAGGGGCTGCTGCTGCCAGAGGTTGCCTATTTATACTGGAACATGTCCTCAGAAGACAATATTACAATATTACATTCCTTTCAGATGGTTGCTGTTAAAAGGAATTTCCCCCTCAGCTTAGTCCATTAATATAGGTGCTAACTCTGTGTAAATGTGGACAAATGAATGACTCAGAAACTGAGATGGCCTCTCAGTTATCAGAAAACCCTGGGTTTCAGAACAATTAAGTAACTTGTTGATTATATTATTAGGTTATATTTGGAAAAGAGATAATGGGATGGCCCTTCCTTTCAAATAAATGCACTATCAACCACAGAATTAATATGATTCTAAAAGGCCTTAAAAAAGCCTATAATAAAAGAGAATGGCAGCAGAAACAAATCCCACAAAATTTACTAAGGCTACATGAACTCTTCAAAGACTTGACCAAGAGAGCAAAAAGTTGGGGTATAATAAATTATATTTAGGGTATCAAACCTAAGACATATGCTAACTATCTGTACCTTTGGGCACTTTTTCCTTTAGATGAATGATTTCTACATGTTATTTCAAACCATCTTCACAAGTTTTGATATATCTGGTAACTAACTGTATTATAATTTACTTTTCTTTAAAATGACTCACCTTTTTACTTAGCTTTTTCTTAAAGCAATACTTTAATGAAATTATGGGTTTAATAGTAGAAATTATGGTAGGTAATTTTTTTCTAATAAATATTAAACACATAACTATTAAAATTAAAAATATCCATCTAGCCACCTCAAATCATCTTGGGTGGAATGGATGTATATCACACTCTGGGAAACATTGTCTTAGATTAAGTGAGACCACTAAAAATCTACATACTTGGCCAATTAACTCAACCTCTTACAGAATCATCTTTTGAAAATGTTCACTAATGTTATGAATTTTATTTTATATGCTCTATTTTAAGTATTTGAAATCAGTTTTATAAAGAAAAATGATGAAACGTAGAGGGAGAAAATAATATTTATTGAATGTTTATTATATAGCAAGTATTGTTATGGGGCTTTACATTACTAATCTCATTTACTGCCTACAAATAATTGTAAAGTACATAGTATTTTATTAATTTTATAGATGATAAATTCGAGATTCAGGTAATTTTCTAACTTGTTCAAGGTAAAATAGTTAATAAGTGGCACAGTTATAAATTGAGCCCTTATATTCTTTCTAGTATAACATACTAACCTCTATCAAAAGAGATGACATCAATTATATAACTAACAAAAGAAGAAGAAAATAATTTTATATTCATGTTGGAGACAAATTGGTTACAATAAATACTTTAGTTTCTTCCCTTAAAAACTCTAATTTCTTAATCAATTTACTAATTTATTGCTGCTCTATGTATATACCTGGTTTCTTATATAATCAAAAAAGAGAACAAGTTAAGGGCAAAGCAAATATCTTTCAGATGCTACTTAAATGTGTTTTCTCATGTAGTTTCAAGGTCTAATGAAATAATATTATTTCCCACTACATTTTTTTTATTATTATTCTTGAGGAAACTTACCATGTAAAGTTATATAACTAACATATCCACAATACTTTTCTCAGCTCTCCTCCAAAACACATATAACTAATTCTACAGGCATTTTGTTACATATAAAAATCACTGTATAATAATGAGAGAAAAAACAATAAAGCTTAGTACTATCTCTAATTAGAACTATGTCAATGGCCAATTTAAAAAAATTGACTAGTATTAAATTGGGAGGCTATATGATGATATGACAAACTATAATCAATACAAGTGCTGATTCAAGAAGCGGCCTGGCAGAATTCCCTATTCAGGTCTACTGGTTTCTTGCTGTTTGACCTTGAAGCAGTCCCTTATGTTTTCTCTGCTTTGGTTTCTTCATCTGCAAAAAGGGGATAATAATAGAACTTGCATCATAGGGTTGTTGTGAGAATTAAGTTAGCTTATACATATGAAGTGCTTAGAACAGTGTCTGGCTCACAGTAAGAGCTACAGAAATGTTGGCTATTTTCATTATAGTAAATTAAATACAACCTCATTGCATGCAGACTAAATCAAGACTCTCAAAAATATCTCAATTCCAAACCTTCATGAAATCTGCCATTTTTCTATATTTGGCTAAAATGAAGTAAAGCAGAAGAAACACTCTTCAGTACTGGTAGCACGATGTTTTGTTTATTTTGTTTTAAAAATATTAACATCTAATTACTTGGATTAAAACCTGGCAAGGTAAGAAAGTTTAGCCTTTTATATAATTTAAGAAATTAAATCTAAATAAAAGAAAATAGTATAACTCCTCTGCTTCTTCCAGCTTATAACTGATTGTATGAGTAGCTAAGCTGCCTGATTTTCCTAAGATACACATGATATGTGAAATTCAACGTTATTATTTTCCAGCTTCAGTAATTCTATCATTGTTCTCCACAGAGGCAAATGTGTTTATTCTAGACACTAATGATCACAAAGCGAGTTTTTCAGTGTATTTATTGGCATTATCCAGATACGTATAATGAGAGTAAAGAGAGATTCATTCACTCATTCATTTAGGATTGGAATTAATTGAAAGTAAAATTTAAACTACAATGAGATATTATTACCTCATAACTGTTAGAATGGCTATCATCAAGAACATGAGATAACAAGCGTTCATGAGAATGTGGAGAAAAGGGAACCCTGTGCACTGCTGATGGGAGTGTAAATTGGTTCAGCCACTATGGAAACAATATGGAGATTTCTCAAAAGTTAAAAATAGATCTATGATATAATCCAGCAATTCCTCTTCTAGGTATATGCCTACAGGTAATACAAATAGGATATCAAAAAGATATATGGACTCCCATGTTTATTGTAGTATTATTCACAATATTGAAGATATGGAAACAACTTAAGTGCCCATCAATGAATGAATTGATAAAGAAGATGTGGCATATATACACAGTTGAACATTATTCAGCCATGAGAAAAGATACCTTGCCATTTGCGACAACGTGGATGGATTTTGAGCATATTAGGCTAAATGAGATAAGTCAGATAGAGAAGACAAGCACTGTGTGATATCACTTATATGTGGAATCTAAAAGCCAAACTTGTAAAAATAGAAAGTAAAATGGTGGTTACTACTGGATGGTGTGGGGTATAGACAGATGATGTTTAAGGGTACAAATTACAATGAATAGTAAATAAGTTCTAGAGATCTAATGTACAGTAGAGAGAATATAGACAGCAATACCATATTATAATCATCAAATTTGCTAAGAGACTAGAACTTGATTCCAACTACTAAAAAGAAAAGATAATTATATGATGTGGTAGACTTACTAATTATCACTACAATCACAATCATGTTACAATATATAAATGTATCAAATTAACATGTACACCTTAAGTTGGCACAATGTTACATATCAAATATATTTTAATAAAAATATCTAAACATTACCATCTACCAACAGTAAAGACTCTGTTGAAAAGAAATTTAGTAGCATCCAAGTTGTACACTAAATGAGAAAAACATCTAAAAGGAAACACCTAAAAAAGTAAAAAATGAAAGCATAAATGATTGGTATTTTTGATTATTCCACATTTTTAATAGGTACTTTAAAAGTAAAGGCAGGGGCTCCCCTGGTGGTGCAGTGGTTGAGAATCTGTCTGCTAATGCAGGGGACACCGGTTCGAGCCCTGGTCTGGGAGGATCCCACATGCCGCGGTGCAACTAGGCCCGTGAGCCACAACTACTGAGCCTGCGCGTCTGGAGCCTGTGCTCCGCAGCAAGAGAGGCCGTGATAGTGGGGGGCCCGCGCACCGCAATGAAGAATGGCCCCCACTTGCCGCAACTGGAGGAAGCCCTCGCACAGAAACGAAGACCCAACACGGCCAAATAAATAAATAAATAAATAATAATTAAAGGTGCTAATAATTAAAAACAAAAAGTAAAGGCAATAATTAAGAACCACATAAAGTGGAAAAGACTGATTATTAATCTAAAAATCCAGGCAAAGAATAGAGAGTCCACTATACAGCCTTCTTTAAACAAAGAGAGTAAAAGAAACTTAAATTTAACTAAACAATCAAGAGGAAAAAAATGAAAATAAAAGCCTCTGCACGGATGTAGGAACAAGATCCTCAATAATATTTTCTGCAAAGTTGAGGATTACTCTTGCTGGGAAAAACTTTTCTATGACTGTGAGTCAACCAACAACAGGGTGCAATGTATACAAGTGTTGTATTGGACTGTGTGGAAATGATAGGAAGAAATAAATTTATTCGTATTTGATAGTAAATGAACAACCTAAAACCACACACATGCAATGAGACAAAACTTAGTAAAATAAGCAGACACTTGGATAAATGATCACACCCAGATGGTCTGATCCTCTATCAAAGAATACTGTTGGCCCATATGATTCCTATAGAATGCCAGGTGTGGAAAGAGATTTAGCCAATTACTTTCCTTCAGATTACTAAATGGCACAAATCACTAAATCAATTTGTATAGTTAAGTTACATCTAAGTGTCTTGGATTTACATTAACCTTGTTTTCACAGCAAGGATTTAAAATTGAAGTGGTGCAAGTAGAACAGGATGCTAACCATAGAATTCTATTGTGGAATTTTGACTGTTCTGATTAAGATAAAAATAAAATATATTTTTATATTGAAAATAGTATACACGAATACTAATATTCTAATAATGTAGAAAAGGGTTGCTAACCTTTTCTAGAAAAAGGAGCCAATTTTCATTTTTTTGAAAGATTATCAGAAAATTCGGAAGAGGTATGTTATAGAAGGGACATCTCTGGGTCCACAGTGAAATCAAGGCATCAGGAAGAAAAGTCCCCACTCCCAAATCCAAGTACACCAAGAGAAGATGTCATGGCATTGGCTCAAGGATTAATTAAAGAAAGATTTTAGATGTACTAAAAAGGAACCTTGATTAACATAACGGCAAGGATTTTTTTTTCTTTATTTATCCTTAATTTCTTTCAGGGTTGGAAAATAAGAGTCACTAGATCAGTTTTGGTAACTGATATTATTTTAATCTGGCAATGAGGTGTTGGAACAAAGTAATTAATTCTTTCTTGCATATGATATGCCAAGTCTACTACCACCTAGGCAAAATATTATCTAGAGTGTGATAAAAGTTGTATACTGTTTACAGAGTGATGGAAGAATGCCAGATAAACATGATGAAAGTTAAAAACTTATCTTCAGCCATAAAGAAATTATTGGCATCACATTCCATACCATTCTAATTTTAATTACTCATGACTTACACTTTATTCACTCAGACATCCAACTAGGCATTCATTAATTATATAGTTATAAATGACTTATTAATCTCAAGCAATCTTAACTTGGCTACAGAGTGTCATTAATAATCCTCACTACAGCTATGTCTTGTTTTACAAAACACAAGCTTAAAATAAGATGAATTAAGGAGAAATAACAAAATAAGTCTGTCACAACAGGATTCATCAAAGATTTCTAGTAAGTGGGATTTCTTACACTATACACCAGTGTTTTAAAACAATTTCTACTTTAAAAGGGAGGGTAGAGAAACAGAGCTAAAGTATCAGAAGGATACTTCCAACTAAAAATAAAACAAAATTGAAAGAAAGAGCTCTCTAAAATAATAAAGTAAGGAAAGACATAAATCAATTTATGTTTAATTTAAAAGGCATACACCTACTTTACAAAAGCCATGTTACAACCAAATACTGGAGTCTAGATGCTTCAAAAGGATTACATAAAATTAAATGAGTGGGAAAGGGGTTAAGTAAAAATTTTGGGGTGCCTACTATGTGCCAGATACTAAGGGAGAGGATTTGCTTATATTATCTCATATAATCCCCACAGGCTCCTTTTTTTTTAATATCTTTATTGGAGTATAATTGCTTTACAATGGTGTATTAGTTCCTGCTTTATAACAAAGTGAATCAGTTATACATATATGTATGTTCCCATATCTCTTCCCTCTTGCATCTCTCTCCCACCGACCCTCCCTATCCCACCCCTCTAGGTGGTCACAAAGCACAGAGCCGATCTCACTGTGCTATGTGGTTGCTTCCCACTGGCTACCTATTTTACGTTTGGTAGTGTATCTATGTCCACAGCACTCTCTCACTTTGTCACATCTTACCCTTCCCCACACCATATCCTCAAGTCCATTCTCTAGTAGGTCTGTGACTTTATTCCCGTCTTGCCACTAGGTCCTTCATGACCTTTTTTTCCCCCCCTGGATTCCATATATATGTGTTAGCATATTGTATTTGTTTTTTTCTTTCTGACTTACTTCACTCTGTATGACACAATCTAACTCCATCCACCTCATTACAAATAACGCCATTTCGCTTCTTTTTATGGCTGAGTAATATTTCATTGTATATATGTGCCACATCTTCTTTATCCATTCATCTGATGATGGACACTTAGGTTGCTTCCAAGCCCTTGCTATTGTAAATAGAGCTGCAAAGAACATTTTGGTACATGACTCATTTTGAATTATGGTTTTCTCAGGGTATATGCCCAGTACTGGGATTGCTGGGTCGTATGGTATTTCTATTTTTAGTATTTTAAGGAACCTCCATACTGTTCTCCATAGTGGCTGTATCAATTTACATTCCCACCAATAGTGCAAGAGTGTACCCTTTTCTCCACACCCTCTCCAACATTTACTGTTTCTAGATTTTTTGATGATGGCCATTCTGGACGGTGTGAGATGTTATCTCATTGTAGTTTTGATTTGCATTTCTCTAATGATTAATGATGTTGAGCATTCTTTCATGTGTTTGTTGGCAATCTGTATATCTTCTTTGGAGAAATGTCTATTTAGGTCTTCTGCCCAGTTTTGGATTGGGTTGTTTGTTTTTTTGTTATTGAGCAGCATGAGCTGCTTGTAAATTTTGGAGATTAATCCTTTGTCAGTTGCTTCATTTGCAAATATTTTCTCCCAGTCTGAGTGTTGTCTTTTCATCTTGTTTATGGTCTCCTTTGCTGTGCAAAAGCTTTTAAGTTTCATTAGGTCCCATTTGTTTATTTTTTTTTAATTTCCATTTCTCTAGGAGCTGAGTCAAAAAGGATCTTGCTGTGATTTATGTCATAGAGTGTTCTGCCAATGTTTTCCTCTAAGAGTTTGATAGTGTCTGGCCTTACATTTAGGTCTTTAATCCATTTTGAGTTTATTTTTGTGTATGGTGTTAGGGAGTGTTCTAATTTCATACTTTTACATATGCCTGTCCAGTTTTCCCAGCACCACTTATTGAAGAGGCTGTCTTTTCTCCACTGTATATGCTTGCCTCCTTTATCAAAGATAAGGTGACCATATGTGCATGGGTTTATCTCTGGGCTTTCTATCCTGTTCCATTGATCTATGTTTCTGTTTTTGTGCGAGTACCATACTGTCTTGATTACTGTAGCTTTGTAGTATAGTCTGAGGTCAGGGAGCCTGATTCCTCCAGCTCCATTTTTCGTTCTCAAGATTGCTTTGGCTATTCGGGGTCTTTTGTGTTTCCATACAAATTGTGAAATTTTTTGTTCTAGTTCTGTGAAAAATGCCAGTGGTAGCTTGATACGGATTGCATTGAATCTGTAGATTGCTCTGGGTAGTAGAGTCATTTTCACAATGTTGATTCTTCCAATCCAAGAACATGGTATATCTCTCCGTTTATGTGTATCATTTTTAATTTCTTTCATCAGTGTCTTATAATTTTCTGCATACAGGTCTTTTGTCTCCTTAGGTAGGTTTATTCCTAGATATTTTATTCTTTTTGTTACAATGGTAAATGGGAGTGTTATCTTAATTTCACTTTCAGATTTTTCATGATTAGTGTATAGGAAAGCAAGAGATTTCTGTGCATAAATTTTGTATCCTGCTACATTACCAAATTCATTGATTAGCTCTAGTAGTTTTCTGGTAGCATCTTTAGGATACTGTATGTATAGTATCATGTCATCTGCAAACAGTGACAGCTTTATTCTTCTTTTCCGATTTGGATTCCTTTTATTTCTTTTTCTTCTCTGATTGCTGTGGCTAAAACATCCAAAACTATGCAGAATAATAGTGGTGAGAGTGGTCAACCTTGTCTTCTTCCTGATCTTAGTGGAAATGATTTCAATTTTTCACCATTGAGGATGATATTGTCTGTGGGTTTGTCATATATGGCCTTTATTATGTTGAGCAAAGTTCCTTCTATGCCTACTTTCTGCAGGGCTTTTCTCATAAATGGGTGTTGAATTTTGTCAAAAGCTTTCTCTGCATCTATTGATATGATCATATGGTTTTTCTCCTTCCATTTTTTAATATGGTGTATCATGTTGATTGATTTGTGTATATTGAAGAATCCTTGCATTCCTGGGATAAACCCCACTTGATCATGGTGTATGATCCTTTTAATGTGCTGTTGGATTCTGTTTGCTAGTATTTTGTTGAGGATTTTTGCATCTATGTTCATCAGTGATATTGGCCTGTAGTTTTCTTTCTTTGTGACATCTTTGTCTGGTTTTGGTATCAGGGTGATGGTGGCCTCGTAGAATGAGTTGGGGTGTGTTCCTCCCTCTGCAATATTTTGGAAGAGTTTGAGAAGGATAAGTGTTAGCTCTTCTCTAAATGTTTGATAGAATTTGCCTGTGAGCCATCTGGTCCTGGGCTTTTGTTTGTTGGAAGATTTTTAATCACAGTTTCAATTTCAGTGCTTGTGATTGGTCTGTTCATATTTTCTATTTCTTCCTGGTTCAGTCTCGGCAGGTTGTGCATTTCTAAGAATTTGTCCATTACTTCCAGGTTGTCCATTTTATTGGCATAGAGTTGCTTGTAGTAATCTCTCATGATCGTTTGTATTTCTGCCATGTCAGGTGTTACTTCTCCTTTTTCATTTCTAATGCTATTGATTTGAGTCTTCTCCCTTTTTTTCTTGATGAGTCTGGCTAATGGTTTATCAATTTTGTTTATCTTCTCAAAGAACCAGCTTTTAGTTTTATTGATCTTTGCTATTGTTTCCTTCTTTCCTTTTTCATTTATTTCTGATCTGATCTTTATGATTTCTTTCCTTCTGCTAACTTTGGGGATTTTTGTTCTTCTTTTGCTAATTGCTTTAGGTGCAAGGTTAGGTTGTTTATTTGAGATGCTTCATGTTTCTTGAGGTGGGCTTGTATTGCTATAAACTTCCCACTTAGAACTGCTTTTGCTGCATTTCATAGGTTTTGGGTCATCGTGTCTCCATTGTCATATGTTTCTAGGTATTTTTTGATTTCCCCTTTGATTTCTTCAGTGATCACTTCGTTATTAAGTAGTGTATTGTTTAGCTTCCATGTGTTTGCATTCTTTACAGATCTTTTCCTGCAATTGATATCTAGTCTCATATCGCTGTGGTTGGAAAAGATACTTGATACAATTACAATTATCTTAAATTTAACAAGGCTTGATTTGTGACCCAAGATATGATCTATCCTGGAGAATGTTCCATGAGCACTTGAGAAAAATGTGTATTCTGTTGTTTTTGGGTGGAATGTCCTATAAATATCAATTAAGTCCGTCTTGTTTAATATATCATGTAAAGATTGTGTTTCCTTATTATTTTCATTTTGGATGATCTGTCCATTGGTGAAAGTGGGGTGTTAAAATCCCGTACTATGATTGTGTTACTGTCGATTTCCCCTTTTATGGCTGTTAGTATTTGCCTTATGTATTGAGGTGCTCCTATGTTGGGTGCATAAATATTTACAATTGTTATATCTTCTTCTTGGATCGATCCCTTGATCATTATATAGTGTCCTTCTTTGTCTCTTGTAATAGTGTTTATTTTAAAGTCTATTTTGTCTGATATGAGAATTGCTACTCCAGATTTCTTTTGATTTCCAATTGCATGGAATATCTTTTTCCATCCCCTCACTTTCAGTCTGTATGTGTCCCTAGGTCTGAAGTGGGTCTCTTGTAGACAGAATATATACGGGTCTTGTTTTTGTATCTATTCAGCCAGCCTGTGTCTTTTGGTGGGAGCATTTAATTCATTTACATTTAAGGTAATTATCGATATGTATGTTCCTATTCCCATTTCCTTAAATGTTTTGGGTTTGTTATTGTAGGTGTTTTCCTTCTCTTGCTTTTCTTGCCTAGAGAAGTTCCTTTAGCATTTGTTGTAAAGCTGGTTTAGTGGTGCTGAACTCTCTCAGCTTTTGCTTGTCTGTAAAGGTTTTAATTTCTCCATCAAATCTGAATGAGATCCTTGCTGGGTAGAGTAGTCTTGGTTGTAGGTTTTTCTCCTTCATCAGTTTAAATATGTCCTGCCACTCCCTTGTGGCTTGCAGACTTTCTGCTGAAAGATCAGCTGTTTACCTTATGGGGATTCCCTTGTGTGTTATTTGCTGTTTTTACCTTGCTGCTTTTAATATGTTTTCTTTATATTTAATTTTTGATAGTTTAATTAATATGTGTTTTGGCGTGTTTCTCTTTGGGTTTATCCTGTATGGGACTCTGTGTGCTTCCTGGACTTGATTAACTTTTTCCTTTCCCATATTAGGGAAGTTTTCAACTCTAATCTCTTCAAATATTTTCTCAGTCCCTTTCTTTTTCTCTTCTTCTTCTGGGACCCCTATAATTCGAATGTTGGTGCGTTTAATGTTGTCTCAGAGGTCTCTGAGACTTTCCTCAGTTCTTTTCATTCTTTTTGCTTTATTCTGCTCTGCAGTAGTTATTTCCACTATTTTATCTTCCAGGTCACTTATCCGTTCTTCTGCCTCAGTTATTCTGCTATTCATCTCTTCTTGAGTATTTTTAATTTCATTTATTGTTTTGTTAATCATTGCTTGGTTCCTCTTTAGTTCTTCTAGGTCCTCGTTAAATGTTTCTTGCATTTTGTATATTCCATTTCCAAGATTCTGGATGATCTTTACTATTATTATTCTGAATTCTTTTTCAGGTAGACTGCCTATTTCCTCTTCATTTGTTAGGTCTGGTGTGTTTTTACCTTGCTCCCTCATCTGCTGTGTGTTTTTGTGTCTTCTCATTTTGCTTATCTTACTGTGTTTGGGGTCTCCTTTTCGCAGGCTGCAGGTTCATAGTTCCCGTTGTTTTTGGTATCTGTCCCCAGTGGCTAAGGTTGGTTCAGTGGGTTGTGTAGGCTTCCTGGTGGAGGGTAGTAGTGCCTGTGTTCTGGTGGATGAGGCTTAATCTTGTCTTTCTGGTGGGCATGTCCACCTCTGGTGGTGTGTTTTGGGTTGTCTGTGGCCTTATTATGATTTTAGGCAGCCTCTCTGCTAATGGATGGGGCTGTGTTCCTGTCTTGCTAGTTGTTTGGCATAGGGTGTCCAGCACTGTAGCTGGCTGGTCGTTGAGTGAAGCTGGGTCTTGGTGTTGAGATGGAGCTCTCCTGGAGATTTTCGCCATTAGATATTATGTGGAGCTGGGAGGTCTCTTGTGGACCAGTGTCCTGAAGTTGGCTCTCCCACCTCAGAGGCACAGCCCTGATACCTGGCTGGAGCACCAAGAGCCTTTCATCCACATGGCTCAGAATAAAAGGGAGAAAAAATAGCAAGCAAGAAAGAAAGAGGATAAAATAAAATAAAGATAAAATAAAATAGTTATTAAAATAAAACATAAAAAATAATTATTACGGGAGAAAAATTTTTTAAGTAAAAAAAAAAACAGACGGACAGAACCCTAGGACAAATGGCAAAAGTAAAGCTATACAGACAAGATCTCACACAGAAGCATACACATTCACACTCACAAAAAGAGGAAAAGTGGAAAAAATAATATATCTTGCTCCCAAATTCCACCTCCTCAATTTGGGATGATTCATTTTCTATTCAGGTATTCCACAGATGCAGGTACATCAAGTTGTTTGTTGAGCTTTAATCTGCTGCTTCTGAGGCTGCTGGGAGAAATTTCCCTTTCTCTTCTTTGTTTGCACAGCTCCCGGGGTTCAGCTTTGGATTTGGACCCGCCTCTGACTGTAGGTCGCCTGAGGGCGTCTGTTCCGGCCCAGACAGGAGAGGGTTAAAGGAGCAGCTGATTAGGGGGCTCTGGCTCACTCAGGCCAGGTGGAGGGAGGGGTATGGATGCGGGGCAAGCCTGCAGTTGCAGAGGCCGGCGTGATGTTGCAGTAGCCTGAGGCGTGCCACGCTTTCTCCTGGGGAAGTTGTCCCTGGATCATGGGACCCTGGCAGTGGCGGGCTGCATAGGCTCCCGGGAGGGGTGGTGTGGATAGTGGCCTGTGCTTGCACACAGGCTTCTTGGTGGCGGCAGCAGCAGTTTTAGCATCTCATGCCCATCTGTGGGGTCCGAGCTGATAGCCACGGCTCACGCCTGTCTCTGGAGCTCATTTAGGCGGCGCTCTGAATCCCCTCTCCTCACGCACCAGGAAACAAAGAGACAAGAAAAAGTCTCTTCCCTGTTCCGCAGCTCCAGACCTTTTCCTGGACTCCCTCCTGGCTAGCTGTGGTGCACTAACCCCTTCAGGCTGTGTTCACGCCACCAACTCCAGCCCTCTCCCTGCAATCCGACCGAAGCCCGAGCCTCAGCTCTCAGTCCCCGCCCGCCCCAGCGGGTGAGCAGACAAGCCTCTCGGGCTGGTAAGTGTTGGTCGGCACCGATCCTCTGTGCGGGAATCTCTCCGCTTTGCCCTCCACCCCTCTGTTGCTGAGCTCTCCTCTGTGGCTCCAAAGCTTCCCCCCTCTGCCACCCACAGTCTCCGCCTGTGAAGGGGCTTCCTAGTGTGTGGAAACCTTTCCTACTTCACAGCTCCCTCCCACTGGTGCAGGTCCCGTCCCTATTCTTTTGTCTCTTTTATTTCTTTTTTTCTTTTGCCCTACTCAGATACGTGGGGAGTTTCTTGCCTTTTGGGAGGTCTGACGTCTTCTGCCAGCATTCAGTAGGTGTTCTGTAGGAGCAGTTCCACGTGTAGATGTATTTCTGATGTACCTGTGGGGAGGAAGGTGATCTCCGCATCTTACTCTTCCGCCTTCTTCTCCTCTCTCCCCCCACAGACTCCTTATTAAGTTAATCTTAAGAAGTACACTTTGTAGAAGAGGCTTAGAGACTCAGAAAGATTAAGGAACTTGTTCAAACTTTGGGGGCTGAAAGGTATGTTTATGCCATAGATTGTTGTGATGGTTTCACAGATGTATTATTATCTCCAAACTTATCAAGTTGTATATACTAAATATGTACAGCTTTTTGTATGTCAAACATACCTCAATAAAGTGGCTTTAAAAAAAAAGAAAAAATACAACTTATAGTAAAGTGAGAAGCAGAGCCAAGATTAGAATCTTGGTAAGTTTAAACTTGCCTCTTCTATCAATTGTTCTAATTAATCCTAACCTCTTCTTTGTATTTAGTTCCTCAATATAGCATTATTCAACTATCTTTTCTTCAAAAGCTTAATGTGTCTTTCAGGTGTTCAAATGTATGTCTTACATTTTGCTATAAGCTTTCTTAATGTAGACACTCTTTATCCAATCTATCCATTCATAACTACACTGAAAAAAAAGAAGAAAACTTCTCAGTGGATCAGAATCTATGAGGTCCCTGAAAGAAAACAAACAAGATCAAATTGAAGAAGGAAACCACAGTCCAATTCCTATAAACTAGCAAGAAAAATCCTGGCTTCTCAGGATTGGACAAATAATATGAATAGACAATTTACATAAAAGGAAGCCCCTAAAGTCAAATAAACATGAAGAGATATTAGATATCATTGTTAATCAGAGAAACACAACTTAAAAATAATTTGATAAAATTTTATGTCCCCTGGACTGTCAAAAATATGAATCAAGTAATATAAGCACTGATGAAGATGGGGAAAATGGGAACCCTCATGCAGCACTTGTGCAGTGTAATTAATACATCCATCTTGGAAAATAATTTGGCAGTCCTTAGTGAAAACAAATATGGATATCTCATCTAACAACTCCACTCCTGGATATATGCTCCAGGAAATATCTTGCATGTGTTCAAATATAGTCATTTTTGCTGCAGTATTGTGTATAATGGCAAAGACTTGGAAAAAACTAAACAGTCAATTCGTAGGAGAGTGAGTAAATAAAATATGGTACATGTAAAGGACAGAAGAGCAAACTAGATTTACATAAATCAACATAGAGAGATTTTAAAATACAATGATAACAGAGAAAAGAAATTCTGTCTGTAAACAACAGGGTAATCAATATTTACAGGCATCAGGGGAAATTTCCCCCAAAATTACTGAGGAATAATTGACAAATGTAATTGGATATATTTGAAGTATATCATGTGATAATTTGATATACATATACATTGTGGAATGATAACCAAAATCAACATAATTAACAAATTCATCATCTCACATTCTCTTTTTTTGTGTGGTGAGAATGCATAAGATCTACTATCAGCAACTTTCATGTTTACAGTATCATGTTATTAACTACAGTCACCATGCTGTATTCTAGGCCCTTAGAACTTCTTATAACTGAAAGTTTGTACTCTTTGACCGACATCACTCTATTTCTCCCTCCCCCACAGCCACTGGCAACCACCACTTTATTCTCTATTTCTATAAAATTAGTTTTTCTGTTAAGAGTCACATATAAGTGGTAGCACACAGTATTTGTCTTTCTCTTATTAAATTATCTCACTTAGCATAATTCCCTCAAGGTGCATCCATTTTGTCAAAAATGGCAAGGTTTTCTTCCTTCTCATGGCTGAATACTATTTCACTGTGTATATATATATACACACCACATTTTCTTTATCCATTTATCTTTCAGAGGAAATTTAGGTTGTTTTCATATCTTGGTTATTGGGAATAATACTGCAATGAACATGGGTGTGCAGATATATTTTTGAGATACAGATTTCATTTCCTTTGGATATACACCCAAAAGTGGGATAGCTGGGTCATATGGAAGTTTTTTGAGTTACCACCATACTGTTTTCCATAATGCTAGTACCAATTTACAGGTCCAATAAGAGTGCATAAGTGTTCCCTTTTCTCCACATCCTCATCAACATCTGTTATCTCTTGTCTTTTTTATAATAGCCATCCTAATAGGTGTGAGGTGATATCATTGTGGTTTTGATTTAATTTCCCTGATCATTAGTGATGCTGAGCACGTTTTTATATGCCTTTTGACCATCTGAACATCTTCTTTGGAAAAATGTCTATTCAGGTCCTTTGCCCACCTTTAAACTAGATCATTTGTTTTTTGGTTATTGAGTTGTATGAGTTATTTATATATTTTGTATATTGATCCCTTATCAGATATGGCTTTCAAAATTTTCTCCAATTTTGTGGGTTGCCCTTTCAATTTATTAATTTCTTCCTTTGCTGTGCTTTTGGTGTCTTATCCAAGAAATCATTACCAAGACCAATGTCAAGGATCTCTTTACTGATGTTTTCTTCTAGGAGTTTTATGGTTTCAGGTCTTACATTAAATCTTTGATCCATTTCAAGTTAATTTTTATGAGTGGTGTAGATGGGGGTCCAGTTTTATTCTTCTGCATGAGGATATCCAGTTTTCCCAGTGTCATTTATCAAAGAGACTATCCATTCCCATTTTGTGTTCTTGGCACCCTTATAAAATTAGTTGACTGTATATATGTGGGTTTATGTCTGATTTTTTATTCTGACCCACTGGTCTAAGTGCCTGGTTTTATGCCAATACCATTCTGTTTTGATTACTAGCTTCATAATATAGCTTGAAATCAGAAAGTGTTATGTCTACAGCTTTGCTCTTCTTTCTCAAGATTGTATTGGCTATTCAGTGTCTTTTCTGGTTCCATAAAATTTTAGGATAGTTTTTATATTTCTGAGAGAAATGTCATTGGAATTTTGAGAGGAATTGCACTGAATCTGTAGATAACTTTAGGCAGTATGAACATATTTACTATATTAATTCATCTAATCAAAGAACAGAAATATCTTTCCACGTATGCATGTCTTCTTTAATTTCTTTCATCAATGTCTTATAGTTTTTAGTGTACAGGTTTTTCATCTCCTTGGTTAAATTTATTTCTAAGAATTTTATTGTTTTTGATGTTATTATAAATGGGATTGAATTCTTAATTTCTCTTTCAGATAGTTCATTGTTAGTGTATATAAACACAACTGATTTTTGTATACTGATTTTGTATCCTACAATTTTACTAAATTAATTTATTCATTCTAACAGTTTTTTTGGTGGAGCCTTGGGATTTTCTATGTATAGTATCATATCATCTACAAACAGAGATAATTTTACTTCTTCCTTTCTAATTTGGATGCCTTTTATTTCATTCTCTTGCCTAATTGCTATGGCTTAGAACTTCCAGCACTATGTTGAATAGATATAGCAATCTTAGAGCAAAGGCTTTTAACTTTTCACCACTGTGTATGATGCTAGCTGTAGTCTTGTCATATATGACCTTTATTATGTTGCAGTACATTTCTTCTATACATAATTTGTTGAGGTTTTTTATTATGAAAAGATGTTGAATTTTTAAAATTATCTTTATTGGAGTATAATTGCTTTACAATGGTGTGTTATTTTCTGCTTTATAACAAAGTGAATCAGCTAAAGATGCTGAAATTTGTCGAATGATTTTTCTACCTCTATTGAAATGATTATATTTTTTATTGTTCATTCTGTTACTATAGTGTATTACATTTATTAATTTGCATGTTGAATCATCCTTGCATCCCAGAGATGAACACTCACTTGATCATGGTGCATGATCCATTTACTGCACTCCTGAATTTGGCTTGCAAGTATTTTTGATGATGTGCATCTATTTTCATTAAGGGTATTGTTCTGTAATTTTTTTCTTATAGTGTCCTTGTCTGGCTTCAGTATCAGGTTAATGCTGGCCTCATAAAATGAATTTTGAAATGTTCCTTCCTCTTAAATATTTTGGAAGTTTGAGAAGGATTGGTATTAATTCTTCTTTAACTATTCGGTAGAATTCACCTGTGCAGCCAGGGACCTGAACCATAGGAGCTTTGCCCTCGGGGCTTGTCTTATCCACAATTTGATTAACTATTATCAGGTCCAACTTAACAAAAATATAAAATACAGCCTTACTTGGACAGACTGTAAGTTGAAAGTTAAGATTTTCCTAGATGATAGAAAGGGGATTTTGATTTTTTTTTTACACAATCACACACACCACCACTCTTAGTGGCTGGTGACTGTTTTCAGATACATATCACCCTTTTAGAGAAAGGGAACTGGGACCTAAATAGATCCTGGAACTATGATGATGCCCGTTCCAGGGGAATGCACACAAGGATTAATCATTGGCCATAGAATCAGTAGAGAAGTCCTGAATCCTTCAAGAAGGTCGCTCATCCTGGGTACCACAGAGAAAAGATGGGAATGCTTGTAGTCAGTCCTGATGGGAAATGCTCCTCCTTTTGGCAGGAGCTTGGCTCCCCTTGAAGGATCATGGATAAATTTCTTTACTCCCAGGGACATACCCTTTGGGTACATTCAGTCACCAAGGCCACCTTCTCTTATGATATACTCTGTGCCCAGTTTAGGCTTTTGACCACCCCATGCTCCCTGGGGACCTTGACCATCAAGGGCTACATTTCAGAAATAGTTAAACTTTAAAGGCACCAAAACCCAGTGAGCTCATTAAGAACAGTACTTAGTTAATTTGGGACAAGACCAGGCAGATGAATTCCTTCTCTGACCAGATAAGCTTCATCTAGGATTAACTTGTAAAACTATTTAGAAAATGCATTAACATAGACTCTTCCACCCCAAGAACTGGTCCCTACTGGGATAACATTTTTATCAGCTAGTCTGCCCCTGATATTACGTGAAAGCTCCAAAAGTTACAGTTGGGCCCTCAGATTCAAATCCTCAGTTTCCAGATGTGGCCTATGGGATACTCAATTACCGTGACAGGCGGAGGAAACACTAAGGGACTGGCGTGAAGGGGAACAAATTAAGAAACAGACCCAACTGATAGTTTTTCCATCAGCAGTGCCTTGCAACCTCAGTAACCATCTTGGAGATGAAGAGGAGACGTGACACCAGGTCAGTGAAACCCCAAAAGGGGGTCTATTTCAAATGTGGTAAGCCAGGTCACTGGTCCCATTCCTGCCAAGGGCAAAAGGCAAACCCACCTGGCCCATGTCCAAACTGCAGAAAATCAGGCCACTGATGAGATCAGACAAAGGGGTCTCAAAACTCCAAATGGTGGCTGCAGATGACTGACAGGGTCCAGGGTCCTTGGGTCCCACAGAAGAACCCACCATCTCAGCAGAAGAGCCCTGGGTGATCCTTGATGTGTCAAGTAAGAAGGTCGATTTTTAAAATCAATATGAGAGCCACTTACTCTGTTCTCAACAATTACACTGGACTCTAAATGCTAAAAAATGCCTGGTGATGCACATGGATGGAAATCCCCACAATCAGTATTTCACCAAGCCACTTAATTGCCAATTTGAGCAATATTTGGTCTCACATGCTTTCTCGGTAGTCCCTGAATGTCCCACTCCTTTAATGGGACAAGACCTTATAAAAGCCTTGGGGGACATTTCAGTGGCTAGCAACAGACCTTAATTTTTGACTGCTCTGGTTGAAACTGAGGACATACCCAATATTCACCTAATGTCCTAACATCCATAAATTTTCAAGTCTGAGATGGAGACATCCCAGGAAGGGTCCCCCCAGGCTAAGCTGATTATTACTAGGTGTGGGTTACTAGTCTTTTGTCAGTCGCCCACAATACTCCCACCCTGCCTGTTATCAAACCCAATGGGGCCAAACAAATATTTTGGGGACACCAAGAATAAATGTCAACTATTAGCCAAGTGGGAAACTGTTTAGAATTAGATTTATCCTTCCCCCTGAGTTTTACAGGACACTGAGGACCTTTGATGACTAGAAGAGTCCAGGCAGGTGAGTGAAACCCCTCCAAACCTGAAGTTCTTATTCAAGAAGGGCAAAGAAACTTCACAAATCCAAGGCTAAGTACCCATAGCCTCTATTTTCCTTCTGCTTCCTGTTACCCCAGTCCACCCATAAACTAACTAATATGCTTTGGTGGATTTGGATTCTTATTATCCTCCTCGTGTTCCTTCTTGTCCTTGTAATCTTTTGTGAGTGTTGCCTTGGTTCAGCACCTTTACCTGAGAGGGCTCTACTCTGTCCATGCTGGGTTTCAAAGGGCCTATTTACTTTTAGCTCACTGCTGCCATTATGAAATAATTATTTACACTAACCTTTCTCTCCCTCCTTTGGGTGTTTGCATTAGGGGAATGGGAATGTAATACAATAGTAAATCTCTCGAGAATTACTCATGGTTTAACTCCTTGGGTCTCACTTTTAGGAAAGGTCTGCTTACTCTGACAATACCCAAAGCTTCAAAGGCAGGCTTCTCTCTCTCTCTGGAATGCTCTTCCATTAATGGCTTTAAGTATAGAAGTTTTATTTAAAATCTTAGATTCCCAAGCTACATGGCAATTCCACTGCTATGAAGAATTCTTAGATGCACAAGAAAGGGGGATATCTCCAAGCACCAAAAGCAGACTCATTATTGGTCATGTGCTATATTGAAAAGATGGATAAAAAAAGAAAAGTGTATTCCTCCACCTGGCAAATGGGGATGAATGTGTAAGGTCCAGGACCCTGTCTCCTTGGAGATGTCTAAGGTCTAGGAAGGTCACTGGGGGGGACACATCCAGGGCCTAGGAAGTTGGTAAATGGTAGAAAGAGATGGGCCAACTCCATATATGTTGCAATCAAAGGGGTATTACTAAACATAACCTGGTTTCTACCCCTGCTTGGACCTCTGGTTGGAATAATACTTTTGCTGATTTTTGGCCCCTTTATTTTCAACTTGCTTGTTAAGTTTATTTCCTCCAGGTTGCAAAAATTCCACATGAAAATGATGGCCATGCAGGGACTCCAGCCATTGCCTACTGCTGAGGTCTCTATGGGACCCCCTGACTAGATAGGGAGAGATTTTCATTCCCAGGGTCAGGTAAGGACGACTGCCCCTGGCCAACTTTAAGAAGTTACAGAAGAATGGGACCTTCGGCCCTCAACATCCCCAAGAGATTTTGGGATCAAACTTTTTCAGGGGGGAATTGAGGCAGGAAAGACAGGGCTGGACCCAAGGGCAGCCTCCTCATACATAGACATTAGGCAAAAGGCAAAGCCACCTCCTTGTTTTGTACATAATGAGACCGTGAACCATGGAAGAATGGTGTTGGCAACAATAACATAAATCAGACTTTGATTAAACTTTGTGAAACCTGAATAGGGAACCCTGACCATAAAACCCACAGAGCATGGCTGATCATGCGCAATAAAAATGCACAGGCTGCCAGTGACCACTATGCGACCGTCTACACCTGGCGCTTGACTAGTAAGACAAAATCTAAGGAAAAATGGCTCTCAGAGCACATGTGCCATGGCTTCAGAAACCCGATGTGCAATAGTGGAAGCTGATGTAACCAGGTTCAATCAAGATCTCACCCTGATCTTCCCAACAATGAATATCCTGTCCCTAAACAAAGAAACCTCCATCCATTCAAGGAATTAAAATGAAATTAAAAGGAGGGTCAGAAAATCCCTTGGTGGGCTCCTCACTCACAAGGACGCCCACATTCTTCTCTAAGTGTGTACTTTCACATCTCAATAAACTGCTCCTTTGTTTCTCTCTTCATTTTATCCTCTGTGTTTTTGTCTTTTCTTTGTGTTCCATGGCCAAATTCTTTTGGACAAGTAGAACAAGAACCTGGACCCTTAATTTAGCCTGTCTGGCATCAATGTCATCTGCTCTTGGGCTTTTATTTGTTGGGGAGATTTTTTTTTAAGAATTGTTAAAAAATATATTTATTTATTTTTGGCTGCATTAGGTCTTCACTGCTGTTCTCAGGCTTTCTCTAGTTGTGGTGAGCGGGCTTCTCATTGTTGTGGCTTCTCATTGTGGAGCATGGGCTCTAGATGTGCAGGCTTCAGTAGTTGTGGCACATGGGCTCAGTAGTTGTGGTTCACAGTCTCTAGAGCGTAGGCTAAGTAGTTGTGGCACACAGGCTTAGTTGCTCTGCTGCATGTGGGATCTTCCCAGACCAGGGCTCAAACCCGTGTCCCATGCATTGAAAGGCAGATTCTTAATTTCTGCACCACCAGGGAAGCCCTGTTGGGGAGATTTTGATTACTGATTTAATCTCCTTGCTTGTTATTGGTCTGTTCAGATTTCCTATTTTTCACGATTCAGTCTTGGTTAGTTTTATGTTTCTAGAAATTTTAAAATTTCTTCTAAATTTTCTAATTTGTTGGCATATAGTTGTTCATACTTGTCTCTTATGATCCTTTGTATTTCTATGGTAACAGTTGTAATCTTTCTTTTTTGTTATAATTTTATTAATTTGCGTTATCTCTTTTTTTCTTAGTCTAGGTAAATGTACATCTATTTTGTTTCTTTTAAAAAGACCAACTTTTAGTTTTGTTGTTGTTTTTCTACTGTTTTTCAGTTATAACAGTCTATTTTAAGCTTATAACAACTTAATTTCAATTGCATATAAAAGTTCTACATATTTGCTTGACCTTCCCATTTAATTTTCTTAGTATTCCAATTTACATCCTTTTATATTGTGTATACGTTAAAAAATATTGTAGCTATAGTTATTTTAAAAACACTTTTTTTCTATTAACCTATATGCTAGAGTTCAAAGTGGTTTACACATCATTTCTGTATTAAAACTACTTTGCCTTTGACTATATATTTATCTTTACCAGTGAATTATACACTTTCATATGTTTTCATATTACTATTAGTGTCTTTTCATTTCAGCTTGAAGAACTCCTTTCAGGAATTATTGTAAGGTAAGTCTACTAGTGATAAATTACCTCAGGTCTTGTTTGTTTGGGAAAGGTTTTATCTCTCCAGTTCTGAAAGATAACTTTTCTGGGTAAAATATTCTTGGTTGGAAGATTTTTCTTTGAGCGCTTTGTGTATATCATCCTAATTTCTCCCAACCTGTAAGGTTTTTCTTGTGAAATCAGCTGACAGCCTTACCAGGGTTCATTTTTATGTGATGAATCTTTTCTCTTCTATTTCAAAATTCTCTCTTTGTATTTGATATCTGAAAGCTTGATTATAACGTATCTACTTGAAGGTCTCATTAGGTCTAATGCGTTTGGGGATATATGACCCTCGTGTACCTGTATAGCCATATTGCTCCCCACTATTGGGATGTTTTAAATTATTATTTCTTTAAATAAGCTTTTTCTCTCTTTCTCACTCTCCTCTTCTGCTAGGACTCCCATAAAGTTAATACTATTTCATTTTATGAGGCCCAATATTTCAAGAAAGTTTTCTTCATTATGAATGACATTTTTCAAGAACTAGAACAAAAAATCTTAAAATTTGTATAAAGATACAAAGGACCCCTGATAGCCAAAGCAATCTTGAGAAACAAAAATAGAGCAGGAGGAGACAGCAGAGGCAAGAAGAACTGCAATCCTGCAGCCTGTGGAACAAAAATCCACATTCACAGAAAGATAGACAAGATGAAAAGGCAGAGAGCTATGTACAAGTTGAAGGAACAAGATAAAACCCCAGAAAAACAGCTAAATGCTGGAGATAGGCAACCTTCCAGAAAAAGAATTCAGAATAATGATAGTGAAGATGATCCAGGACCTCGGAAAAAGAATGAAGGCAAAGATCAAGAAGATGCAAAAAATGTTTAACAAAGACCTAGAAGAATTAAAGAACAAATAAAAAGAGATGAACAATACCATACTAAAATGAAAACTACACAAGAAGGAATCAATAGCAGAATAACTGAGGCAAAAGAACGAATAAGTGACCTGGAAGACAGAATGGTGGAATTCACTGCTGCAGAACAGAATAAAGAAAAAAGAATGAAAAAAATGAAGACAGCCTAAGAGACTTCTGGGACAACATTAAACCCAACAACATTCACATTATAGGGGTCCAAGAAGGAGAAGAGAGAGAGAAAGGACCAGAGAAAATATTCAAAGAGATTATAGATGAAAACTTCCCTAACATGGGAAAGGAAATAGCCACCCAAGTCCAGGAAACACAGCAAGTGCCATACAGGATAATCCCAAGGAGAAACACGCCGAGACACACAGAGTAATCAAATTGGCAAAAATTAAAGACAAAGAAAAATTATTGAAAGCAGCAAGGGAAAAATGACAAATAATATACAAGGACATTCCCATAAGGTTAACAGCTGATTTCTCAGGAGAAACTCTACAAGCCAGAAGGGAGTGACATGATATACTTAAAGTGATGAAAGGGAAAAACCTACAACCAAGATTACTCTAACCGGCAAGGATGTCATTCAGATTAGATGGAGAAATCAAAAGCTTTACAGACAAGCAAAAACTAACAGAATCAGCACCACGAAACCAGCTCTACAACAAATGCTAAAGAAACTTCTCTAAATGGGAAACACAAGAGAAGAAAAGGACCTACAAAAACAAACCCAAAATAATTAAGAAAATGGTCATAGGAACATACATATCAATAATTACCTTAAACCTGTATGGATTAAATGCTCCAACCAAAAGACACAGGCTTGTTAATGGACACAAAAACAAGATCCATATATATGCTGTCTACAAGAGACCCACTTCAGACCTAGGGACACATACAGACTGAAAGTGAGGGGATGGAAAAATATATTCCATGGAAATGGAAATCAAAAGAAAGCTGGAGTAGCAATACTCATATCAGATAAAATAGATTTTAAAATAAAGAATGTTACAAGAGACAAGGAAGGACACTACATAATGATGAAGGGATCAATCCAACCAGAAGATATAACAGTTATATATATATATATATAAATGCACCCAACATAGGAGCACCTCAATATATGAGGCAACTGCTAACAGCTATAAAAGAGGAAATCGACAGTAACACAATAATAGTGGACTTTACCACCTCACTTACACCAATGGACAGATCATCCAAAATGAAAATAAATAAGGAAACAGAAGCTTTAAATGAAAAAATAGACCAGATAGATTTAATTGATTTTATAGGACATTCCATCCAAAAACAGCAGATTACACTTTCTTCTCAAGTGCGCATGGAACATTCTCCAGGATAGATCACATCTTGGGTCACAAAGCAAGCCTCAGTAAATTTAAGAAAATAGAAATCATATCAAGCATCTTTTCTGACCACACGCTTTGAGATTACAAATGAATTACAGGTAAGAAACCGTAAAAATCACAAACACATGGAGGCTAAACAATACGTTACTAAATAACCAAGAGATCACTGAAGGAATCAAGGAGGAAATCAAAAAATACCTAGAGACAAATGACAATGAAAACACAACAAACCAAAACCTTTGGGATGCAGCAAAAGCAGTTCTAAGAAGGAAGTTTATAGCTATACAAACCTACCTCAAGAAACAAGAAAAATCTCAAATAAACAATCTAACCTTACACCTAAAGGAACTAGAGAAAGAAGAACAAACAAAACGCAAAGTTAGCAGAAGGAAAGAAATCATAAAGATCAGAGCAGAAATAAATGAAATAGAAACAAAGAAAACAATAGCAAATATCAATAAAACTAAAAGTCAGTTCTTTGAGAAGATAAACAAAATTGATAAACAATTAGCCAGACTCATCAAGAAAAAGAGTGAGAGTACTCAAATCAATAAAATTAGAAATAAAAACAGAGAAGTTACAACAGAAACTGCAGAAATACAAAGCATCCTAATAGACTACTACAAGCAACTCTATGCTAAAAAATGGGCAACCTGGGAGAAATGGACAAATTCTTAGAAAGGTATAACATTACAAGACTGAACCAGGAAGAAATAGAAAATATGAAGAGACCAATCACAAGTAATGAAATTGAAAATGTGGTTAAAAATCTTCCAACAAACAAAAGTCCAGGACCAGATGGCTTCACAGGTGAATTCTATCAAACATGAAAACATGAGAAGAGCTAACACCCATCCTTCTCAAACTCTTCCAAAAAATTGCAGAGGAAGGAACACGCCAAAACTCATTCTATGAGGCCACCATCACCCTGAGACCAAAACCAGACAAAGATACTACACAGAAAAAATTACAGACCAATATCAGTCATGATTATAGATGCAAAAATTCTCAACAAAATACTAGCAAACAGAATCCAACAACACATTAAAAGGATCATACACCATGGTCAAGTGGGATTTGTCCCGGGGATGCAAGAATTCTTCAATATATGCAAATCAATCAATGTGATACACCATATTAACAAACTGAAGAATAAAAACCATATGATCACCTCAACAGATGCAGAAAAAGCTTTTGACTAAATTCAACACCCATTTATGATAAAAATTCTCCAGAAAGTGGGCATAGAGGGAACCTACCTCAACATAATAAAGGCCATGTACGACAAACCCACAGCAAACATCATTCTCAATGGTGAAAAACTGAAAGCATTTCCTCTAAGATCAGGAACAAGACAAGGATGTCCACTCTCACCACTATTATTCAAAATAGTTTTGGAAGTCTTATCCACGGCAATCAGAGAAGAAAAAGAAACAAAAAAATAATACAAATTGGAAAAGAAGAAGTAAAACTGTCACTGTTTGCAGATGACACAACACTATACATAGAGAATCCTAAAGATGCCACCAGAAAACTTCTAGAGCTAATCAATGAATTTGGTAAACTTTCAGGATACAAAATTAATGCACAGAAATCTCTTGCATTCCAATACACTAATGATGAAAAATCTGAATGAGAAATTAATCAAACACTCCCATTTATCATTGCAACAAAAAGAATAAAATACCTAGGAATAAACCGACCTAGGGAGACAAAAGACCTGTATGCAGAAAAGTAGAAGACACTGATGAAAGAAATTAAAGATGATACCAACAGATGGAGAGATATACCATGTTCTTGGATTGGAAGAATCAATATTGTGAAAATGACTGTACTACCCAAAGCAATCTACAGATTCAATGCAATCCTTATCAAATTACCAATAGCATTTTTTATGGAATTAGAACAAAAAATCTTAAAATTTGTATGGAGACACAAAAGACCCCGAATAGCCAAAGCAGTCTTGAGGGAAAAAAACGGAGCTGGGTTATCAGACTCCCTGATTTCAGACTATACTACAAAGCTACAGTAATCAAGACAATATTGTACTGGCACAAAGGCAGAAACATAGATCAATGGAACAAGATAGAAATCCCAGAGATAAACACACGAATCTATGGTCAACTAATCATTGACAAAGGAGGCAAGGATATACAATGGAGAAAAGACAGTCTTTTCAATAAGTGGTGCTGGGAAAACTGGACAGCTACATGTAAAAGAATTAAATTAGAACACTCCCTCACACCATACACAAAAATAAACTCAAAATGGATTAGAGAGCTAAATGTAAGACCGGACACTATAAAACTCTTAGAGAAAAACATAGGAAGAACACTCTTTGACATAAATCACAGCAAGATCTTTTTTGATCCACCTCCTATAGTAATGGAAATAAAAACAAAAGGGACCTAATGAAGCTTCGAAGCTTTTGCCCAGCAAAGGAAATCATAAATAAGACGAAAAGACAGCCCTCAGAATTGGAGAAAATATTTGCAAACGAATCAATGGACAAAGGATTCATCTCCAAAATACATATACAGCTCATGCAGCTCAATATTAACAAAACAAACAACACAACCCAAAGACGTGCAGAAGACCTAAATAGACATTTCTCCAAAGAAGACATACCGATGGCCAAGAAGCACATGAAAAGCTGCTCAACATCCCTAATTATTAGAGAAATGCAAATCAAAACTACAATGAGGTATCACCTCAAGCCAGTTAGAATGGGCATCATCAGAAAATCTACAAATAACAAATGCTGGAGAGGGTGTGGAGAAAAGGGAACCCTCTTGCACTGTTGGTGGAATGTAATTTGATACAGCCACTTTGGAGAACAGCATGGGGGTTCCTTTAAAAAGTAAAAATAGAATTACCATATGATCCAGCAATCCCACTACTGGGCATATACCCAGAGAAAACCATAGTTCACAAAACACATGCACCCCAGTGCTCATTGCAGCACTATTTACAATAGCCAGGTCATGGAAGCAACGTAAATGCCCATTGACAGACAAATGGGTAAAGAAGATGTGGTACATATATACAATGGAATATTACTCAGCCATAAAAAGGAACGATATTGGGTCATTTGTTGAGATGTGGATGGATCTAGAGACTGTCTTACAGAGTTAAGTCAGAAAGAGAAAAGCAAATATCGTATATTAATACATATATGTGGAACCTAGGAAAATGGTAGAGATGAACCAGTTTGCAGGGCAGAAACTGAGACACAGATGTAGAGAACAAACGTATGGACACAGAGGAGGGAAAGCCATGGGGGTGTGGGGGTGGGGGTTTGATGAATTGGGCGATTGGGATTGACATGTATAAACTGATGTGTATAAAATTGATGATTAATAAGAACCTGCTGTTTAAAAAAATAAATACAATTAAATTTAAAAAAATAGAGCAGGAGGAATCAGACTCCCTGACTTCAGACTATACTACAAAGGTACAGTAATCAAGACAATAGGGTATTGGCACAAAACCAGAAATATAGATAAATGGTACAGGATAGAATGCCCAGAGATAAACCCACCCACATATTGTCACCTAATTTATGACAAAGGAGGCAAGAACATATAATGGAGAAAAGATAGCCTCTTCAATAAGTGGCGCTGGGAAAACTAGATAGCTAAGTGTAAAAGAATCAAATTAGAACACTACCTAACACCATACACAAAAATAAACTCAAAACGGATTACAGACCTAAATGTAAGACCAGACACTAAAAAACTCTTAGAGGAAAACCAGAAAAGCACTCTTTGACATAAGCCACAGCAAGATCTTTTTGACCCACCTCCTAGAGTAGCCAAAATAAAACAAAAATAAACAATTGCGACTTAATTAATCTTAAAAGCTTTTGCACAGGAAAGGAAACCAAAAACAAGGCAAAAAGACAACCTTCAGAATGGGAGAAAATATTTGCAAATGAAACAACAGGCAAAGAATTTATCTCCAAAATATAAAACTTCTCATGGAGCTCAATATCAAAAAAGTAAACAATCCAATTAAAAAGTGGGCAGAAGACCTAAGTAGACATTTCACCAAGGAAGACATACAGATGGCCAAGAGGCACATGAAAAGCTGCTCAACATCACTAATTATTAGAGAAATGCAAATCAAAACTACAATGAGGTATCACCTCACACCAGTCAGAATGGCCATCATCAAAAAATCTAGAAACAATAAATGCTGGAAAGGGTGTGGTGAAATGGGAACCCTCTTGCACTGTTGGTGGGAATGTAAATTGACACAGCCACTATGGAAAACAGTATGGAGGTTCCTTATAAAACTAAAAGTAAAACTACCATATGACCCAGCAATCCCACTTCTGGGCATATACCCTGATAAAACCATAATTCTAAAAGATACATTTACCACAATGTTCATTGCAGCACTATTTACAATAGCCAGGACATGGAACCAACCTAAATGTCCATCAACAGATTAATGGATAATGAAAATGTGGCACGTATATAGAATGGAATATTACTGAGCCATAAAAAGAAACGAAAGTGAGTTATTTGTAATGAGGTGGATGGACCTAGAGTCTGTCATACAGAGTGAAGTAAGTCAGAAAGAGAAAAACAAATACCATATGCTAACACATATATATGGAATGTAAAAACAATTGGTACTGATGAACCTGGTTGCAGGGCAGGAATAAACCTGTAGATATAGAGAATGGACTGAGGGCACGGGGTGGGAGGGGGAAGCTGGGGTGAAGTGAGAGTAGCATCGACATATATACACAACCGAATGTAAAATAACTAGTGTGAAACAGCAGCATAGCACAGGGAGATCAACTTGGTGTTTTGTGATGACCTAGAGGGGTGGGATAGGGACGATGGGAGGGAGGCTCAAGAGGGAGGGGATATGGGGACATATGCATACATATGGCTGATTCACTTCGGTGTACAACAGAAACTAACACAGTATTGTGAAGCAATTATATTCCAATAAAGACGTATTTAAAAAAATAAAAAAATAAGTTTTTTTGTCCCTTTCTCACTCTGTTCTCCTGCTAGGACTCCCATAATGTGAATACTGTTTCATTTTATGAGGCCCAATACTTCAAGTAAGCTTTCTTCATTCTTTGTTATTCTTATTTCTTTTTTATCCTCTGACTGTATAATACCAAGGGATCTGCCTTCAGATTTGCAGATTTTTTATTCTGATTGATTGATACTGATGTTGAAGCACTCTCTTGCATTTTTTATTTTATTCATTGTATTCTTCAGCTACAAAATTCCTTTTTTATGATTTATGGCTGTCTGTTGAAATTCCTGTTCTGTCCATATGTTGCTTTCCTCACTTCACTGAGGTGTCTATTTGTCTTCTGTTGAATTTTGCTGAGGTACCTTGAAATAATTATTTTGTGTTTTTTTTAAATTGAAGGATAATTAAATTACAATATTTCAGGTGTACAGAAAAGTGACTCAGTTATATATATATATATATATATATATATATATATATATATATATATATATATATATACACACATACTAGTAACAGACTACTACTATTCCTTTGTCAGTATTAAAGTCTGAATGCCCAGTCCAATGGCACACATTATCCTTAAGGTTTTTAATCCCACCTGCTTGACAAACTATGTGTTTATATATATACACATAGTTTATATATATATATGTGTGTATATATATATATATAGTGTATATATATATATATATACATATATATATATACATATATATATATATATACATATATATATATATATATATATATATATATATATATATATATATATATATATATATATCCTGTGCGGGACTTGTGTTTATCTTGTATGGGCCTCTCTACGCTTCGTGGACTTGAGTGTTAACTTTCCCATGTTAGGGAAATTTTGGCTATTATCTCTTCATATATTTTCTCAGGCCCTTTCTCTCTCATCTTTTACTGGTACCCCTATAATATGAATGTTGGTGCATTTAATGTTGTCCCAGAGGTCTCTGAGACTGTCTTCATTTCTTTTCATTCTTTTTTTCTTTATTGTGATCCATGACAGTGATTTCCACCAATCTGTGTTACGGCTCACTTACTTGTTCTTCTGCCTCATTTATTCTGCTATTGATTCCTTCTAGTGTATATTTCATTTCAGTTATTGTGTTGTTCATCTCTGTTCTTTAAATCTTCTAGCTCTTTGTTAAATATTTCTTGTACCTTCTCGGTCTGTGCCTCCATTCTTTTTCCAAGATCTTGGATCATCTTTACTATCATTAACCTGAATTCTTTTTCAGGTAGATTGCCTATCTCCACATTACTTAGTTGTTCTTCTGGGGTTTATTTTGTTCTTTCATCCAGAACATATTTCTCCGCTGTCTCATTTTGTCTAAATTTCGGGGTTTGTTGTCTCCATTCTGCAGGTTGCAGGATCATAGTTCTACTTGCTTCTGGTGTCTACTCCTGGTGGGTGGGTGGGTGTCTTGGGGCTTGTCCAGGCTTCCTGGTGGAAGGGACTGGTGTCTACCCACTGGTGGGTGGAGCTTGGTCTTGTTCCTCTGGTGGGCAGGGCTAGGTCAAGGGCTGTGTTTAGAGCGGGCTTTAGGCAGTCTGTCTGCTGGTGAGTGGGGTTGTGGGCCCACCCTGTTGGTTGTTTGGCCTGAGGCGTCCCAGCACTGAAGCCTGCAGGCTGTCAGGTAGGTCCAGGTCTCAGTGACAAAATGGTAACCTCTGGAAGAATTCACACTAAAACTATTTCATGGGGCCCCTGCCACCAGTGTCCTTGCCCCCACAGTGAGCCACAGGCAACCACCACCTCCCCAGGAGATGATCCAAGGCCTGCAGGTAGGTCTGGCCCAGGCTCCTATGGAGTCACTGCTTTGTCCTGGGTCCCAGTGCACGTGAAACCATGTGTGTACTCTCCAAGAGTGGAGTCTCTGTTTCCCCCAGTCCTGTGGAGCTCCTGCACTCAAGCCACAGTGGCCTTCAAAGCCAAATGCTCTTGGGGCTCCTCCTCCTGATGCCAGACCCTCAGGCTAGGTAGCCTGACATAGGGCTTAGAACTCTAACTCCTGTGGGAGAAACTCTGAGATATAATTATTTTCCAGTTTGTTGGTTGCACACCTGGCAGGTATTGGATTTTATTATATCAGGAAAGTGCCCCTCCTACTGTCTCATTGTGACTTCTTCTTTGTCTTTGTAGAATATCTTTTTGGTAGGTTCCAGCCCTTTTTTGTCGCTGGTTGTTCAGCAGTTAGTTGTAATTTTGGTGTTTTTGTGTGAGAAGGTGAGCTTGAGTCCTTCTACTCCACCATCTTGCCCCCCCAAGTAAAGTTTTATCAATTTTGTTTATCTTTTCAAAGAAATTGCTTTTAGTTTCACTGGTCTTGTCTATTGTTTTATTAGTTTCTATTTCACTTATTTCTGCTCTGATCTTTATGATATCTTTCCTCCTACTAACTTTGGCTTTTATTTGTTGTTTTTTCTCTAGTTGCTTTGGGAGTAAGTTTAGGTGTTTATTTATGATTTTTCTTGTTTCCTGAGGTAAGCTTGTATCTGTATAAACTGCCCTCTTAGAACTGCTTTTGCTCTGTCCCATTGGTTTTTGATTGTCATGTTTTCATTTTCATTTTTCTCTAGGTATTTTTTGATTACCTTTTAGAGTTCTTCAGTGATCTATTGGTTGTTTAGTAGCACATTGTTTAGCCTCCACGTGTTTGTGTTTTTTGCAGTTTTTTTCCTTGTAGTTGATTTCTAATCTCATAGCATTGTGGTCAGAAAAGATGTTTGATATGATTTCAATATTCTTAAATTTACTGAAGCTTGCTTTGTGGCCCAGCATGTGTTCTATCCTGGAGAATGTTCCATGTGTGCTTGAAAAGAATGTGTATTCTGCTGCTTTCAGATGGATGTTCTATTAATAGGAATTAAATCCATCTGGTCTAGTGTGTCACATAAGGCCTGTGTTTCCTTATTGATTTTCTGTCTGAATGATCTGTCCATTGATATATTTGGGGTGTTAAAGTCGCCCACTATTATTGTGTTACTGTAGATTTCTCCTTTTATATCTACCATTTGCCTTATATATTGAGGTTCTCCTGTGTTGGGTCCATATATATTTACAATTGTTTTATGTTCTTCTTAGATTGATCCCTTGATCATTATGTAGTGTTCTTCTTTGTCTCTTGTAGCAGTCTTTATCTTAAAGTCTATTTTGTCTGATGAGCATTGGTACTCCAGCTTTCTTTTAATTTCCATATGCATGGAATATCATTTTCCATCCTCTTACTTTCAATCTGTATGTGTCTCTAGATCTGAAGAGGGTCCCTTGTAGACAGCATATATATGGGTCTTGTTTTTGTATTCATTCAGCCAGTCTACATCTTTTGGTGGGAGCATTTAATCTATTTACATTTAAGGTAATTATCGATATGTACGTTCTTATTGCCATTTTTTTAATTGTTTTGGATTTGTTTTTGTAGGTCTGTTTTCTTCCTTTTCTGATTTGTTCTCTTCTTTTGTGATTTGATATCTTTCTTTAGTGTTGTGTTTGGATTATGTTTTCTTTTTTGTGTGTATATCTGTTATAGATTTTCAGTTTGCAGTTCCATGAGGTTTTGTATATACATACATACATATATATATATATATATATATGACGTTTTAAGTTGCTGATCTCTTAATTTCACATGCGTTCCTAATATTTTGCATTTGTACTCTCTTCTCTCACGATTACTGGTTTAGGTATCATATTTGTGTGTGGATGATTTCCTACCTTTACTGTATGTTTGCCTTTACCAATGAGCATTCCCATTTCATAATTTTCTTGTTTTCTTGTTTCTAGTTGTGGCCTTTTCTTTTCTGCCTAGAGAAGTTCCTTTAGCCTTTAGAAGTTCCTTTATTTGTTGTAAACCTGGTTTAGTGCCGCTGAATTCTTTTACAAGTCTCTAAAATTTTTGGGTTCTCTGTTGAATGTGAATGAGAGCCTTGCTGGGTAGAGTATTCTTGGTTGTAGTTTTTTCCCTTTTATCATGTAAATATATCATGCCACTCCCTTCTGACCTGCAGACTTTCTGCTGAAAAATCAGCTTATATTCTTATGGAGGTTCCTTTGTGTGGTATTTTTTGCTTTTCCCTGGTTGCTTTTAATATTTTCTCTTTGTCTTTCAGTATTGTCAATTTGATTACTATGTGTCTCAGCATGTTTCTCCTTGGGTTAATCCTGTATGGGACTCTCTGCACTTCCTGGACTTGGTTGAATATTTCCTTTCCCATGTTAGGAAAGTTTTCAGCTATTATCTCTTCAAATATTTTCTCAGGCCCTTTCTCTCTCTCTTTTCCTTCTGGGACCTCTATAATGCTATTGTTTGGGTGTTTGTCATTGTCCCAGATGTCACTTAAACTGTCCTTATTTATTTTCATTTTTTTTTCTGTATCCTTTTCCATAGCTCTGACTTCCACCACTCTGTCTTCCAGCTCATTTATCCTTTCTTCTGCTTCATTTATTCTCCAATTGCCTATCTCCATGTCACTTAGTTGTTTTTTGAGGTTTTATCTTAATCCTTCATCTGGAACCTATTCTTCTGACGTCTCATTTTGTCTAAGTTTCTATTTGTATTTTCATGTATGTGGAGGTTTAGTTATGTTTCTTGGCTTTGGAGAAGTGGCCTTCTGTAGGGGATAACCTATGTGTTCCAGCAGTACACTCTCCTCTCATCACCCATGGGCCAGGGACCTGCTTGCCCCAGTGTAGGCTCTGACCTGTGTTTGCAGACTCAGTTCCTCAGGCTGTGGGATAGTAGTTTTCTTGCTTCTGGTGTCTGCCCCTTGCTGTGTGAGGCTAGTCTAGAGACTTGTGCAGGCTTCCTTGTGGGAGGGGCTTGTGCTTGCCCACTGGTGGGTGGAGCTGGGTGTTGGCCTTCTGGTGGGCAGGACTGTGTATATGGGCATGTAGAGGTGGATGTGGGCTCAGGAAGCCTTCAGGTAACCTGTCTGTTGATAGGTGGTACTGTGTTCCCATTCTGTTGGTTGTTTGGCCTGAGGCATCCTAGCACTGGAGCCTACAGGCTGTTGGTTGGGGCCACTTCTTGGTGTTAATGACCCAATGAAAATATTAGCCTTCAGAAGAGTACTTCCAGATATGTTCATCACCAGCTTTTATGTCCACAAAGAAAGCCACAACTGCCCCTCCCACTGCCTTCTCAAGAGACTCTCCAAGACCTGCAGGTAGGTCTGGCCCAGGTTCTTATGAAGTCACTGCTTTTGCCCTGGTTCCTGGAGCACACAAGACCCTGTGTGCACCATCTAAGAGTGAAGTCTTTTTTCCCCCCCAGTTCTGTGAAGCTCCTGTGCTCAAGTCCCTCTGGCCTTCAAAGCCAAATTCTCTTGGGCTTCCTCTCCTGATGCCAGATCCCAGACTGGGAAAACTGACGTGAGGCTCAGAACTCTCACTCCTGTGGGTGAACTTCTGCTGTATAATTATTCTCCAGTTTGTGGGTCTCCCACTTTGGGGCATGGGATTTTTTTATATCATGAGTGTGCCCTTTCTACAATCTCCTTGTGATTTCTTCTTTGTCTTTGAATGTAGAATATCTTTTTTGTAGGTTCCAATTTTTTTTTTAATAGGGAACTTAAAAAAAATTTATTTATTTTTATTTTTGGCTGCATTGGGTCTTTGTTGCAGCATGCGGGATTTCTCAGTGAGGCGTGTGGGCTCTTCATTGCAGCACATGGGCTTCTCTCTACTTGTGGTGCACAGGTATCTCTCTAGTTGTGGTGTGCAGGCTCCAGAGCACATGGGCTTAGTAGTTGCAGCACGTGGGCTCTCTAGTTGTGGTGTGTGGGCTTAGTTGCCCTGCGGTAGGTGGGATCTTAGTTCCCCAACCAGGGATTGAACCCACGTCCCCTACATTGGAAGGAGGATTCTTAACCACTGGACTACCAGGGAAGTCCCAGTTCCAGTCCTTCTTATTGATGGCTGTTCAGCAGGTAGTTGTGATTTTGGTGTTCTTATGGGAGAAGGTGTGTTCAAGGTAATTCTACTCCACCATCTTGCCCCACTCCATCTTTTTCCCGATTGTGGAAAAACCTGTGTGGCTCGGTGGGTGGGGGTGAATGATGGTCCTATAGATGGCTCTCCCTTTTATTACTTTAAATATATCATGCCACTCTCTTCTGGGTTGCCGAGTGTCTGTTGAAAAATCAGCTGATAGCCTTATGGGAGTTCCTTGTATTGATATTTTATTTGTTGCTTTTGCTTTGCTCCTCTTAGTATATTCTCTTTATCTTTATTTTTGGTCATTTTGATTACAATGTGTCTTGGTGTGTTCCTCTTTCAGTTAACCCTGTATGGGACTCTGTGCTTCCTGGACTTGGTGCCTTTTTCCTTTCCCAGGTTAGGGAAGTTTTCATCTGTTATCTCTTCAAATATTTTCTTGAGCCCCTTCTCTCGCTATTCTCCTTTTCGGACCCATAAAATGTGAATATTACTGTGCTTCATGTTGTCCAAGATGCCTCTTAAATGGTCCTAATTTCTTTTTATTCTTTCTTTTTTCTGTTCAACGTCAGTGATTTCCACTACTTTGTCTTCCAGGTCACTGATCTCTTCTTCTGAATCATTTAGTCTACTATTGATTCCTTCTAGTGTAGTTTTCATTTCATTTACTGTGTTCTTCATCTCTGTGTGGTTGTTCTTTATATTTTTTAACTTTTTGTTAAAAACTTCTAACTTCTCACTCTGTGCATCCATTCTTTCCCTGAATTCTTTGATCATCTTTACAATCACTACCCTGAACTCTTTCTTGGGTAGATTTCCTATCTCCACTTCACTTAGTTCTTCTTCTGGGGATTGATCTTGTTCCTTCATCTGGAACAAATTCTGCTGCCACCTCATTTTTTCTAAGTTTCTAAATGTATTTTTATGTATGCGGTAGGTTAGTTACATTTTTCAACCTTGGATATGTGGCCTTCTCTATGAGGCATCCTATTCATCCCAGCAGTGCACTCCCCTGCTGTCATCCAAGCTATGAGGGCTCATGAGTCCTTCTGTTGTGGAAGGCTGACTATGTGGGCGTTCTGGTAGGCTTGGTTAGCCCCGAGTCTGGTTGGTTGCCAGGCCCTGCCTTGTGTTGATGCTGTTGGCTGTTGCTTAGCAGAGCCTGGTCATGAGGTGGCGGTTGCCAAATACTAGCGTTCCTGGGGTTAGTGCTGGTTTACTGGTGGGCAGAGTCAGGGTCCTGAAGACTCTGTGTCTGTTGCCCACTCACTGGCAGGTGTAGCTAGATCCTGGTGTTAGTGTCAGCAAGCAGAGCTAATTCCTGGAGTCTGGGTGCAGGGACCAGGGATCCCAGAGCTTGTTTCAGATCATTGGATGGAGAGGGCTGGCTCTTGACACAGTTGGCTATGGGGTCTGTGGTGTCCCGAAGGTTGCATTGGCCTCCTAGTGGGTAGGGCTAGGGCCCAGCTTGTCCCAGGGTAGGATTTGGCCTAGATTGTGTGATTATAGTTTTCTTGCTTCTGGTGTCTGCTCCTTGGTAGGTGAGGGTGGTCTAGGGGCTTGTGCAGGCTTCCTGTTGGGAGGGGCCAGTGCCTGTTCACTGGTAGTGGAGCTGGGTCTTGGCCCTCTGGTAGGGTGGGCTGTGGGTAGGATGGTGTCTAGAAGCAGCTGTGGGTTCTTTAGTCTTTAGGCAGCCTGTTTGCTTATGGGTGGGGCTGTGTCCCCGCCCAGTAAGTTGTTTTGCCTGAGGTATCCCAACACTAAAGCCTACCATCTGTTGAGTGGTGCCTGGTATTGACACTAATGAGCCAATATTGCAGCAACCAGGAGTGTTCATGCAGTTTAGTGTTCCACAATATGTCTGCCATCAGTGTCTATGTCCCCAGGGTGAGCTGCAACTCCCCCCCCAGGAGACTCTCAAAGACTAGCAGGTAGGTCTGGCCCAGGTTCCTACCAAATTACTGCTCTTGTCCTGGGTCCCAGTGCATGTGAGATTTTTGTGTGTGCCCTTTAAGAGTGAAGTTTCTATTTCTGCTAGTCCTGTGGGGTTTCTGCAATTAAGCCCTGCTGGCCTTCAAAGCCAAATGCTCTGAGAGTTTGTCTTCCCATTGCCAGACTCCCAGGCTGGGGAGCTTGACGTGGGTCTCAGAACTTACTCCTGTGGGAGAACCTCTGAGATATTATTTTCCAGTTTGTGGGTTGTCCACCTGGCGGGTATGGGATTTTATTATATCGCAAGTCTGCTCCTCCTAGCCATCTTGTTGTGGTTCCTTCTTTATGTCTTTAGTGGTAGAAGTTCTTTTCTGGTAAGTTCCAGGTTTTTTCATCAGTTGTTCTACAGATAGTTGTGATTTTGGTGTGTTCTTGAGAGGAAGTGAGCTCAGGGTCTTTCTACTCTGCCATCTTCCAAATTTGTTGAAATAATTATTTTGAATTCATTTATAGGTAACTTGCATATCCCTATTTCTTTTGTGCCAGTCATTGGAAAATTATTGTGTTCCAGTGGTGGCATAACGTTTCCTTGCATTTTTGAATTTCTGATGGCTTTGCCTTGATAACTGCTCATTTGAAGGAGCAGTCATCTCTTCCAGCCTTTTGGGACTGTCTTTTGTGGAGAAAGACTTTCACTTGAGGGCAGCTGTGAGGGTGCTGGCTGGATGGGGTGCAGTGTCTGGGTCACAGCAGCATAGTCTCTGTGCAGCTCCATCTTCTGAGGTGAACATTGGCAAAGACTGTGGGGGTCTTCCATGGCCCAGACTGTAGAGGTCCTGCAGCGATAGTGGCAAGTGAGCTATTGGGGTCCTCAGAGACAAAGGCTGCTGGGATTCTCAGTTTGCCCATAGGAGTAAGGTCAAGCTAATTGGGAATTCTCTTGGTGCCAGGTCTGATGAGTTAGCACTCAGAACAGGAGTGCAATGAGAGTCCTGAGATCAGGGTCACATAGAACTCCCACAATGCCTGTGTCCTGGGGCACAGGTACATTTGCTGTGGCAGTGGTGCCTGAGGTGAGCCTGTATGAAGATCTCCCGTGGAACCATGGTCTGCATCTTAAGTTTTGCTACAATGACTTGCACCAAGTGTGGAACAGAGAAGTGGTGTGGACTCTGGGATGAAAGGGGGCAGTGGTGTCCTGGGCCCAGGGGGCAGGATGCAGTGGCAGCATGGCCTGGGGACAGTGGGTTAAAGTTCCACCTCTGCTCTGAGGGGACATTTGCAGAACAACAACAGAATGTCCCTATTCTTGGCCCACTAAAGTTGCATGTTGGGACCCAGGGGCATGATGCAGAGTAGCAGTAGCTCTTCCCAAGCAACAGCAGGTCAAAGTCACAACCTGGAACTGAAGGTTGAGCCTCAGAGCAGCGGCTGTGCAGCCTCAGCAATGACAGATCAAATCTGCAACCTGGGACTCAAGGGTGGGACTCAGAGCAGTGGCAGCTCCAGTCACATAGATGGCAAGGTGCTGTGGTGTCTCAATCCTTGAGAACAGGGCACAGCAAAGATTAGAGTCCCTGAGAGTAGGTCTCACCACAGTAAGAACACCAGCCTCAGGAAGGAGACGTAGCAGTGGGGACTCTGGGGAGCTACATCAGCTGGGATCAACGTTGGTAAAGACTGTGGCAGTCCTCAGTAGCAAAGGCTGCAAACATCAACAGTGGTGAGGTTTGCTGGGGTTCTCTTGCTCTCCTTTCCCCCATGAAATATCTCCAAAGGGATCTCTCCGGGCACTAAACTGCTCTTCACTGGGGTGATGCAGATAAAATGCTTCCTATCATTTTCTATATGGTTGTCTTCAGTTTTTGAGCTCAGCAGAGTATTAGTTGGTTCTTCATTATACTCCAGAGTTTTCCCAGAGCTATTTTCATTGGTTTATAGTTTTTATTTATTGTTTTGTTGTTTTTGAGGAGATGAACATTGGGAACTCCTAGCCTTTTATCTTACTGATGTCACTCTAGGAGAATCAAGAAAAATTATCTGAGTCTCAATAAGAGAACTCTGGCATTTGGACTTACCCTAGCCTTATCCTCTGTGACCTAGCTTCGTGTCAACCTTGAAGACAACAACCCATCTTCCTGGTATATGTTCCTAGAACTGGAGGTGCCAGAACAGACTTTATTCTCAAAGAATTGTGGTTGTTACATTTAACCTATCTTACACATTCTTGAAGGCCCAGATCAGAGACTTGCCTTCATTTTGTGTAACTTGGAGCTCTACCAACGCTCAGACAGTTACCCAGGGGACACTCATCTAAAACATTTAAAGAGAAATGTATTAGCTACTGCATCCTGGAAAAAGTACAAGAGCTGAGGCAAACAATATAAAAAATAAAGTTCTTTAGAGAAAAGGGTGGGGAATGAAACATTTTATGGAAAAAAAGGCTTTAAAAGGCTCCAATATATTAATGGAAATATAGAAGACAACAAGAATGTCCAGAGCCAGGTGCCTGCTCAGAAAAGACCTGCAAAGGCCCTAAGCTCTTCCCTATAGCTGACATTCAGTCTCCTAATAAGCATGAAGTGAAAGTTATGAAAGAGTTGTAAAGTGCTTAGCTGAATATTGAAGGTATATTTCAACACATACAAAGAGCCCACCTGCAAACACTGGGAGATTTATGTTTATTTTTTGGTTTCATGCATTTAAGAAAATTGGTGCTGAATCATTGGCTGATTTTTAAACTAATGGAACATAAACTTCAGGGACCACAATGATAAACAGAATTTGCAAAAATAGTTCAGAAAATTTACCAAAGAACAACTACTACAGCATATATTAACAACAAACTCTGGGGAGGAGGTAAATTATAATTGAAAGAGTTGCCATACTATAATATCAAAATATTTACTTTTCAACAAAAAATTACAAGACATACAAAGAAAAAAAATGTGTGGCCCATACATGAGAAAAAAGAAAGTAATAGAAACTGTTCTTGAGGAAGTTCAGACATTGGGCTTGCTAAATAAAAACTTTAAATCAACTATTTAAATATACAAAAGGAACTAGAGAAAACCATAAACAAACAACTAAAAGTAACCACAAAATGTTATCCCATTAAATAGAAAATATCAATAAAAATAGTAACTGTAAAAAGAAACAAAAAAGAAATTATGGAGCTGAAAGAAACCATAACTCTAATTAAAAAATCAGTAGAGGGGTTCCATAGCAGATTTGAAGAGGCATAAAAAAAATCAGCCAACATGAAGATAGTCCAATTGAGATAATCCTGTCTGAGGAGCAGAAAAAAAAAAAAAGAATGAATAAAAATGGACGGAGCCTAAGAGATTTCTGGGACACCATCAAGCATACCAACATACACATATTTGGAGTTGCAGAGGGAAAGAGAGAAAAAGGGGTAGAGAAAATATTTGAATAAATAATAGCCTAAATTTGTCAAATTTGATAAAACACATGAATCTACATATTCAAATAGTTCAATGGCCTCCAAGGAAGATAAACTCAAAGAGACTCAAATGAAACATACTTTGATCAAATTGTTGAAGGCCAAATACAAAGAGAGAATTTTAAAAGCAGCAAAAGAGATTTGACTCATCAAATATAATTGGTCCTCAATAAGATTAGGAGCCAACTTCTCTTCAGACATGGTGGAGGCCAGAAGGAAGTGGGATGACATATTAAAGTGCTGAAAGAAAAAAATTGTCAAATAAAAATTCTATAGCTGTTTAAAGGTTTCCACACACTAGGAAGCCCCTTCGCGGGTGGAGACTGCGGGTGGCAGAGGGGGAAGCTTCGGAGCCACGGAGGAGAGCGCAGCAACAGGGGTGGGGAGGGCAAAGTGGAGAGATTCCCGCACAGAGGATCGGTGCCGAGCAGCACTCACCAGCCTGAGACGCTTGTCTGCTCACCCACCGGGGGGGGGCAGGGGCTGGGAGCTGAGGCTCGGGCTTCAGTCAGATCACAGGGAGAGGACTGGGGTTGGCGATGTGAACAGAGCCTGAAGGGGTTAGTGCACCACAGCTAGCTGGGAGGGAGTCCGGGAAAAGGTCTGGAGCTGCTGAACAGGCAAGAGACTTTTTTTTGCCTCTCTGTTTCCTGGTGCATGAGGAGAGGGGATTCAGAGAGCCGCCTAAATGAGCTCCAGAGATGGGCGTAAGCTGCGACTATCAGCATGGGCCCCAGAGACAGGCATGAGACACTAAGGCTGCTGCTGCCACACCAAGAAACCTGTGTGCGAGCACAGGTCACTATCCACACCGCCCCTCCCGGGAGCCTGTGCAGCCCGCCACTGCCAGGGTCCCGTGATACAGGGAAAACTTTCCCAGGAGAACGCACGGCGCGACTAAGGCTGCTGCAACGTCACGCCGGCCTCTGCCAACGCAGGCTCGCCCCGCATCCGTACCCCTCCCTCCCCCCCCGGCCTGAGTGAGCCAGAGCCCCCGAAGCAGTTGCTCCTTTAACCCTGTCCGGTCTGGGCAGGAACAGACGCCCTCAGGTGACCTATACGCAGAGGTGGGTCCAAATACAAAGCTGAACCCCAGGAGCTGTACAGACAAAGAAGAGAAAGGGAAATTTCTCCCAGCAGCCTCAGAAGCAGTGGATTAAAGCTCCACAATCAACTTGACCTACCTGCATCTGCTGAATACCTGAATAGACAAAGAAACATTCCAAATTAAGGAGGTGGACTTTGGCAGCAAGATATACTATTTATTCCCCTTTTCCTCTTTTTGTGACTGTATATGTGTGTGCTTCTGTGTGAGATTTTGGGTGTATATATTAGCTTTCACCATTTGTCCAAGGGTTTGGTTCGTCCATTTTTTTTTTTTACTTAAAAATTTTTTTTTCTTAATAAATTTTTCTTAATAATTTTTTCTTATTTTTTATTTTAAAAAATTAAAATTTTTTTCTTAATAAATTTTTTCTTAATAATTTTTTTCTTATTTTTTATTTTAAAAATTAAAACACATTTTTTCTTAATAAACTTTTTCTTCATAATTATTTTCTTATGTTTTATTTTAAAAAATTAAAAGTTTTTTCTTAATAAATTTTTTCTTAATAATTTTTCTCTTAGTTTTTATTTTTAAAAATTTTGTTCTTAACTTTTTTATTTTAAAAAATTAAAATATTTATTTTAAAAAATTAAAAAACATTTTTTTCTTAATAAATTTTTCTTAATAGTTTTTTTCTTATTTTTTATTGTAATAGCTTTATTTTATTTTATCTTACTTTATTTTATTTTATCCTCTTACTTTCTTTCTTTCTACATTTTCTCCTTTTATTCTGAGCCGTGTGGAGGACAGGCTCTTGCTGCTCCAGACAGGTCTCAGGGCTGTGCCTCTGAGATGGAGAGCCAACTTCAGGACACTGGTCCACAAGAGACCTCCCAGCACCACATAATACCAAATGGTGAAAATCTCTCAGAGATCTCCATTTCGACACCAAGACCCAGCTTCAATCAACGACCAGCCAGCTACAGTGCAGGACACCCTACGACAAACAATTAGAAAGACAAGAACACAGCCACATCCATTAGAGGAGAGGCTGCCTAAAATCATAATAAGGCCACAGACACCCCAAAACACACCGCCAGACGTGGACCCACCCAACAGAAAGACAAGATCCAGCCTCATCCACCAGAACACAGGCACTAGCCCCCTCCACCAGGAAGCCTACACAACCCACTGACCCAACCTTAGCCACTGGGGACAGATACCAAAAACAACGGGAACTATGAAGCTGCAGCCTGAGAAAAGAAGACCCCAAACACAGTAAGATAAGCAAAATGAGAAGACAGAAAAACACACAGCAGATGAGGGAGCAAGGTAAAAACACACCGGACCTAACAAATGAAGAGGAAATAGGCAGTCTACCTGAAAAAGAATTCAGAATAATGATAGTAAAGATGATCCAAAATCTTGGAAATGGAATATACAAAATGCAAGAAACATTTAACGAGGACCTAGAAGAACTAAAGAGGAACCAAGCAACGATTAACAAAACAATAAATGAAATTAAAAATACTCTAGACGGGATCAATAGCAGAATAACTGAGGCAGAAGAACGGGTAAGTGACCTGGAAGATAAAATAGTGGAAATAACTATTGCAGAGCAGAATAAAGAAAAAAGAATGAAAAGAACTGAGGACACTCTCAGAGACCTCTGGGACAACATTAAATGCACCAACATTCGAATTATAGGGATCCCAGAAGAAGAAGAGAAAAAGAAAGGAACTGAGAAAATATTTGAAGAGATTATAGTTGAAAACTTCCCTAATATGGGAAAGGAAATAGTTAATCAAGTCCTGGAAGCACAGAGAGTCCCATACAGGATAAATCCAAGGAGAAACACGCCAAGACACATATTAATCAAACTATCAAAAATTAAATATAAAGAAAACATATTCAAAGCAGCAAGGGAAAAACAACAAATAACACACAAGGGAATCCCCATAAGGTAAACAGCTGATCTTTCAGCAGAAACTCTGCAAGCCAGAAGGGAGTGGCAGGATATACTTAAAGTGATGAAGGAGAAAAACCTACAACCAAGATTACTCTACCCAGCAAGTATCTCATTCAGATTTGATGGAGAAATTAAAACCTTTATAGACAAGCAAAAGCTGAGAGAGTTCAGCACCACCAAACCAGCTTTACAACAAATGCTAAAGGAACTTCTCCAGGCAAGAAACACAAGAGAAGGAAAACAGCTACAATAACAAACCCAAAACATTAAAGTAAATGGCAATAGGAACATACATATCGATAATTACCTTAAATATAAATGGATTAAATGCTGCCACCAAAAGACACAGACTGGCTGAATGGATACAAGAACAAGACCTGTATATATGCTGTCTACAAGAGACCCACTTCAGACCTAGGGACACATACAGACTGAAAGTGAGGGGGTTGAAAAAGTTATTCCATGCAAATGGAAATCAAAAGAAAGCTGGAGTAGCAATACTCATATCAGACAAAATAGACTTTAAAATAAAGACTATTACAAGAGACAAAGAAGGACACAATATAATGATCAAGGGATCGATCCAAGAAGAAGGTATAACAATTGTAAATATTTATGCACCCAGCATAGGAGAACATCAATACATAAGGCAAATACTAACAGCCATAAAAGGGGAAATTGAGAGTAACACATCATAGTAGAGGACTTTAACACCCCACTTTCACCAATGGACAGATCATCCAAAGTGAAAATAAAAAAGGAAACACAAGCTTTAAATGATACATTAAACAAGACGGACTTAATTGATATTTATAGGACATTCCACACCAAAACAACAGAATACACACTTTTCTCAAGTGCTCATGGAACATTCTCCAGGATAGATCATATCTTGGGTCACAAATCAAGCCTTGGTAAATTTAAGAATATTGAAATTGTATCAAGTATCTTTTCCGACCACAACGCTATGAGACTAGATATCAATTACAGGAAAAGATCTGTAAAAAATGCAAACACATGGAGGCTAAACAATACACTACTTAATAACGAAGTGATCACTGAAGAAATCAAAGGGGAAATCAAAAAATACCTAGAAACAAATGACAATGGAGACACGACGACCTAAAACCTATGAAATGCAGCAAAAGCAGTTCTAAGTGGGAAGTTTATAGCAATACAAACCTACCTCAAGAAACAGGAAACATCTCAAATAAACAACCTAAACTTGCACCTAAAGCAATTAGAGAAAGAAGAACAAAAATCCCCAAAGTTAGCAGAAGGAAAGAAATCATAAAGATCAGATCAGAAATAAATGAAAAAGGAAAGAAGGAAACAATAGCAAAGATCAATAAAACTAAAAGCTGGTTCTTTGAGAAGATAAACAAAATTGATAAACCATTAGCCAGACTCATCAAGAAAAAAACGGAGAAGACTCAAATCAATAGAATTGGAAATGAAAAAGGAGAAGTAACGACTGACACAGCAGAAATACAAACAATCATGAGAGATTACTAAAAGCAACTCTATGCCGATAAAATGGACAACCTGGAAGAAATGGACAGATTCTTAGAAATGCACAGCCTGCCGAGACTGAACCAGGAAGAAATAGAAAATATGATCAGACCAATCACAAGCACTGAAATTGAAACTGTGATTAAAAATCTTCCAACAAACAAAAGCCCAGGACCAGATGGCTTCACAGGGGAATTCTATCAAATATTTAGAGAAGAGCTAACACCTATCCTTCTGAAACTCTTCCAAAATATTGCAGAGGGAGGAACAATTCCAAACTCATTCTACGAGGCCACCATCACCCTGATACCAAAACCAGACAAAGATGTCACAAAGAAAGAAAACTACAGGTCAATATCACTGATGAACATAGATGCAAAAATCCTCAACAAAATACTAGCAAACAGAATCCAACAGCACATTAAAAGGATCATACACCATGATAAAGTGGGGTTTCTTCCAGGAATGCAAGGATACTTCAAAATATGCAAATCAATCAACGTGATACACCATATTAACAAATTGAAGGAAAAAAACCATATGATCATCTCAATAGATGCAGAGAAAGCTTTCGACAAAATTCAACACCCATTTATGATAAAAGCCCTGCAGAAAGTAGGCATAGAGGGAACTTTCCTCAATATAATAAAGGCCATATATGACAAACCCACAGCCAACATTGTCCTCAATGGTGAAAAACTGAAACCATTTCCACTAAGATCAGGAAGAAGACAAGGTTGCCCACTCTCACCACTATTATTCAACATAGTTTTGGAAGTGTTAGCCACAGCAATCAGAGAAGAAAAAGAAACAAAAGGAATCCAAACTGGAAAAGAAGAAGTAAAGCTGTCACTGTTTCCAGATGACATGATACTGTACATAGAGAATCCTAAAGATGCTACCAGAAAAGTACTAGAGCTAATCAATGAATTCGGTAAAGTAGCAGGATACAAAATTAATGCACAGAAATCTCTTGCATTCCTATACACTAATGATGAAAAATCTGAAAGTGAAATTAAGAAAACACTCCCATTTACCTTTGCAACAATAAGAATAAAATATCTAGGAATAAACCTACCTAAGGAGACAAAAGACCTGTATCAGAAAATTATAAGACACTGATGAAAGCAATTAAAGATGATACAAAGAGATGGAGAGATATACCATGTTCTTGGATTGGAAGAATCAACATTGTGAAAATGACTCTACTACTCAAAGCAATCTACAGATTCAATGCAATCCCTATCAAACTACTACTGGCATTTTTCACAGACCTAGAACAAAAAATTTCACGATTTGTATGGAAACACAAAAGACCCCGAATAGCCAAAGCAATCTGGAGAACGAAAAATGGAGCTGGAGGAATCAGGCTCCCTGACCTCAGAGTATACTACAAAGCTACAGTAATCAAGACAGTATGGTACTGGCACAAAAACAGAAATATAGATCAATGGAACAGGACAGAAAGGCCAGAGATAAACCCACGCACATATGGTCATCTTATCTTTGATAAAGGAGGCAAGCATATACAGTGGAGAAAAGACAGCCTCTTCAATAAGTGGTGCTGAGAAAACTGGACAGGTACATGTAAAAGTATGAAATTAGAACACTCCCTAACACCACACACAAAAATAAACTCAAAATGAATTAAAGACCTAAAAGTAAGGCCAAACACTTTCAAACTCTTAGAGGAAAACATAGGCGGAACACTCTATGACATACATCACAGCAAGATCCTTTTTGACCCAGCTCCTAGAGAAATGGAAATAAAAACAAAAATAAACAAATGGGACCTAATGAAACTTAAAAGCTTTTGCACAGCCAAGGAAACCATAAACAAGACCAAAAGACAACCCTCAGAATGGGAGAAAATATTTGCAAATGCAGGAACTGACAAAGGATTAATCTCCAAGATTTACAAGCAGCTCATGCAGCTCAATAACAAAAAAACAAACAACCCAATCCACAAATGGGCAGAAGACCTAAATAGACATTTATCCAAAGAAGATATACAGATTGCCAACAAACACGTGAAAGAATGCTCAACATCATTAATCATTAGAGAAATGCAAATCAAAACTACAATGAGATATCATCTCACACCGTCCAGAATGGTCATCATCAAAAAATCTAGAAACAATAAATGCTGGAGAGGGTGTGGAAAAAAGGGAACACTCTTTCACTGTTGGTGGGAATGTAAATTGATACAGCCACTATGGAGAACAGTATGGAGGTTCTGTAAAAAACTAAAAATAAAACTACCAGCGACCCAGCAATCCCAGTCCTGGGCATATACCCTGAGAAAACCATAATTCAAAAAGACTCATGTACCAAAATGTTCATTGCAGCTCTATTCACAATAGCCAGGACATGGAAGCAACCTAAGTGTCCATCATTGGATGAATGGATAAAGAAGATGTGGCACATATATACGATGGAATATTACTCAGCCATAAAAAGAAACGAAATTGAGTTATTTGTAGTGAGGTGAATGGAGTTAGAGTCTGTCATACAGAGTGAAGTAAGTCAGTAAAAGAAAAACAAATACAGTATGCTAACACATATATATGGAATCTAAGGAAAAAGAAAAAAAGGTCATGAAGAACCTAGTCGCAAGACGGGAATAAAGACACAGACCTACTAGAGAATGGACTTGAGGATATGGTGAGGGGGAAGGGTAAGATGTGACAAAGAGAGAGAGTGGCATGGACATATATTCACTACCAAATGTAAAATAGATAGCTAGTGGGAAGCAACCACATAGCACAGGGAATCAGCTCTGTGCTTTGTGACCACCGAGAGGTGTGGGATATGGAGGGCAGGAGGGAGGGAGATGCACGATGGAAGAGATATGGTAACATATGTATATGTATAACTGATTCACTTTGCTATAAAGCAGAAACTAACACACCATTGTAAAGCAATTATACTCCAATAAAGATGTTAAAAAAAGTTAATATTCTTATTTTTCAAGCAAGGAATTAATTGATAATGCCTGAAATTGGACATGATAATTTATTTTAAGGAAAATACATAATGCAATCCCTTTTTAATAAAATTATTTTTGATTGCCTGTATATTTAATCATTCATCCATCTTCCATCTGTACTATATATATATACATAGGGAGATACCTGTAATAATGATATTTCTGGGTGGTTGGATATAGAGTGATTCCTTTACTTTCTTGCAATTTATTGTTTGAAATTTTATTCAAACAATTAAATTTAGTATGCTCATTTTTACAAAATCAATAAAATAACTCAGTTTATAAAACATGTCTCCAGGTTTTCTAGCTTGAGAAACCAGAAGAGTAAAGGTGTTGAAAAGGAGAGCTGATAGATTGCCTAGCTTGTGCATACTTTGAAAAAAAATGTTGCAATTATTTCCTGTGAAGCTCTTGGTTGTTGATTACAGTAGATGTGAATTCACTGTTCAATTTTATTTTCTGGAATAGGATGTGGCATTTTACAAGAGTGCTGAAGGTAGAGATGGAAAGAAGTATACCTGGCCTAGGTGAACTCAGGGGATTTGGGGGAAGAAATTGAATGATTTAATAGAAGAATCATGATTGAAATTGATGAGATTCCTAGAGTGTATAACTTTCAATGCTCCTACAAATGAGTAAACAACTACATTGGGGATCCATAATACTTCACTCTAAATTCTCTGTTATTTAGTAAGTAGTCTTGAAATCTAAGGATAGGAACAATTCTTTGTTACTTCTCATGAATTTCTAGTTAGATTACAAATGATTCCTTATTGTTTAAAAATCCATTATAACAGACTAATGGAATAGAATAGAGAGCTCCAAAATAATCCCTTGCACATGTGGTCAAATGATTTTCAATAAGGGTGCTAAGATCATTCAATGGGAAAAGGACAGTGTTTTCAACAACTGGTGCTGGGAAAACTGGATATCCACAAGCAAAAGAATAAAGTTATATCCTTACCTAATACCATATACAAAAATTAACTAAAAATTGATGAAAGACCTAAATATGAGACCTAAAACAATAAAACTCTTAAAAGAAAACATAGGGGGAAATCTTCTTGACATGAAATTTGGCAATAATTTCTTAAATATGATACCAAAAGCACAGACAATAAAAGTAAGAACAGAGAAATTGGACTTCATCAAAATTTTTTTAAAATGTGCATCCAAGGAAACTATCAACAGAGTAAAAAGGCAACTCACAGAATGAGAGACAATATTTGAAAGTTACATATATGATAAGAGATTAATATCAAAAATACATACAGAACATCTACAACTCAACAATACAATAAACAAATAACACAATTTTAAAATGGGCAGAATGGAGCCCGTGTTTCCACAGAGCTGGAAATCCTGGCTTGGGGTCTCTTCCCTCCACCGTCACTGAACTTCCCCAGAGCCTGAGGGGAGGGCGGCCTCACTGAGGCTGCTGGGTCTGGAGGGGCCCCACCAGCCGAAGCCACGACAGTCCTTGGGACCACGGGCCAGATCACTCATCCTGGGGTAAGCCAGCTGCCATGTCATGAGGACACTCAAGCAGCCCTAAGGAGAGATCCATGTGGCAAGGAACTGAGGCCTCTTACCTACAGCCACTGAGTACAACTTGGAGGAGCTTAAAGATGGCAGAAGAGTAAGACGTGGACATGACCTTCCTACCCACAGATACATCAGAAATACATCTACATGTGGAACAACTCCTACAGAACACCTACTGAACGCTGGCAGAAGACCTCAGACCTCCCAAAAGGCAAGAAACTCCCCACGTACCTGGGTAGGGTAAAAGAAAAAAGAAAAAAACAGACACAAAGAATAGGGACGGAACCTGCACCAGTGGGAGGGAGTTGTGAAGGAGGAAAGGTTTCCACACACTAGGAAGCCCCTTTGTGGGCAGACACTGCTGGCGGCAGAGGGGGGAAGCTTCGGAGCCATGGAGGAGAGCGCAGCAACAGGGGTGCGGAGGGCAAAGCAGAGAGATTCCTGCACAGAGGATCAGTGCCGACCAGCACTCACCAGTCCGACAGGCTTGTCTGCTCACCCGCCAGGATGGGTGGGGGCTGGGAGCTGAGGCTCGGACTTCAGAGGTCGGATCCCAGGGAGACAACTGGGGTTGGCTGCATGAACACAGCCTGAAGGGGGCTAGTGCACCACGGCTAGCCGGGAGGGAGTCCGGGAAAAAGTCTGCAACTGCCGAAGAGACAAGAGACGTTTTCTTGCCTCTTTGTTTCCTGGTGCGCGAGGAGAGGGGATTACAAGCACCACTTAAAGGAGCTCCAAAGAAGGGCGCGAGCCACGGCTATCAGTGCGGACCCCAGAGACGGGCATGGAATGCTAAGGCTGCTGCTGCAGCCACCAAGAAGCCTGTGTGCAAGCACAGGTCACTATCCACACCTCCCTCCAGGGAGCCTATGCAGCCCAAAACTGCCAGGGTCCCGTGATAGAGGGACAACTTCCCCGGGAGAATGCACGGCGTGCCTCAGGCTGGTGCAAAGTAATGCTGGCCTCTGCTGCCACAGGCTCACCCCGCATCCATACCCCTCCCTCCCCATTGCCTTAGATAGCCAGAGCCCCAGAATCACCTGCTCCTTTAACCCCGTCCTGTCTGAGCGAAGAACAGACGCCCTCAGGTGACCTACATGCAGAGGCGGGTCCAAATCCAAAGCTGAACCCTGGGAGCTGTGCGAACAAAGAAGAGAAATGGAAATTTCTCTGAGCAGCCTCAGGAGCAGCAGATCAAATCTCCAAAATCAACTATATGTACCCTGCATGTGTGGAATACCTGAATAGACAACGAATCATCCCAAATTGAGGAGGTGGACTTTGGGAGCAATGATATATATATATTTCCCGTTTTCTATTTTTGTGAGTGTGTATGTGTATGCTCCTGTGTGTGATTTTTTCTGTATAGCTTTGCTTCTACCATTTATCTTAGGGTTCTGTCTGTCTGTTATTTTGGTTTTTTTTACTTAAAAATTTTTTTTCTTAAAAATTATTTTTTATATTTTAATAACTTTATTTTACTTTATTTTACTTTATTTGATTTTATCTTCTTTTTGTCTTTCTTTCTTTTCTCCCTTTTATTCTGAGCCGTGTGGAGGACAGGCTTTTGGTGCTCCAGCCAGGCATCAGGGCTGTGCCACTGAGGTGGGAGAGACAAGTTCAGGAAACTGGTTCACAAGAGACCTCCCAGCTCCACGTAATATGAAATGGTGAAAATTTCCGAGAGATCTCCTTCTCAATGCCAAGACCCAGCTCCACTCAACGACGAGCAGCCTACAGTGCAGGACACCCTATGCCAAACAACTAGCAAGACAGGAACACAAACCCATCCATTAGCAGAGAGGCTGCCTAAAATCATAATAAGGCCACGGACACCCCAAAACACACCATCAGACATGGAACTGCCCACCAGAAAGACAAGATCCAGCCTCATCCACCAGAACACAGGCACTACTACCCTCAACCAGGAAGCCTGCACAACCCACTGAACCAACCTTAACCACTGGGGAAAGACACCAAAAACAACAGGAACTACGAACCTACAGCCTGGGAAAAGGAGACCACAAACACAGTAAGATAAGCAAAATGAGAAGACAGAAAAACACACAGCAGATGAAGGAGCAAGGTAAAAACCCACCAGACCTAACAAATGAAGAGGAAATAGGCAATCTACCTGAAAAAGAATTCAGAATAATGATAGTAAAGATGATCAAAAATCTTGGAAATAGAATAGACAAAATGCAAAAAACATTTAACAAGGACCTAGAAGAACTAAAGAGGAACCAAGCAACAATGAAAAACACAATAAATGGAATTAAAAATACTCTAGAAGGGATCAATAGCAGAATAAGTGAGGCAGAAGAACGGATAAGTGACCTGGAAGATAAAATAGTGGAAATAACTACTGCAGAGCAGAATAAAGAAAAAAGAATGAAAAGAACTTGAGGAGAGTCTCAGAGACTTCTGGGACAACATTAAACGCACCAACATTCGAATTATGGGGGTCCCAGCAGAAGAAGAGAAAAATAAAGGGACTGAGAAAATATTTGAAGAGATTATAGTTGAAAACTTCCCTAATATGGGAAAGGAAATAGTTAATCAAGTCCTGGAAGCACAGAGAGTCCCATACAGGATAAATCCAAGGAGAAACATGCCAAGACACATATTAATCAAACTATCAAAAATTAAATATAAAGAAAAAATATTAAAAGCAGCAAGGGAAAAACAACAAATAACACACAAGGGAATCTCCATAAGGTTAACAGCTGATCTTTCAGCAGAAACTCTGCAAGCCAGAAGGGAGTGGCAGGACATACTGAAAGTGATGAAGGAGAAAAACCTACAACCAAGATTACTCTACCCAGCAAGGATCTCATTCAGATTCGATGGAGAAATTAAAACCTTTACAGACAAGCAAAAGCTGAGAGAGTTCAGCACCACCAAACCAGCTTTACAACAAATGCTAAAGGAACTTCTCTAGGCAGGAAACACAAAAGAAGGAAAACACCTACAATAACAAACCCAAAACATTTAAGAAAATGGGAATAGGAACATACATATCGATAATTACCTTAAATGTAAATGGATTAAATGCTCCCACCAAAAGATACAGACTGGATGAATGGATACAAAACCAAGACCTGTATATATGCTGTCTACAAGAGACCCACTTCACATTTAGGGACACATACAGACTGAAAGTGAGGGGATGGAAAAAGATATTCCATGCAAATGGAAATCAAAAGAAAGCTGGAGTAGCAGTTCTCATATCAGACAAAATAGACTTTAAAATAAAGACTATTACAAGAGAAAAAGATGGACACTATATAATGATCAAGGGATCGATCCAAGAAGAAGATATAAAAATTGTAAATATTTATGCACCCAACATAGGAGCACCTCAATACATAAGGCAAATACTAACAGCCATAAAAGGGGAAATCGACAGTAACACAATCATAGTAGGGGACTTTAACACCCCACTTTCACCAATGGACAGATCATCCAAAATGAAAATAATAAGGAAACACAAGCTTTACATGATATATTAAACAAGACGGACTTAATTGATATTTATAGGACATTCCACCCAAAAACAACAGAATACACATTTTTCTCAAGTGCTCATGGAACATTCTCCAGGATAGATCATATCTTGGGTCACAAATCAAGCCTTGGTAAATTTAAGAATATTGAAATTGTATCAAGTATCTTTTCCGACCACAACGCTATGAGACTAGATATCAATTACAGGAAAAGATCTGTAAAGAATGCAAACACATGGAGGCTAAACAATACACTACTTAATAACGAAGTGATCACTGAAGAAATCAAAGGGGAAATCAAAAAATACCGAGAAACAAATGATAATAGAGACACGATGACCTAAAACCTATGAAATGCAGCAAAAGCAGTTCTAAGTGGGAAGTTTATAGCAATACAAACCTACCTCAAGAAACAGGAAACATCTCAAATAAACAACCTAAACTTGCACCTAAAGCAATTAGAGAAAGAAGAACAAAAATCCCCAAAGTTAGCAGAAGGAAAGAAATCATAAAGATCAGATCAGAAATAAATGAAAAAGAAATGAAGGAAACAATAGCAAAGATCAATAAAACTAAAAGCTGGTTCTTTGAGAAGATAAACACAATTGATAAACCATTAGCCAGACTCATCAGGAAAAAAACGGAGAAGACTCAAATCAATAGAATTAGAAATGAAAAAGGAGAAGTAACAACTGACACAGCAGAAATACAAACGATCATGAGAGATTACTACAAGCAACTCTATGCCAATAAAATGGACAACCTGGAAGAAATGGACAGATTCTTAGAAATGCACAAACTGCCGAGACTGAACCAGGAAGAAATAGAAAAGATGAACAAACCAATCACAAGCACTGAAATTGAAACTGTGATTAAAAATCTTCCAACAAACAAAAGCCCAGGACCAGATGGCTCACAGGCAAATTCTATCAAACATTTAGAGAAGAGCTAACACTTATCCTTCTCAAACTCTTCCAAAATATTGCAGAGGGAGGAACATTCCCAAACTCATTCTACGAGGCCACCATCACTCTGATACCAAAACCAGACAAAGATGTCACAAAGAAAGAAAACTACAGGCCAATATCACTGATGAACATAGATGCAAAAATCCTCAACAAAATGTTACCAAACAGAATCCAAGAGCATATTAAAAGGATCATACACCATGATCAAGTGCGGTTTATTCCAGGAATGCAAGGATACTTCAAAATATGCAAATCAATCAGCGTGATACACCATATTAACAAATTGAAGGAGAAAAACCATATGATCCTCTAAATAGATGCAGAGAAAGCTTTCGACAAAATTCAACACCCATTTATGATAAAAGCCCTGCAGAAAGTAGGCATAGAGGGAAATTTCCTCAACATAATAAAGGCCATATATGACAAACCCATGGTCAACATCGCTCTCCATGGTGAAAAAGAGAAACCATTTCCTCTAAGATCAGGAAAAAGAAAAGGTTGACCACTCTCACCGCTATTATTCAACATAATTTTGGAAGTTTTAGCCACAGCAATCAGAGAAGAAAAAGAAATAAAAGGAATCCATATTGGAAAAGAAGAAGTAAACCTGTCACTGTTTGCAGATGACATGATACTATACATAGAGAATCCTAAAGATGCTACCAGAAAAGTACTAGAGCTAATCAATGAATTTGGTAATGTAGCAGGATACAAAATTAATGCACAGAAATCTCTTGCATTCCTATACACTAATGATGAAAAATTTGAAAGTGAAATTAAGAAAACACTCCCATTTACCATTGCAACAAAAAGAATAAAATATCTAGGAATAAACCTACCTAGGGAGACAAAAGACCTGTATGCAGAAAATTATGACACTGATGAAAGAAATTAAAGATGATAAATAGTTGGAGAGATATACCATGTTCTTGCATTGGAAGAATCAACATTGTGAAAATGACTCTACTACCCAAAGCAATCCACTGATTCAATGCAATCCCTATCAAACTACCACTGGCCTTTTTCACAGAACTAGAACAAAAATTTTCACAATTTGTATGGAAACACAAAAGATCCCGAATAGTCAAAGCAATCTTGAGAAAGAAAAACGGAGCTGGAGGAATCAGGCTCCCTGACTTCAGACTATATTACAAAGCTACAGTAATCAAGATAGTATGGTACTGGCACAAAAACAGAAATATAGATCAATGGAACAGGATAGAAAATCCAGAGCTAAACCTACACACATATGGTCACCTTTGATAAAGGAGGCAAGAATATACAGTTGAGAAAAGACAGCCTCTTCAATAAGTGGTGCTGTGGAAACTGGACAGCTACATGTAAAAGAATGAAATTAGAACACTCCCTAACACCATACACAAAAATAAACTCAACATGGATTAAAGACCTAAATGTAAGGCCAGACACTGTTAAACTCTTAGAGGAAAACATAGGCAGAACACTCTATGACATACATCACAGCAAGATCCTTTTTGACCCACCTCCTAGAGAAATGGAAATAAAAACAAAAATAAACAAATGGGACCTAATGAAACTTAAAAGCTTTTGCACAGCAAAGGAAACCATAAACAAGACCAACAAACAACCCTCAGAATAGGAGAAAATATTTGCAAATGAAGCAACTGACAAAGGATTAATCTCCAAGATTTACAAGCAGCTCATGCAGCTCAATATCAAAAAAACAAAAAACCCAATCTAAAAATGGGCAGAAGACCTAAATAGACATTTCTCCAAAGAATATATACAGTATGGCAACAAACACATGAAAGAATGCTCAACATCATTAATCATTAGAGAAATGCAAATCAAAACTACAATGAGATATCATCTGACACTGGTCAGAATGGCCATCATCAAAAAATCTACAAACAATAAATGTTGGAGATGGTGTGGAGAATAGGGAACCCTCTTCCACTGTTGGTGGGAATATAAATTGATACAGCCACTATGGAGAACACTATGGAGGTTCCTTAAAAAACTAAAAATATAACTACCATACGACCCAGCAATCCCTCTATGGGGCATATACCCTGAGAAAACCATAATTCAAAAAGAGTCATGTACCAAAATGTTCATTGCAGCTCTATTTACAATAGCCAGGACATGGAAGCAACCTAAGTGTCCATTGACAGATGAATCGATAAAGAAGATGTGGCACATATATACAATGGAATATTATGCATCCATAAAAAGGAATGAAACTGAGTAATTTGTAGTGAGGTGGATGGACCTATAGACCGTCATACAGAGTGAAGTAAGACAGAAAGAGAAAAACAAATATCATATGCTGACACATATATATTTAATCTAAGAAAAAAAATGTCATGAAGAACCTAGTGGCAAGACAGGAATAAAGGTGAAAACCTACTAAAGAATGGACTTGAGGATACGGGGAGGGGGAAGGGTAAGCTGGGACAAAGTGAGAGAATGTCATGGACATATATACACTACCAAATGTAAAATAAATAGCTAGTGGGAAGCAGCCATATAGCACAGGGAGATCAGCTCGATGCTTTGTGACCACCTAGAGGGGTGGGTTAGGGAGGGTGGGATGGAGGGAGATGCAAGAGGGAAGAGATATGGGGACATATATATATGTATAACTGATTCACTCTGTTATAAACCAGAAACTGACACACCATTGTAAAGCAATTATACTCTAATAAAGATGTTAAAAAATAATAAATAAATAAATAAATAAATAAAATAAAAATGGGCAAAAGACTTGAGTAGACATTTCTCCAAAGATGATATACTAATGACCTAATTAGTATATGAAAAGATGTTCAATGTCACTAATCATTAGGGCAATGCAAATCAAAACCACAGTATGATACCACTTCACACCCATTAGGATGGCTATTATCAAACAGAAAACAGATAAAAAAGAAAGTAACAAATGGTGGGGCTGTGGATAAATTGCAACCTCTGTGAATTGCTGATGGGAATGGAAAATGGTAAGTTATGGAAAATGGTATGGCAATTTCCTCCAACAAATTAAATATAGAATTACTATATTATTCAACAGTTCTACTCCTAGATATATACTCAAAAAAATTCAAAGAAGGAACTCAAAAGATACTTGTACATCAGTGTTTTAAGCAGCACTATTCAAGATGTAGCCAAAATGTGGATGCAATCCAAGTCTCCATCAACAGAGGTATTGATAAACCGAATGTGATATATACATACAATGGAATATTATTCAGCATTAAAAATGAGTTAAATCATGGAATGATGCCAGCACGATCGTGATGTAAGAGTTTCAGTGCTCATCTTCTGGCAGAAACATAAATTTGAACAACTAACCACACACGGAAATACTTTCACAAGAACTAAGATTCCAGATGAGAAATTATAGCACCTGGGTGGAGCACAGAAATAAGAAAATACACATTAAACAGGGTAGGAGTGACAGTTTCACATTACCGCCATGCACCTCACCTGAGATACAAACAGCTGAAGTGTCCATCGACAGATGAATGGATAAAGATTTGGTATATATAAATATACATATATATGTATATATATATATACACACACACACACATATATATATATAATAGAATATTATTCAGCAATGAGAAAGAAGGAAATATTGCCATTTGCATTTGTGATAACATGAATGAACCTGGAGTATATTATGTGAAGGATATTATGCTAAGTGAAATAAGACAGACAGTCAAGTATTGTATAATCTCATTTATATGTAGAATCTATTAAAAAATTTTTAACTTTTAACTCATAGAAGCAAAGTTTAGAATGGTGGTTACAAGGGACTGGGAGTGTGGGAGAAATGGAGACCTTTGGCCAAAGGGTACAAAGTTGTAGTTATGTAGGATCAATAAATATAGTGAACTAGTGTACAGGAATGATGACTATAGTTAATAATACTATAATGGATGCTGGAAATGCGCTAAGAGAGTACATTCCAGGTTATCTCACCACAAAAAATGTAACTATGGTAACTATGTGAGTAGATGATATGTTTATTAGCTTGAGTGTAGTGATCATTTCAATATAGATTATCAAATAATCATGTTGTATACTTTAAATACATACACATTTATTTTAAAGAAATATTTTTAAAAAGGAAATGAAATACTGATACATTACAACATGAATAAACTTGGAAGAAAATAAGCTAAGTGAAATCAGTTAGACCCTAAAGGACAAATATAGGTATCTTCAACACTTGCTCTCTTCTGAATTGTGTTTCCTCTCCTATCGTTCAGTTGCGACTCTTCTGAAAAGAGGTGTTTAGGCAAGAAGGCCTGGTTGCTAAGCAGTGAGGATCAACAACTTCAACTCTTAAAGTTATAAGGTACATCTTTCATTATTTAAATTATAATAATAATGCAACACAACCAAAATCATAATTTGACAGGATGAACCTGTGTTTGAAAGCTTGAATTTAAATTTGAATCAGCGGAAATATTTTCTCAATGACATTTGATTATGAAGTACAAAAATTTTATGGATACAAATTGCGCTAGTTTCAGGAATTATTTAGTGGAGTTTTGTGAATATATTCGCCATCTCCCTCATGTATGTACGTTGGTACACGTATGTTTAAAAATGCTGTCTTCACCTTTTTGTCACTTCAGGAATAAGTTTTCTGGAATTGTAAGATTGTCATAACAATGCTTTCCCTTTTTATAACATGTTCATATTCATTATCTAATTTGATTTCAATCTTACAACCACCTAAGGAAGATCGGACAATTTTTCTGACCTCTTTTTGTTACCTGAGAGATCTGAACCTTAGAGGGGTTAAACTACTTAGAATCATAGATTGTTAAGGACTTTAAGATCTCCTAGTGTGGCCTTTTTCTATTATACATGAGGTAGCTGGAGAAGTCATTTCCTTGATGACATAGCTATTTATTGCAGATCTGGGACTAGAATATAGGTTTCCTAAAGTCTAGTCTAACATGCTTGACACAACACAGACGCTATCTCTAAATAGTAGTTGTGAATTAAGAAGTGTGAACATTTTATTAATTTTCTAAAAATTTCTGTATTTGAGAGGTTAAATAGCTGAGAAAATATACAAACTCAGTTTTAAACTACTTAATTTATTACATAAAAATATTCATTCAGCAAACACGTATCAGAATTATACTAAATGCCAGGAATAAAAGATGAATAAGACACTGCTTCATTCTAAATACAAACCCCACATTTGCAATTTAGAGGGGAGATAGACATATAAATAACTGTAGAGTTATGATTAATTTTATATTGCTGTATAAGAAATTAGCACAAATTTAGCAACTTAAAACAATGCACGCTTAGTATCTTATAGTTTCCATGGGTCAGGAGTCTGGGCAGATGTTAGCTGGATGCTCTGCTCAGGGTCTCACAATGCTGCAATCAAGTTGTCTGCTAGGTCTGGGGTCTCCTCTGAGGCTTGGCATCCTCTTCTAAGCTCATGTAATTGTTAAGCAGAATTAATTTCTTGCAGCTGTAGAACTCATTGTGGCTTGTATCTTCAAAGTCAGCAGGAAAGAGTCTCTGACCTCAGTTCCTATTTTAAAGGACACCTGATTATATCAGGTACACCAAGGATGTCTCTCTTTTAATTAACCCGAGATCAACTGATTAGGGACTTTGATTATATTTGAAAAGAAATCCCTTAACTTTTGCCTTATAATATAATCTCATCATGGGAGGGACATAAATCATATTTACAGGACCTGTCCACACTCAAAAAGAGGGGATTATACTGGGCATGTACAGCAGAGGGTGCAGAAATCTGAGGCCAACTAAGAACTCTGTCTACCACAATTGCAAATCAAGTCATGGTTAAAAATTGACATTAAAATGAATAAAATTTATCTAACACAGTTTTACTTTTGAGTCTTAAATGTATCAGTAAAACTTAGAATTTATTTATGTTTAAGTTTCATGAAGTTTTAATTCCAAAGGAATGCAAAAATGCACTCTTGTAAAAATTCAGGCATTAACGGTAAAGCTAAAATTCCCCAGACCATCACCCACAATTCTAGTTACTTCCCCAGAAGAAACCACAGTTAATAATTTGGTGCAGATCTTTCAGACCTTTACCCATGAACTTTTAAATGCATCTATACATGTAAAAATGTATATTATACTTTTATGCATTATAAATATATGAGTAAGGTGATACTGAGCATGTTGTTTTGCATTTTGTCTTTTACTTAGCAAAATGTCTTAATTTTTTAAGACACAACAGATAATTTTACCTAATTATTTTTAAACTGTTACTTAATTTTTCATAACATGGATACACCATAGTTGATTTTGCCATTTCCCATTGTGGACACTTAGTTTGTAATTTTTCCCAATTTCAAATAATGCTACAGCCAGCATCCTTGTACAGGATTGCTTTTGCATATGTTTAAGTGTTTCCCTAAGGTAGATGTCATAAAGTGAAATTGTTGGGTCATAGGAATGCACCTTTACACTTCCTACACGGCATAAAGTTAATCAGTATTCACATCCACTCCTTTTTGTGTTTTTCGACTATAGCCTCTTTTTTTCCTTTTATATCTCAGATGAATATAGTTCAACTGATATGATTAATTGTCCTTGTAGATTCAAACACTGTTTCTCGTTTTGTGCATATCTGTGCATATCCCTTTTATTTTTCACCTCCAGTCCTATTCACCTTTCCCACCTCCCTTTTGAGCACACACACCCATGTGTATTCTCCTTTGTATATTTATTTACATATTATGAAAATATATAGTTTTTTATTTTGCTGTTTAAAATTCTATTAACAGTATTTGCTGCACTTTTTTTGCAATCAAAAATTTTTGTTTTATTGAGGTATAATCTACATAAACTGAAATTCACCCTTTTTAGGTATACAGTTCTACAAAATATGAAAATTCATAAAGTTGTGCAATGACCATCATAATCAAGATATAAATTTGTTATGTCACATCCAACAGTTTCCTCATAGAACCTTGTATTCATCTCACCTTTTCACTCCCATCCCTTAGCAACTACTGATCTGTTTTCCAATACTACAGTTTTCCCTTTTCCAGAATGTCATATAAATGGAAGCATACAGAGGTAGACTCTTGAGTCTGGCTTCTTCTTTTTTAATTAATGAAATATTTATTGAGTTTTACTATATATCATTTAGAGCAAGATAAAAAATGAATAAGGTTGACGCCATATTCCCAAGAGAGTGAATGGGAGAGCGGTGAGGGGAATAAACACTGAAATATAGGTAGCAAAGGCTTTATTTTTGTTGTTGTTGTTGTTTTAATGAAGTATAGCTGATTTACAATATTATATTAGTTTCATATGTACAACATAGTGATTTAAAATTTTTATAGATTTTACTCTATTTAAAGTTATAAATATTGGCTATATTCCCTGTGCTATATACTATATATTATACTGATAGCTTATCTATTTTATACATAATAGTTAGTGTGTCTTAATCTCCTTCCCCTATCTTGCCCCACACCTTCACTGTCTCCACTGGTGACCACTAGTTTGATAAAGCTGTTGTAAACATCCACATACAGGTTTTGGCAGGGGCTTAAGTCTTCATTTCTCTTAGGTAAGTATCTAGGAGTAGGATTGCTGGGTTTTATGGTAAGGGTATGTTGAACTTAATAAAAAAATACCCACTGTTTTCCAAAGTGGCTGAACTATAACATGCTTATTTGCCATCTGTGTATCCTCTTGGTGAGGTGTCTGCTCAGATATTTTGACCATTTCATATTTCCAAGAGCAATATATTAGAGTTACAGTTATAGTGCATCCTTGCCAAACTCTGATTATGTCAGTGCTTTTAATGTTAGCCATTCGGGTAGGGATGTAGTAGGATCTCATTGTGTGTTTAACTTGCATTTCCTTAAATACCAATGATGTTGAATATCTTTTCATGTGCTTAATTTCCATTTGTATATCTTTGGTAAGTTGTTCAACCCTTCCAATGATTTTTCAATGCTGTTCTGTTTTTTTATTACTGCATCTTGAGGGTTCTTTATATATCCTAGGTACAAGTCATTTGTGAGCTATGTGTTCCGAAAATATTTTCCCCCAGTTTGTGGATTTTTACTTCATTTTCAGAGCAATGTATTGCAAAAAAAAGGATTTTTTTTTGAGTTTTATCCCACTTTATTTTTTGTATATCTTTATTGGAGTATAATTGCTTCACAATGTTGTGTTAGTTTCTGCTGCACAACAAAGTGAATCAGCTATATGTATACATATATCACAATATCCCCTCCCTCTTGAGCCTTCCTCCTACCCTCCCTATCCCACCCCTCGAGGTGGTCACAAAGCACCGAGCTGATCTCCCTGTGCTATGCAGCAGCTTCCCACTAGCCATCGATTTTACATTTGGTAATGTATATATGTCAATGCTACTCTCGCACTTCATCCCAGCTTCCCCTTCGCCCTCTGTGCCCTCAAATCCTTTCTCTACATCTGCGTCTTTATTCCTGCCCTGCCACTAGGTTCATCAGTACTGTTTTTTAGATTCCATATATGTGCGTTAGCATACGGTATTTGTTTTTCTCTTTCTAACTTACTGCACTCTGTAGGACAGGCTCTAGGTCCATCCAGCTCATTAAGAATAAATCAATTTTGTTCCTTTTTTATGGCTGAGTAATATTCCATTGTATATATGTGCCACATCTTCTTTATCCATTCATCTCTCAATGGACACTTAGGTTGCTTCCATGTCCTGGTTATTGTAAATAGTGCTGCAATGAACAGAGTGGTACATGTATCTTTTTGAATTATGGTTTTCTCAGGGCATATGCCCAGGAGTGGGATTGCTGGGTCATATGGTAGTTCTATTTTTAGTGTTTTAAGGAACCTTCATACTGTTCTCCATAGTGGCTGTATCAATTTACATTCCCACCAACAGTTCAGGAGGGTTCCCCTTTCTCCACACCCTCTCCAGCATTTACTGCTTGTAGATTTTTTGATGATGGCCATTCTGACCAGTGTGAGGTGATACCTCATTGGGCTTTTGATTTGTATTTCTCTAATGATTAGTGATATTGATCATCTTTTCGTGTGTTTGTTGGCAATCTGTATATCTTATTTGGAGAAATGTCTATTTAGGTCTTCCATCCATTTGTGGATTGGGTTTTTTGCTTTTTTTAATATTGAGCTGCATGAGCTCCTTGTATATTTTGGAGATTAATCCTTTGTCAATTGCTTCATTTGCAAATATTTTCTCCCATTCTGAGGGTTGTCTTTTCATCTTGTTTATGGTTTCCTTTGCTGTGCAAAAGCTTTTAAGTTTCATTAGGCTCCATTTATTTATTTTTTATTTTATTTCCATTACTCTAGGGAGGTGGGTGAAAAAGGATCTTGTTGTGATTTATGCCAAAGAGTGTTCTGCCTATGTTTTCCTCTAAGAGTTTTATAGTGTCTGGCCTTACATTGAGGTCTTTACTCCATTTTGAGTGTATTTTTGTGTATGGTGTTAGGAAGTGTTCTAATTTCATTCATTTACATGTAGCTGTACAGTTTTCCCAGCACCATTTATTGTCTTTTCTCCATTGTATATTCTTGCCTCCTTTATCAAAAATAAGGTGACCATATGTGCATGGGTTTATCTCTGGGTTTTCTATCCTGTTCCATTGATCTATATTTCTGTTTTTGTGCCAGTACCAAACTGTCTTGATTACTGAAGCTTTGTATAATAGTCTGAAGTCAGGGAGCCTGATTCCTCCAGCTCCAATTTTCTTTCTCAAGATTGCTTTGGCTATTTGGGGTCTTTTGTGTTTTACAGGAGTGTTTTTTAATTGACTATTTAACAATCAGTTTTAGGATTTCAGAAAAATTGTGTAAAATAAGTATAGAGTTCTCATATGCCTACTCTCCTTGCCCCTGTAGAGAATTATTCCTATTTTTAACATCTTGCATTATGTGGTACATTATGTGTTACATTAATGTGATAATTAACAGATATTGATACATAATTACCAACTCTAAAGTCCCTATTTTACATGAGGATTCTCTCTTTGTGTTATGCAACTCCATGTGTTTTGAGAAATGTCATGTATCTACCAATACAGTATCATGCAGAAGAGTTTGACTGTCCAAAAAAATTCTTTGCCCAGCTATTCATCACCCTTCTTCTCCTGAATCCCTGGCAGTCTCTGATCTTTTTCCCATCTACACTTTGTTTCTTCCATCTCTTTTTGTACCATACCCCTTTTTATCAGTGAATAATACTCCATTTTATGGATGTACCACAGTTTTTTAATACATTCACCAGTTGAAATACATCTTAGTTGCTTCCAAATTTTGGCAATTATAAAAAAAGTTAATATTTGTATAGAAATTTTTGTGTAGACATAAGTTTTCAACTCATTAGAGTGAATACCTAGGAGTGGAATTGCTGGATCATATGTATGGCATTGTTAGAAACTACCAGACAGTCCTCTAAAATTGGATATACCATCTTGCATTCCCATCTGCAATGAATGAGACTTACTTTTGGTCCACATACTTGCTAGCATTTGTTTTTGGTGGTGTTTTGGGGTTTAGATATTCTAATAAGTGTATAGTAGTGTCTTATTTTTGTTTCAATTTGCAGTTTCCTAATGATACATAATGGTGACCATCTTCATAAGCTTATTTGCCATCTGTGAGTATATCTTCTTGGTGCAGTGTCTGTTGAGAACTTTCGACCATTTTGTAATTAGGTTGTTTTTTAATTGATTAGTTTTGAGTTATTTTTATATTTTGAATATATGTGTCCTTTATCAGATGTGTGGGTTGCAAAATCTTTTTACAATGTTTGGCTTCTCTTTCCTTTCTTTCAACAGTATCTATCACAGAGCAGAATTTTGTAATTTTATTGAAATCTAACTATTAATTTTCTCTTTCATAGATCATACTTTTGTTGCTATGTCTAAGAAGTCATTGCAAAGTTCATGGTCACCTAGATTTTCTCCTATGTTACCTTCTAGAAGTTGTGTACTTTTGTTTTTTACATTTAGGTCTATGATGCAGTTTGAGTTGAATTTTGTGAAAGGTATAACGTCTTTGTCTCAATTCGTTTCTTTGCTTGTAGATGTTTAGTTGTTCCAGTACAACTTGTTAAACAGACTTTTCCATTGACATTTCCTTCCTTCATTGAATTACCTTTGCTCTTTTGTCAGTGACCAGTGAACTATGTTTGTGTGGGTCAACTTTTAGGCCTTCTACTTTGTTCCCTTGATTTATTTGTCTGTTCTTTGCTGATACTACATTGTCCTGATCACTGTAGTTTTATAGTAAGTGTTGAGGTTAAGTAGTATCAGTTCTCCATCTTTTGTTCTTTTTTAGACTGAGTTTTCCCATCAGTGGATCCATCAATGAATGAACTGATAAACAAAATATAGTCTATTCATACAGTGGAATACTATTCAGCCATTGAAAAAGGAATAAAGTACTGATACATGCTGCACTAGGTATAAACCTTAAAAACCTTATGTTAAATGAAAGAAGCCAGACACAAAACGTTTGGTATGATACCATTTTTTATAATAATTCTAGAATAGGCCAATACATAGAGACAGAAAATGATTACTAAGGGCTGGCAGGACACAGCAATCAGGAGTGACTGCTTAATGGATATGGGATTGCATTTTTAGTAGGTAAACTGTTGTCAAATTAGATAGTGGTATAGTCACACAACATTATATATGTATTAAAAGCAACTAAAAAAGTATATATATATATATAACGAAATCACTTTGCTGTACATCTGAAATTAATACAACATTGTAAATCAACTATACTTCAATAAAAATTTGTTTTGAAAAAAAGCAACTGGAGGATTGGAAACAACAATGGCAGAGTAGAAGGACCTTGAGCCCACCTCCTCTCACAAGAAAACGCAAATCACAACTAACTGATGAACAACCATTGATAAAAAAGCCTGGAACCTACTAAAAAAGATATTCTACATCCAAAAACATAAAGAAGAAATCCAACGGGATGGTAGGAGGGGAACACTTGCAATAGAACCAAATCACATACCCCCAAAGGGTGTGATCCAAAAACTGCAGAATAATTATATCACAGAAATTCTCCCATAAGAGTGAGAGATCTGAGCCCTATTTCAGCCTCCCCAGCCTGGGGGTCTGGTATTGGGAGGAGAAGAGCCCAGAGTGTTTGGCTTTGAAGGCCAGAAGGGCTCGATTGCAGGAGCTCCACAGGACTGGGGGAAGAAGAGACTCCACTCTTGGAGGGTGCACACAAGGTCTCCTGTGCACTGGAACCTAGGGCAGAAGCAGTGACTTCATAGGAGTCTGGGCCAGACCTACCTGCTGGTCATAGATGGTCTCCTGAGGAGGCAGGGGGTGGCTATTACTCTCTCTGTGGTCACAAAAGCTGGTGGTGGAAATATCAAATATCAGGGAGTGTTCATCTACTTGACCTCTTGCTGGAGGCAGACATCTTGCTTGGGTAATTAGCACCAAGATCTGGCCCAAGCCAATAGCTGTAGGCTCTAGTGCTAGGATGCCTCAGGCCAAACAACCAACAAGGTGGGAACACAAGCCCACTCATCAACAGACAAGCTTCCTTAAGACTTCGTGAGCCTGAAGCCACCTCCACACATGCCCCTTTACATGGCCTTACCCACCAGAGGGCCAAGACACAGCTCCACCAAAAAGTGGGAAGGCACTGGTCCCTCCAAGTAGGAAGCCTGCACAAGTCTCTAGACCTGCCTTACCAACCAGGGGGTAGAAACCAGAAGCAAGAAAACTATAACCCTGCAGCCTGCAAAGCCAGATCCACAAATGCAGGTCAGACCTTACCTTGGGAGCAGGTGCTCCCTTGCCCTTGCATGATGAGAGGGAAGTGTACGGCTGGGACACATAGAACATCCCTTACAGAGGGTCATATCTCCAAGTTTGAGAAGCATAAATAACCTTCCACATACATAAAAATACAAATAGAAATTTAGACAAAATGAGACAGCAGAGGAATATGTTCCAGACGAATGAAGGAGATAAAACCCCAGAAGAACAACTAAGTTGACGTGGAGATAGGCAACTACCCAAGAAATCATCAGAATAATGATCATAAAGATGATCCAAGAGCTTGAGAGAAGAATGGATGCACAGAGCAAGAAGTTGCAAGAAGTTTTTAACAGAGTTAGAAAATAAAAACAACAATCAAATAGAGGTCAAGAATGCAATAACTGAAATGAAAAATACACTAGAAGGAAGCAATAGCAGAATAAATGAAGCTGAAGAACAAATCACTGAGCTGGAAGACAGAGTGGTGGAAATCACTGCCATGGAACAGAATAAAGAAAAAGAATGAAAAGAAATGAGGACAGTTTAAAATACCTCTGGGACATCAAATGCATCAACATTCACATTACAGAGGTCGCAGAAGAAGAAGAGAGAAATAAAGGGCCTGAGAAAATATTTCAAGAGATAATAGCTGAAAACTATCCTAACATAGGAAAGGAAGCAGTCACCCAAGTCCAGGAAGTACAGAGAGTCCCACACAGGATTAACCCAAGGAGGAACACACCAAGACACATTGTAATCAAATTGATAAAAATTAAAGATAAAAAGAAAATATTAAAAGCAACAAGGGAAAAGCAACAAATAACATTCAAGAGAATCTCCATAAGGTTATCAGCTGATCTTTCAGCAGAAATTCTGAAGTCCAGAAGGGAATGGCATGATATACATTAAGTGATGAAAGGGAAAAACATACAACAAAGAATACACTACCCAGCAAGGCTCTTGTTCAGATCGACAGAGAAATCAAAAGCTTTACAGACAAGCAAAAGCTAAAAGAATTCAGCTTTACAACAAATGCCAAAGGAACTTCTCTCGGCAGAAAAGAAATGGCCACAACTAGAAACAAAAAAAATTAGAAAATGGGAAAGATCACCAGTAAAAGCAAACATATAGTAAAGGTAGGAAATCATCCACACACAAATATGATATCTTAACCAGTAATCATGAGAAGAGGGGTGTACAAATGCAAGATATTGGAAATCCATTTGAAATTAAGAGCTCAGCAACTTTAAAAAATTATGTATAGACTTGCTATATCAAAACTTCATGTAAACCACAAACCAAAAATCTATTATATGATAGATATACACACACACACATACCAAAAACAAACCAAACACAACACTAAAGAGAGTCATCAAATCATAAAAAAAGAAAACGAAACAGGAAAGGAAGAAAAAGATCTACAAACACAAATCAAAAAAAAAATTAACAAAAGAAAGATGGAGTAGCAATACTCATATCAGACAAAATCAAACCTTTTCCAAAATAGATCACATGCAGGACCACAAAGAAAGCCTCAGTAAATTTAAGAAGTCATATCAAGCATCTTTTCTTTTTAGAACTTTTTTATTTTGGCTGTCTTGGGTCTTTGTTGCTGTGTGCGGGCTTTCTCTAGTTGCAGTGAGTGGGGGCTTCTCTTCGTTGTGGTGCGCGGGCTTCTCACTGTGCTGGCTTCTCTTATTGCGGAGCACAGGCTCTAGGTGTGTGGGCTTCAGTAGTTGTGGCACGTGGGCTTCAGTAGTTGTGGCTCGTGGGCTCTAGAGCACAGGCTCAGTAGTTGTGGCACATGGGCTTAGTTGCTCCATGGTATGTGGGATCTTCCCAGCCCAGGGGTTGAACCCATGTCCCCTGCATTGGCAGGCAGATTCTTAGCCACTGCACCACCAGGGAAGCCCCTCGAGCATCTTTCCTTAACACAATGCTATGAGATTACAAATCAACCAGAAGAAAAATAAAAGAAACAAAAACATGTGGAGGCTAAACAATATTCCACTAAACAACCGATAGATCACTGAAGGAATCAAAGAGGAAATAAACATACTTAGAGACAAAAGAAAACTAAAACATGACAATCCAAAACCTATGGGACACAGCAAAAGCAGTTCAAAGAGGGAAGTTTAGAGCAATACAATCCTACCTCAGGAGAAAAGAAAAATCTCAAGTAAACCACTTAACCTTACACTGAAAGCAACTAGAGAAAGAAGAACAAACAAAACCCAAATTTAGTAGAAAGAAAGAAATCATAAAAATCAGAGCAGAGATAAATGAAATAGAGATTAAGAAATCAGAAGAGAAGATGATGAAACTAAAAGTTGGTTATTTGAAAAGATAAAGAAAATTGATAAAACGTTAGCCAGACTCAACAAGAAAAAAAGGGAGAGGGCTTTGCAAATCAATAAAATTAGAAGTGAAAAAGAAGTTACAACTGACACCACAGAAATACAAAGGACCATAAGAGACTACTACAATCAACTATATGCCAATAAAATGAACAACCTAGAAGAAATGGCCAAAATCTTAGAAAAGTACAATCTCCCAAGACTGAACCAGGAAGAAATAAAAAATATGAACACACCAATTACAAGTACCGATCGAACCTGTGATGAAAAAAACTCCCAACAAACAAAAGTCCAACACCAGATGGATTCACAGGAAAAATCTACCATACATTTAGAAAGGAGCCAACCTTATCCTTCTGAAACTATTCCAAAAAATTTCAGAGAAAGGAACACTTCCAAACTCATTCTATCAGGAGGCAATCACCCTGATACCAAGACCAGACACAACAAAAAAGAAAATTACAGGCAAATATGACTGGTAAACGTAAAAGCAAAAATCCTCAACAAAATGTTAGCAAACCGACTCCAACAATTCATTAAAAGGATGACACAACATGATTAAGTGGGACTTATCCAAGGGATGCAAAGATATTTCAATATCTGCAAATCAATCAATGTGATAATCCACATTAACAAACTGAAGAATAAAAATGATATGATCATCTCAATAGACACAAAAAAACCTTCTCATAAAATTCAACATCCATTTATGGTAAAAACTCTCCAGAATGTGGGCATAGAGGGAATTTAAATCAATATAATGAAGGCCATATATGAAAAACCTACAGCAAACATCATTCTCAATGGTGACAAACTGAAAGCATTTCCTGAAAGATGAGGCACAAGATAAGGATGTCCACTCTTGCCACCTTTATTCAACATAGTTTTGAAAGTCCTGGCCACAGCAATCAGAGAAGAAATAAAAAAGGGGATCCAAATTGGAAAAGAAGAAGTAAAACTGTCACTGTTTGCAGGTGACATGATAAAATACATAGAAAATCCTGAAAGTGCTACTGGAAAACTACTAGAGCTACTCAATGAATCAGGTAAAGTTGCAGGATATATAATTAATACACAGAAATATCTCGCATATCTATACACTAACAACAAAAAATCAGAAAGAGAAATTAAAAAACAATCCCATTTACCATGACATCAAAAAAGAATAAAATGCTTCGGAATAAACCTACCTAAGGAGGCAAAGACTTGTACTCTGAACACTATAAGATACTGATTAATGAAATTAAAGATGACACAAACAGATAGAAAGAAATACTGTGATATTGGATTGAAAGAATTACTATTGTCAAAATGACTGTATTACTGAAGGCAATATATAGATCACTGCAATTCCTATCAAATTACCAATGGCATTTTTCACAGAACTAGAACAAAAATTTTTTTAAAATATATATGGAAACACAAAAGACCCTGAATAGCCAAAGCAATCTTGAGAAAGAAAAACGGAGATAGAGGAATCAGGCTCCCTGATTTCAGACTATAGTACAAAGCTACAGTCATCAAAACAGTATGGTACTGGCAAAAACAGGAATATAGATCAAAGGAACATGATAGAAAGCCCAGAAATAAACCCACGCACCTATGGTCAATTAATTTAGGACAAAGATGGTAAGAATATACAATGGAAAAAAGACAGTCTTTTTCAGTAAGTGGTGCTGGTAAAACTGGACAGCTACATGTAAAAGAATGAAATTAGAGCACTCTATAACACCATACACAAAAGTCAACTCGAAATGGATAAAAGGCCTAAATGTAAAACCAGATACTATAAAACTCCTAGAGGAAAACATAGGCAGGACACTCATTGACATAAATCACACCAATATCTTTTTGGATCCATCTTCTAAAGTAATGGCAATAAAGACAAATAAATAAATGTGACTTAATTAAGCTCAAAAGCTTTTTCACAGTAAAGGAAACCTTAATAAAAATGAAAAGACAGTAAGAACCTAGGAAGGAGGCAGCTGTCTGCAAGCTAGGAAGGGTGCTTTCACTAGAGACCAATAAGCCAGCATCTTGATCTTGGACTTTCCAGGATTCAGAACATCCCAACTGACCCAGAAAGCTGTTTTCTCAGTTTTCTGCCAGCTCAACAGCCACAGAATCCAATCCATTGCCAGCACAGGCTGTTACAACTCCAACCAGGGTCCAGAGATGGGATGTGGACTGTGCAGGCATAAAGGATAATAGTTTAAAAGAAAACAAATACACCAGAAGGCAGACAGCAGAAGCAAAAAGAACTACAATCCTGCAGCCTGTGGAACAAAAACCCACATTCACAGAAAGATAGACAAGATGAAAAGGCAGAGGGCTATGTACCAGATGAAGGAACAAGATAAAACCCCAGAAAAACAACTAAATGAAGTGGAGATAGGCAACCTTCCAGAAAAAGAATTCAGAATAATGATAATGAAGATGATCCAGAACCTCAGAAAAAGAATGGAGGCAAAGACCGAGAAGATGCAAGATATGTTTAACAAAGACCTAGAAGAATTAAAGAACAAACAAACAGAGATGAACAAAACAATAACTGAAATGAAAACTACACTAGAAGGAATCAATGGCAGAATAACTGAGGCAGAAGAACGGATAAGTGACCTGGAAGACAGAATGGTGGAATTCACTGCTGTGGAACAGAATAAAGAAAAAAGAATGAAAAGAAATGAAGACAGCCTAAGAGACCTCTGGGACAACATTAAATGCAACAACATTCGCATTGTAGGGTCCCAGAAGGAGAAGAGGGAGAGAAAGAACCCAAGAAAATAGTTGAAGAGATTATAGTCGAAAACTTCCCTAACATGCGAAAGGAAATAGCCACCCAAGTCCAGGAAGCACAGAGAGTCCCATACAGGATAAACCCAAAGAGAAACACGCCGAGACACACAGTAATCAAAGTGGCAAAAATTAAAGACAAAGAAAAATTACTGAAAGCAGCAAGGGAAAAATGACAAATAACATACAAGGGAACTCCCATAAGGTTAACAGCTGATTTCTCAACAGAAACTCTACAAGCCAGAAGGGAGTGGCATGATATACTTAAAGTGATGAAAGGGAAGAGCCTACAACCAAGATTACTCTACCCGGAAAGGATCTCATTCAGATTTGATGGAGGAATAAAATCATTACAGGAAAGCAAAAGCTAAGAGAATTCAGCACCACCAAACCAGCTCTACAACAAATGCTAAAGGAACTTCTCTAAGTGGGAAACACAAGAGAAGAAAAAGACCTACAAAAACAAACCCAAAACAATTAAGAAAATGGTCATAGGAACATACATATCGATAATTACCTTAAACGTGAATGGATTAAATGCTCCAACCAAAAGACACAGGCTTGCTGAATGCACACAAAAACAACACCCATATATATGCTGTCTACAAGAGACCCACTTCAGACCTAGAGACACATACAGACTGAAAGTGAGGGGATGAAAAAAGATATTCCATGTAGATGGAAATCAAAAGAAAGCTGGAGTAACAATACTCATATCAGATATAAAAAACTTTAAAATAAAGAACGTTACAAGAGACAAGGAAGGACACTACATAATGATGAAGGGATCAATCCAAGAAGAAGATATAACAATTATAAATATATATGCACCCAACATAGGAGCACCTCAATACATAAGGCAATTGCTAACAGCTATAAAAGAGGAACTCGACAGTACACAATAATGTTGGGGGACTTTAACACCTCACTTACACCAATAGACAGATCATCCAAAATGAAAAAAATAAGGAAACAGAAGCTTTAAATGACAGAATAGACCAGATAGATTTAATTGATAGTTATAGGACATTCCATCGAAAAACAGCAGATTACACTTTCTTCTCAAGTGAGCACTGCACATTCTCCAGGATAGATCACATCTTGGGTCACAAATCAAGCCACAGTAAATTTAAGAAAATTAATATCATATCAAGCATGTTTTCTGACCACAATGCTATGAGATTAGAAATGAATTACAGGGGAAAAAAAGTAAAAAACACAAACACATGGAGGCTAAACAATACGTTACTAAATAACCAAGAGATCACTGAGGAAATGAAAGAGGAAATCAAAAATACCTAGAGACAAATGACAATGAAAACACGATGATCCAAAACCTATGGGATGCAGCAAAAGCAGTTTTAAGAGGGAAGTTTATAGCTATACAAGCCTACCTCAAGAAGCAAGAAAAATCTCAAATAAACAATCTAACCTCACACTTAAATGAACTAGACAAAGAAGAACAAACAAAACCTAACGTTAGCAAAAGGAAAGAAATCATAAAGATCAGAGCAGAAATAAATGAAATAGAAACAAAGAAAACAATAACAAAGATCAATAAAACTAAAAGCTGGTTCTTTGAGAAGATAAACAAAATTGATAAACCATTAGCCAGATTCATCAAGAAAAAGAGCGAGAGGACTCAAATCAATAAAATTAGAAATGAAAAGGGAGAAGTTACAACAGACACCACAGAAATATAAAACATCCTAAGAGACTACTACAAGCAACTCTATGCCAATAAAATGGACAACCTGGGAGAAATGGACAAATTCTTAGAAATGTATAACCTTCCAAGACTGAACCAGGAAGAAATAGAAAATATGAACAGACCAATCACAAGTAATGAAATTGAAACTGTGATTAAAAATCTTCCAAAAAACAAAAGTCCAGGACCAGATGGCTTCACAGATGAATTCTATCAAACATTTAGACAAGAGCTAACACCTATCCTTCTCAAAATCTTCCAAAAAACTGCAGAGGAAGGGAGACTCCCAAACTCATTCTATGAGGCCACCATCACCCTGATACCAAAATGAGATAAACATACTACAAAAAAAGAAAATGACAGACCAATATCACTGATGAATATAGATGCAAAATTCCTCAACAAAATACTAGCAAACAGAATCCAACAACACATTAAAAGGATCATACAGCGTGGTCAATTGGTTTTTATCCCAGGGACACAAGGATTCTTCAATATACGTAAATCAATCAATGTGATAAACCATATTCACAAATTGAAGAATAAAAACCATATGATCATCCCAATAGATGCAGAAAAAGCTTTTGACAAAATTCAACACCGACTGATGATAAAAACTCTCCAGAATGTGGGCATAGAGGGAACCTACCTCAACATAATAAAGGCCATATATGACAAACCCACAGCAACTATCATTCTCAATGGTGAAAAACTGAAAGCATTTCCTCTAAGATCAGGAAGAAGACAAGGATATCCACTTTCACCACTATTATTCAACATAGTTTTGGAAGTCCTGGCCATGGCAATCAGAGAAGAAAAAGAAATAAAAGGAATACAAATTGGAAAAGAAGAAGTAAAGCTGTCACTGTTTGCAGATTATATGATACTATACATAGAGAATCCTAAAGATGACACCAGAAAACTACTAGAGATAATCAATGAACTTGGTAAAGTTGCAGGATACAAAATTAATGCACAGAAATCTCTTGCATTCCTATACACTAATGATGAAAAACCTGAAAGAGAAATTAAGGAAACACTCCCATTTACCACTGCAAGCAAAAGAATAAAATACCTAGGAATAAACCTACCTAGGGAGACAAAAGACCTGTATGCAGAAAAGCAGAAGACACTGATGAAAGAAATTAAAGATGATACCAACAGATGGAGAGATATACCATGTTCTTGGATTGGAAGAATCAATATTGTGAAAATGACTATACTACCCAAAGCAATCTACAGATTCAGTGGAATCCTTATCAGATTCCCAATGGCATTTTTTTCTGGAACTAGATCAAAAAATCTTAAAATTTGTATGGAGACACAAAAGACCCCGAATCATCAAAGCAGTCTTGAGGGAAAAAAAACGGAGCTGGAGGAATCAGAATCCCTGGCTTCAGACTATACTACAAAGCTACAGTAATCAAGACAATATGGTACTGGCACAAAAACAGAAACAGAGAGCAATGGAACAAGATAGAAAGCCCAGAGATAAACCCACACTCCTATGGTCAAGTCATCTATGACAAAGGAGGCAAGGATATACAATGGAGAAAAGACAGTCTCTTCAATAAGTGGTGCTGGGAAAACTGCACAGTTACATGTAAAAGAATGAAATTAGAACACTCCCTAACACCATACACAAAAATAAACTCAAAATGGATTAGAGATCTAGATGTAAGACCAGACACTATAAAACTCTTAGAGGGAAACAAAGGAAGAACACTCTTTGACATAATTCACAGCAAGATCTTTTTTGATCCACCTCCTAGAGTAATGGAAATAAAAACAAAAATAAACAAATGGGACCTAATGAAATGTCAAAGCTTTTGCACAGCAAAAGAAACCATAAACAAGACCAAAAGACAACCCTCAGAATTGGAGAAAATATTTGCAAACGAATCAACGGACAAAGGATTAACCTCCAACATATATAAACAGCTCAGGCAGCTCAGTATTAACAAAACAAACAACCCAATCCAAAAATGGGCAGAAGACCTAAATAGACATTTCTCCAAAGAATACATATACATGGCCAAGAAACACATGAAAAGCTGCTCAACATCACTGATTATCAGAGAAATGCAAATCAAAACTACAATGAGGTATCACCTCACACCAGTTAGAATGGGCATCATCAGAAAATCTGCAAACAACAAATGCTGGAAAGGGTGTGGAGAAAAGGGAACCCTCTTGCACTGTTGATGGGAATGTAAATTGATACAGCCACTATGGAGAACAGTATGGAGGGTCCTTAAAATCTAAAAATAGAACTACCATATGACATAGCAATCCCACTACTGTGCATATACCCTGAGAAAACCATAATTCAAAAAGATGCATGCACCCCAATGTTTGTTGCAGCATTATTTACAATAGTCAGGTCATGGAAGCAACCTAAATGCCCATCGACAGATGAATCGATAAAGAAGATGTGGTACATATATACAATGGAATATTACTCAGCCATAAAAAGGAACGAAATGGGTCATTTGTTGAGACGTGGATGGATCTAGATACTGTCATACAGAGTGAAGTTATTCAGAAAGAGAAAAACAAATATCGTGTGTTAATGCATATATGTGGAACGTAGAAAAATGGTACAGATGAAGTGGTTTGCAGGGCAGAAATTGAGACACAGATGTAGAGAATGGACATATGGACACCAAGGGGGGAAAACTGTGGTGGGGTGGGGATGGTGGTGTGCTGAATTGGGCCATTGGGATTGACATGTATACACTGATGTGTATAAAATTGATGCCTAATAAGAACCTGCAGTATATAAAAACAAACAAAACAACTAATACTAAACTTTCATTGGGTTATTTGTATGGAAATATGTTAACATAAATGTTTCAGACATTACATGAAATTTCTAAAAATCTTATATTTGTATTTGTATGGAAATATGTATGGAAATATGTTAATATAAATGTTTCAGACATTACATGAAATTTCTAAAAATTTTATATGTTCTGGTATAATGTTATAAGTAATAATCCTAGTTATTACTTTAAAATATATATCTCAGAAATAACTAAGTTTCTTGTCAACTGCATTAGTATGAACTTTCATCAAATCTTTAACTGTGGTCATTTTTAAGTCTTTTGTCATTTACAGACAGTTCTGGGTGTACTCTGATGATTTTGAAAATATGTTCCTATAAAAGGGTTTCATCTTCAAGAATTTCATGGAAAAGACTCTGATAAGTACAGGTTTCTGGTAACTGACTGTACTGCTGAACTGAATGAATAAGCATTTTCAGATCTCTAATGAAAAACTGATGAACTCATAAAAGTGCTAACAAAAGATCAAGATGAAAAAAAAATTAATTACATGGGACTGAGTGAACTGATGAGGATGAGTATAATTTTTGTGACTTTCTGTCTGAATTAAAAAAAAAATCCCACAAGGACTCAGAAGCAAAGAATATACAAATCAATTTTCACTACAAAGTAAAGGAGCTGTTACAGTGGAGGATTACTGGACTGAATGTCAATATTATGACATAGTATGAGTGTGTTTCATGTTTGGTAATTGCAATCATTGTTGCTTTTGTTGTGGGCATCCATGTACAATGCTTGGTGTCAGTCTATTTATCTCTTGTAAAAATAAAATACAGTGTGTGTGTGTGAAAAAAAAATAAATTACTTATAAAAACCCGTGAAAAAAAAATAAAATTAGAAATGAAACAGGAGAAGTTACAATAAACACAGCAGAAATACAAAGGATCATAAGAGACTACTACAAGCAACTATATGCCAAAAAAATGGACAACCTGGAAGAAATGGACAAATTCGTAGAAAGGTATAACCTTACAAGATTGAATCATGAAGAAATAGAAAATATGAACAGGCCATTCACAAGTAATGAAATTGAAACTGTGATTAAAAATATTCCAACAAACAAAAGTCCAGGACCAGATGGCTTCACAGATGAATTCTATCAAACATTTAGAGAAGAGCTAACACACATCATTCTCAAACTCTTCCAAAATATTGCAGAGGGAGGAACACTCCCAAACTCATTCTATGAGGCCACCATCACCCTGATACAAAAACCAGACAAAGATATCAGAAAAAAAGAAAATTACAGACCATTATCACTGATGAATATAGATGCAAAAATCCTCAACAAAATACTAGCAAACAGAATCCAACAACACATTAAAAGGATCATACACCATGATCAGTGGGATTTATCCCAGGGATGCAAGGAGTCTTCAAAATATGCAAATCAATCAATGTGATACACCATATTAACAAATTGAAGACTAAAAATCATATGATCATCTCAAAAGATGCAGAAAAAGCTTTTGACAAAATTCAACACTGATTTATGATAAAAAGTCTTCAGAAAGTGGGCATAGATGGAACCTACCTCAACATAATAAAGACCATATATGACAAACCCACAGCAAATATCATTCTCAATGGTGAAAACCTGAAAACATTTCCTCTAAGACCAGTAACAAGACAAGGATGTCCACTCTTGCCAATATTATTCAACATAGTTTTGGAAGTCCTAGCCACAGCAATCAGAGAAGAAAAAGAAATAAAAGGAATACAAATTGGAAAAGAAGTTAAACTGTCATTGTTTGCAGATGACATGATACTATACATAGAAAATTCTAAAGATGCCACCAGAAAACTACTAGAGCTAATCAATGAATTTGGTAAAGTTGCAGGATACAAAATTATGCACAGAAATTACTTGCACTCCTATACACTAAGAAGGAAAGATCAGAAAGAGAAATTAAGGAAACAATCCCAATCCCCATTGCAACAAAAAGCATAAGATACCTAGGAATAAACCTACCTAGGGAGACAAAAGACCTGTATGCAGAAAACTATAAAACACTGATGAAAGAAATTAAAGATGACACAAACTGATGAAGAGATATACCATGTTCTTGGATTGGAAGAATCAAAATTGTGAAAATAACAATACTATCCAAAGCAATCTACAGATTCAGTGCAATTCCTATCAAATTAGCAATGACATTCTTCACCAAACTAGAATAAAAAATCTTAAAATTTGTATGGAGACACAAAAGAACTCAAATAGCCAAAGCAATCTTGAGGAAAAAAAAAAAAAAAAAGAACACGGAGCTGCAGGAATCAGGCTCCCTGACTTCAGACTATACTACAAAGCTACAGTAATCAAGACAATATGGCACTGCCACAAAAACAGAAATATAGATCAATGGAGCAGGATAGAAAGCACCAAGATAAACCCACACACCTATGGCCAACTCATCTATGACAAAGGAGGCAAGACTATACAATGGAGAAAAGACAGTCTCTTCAATAAGTGGTGCTCGGAAAACTGGACTGCTACATTTGAAAGAATGAAATTAAAACACTCCCTAACATCATACACAAAAATAAACTCAAAATGGATAAAAGACCTAAATGTAAGACTGAACACTATAAATGTCTTAGAGGACAACAAAGGAAGAACACTCTATGACATAAATCACAGCAAGATCATTTTTTGTCCCACCTAGAATAATGGAAGTAAAAACAAAAATAAACATATGGGACCTAATGAAACCTCAAAGCTTTTGCACAGCAAACGAAATCATAAACAAGATGAAAAGGCAAAACTCGAATGGGAGAAAACATTTTCAAATGAATCAATGGACAAAGGATTAATTTCCAAACTATATAAACAGCTTATACAGCTCAATAACAAAAAACAAACAACCCAATCAAAAAATGGGCAGAAGACCTAAATAGTCATTTCTCCAAAGAATACATACAGTTGGCCAAGAGTCACATGAAAAGATGTTCAATGTCAGTAATTATTATAGAGATGCAAGTCAAAACTACAATGAGGTATCACTTCATACCGGTCAGAATGGCCATCACTGAAAAATCTACAACCAAATGGTACAGATGAACCAGTTTGCAGGGCAGAAGTTGAGACAGATGTAGAGAACAAACGTATGGACACCAAGGGGGGAAAACCACAGTGGGGTGGGGATGGTGGTGTGCTGAATTCGGTGATTGGGATTGACATGTATACACTGATGTGTATAAAATTGATGACTGATTAAAAAAAATCTACAACCAATAAATGCTGCAGTGGGTGTGGAGAAACCAGAGCCCTCTTGCACTGTTGGTGGGAATGTAAATTGATACAGCCACAAGGGAGAACAGTATGGAAGTTCCTTAAAAAATGAAAATAGAAATACCATATGACCCAGCAATCCCAATACTGAGTATATATCCAGATAAAACCGTAACTCAATAAGACACATGCACCCCAATGTTCATTGTGGCACTGTTTACAATAGCCAGGGTGTGGAAGCAACATAAATGCCCATTGACAGATGAATGGATAAAGAAGATGTGTAGATATATACAATGGAATATTACTCAGCCATAAAAAGAATGAAATGGGGGCATTTTTAGAGACGTGGATGGACCTAGAGACTGTCATACAGAGTGAAGTAAGTCAGAAAGAGCAAAAACAAATATTGTTTATTAACGCATATATGTGGAATCTAGAAAATGGTACAGATCAATCTGTTTGCAAGGCAGAAATAGAGACAGAGATGTAGAGAACAAACATATGGACACCAAGGTGGGAAAGGGGGGTGGGATGAATTGGGAGATTGGGATTCACATATACACACTAATATGTATAATATAGGTAACTAATGAAAACTTGCTGTATAGCACAGGGAACTCCACTTTGCTCTACAGTAGAAACTAACACAACATTGTAAAAAACTATACCCCAACAAAAAAAATTAAAAAATATAAAAAGAAGATGTGGTATATATATACAATGGAATATTACTCAGCCATAAAAAATGATTGAAATAATGCCATTTGCAGCAACATGGATGGACCTAGATATTATCATATGAAATGAAGTAACTCAAAGACTAATATGATATGATATCACATGTATGTGGAATCTAAAAAACAATGATACAAATGAACTTATATAAAAAAACAGAAATAGACCCTCAGACATAGAAACAACTTATGGTTACCAAAGGGAATGGGGGAGGGATAAATTAGGAGTTTGGTATAACGTATACACACTGCTATATATAAAATAGATAACCAACCAGGAGCTACTGTATAGCACAGAGAATTATACTCAATATTTTTTTAAATAACCCATAAGGGAATGAATCTGGAAAAGAAATATATATATATATTTATTATAAATATATATAATAAATCATTATATATAAATATATATATTATAAATCACATATATATATATAAATCACTTTGTTGTATACCTGAAAGCAACACATTTTAAATCAACTATACTTAAGTTTAAAAAAAGAAAAAAAAGAGCAAGTGAATTGTATACTTTAAAATAATTTAAATGGTGAATTTTAAGTTACATGACTTTTACCTCACTTAAAAACATGATGTTATAATAAGATTAATATTATTGCATTGAGTAGGAGAATTTCGGAAAAGGCTGAGTATAAGTGAAGCAACTCATCTTATTTTAAGTAAAAATAAGTTTGGTTTTTAATATGCTGGAACTACATATCTGAATTTATTTCCCATTGTGAAATATAACTTTGTCTCATTATTGTTTAATAAAACCCTAAGTATTTACCTAAGCTTTATCACAAATAGATAAAAATATAGGCACGTTTAAGGAGATATTTTTACTAGTCTTGTTCTATGTCTAATACATTTGCACAATCCACATTGAGAACACTGAATTTGAAATATTTTTTTTAATTTAAAGATATTTTAAATAATAATGTTTTCCTTTGGAGATTTCCTTGTATAGTGGAACTACATTTACCTTTTAAAAATGTATAAATGACTTCTAAGGTGGATGGGGTTTAAGGGATGAGATGAGTGATCACTATAGTAAGTAAAACATAATAAAAATAAATAGATTATATTGGTAGCCTAGGAATATAATCAATTTTTACCCCCAAATCAGGTTATATCTTATGATATTGCATGAATTTTCTAATTTAAATAACATCCACTTGTATGGACGTTCCTAAAAAACGTAAAAATACAACTACCATTTAATCCAGCAATTCCACTTCTGGGTAATTTCCCAAAGAAAACAAGAAAGCAACAAAAGTCTTTCAAAAAGATGTGTTCACCTCTATGTTCATTGCAGTGTTATTCTCAATAGCCAAGGTATGGAAGCAACCTAAATGTTCATCAATAGATGAATGGATAAACAAGATGTCATGTATATATACAATGGAATATTACTCAGCCATAAAAAGAATGGAATCTTGCCATTTGCAACAACATAAATAGACCTAGAAGGTGTTATGTTAAATAAAATGTCAGACAGTGAAAGACAAATATAAAATATTGTATGATTTCACTTATATGTGGAATCTAAAAAAGCAAGATAAATGAACAAATATAACAAAACAAAAACAGAGTCATAGATACAGAGAACAAACAGCTGGTTGCCAGGGGGTTGGGGGGGGGAGGATGAATGAAATAGGTTAGGGAAATTAAGAGGTACATACTTCCAGTTACAAAATAAATGAGTCACAGGGATGAAATGTAGTGTGGGTAATGTAGTAAATAATAATATATCTTTGAATGGAGGCAAAGGTGGTCAAAAGGTACAAACTTCCAGTTATAAGATAAATAAATACTGGGGATGTAATGTACAGTATGATGAATATAATTAACATTGCTGTATGTTTTATATGAAAGTTAAGAGAGTAAATCCTAAGCATTCTCATCAAAAGGAAAATAGTTTTTCTTTTATTTTATACTTATATGAGATGATGGATGTTCACGAAACTTATTGTGGTAATCATGTCATTATGTATGTATGTCAAATCATTAACTGCACACCTTAAACTTATACAGTGCTGTAAGTTAATTGTATCTGCCCCCCAAAAGAACTGGAAGAAAAAATAACATCCACTTGTATTTCAGTAGTAACACAATGAAACTCCAATACAAGAAGCTGATACAATAGCAAAGCATTTTTTGCTTAGAAACTGCTGCTTTAAGAAAAACTCTTCTAAAGTTATGGATGACTTCATTGACAAAAATAGGTGAGATTTAAAAGCACACTGCAGGGACTTCCCTGGTGGTGCAGTGGATAAGATTCCACGCTCCTAATGCAGGGGGCCCGGGTTTGATCCCTGGTCAGGGAACTAAATCCCACATGCATGCCGCAACTAAGAGTTCACATGCCACAACTAAGGAGCCCATGTGCTGCAACTAAGGAGCCCACCTGCCACAACTAAGACGCAGTGCAACCAAATAAATATATAAATAGTTTTTAAAAAAGCACACTGCAGTGCCAATTACATTTTGTTGTAAAGAATTTGTGTTTCATGTATAAACATAAAAGGCAACACAATAATGAGGCAGCTTGTTCTCATAGGCACATAAGGTCTCAGATAATGACTGCATATCATGGCATTTGTTCTGTAAGTGGCAGACGGAAAATAGAGATCATTAGAAAAATAGTACTTTTGTCGCCTGGAATTTTCAGTAATTGAAAAAAAACTATATAAACATTTTCAAAGCAGCTCATAAGTCAAAATTCGAGGAAATTATCTAGAATTTAACATCAAGGAAACTAATGGATATGGAAATTAATGCCACATTCTCCTTCATCTCTGATCATACTTTCTCTTTTTCTCTTTCTATATACTGAATAAAGCTTTGGGTTTTCATCCATTTATTCAGGATCCATCTACTAAGCACCTATGCCATGTGTTATGGTAACTATTGGGGATACAGAAATGAGTAAGAACCAGGGCAATTTTCCAATTTTCTTTCTTTCTCCTTTCTTCTTTAGCAATATTTTTTATTCCATGACTTTAACAACCATATATATGTGCAGACATTCATTAGCTCTGATCTTTCTCACAAGTCCCAGAACAGTTTCAATCCTGTATTTCCAATTTCCTGATGGGTAACTTTCTGGATGTCTCATGGACACCACAGATTGTACATACTCAAAATGGAATTCCTCATCTATTCCATTATATTTTTAAATTTTAATTTTTAAAATTGTAGCAAAACATACATAACATAAAATCTACCATTTTCACCATTTTTAAGCATATAGTTCAGCAGTATTAAGCACATTCACATTGTTGTGCAACTATCAACACTATCCATTTTCAGAATTTTTTATCATTCACTACTGAAACTCTGTACACATTAAATAATAACTCTCCCTTCCTCTCTCCCCCCAACCCTTAGGTAACCACTGTTCTACTCTCTGTCCCTATGAATTTGACTACTTTAGGTATATCATATAAGTGGAATTATACAGTATTTGGCTTTTTTTGTCTGGCTTATTCCACTTAGTTTACTGTCTTCAAAGTGGATGCATGTTGTAGCATGTATCAGAATTTCACTCCTTTTTAAGGTTGAATAATATTTCTATAACATTTTGTTTATCCATTCATCGATTGACACAGAATGCATCCATCTTTTGGCTACTGGGAATAGCACTGCTATGAACATTGGTGTACAAGTATCTGGGTCTTTGCTTTCTGAATAATATAGTTATTATATATTTAATTTTGGGGGGGAACTACCTTACCATTTTCCACAATGCATCATTTTACATTTCCACCAGTAGTGTACAAGGGTTCTAATTTTTCCACATCCTCACCAACACCAGTTATTTTCTTTTTTGTTTTTGTTTTTCAGCATAGCCATCCTAATGGGTGTGAAGTGGTATATCAATGTTGGTTTGATTTTCATTTTCTTAATGATTAGTGAGGTTGAGCATCTTTTCATGTGCTTATTGGCCATTTGTACATCTTCTTTGGAAATTTTTCATCTGGGTTGTTTGATTTTTATGTTGTTGTTGTATTGTAGGAGTTCTCTATATTTTCTGGATATTAATCCCTTATCAGATATGTGATTTGCAAATATTTTCTCCCACTTTGAGGGTTGCCTTTTCACTCTGTTGATAGTGCTGCTTGATACATAGTTTGGATGAAATTCAATTTATCTTTTTTTTTCTTTCGTTGCCGGGATTTTAGTGTCATATTCAAGAAATTATTGCCAAATCCAATGTCATGACATTTTCCCACTATGGTTCTTTCCAAGAGTTTTATAGTTTTAGATCTTTGATTTGTTTTGAGTTAAAGTTTGTATACCATGTGAGGCAAGGGTCAATCTTTGTTATTTTCATATAGATATTCAAATTTTTTAGCACCATTTCTTGAGAAGACTCTCTTTTCCTCATTGAATGGCCTTTGCTTCCTTGTCAAAAATCGTTTGAACATTTGTGCAAGAGTTTATTTCTGGGCTTTCTATTCTATTACACTGGCCTATATGTCTGTCTTTTTGCCAGTAACACAGAATTTGGATGACTGTAGATTTGTAATAAGTTTTGAAATCAAGAAATGTGAGACCTACAACTTTATTCATCATTTTCAAAGTTGTTTTGGCTACTCATGGTCCCTTGAGTTTCTACATAAATTTTAGAATGCATTTTTCTAAACCCATGGAAATTTGCTAGGGATTGCATGGAATCTGTAGACTGCCAGGGTAGTATTGACATCTTTACAATATTAAGTCTTCTAACACAAGAATACAAGATATATTTCTATTTATTTGAATCTTCTCTAAATTCTGTCAAGAATATTTTAGAGTTTTCAAGTACAAGTTTTGTGATGCCTTGGTCAAGTATATTCCTAGGTATATATACTTTTTGGTGTATTGTAAATGGAATTATTTCCTTAATATACTTTTGGATTGTTCATTGCTGGTGTATGGAAACACAATTGACTTTTGTGTTTTAATTTTGTGTCCTACAACATTGCTGAATTCTTTAATTAGCTCTATCGGGTTAGTGTGTGTGTGTGGATTCTTTAGGGTTTCTTACATGTAAGGTCATGTCATATGAAAACGTTTATAATTTTACTTCTTTTCCAATTTGAATGCTATTTATTTCTTTTTCTTGACTAATTGCTCTGGTTTGGACTCCCAATACAATGTGGAATAGAAATGGCATCCTAGGCTTGCTCCTGATCTTAAAAGCTTTCAGTCTTTCAACTTTGAGCGTCATGTTACCTATGGTTTTTTTCATAAATGCTGTTTATCATATTAAGGAAGTTCCCTTCTATTCTTAGTTTTCTGAGTGTTTTTAATATGAAATGGGGTTGGTTTTTGTCAAATGGCTCTTCTGCGTCAATATGATTTTGTGTTTTTTCCCCTTCATTCTATTAATGTGGTTTATTATTTTGATTGATTTTTTATGTTGAAGAACTCTTGCACTCCTAGGAGAAATCTCAGTCATGGCGTATAATCCCTTTAGTATACTGCTGACTTCAGTTTGCTAGTATTTTTTTGAGCATTTTTGCACCTATATTTGTAAGGGATATCATTCTATAGTCTCCTTTCTTGTGATATCTAAGTCTATCTTTTATATCAGGGTAATCCTTGTCTCATAGAATGAGTTAGGAAGTGTTCCCTCCTTTTCTTTTTTCTTTTTTTTTTGGAAGAGTTTGGGAAAGATTGGTATTAATCCTTCTTTAAAGATTTGGCAGAATTCAACAGTGAACCCATCTGGTCCTAGGGTTTTCATCGTTGGGAAGTTTTTGATTACTGATTCAATCTCTTTGCTGTAGATCTGTTTATATTTTCTATTTCTTCTTGAGTCAGTTTAGGTAGTTCATATGTTTCTAGCAATTTGTTGATTTCATTAAAATTATCAAATTAGTTGGTGTACAATTGTTCATATAATTCTCTTGTTCTTTTGTATTGAATCTGCTCAGTACTAATGTCCCCACTTTAATTTCTGATTTTAGTAATTCAAATATTCTCTCTTCTTTTCTTTCTCAATGTAGCTAAAGGTTTGTCACACTTTTTTTTTTACTTTTTCAAAGAACCAACTCTTGGTTGCATTGATTCTATATTTTTCTATTTTTTATCTTATTTATCACTGTTCTAATATTTATTATTTACTTTCTTCTGCTGGGTAACGTTTAGTTTGCTATAATTTTTCTAGTTCCTTAGGAATAAATTAAGGTTATTAATTTGACATCTTTTCTCTTTTTAAAATATAGGGGATTGCACCTATAAGTTTCCTCTGAGAACTGCTTTCACTGTGCTCCATAGTTTTGTTATGCTAAATTTTAGTCTTCACTCCTCTCAAAGTATTTTCTAATTTCTTTTTTCATTTCTTCTTTGACATATTGGTTATTTAATAGTGTACTGTTTAATTTCCACATATTTGTGAATTTTTCATTTGTGGTCTGAAAAGGTATGTTTTATGATTTCAAACTTTTAAATTTGGTTTATTGAGGCTTGTTTTGTGGCCTAATATATTATCTATCCAGGAGAATGTTCCATGTGCACATGAGAAGAATATCTATTCTGCTGTTGTTTGGTGGAAGGTTTAATATATGTTTGTTAAGTCTAGTTAATTTATAGTGTTGTTCAAGTCCTCTATTTCCTTGTTGGTCATCTGTCTAGTTCTATCTATTAGTGAGAGTGAGCTATTGAAGTCTCCAAATATTATGTTATAGCTTCTAGTTCTCTCTGTAATTCTCTTTGGGTTTGACTGATATATTTTGGAGACTCTCTTCCTAGGTGCATGTATGTTTATAATTGTTATATCTTATTGAGTGATTGACCCTTTTATCAATATATGATGTCATTTTTGTCTCATAACAATTTTTGTCTTACAGCCTATTTTTTCTTATAATATGATAGCTACTCTAGCACTATTTTGGTTATGATTTGCACAGAATATCTTTGTCCACTCTTTAAATTTCAATGTATTTATGTCTTAGAATCTAAAGTGATGTTCTTATAGACAGAATATAGTTGGATCATAACTTTTTTCTACATTCTGTCAATCTGAGCCATTTAATTGGTGAGTTTCATTCATTGATATTTAAAGTAACTACTGACATGCAAGAATTCTGTCATTTTACTTTGTTTTCTAACTTTCTAATAACTTTTTCTCCTCAATTTTTCTATTACTGCCTTGCTTTCTGCTTAATTTTTTCATTTGTATTGTTTGTTATATCCTTATATTTCCAATTTTGTATGTATTTTAGTTTTTTCTTAGTGTTTACCTCCAAATTAAAAATAACATCTTAACGTTATAAAAATGTACCTTAAATTAATACCAACTTTTCTTCAACTGAATACAGAATACATATTTCTATACATCTCCATCTTTCTCCACTTTATGTTGTTATTGTCCCAAATTACATGGTTATGTGTGGTGTGCACATTAATATAGTTTTATAATTATTGTTTTATGTATTTGTTTTTTACATTATATAGGAACAAAAAGAGAAGTTACAAACTAAAGATAAAATACTACTGGCTTTTATATGTACCATTGTATCTACCTTTACTGTTTTTCTTTATTTCATCATTTGATTTTAGTTACTCTATATTATCCTTTCATTCTAACCTCATTGCCTCCATATAGAATTGTGTATGTTAGGTCTACGAGTAATGAACAATGCCCCAAACCCAAGTTTTGACTTATCTGGGAATTTCTAATTTTTTTTAATTTTTGGATTTTTTAATTTAATTAGAGTTGACTTACAATATTCTGTTAGTTTCAAGTGTACAGCATAGTGATTCAGTATTTTTGCAGATTATATTCCATTATAGGTTATTAAAACATAATGGGTATAGTTCTGTGTGCTATACATTAAATCCCTGGTGCTTATCTATTAAAAAAAATTTATTTTATATTAGAGTATAGTTGATTAACAATGTTGTGTTAGTTTCAGGTATAAAACAAAGTGATTCAGTTATACACGTACATGTATCTATTCTTTTCCAAATTCTTTTCCAATACAGGTTGGTGTTTATCTATTTTATTTATAGTAGTTTGTATCTGTTAATACCATATCCCTAATTTGTCCCTCCACTATTCCCTACCCCTTTGGTAACCACAAAATTGTTTTCTATGTCTGTGAGTCTGTTTCTGTTTTGTATATATATTCATTTGTATTATTTTTTAGATTCCACATATAAGTTATATCATATAGTATTTGTCATTACCTGATTTATTTCACTAAGCATAATATTCTCTAGTTCCATTCACATTCTTGCAAATGGCAGTATTTCAGTGTTCAGTGTTTTTCATAGGTGAGTGATATTTCCTTGTATATATATATATATATATATATATATATACACACACACACTAATATATACATTAGTGTATATATAATATATAATATATAATAATATTACATTATTAGTGTGTGTATATATATATATATATATATATATATATATATATATATATATAGCCCACATATTTTTCGTCCTATCATCTGTTGATGGGCACTTGGGTTGCTTCCATATCTTGGCCATTGTAAATAGTGTTACTATGAACATTGGTGTGCAAGTGTATTTTCGAATTAGTGTTTTCCTTTTTTCTGGATGTATACCCAGGAATGGAGTTGCTGGATCATATGGCAGTCCTATTTTTAGTTTTTTAAGGAGTCTCCATACTTTTTCCCATGGAGGCTGCATCAATTTACATTCCCATGAACAGCATACAAGGGTTCCCCTTTCTCCACATCCTCTCCAGCATTTATTATTTGTAGACGTTTTGATGAGCACCATTCTGACTGATGTTAGGTTATACCTCACTGAGCTTTGATTTGTATTTCTCTAATAATAAGTGATGTTGAGTATCTTTTCATGTGCCTGCTGGCTATCTGTATGTCTTCTTTGGAGAAATGTCTATTCAGGTCTTCTGTCCAATTTTTGATTGGGTTGTTTCCTTTTTTTGATATTGATCTGTATGAGCTGTTTGTATATTTTGTATATTAACTCCTTGTCAATTACATCATTTGCAAATACTTGCTTCCATTCCATAGGTTGGCTTTTCATTTTGTTTATGGTTTCCTCTGCTGTGCAAATGCTTTTAAGTTAAATTAGGTCCCATTTGTTTAATTTTGCTTTTATTTCCACAACTCTAGAAGACAGATCCAAAAAATGTATTGCTGCAATTTATGTCAGAGTGTGTTCTGCCTGTTTTCCTCTAGGAGTTTTATAGTATCCAGTCTTACATTTAGATTTCTAATGCATTTTGAGTTTATTTTTGTGTGTGGTATTAGAGAATGTTCTAATTTCATTCTTCTACCTGTGGCTATGTAGTTTTTCCAATACCACTTGCTGAAAAGACTGTCTTTTCCCCATTGAATATTCTTGCTTCCTTTGTCATAGATTAATTGATATAACTGTATGTGCTGTTTTCAGGGCTCCCTTTTCTTTTCCATTCATTTAGGTGTCTGTATTTGTGCAGGTACCACACACTTTTGATAATTGTAGCTTTGTAGTAAATTATGAAGTCTGGGAGACATAGATCCAACTTTGTTCTATTTTTCTCAGGATTTCTTTGGCAATTTGGGGTCTGTTGTGGTCCCATATAAATTTTAGGAATATTTTTTCTAGTGCTGTGAAAAATGTCCTGGGTATTTTGATAGGAATTGAATTAGATCTGTAGATTTCTTTGGATAGTATGTCCACTTAAGCAATACTGATTCTTCCAGTCCAAGAATACAGGATATTTTTTCATTTCGATGACCCATCTGCAGTTTCTTTTCTCAATGTTTTATAGATTTCAGGGTAGAGGATGTTCACCCCCTTGGGTAAGTTTATTCCTAGGTATATTTTTGATGTAATTTAAAAACTATTTTTAAAAAAAAATTCCTTTTCAAAAAGTTCATTATTCGTGTATATAAATGCAAAATTTTCTTTATACTAATCTTATATACTGCACCCTTGCTCAATTCATTTATTAGTTCTAAAATATTTGGGTAGAAACTTTAGGGTTCTCTATACAGAGTATCATGTCACCTGCAAATACTGACAATTTTATCTATTGCCTTCCAATTTGGACCGTTTTTATTTCTTATTCTTTTTTGATTGCTGTGGCTCAGACTTCCAATACTGTGTTAAATAGAAGTAGTGAGAGTGGGCATACGTACCGTGTTCCTGAATCCAGCAGGAAGGCTTTCAGCTTTTCACCATTGAGTATTGAGTTGGCTGTGGGCTTGTTGTATGTGGCCTTTATTATGTTGAGATATGTTCCCTCTATAACCAGTGGGAAGAGAGTTTTTAATGTGAGTGATGTTTAATTTTCTCCAATCCTTTTTCTGCATCTATTAAGATGATCATGTGATTTTTATCCTTCCTTTTCTTACTGTGATGTATCACATTGATCGATTTGTGGATATTGAACCATGCTTGCATCCCTGGGATACATCCCACTTGACCATGGTGTATGATCCTTTGTATACATTGTTGATTTGGGTTTGCCAATATTTTGTTGAGGATTTTTGTATCTATATTCTTCAGAGATATTGACTTGTAAATTTCTTTCTTTTTTTTCTTTTTTTTTTTTTGCAGTGTCTTTCTCTGGTTTCATTTTCAGGGTAATGGTGGCCTTGTAGAATGCATTTAGGAGTGTTCCCTCCTCTTCATTTTTTTTGGAATAGTTTGAGAAGGATAGGTGTGAGTTCTTCCATTATAAGTTTGGTAGAATTCCACAGTGAAGCTGTCTGGTCATGGACTTTTGTTTCCAGGGAATTTATTTTTATTACAGATTCTATTTCACTTCTAGTGATCAGTCTGTTCAAATTGTCTGTATCTTTCTGACTCAGTCTTGGCAGGCTGAATGTTTCTAGAAATGTGTCCATTTCTCTAGGTTGTCCAATTTTCTTGTCACATACTGTTCATAATATTTTCTTATGATTCTTTTGTTTCTCTGTGGTATCGGTTGTTATTTCTCTGCTTTCATTTCTTATTTTGTTTTTTGGGACCTCTCTTTTCTTCTTGGTGAGCCTGGCTAAAGTTTTGTCAATTTTGCTTATGTTTCTTAAAAAAGCTCTTAGGTTCATTGATTTTTCTATTGTTTTTTGGTTTCTATTTTATTTCTTCTCTGATCTTTATTATGCCTTTCCTTCTGCTGACCTTGGGCTTTGTTTGTTCTTCTCTTCCTAATTCTTTTAAAGGTGGTAGGTTAGGTTGTTTAGTTGAGATGTTACTTGTTTCTTGAGCAAAGCCTGTGTCCCTAAGAACTTCCCTCTTGGAACTGCTTTTGCTGCATCCCATAGGTTTTATAATGTGTTTTCATTTTTGTTTGTCTTGAGGTATTTTCTGATATCTTGTTTGATTTCATTGTTTACATTGGTTTTGTAGCAGAACATTTTTTTAGTCCCCACGTGTTTGTTCTTTTTCCATTTTTCTTTCTGTAGTTGATTTCTAGTTTCATTCAGTTGTGTTCGGAAATTACGCTTGATATAATTTCTTTCCTCTTAAATTTGCTGAGGCTTGTTTTGTGACCTAGTATGTTCTCTACCCTGGAGAATGTTCCATGTGCACTTGAGAAAAGTGTGTATTCTGCTTTTTTTGGGTGTTGTGTCCTGTAGATAGCAATTAAGTCCAACTGGTCTGTTGTGTCACTTAGGACCTCTGTTGCCCTACTGATTTTCTGCCTGTATGATATGTCCATTGCTATATCATCAATGGGCTATGAAAATCTCCTACTATTATTGTCTTATTGTCAGTTTCTCCCTTTATGTCTGTCAGCATTTGATTTATGTATTTAGGTGCTCCTGTATTGGGTGTGTGTATGTTAACGAGTGTAACATCCTCTTTTTTATTGATCCCTTCACCATTATACAATGTCTTTCTTTGTCTTTCACTATATCATTTGTTTTAAAGTCTATTTTGTCTGATATGAATATTGCTACCCCCACTTTCTTCTCATTTCCATTTGCATCAAATATCGTTTTCCATCCCCTCACTTTCAGTCTGTGTGTGTTTTTCACTCTGAAGTAAAACTCTTATAGGCCTCATAATTAGCAGGTCTTGTTTTATTATCCAATCAGCCACTCTATATCTTTTGATGTAGCATTAGTTCATTGACACTTAAGGTGATTACTGACAGGTATGAATGTATTTCCATTTTGTTACTTGTTTTCTGTTTTGTTTTGTTTTTGTAGTTCTTCTCTGTTCTTTTCTTCTTCTTTTAGTTTCTTCCCATGTGGTTTGATGATTTTCTTGAGTAGAATGCTTGTGTTCCTTTCTCTCTTGTTTGTGTGTATCCATTGTAGGTTTTTGGTTTGTGGTTACCATGGCGTTTATGTATGTTGACCTGTAACTATATCTACTTGCTTTAAACTAATAATCACTTAATCTCAAACACATTCTAAATGATCCACAATTTTGACACCCCTCCCCTACATTTTGTGTTTTTCACGTTCTATTTTACATCTTCATGCTTATCCTTTTACTGTTTCTTGTAGTTATAATATCTCCTACAAATTTTTTGTTGTTTTTTAATCTATGTACTGACTTGTTCAAGTGATCTTCAAGCCTTACTATATATTCGCCTTTCCTATTGGGATTTTCCCTTTTCTATAGATTCCAGCTTGTTTTCCATTTAGAGAAGACCCTTCAACATTTCTTTTAGGGAAGGTTTATTATTGATGACTTCTTTTAGTTTTTGCTTGTCTGAGAAATTGTTTATCTCTCCTTCTATTCTAAATGAAAATCTTCCTGGGTAGAATATCCTAGGTTGCAGGGTTTTCCCTTTCAGGACTTTGAATATATCATGCCACACCCTTCTGTCCTGCAACTTTTCTGCAGAGAAATAAGCTGATAGCCTTATAGAGGTTCCCCTGTATATGACTCTTTGCACTTCTCTTGCTGCATTTAGAATATTCTCTTTATCTTCAACTTTTTGCCATTTTAATTATAATATGTCTTGGTGTGGGTCTGTTTGGTTTCATTTTGTTTGGGACCCTCTGTGCTTCCTGTACCTCAATATCTGTTTCCTCAGGACTTAGGTTTGGGAAGTTTTCAGCCATAATTTCTTCAAATACATTTTTAATTCCCTTCTCTCTCTCTTCTCCTTCTGGAACATTTTATATTATCCCATAGATCTTGTATCTTGCTTTCACGCTTTTTTCATTTGTTTTTCTGTCTGCTCTTTTGATTGTGTGATTTCCATTTTTTCTGCCTTCCTGATCACTTATTCATTCTCCTGTGTCTTTTGATCAGCTATTCATTGCTTGTAGATTACTTTTTATCTCGGAAATTGAATTATCTATTTTTGATTGGGTCATGTTTATAGTTAATAGTGTCTTGTTACAATGATCTGTGTTTATATTGGTAATCTTTCTTAATTCAGTTAACATTTTTATCACCTCTTTTTGGAACTCAATGTCTGGTAGACTGATGATCTCTGTTTCTTTATTTAGTCTCTCAGGGTTTTCCTCTTGCTCTTTTAATTGGGGGTCGTTCCTCTGCCTTTTTATTTTACTAAACTTTCTCTGCCTCAATGAATTTAGGTGAAACAGTTATCTATTGTGGTCTTGAAGGCGTGTTTTCATGTGCGAGTGTCCCTGTGTAGACTGCATGTGTCCAATATCTTTGTGTGAAGGCTGGTTTTGATGTGGACGCCAGCCATGTCTTTCCTCAGGATGTGCTGAACACTATCACCTTGATAGGGAGTGTGGCTGGTGTTGGAGGATCTAAAGTCTGTGCAGGCTATGAGGCAGGACTTCCTCTTTGCTCCATGGCTGTTTCCATCCTCTCAGTGGGGGTGGGGTCCGCTCCACAGTTGCTATAGCAGAAGCTCTGAGGGTCGGGATTGAGCAGGTTCTGTTTCCTCTGAGTGCATGTGCTGCTCCAAAGAGGGGAGTGCTGATGTTAAGTGAGGCTCGTGTGCTCACAGAGGTCTGATGCATTGCCTGTGTAGGTCTCCATGTCTCCACTCAGATGCAGCCCAATGTTGTGTCCCTCCCCCTGTTCTGGGCCTCCCAGATATGGTACAATGCTGTGGCATGGAGTGGGTGGAGCTGGAGCATTTGCTAGGCTGGGGCTTGGGTTCAGGGCATTGTGGTAGCAGGAACTGAATTGGCTGCACTGCTGTCTGAGATCTGAGCTTCTTCTGTGGTGCTGATTGAGTCAGTGCCAACATTGGTTGCTGTCACCCCACCTGCACAGCACCTCAGGACCCCATCCTCCTCTCTGTCCCTAGATCCCACCTTTTCCCAGGACCTGTCTTCCCCAGATCCAGTACCAATCTGTGGCTTAGAGTGGGTGGGATCAGAGCTCTTTCTCAAATGGGAACAGTGAGCAAGGTGTGGAAATCACAGAGTTTCCTGAGGCACCACCTGAGTAAGTGCCAACAATGGTCAGCACTCATCCACTTGACCACACACCAGGTCTCTGGCCTATGTGTAGCTAGATCAAGTCATTTTTCCAGGGCCTGGGTAGCCCAGCTCCCATGCCAAGCTTCAGCGTGGAAACAGCAGCCCCAGGGTGTTCACCCCTCTCAGACTGGGGAGTGAGGTGAGGTGTCAACCACTAGTACAAAGTTTTCTACACCCTATTTATTGTCAGGCCAGTGCTCACATTCTATTTGCAAGTGGAGTCTATCCTTCTCCCTCACTTATATCTGTCTAAGCACTTCTTCTAGCAGCCAAGGTTCTTGTCTCCTTTGCATAGCACCAAAGGACGGGGGTATGCAGTCTTTGGCTCAACCTACTCAATCCCTAATGGTCTGCCCATGTGTACTTTCTCTTCCTTTCAGATCCTTCCCAAGGGCAGAAGAACCAACCCTATGTCTTTTTTCCATCCTACCCAGTTACATGGACATCTTTCTTGCAGCTTTGGGTGTATAGGAGTTCTGTCATTTTCATCTTTTTTTCTTTTCCCATGATAATTGTTCCACATGTAGATGTATTTTTGATGTGTTTATGGGGGGCAAGGTGAGCTCCATGTCCTCCCATTTCACTATCTTTATCTGACTCCCTCTTCTTATTTCTTTTATATGTAATAGTTTGTACCTCTTAATCCCCTACCTCTATCTTGTCCCTCTCCTATACCTTTTCCCATTGTGAACCACAAGTTTGTTCTCAATGTCTGGGAGTTTCTGTTCTTATGTAGTAGCTTGTTTTATTTTTAAGATTTCACATATAAGTGATAACATACAGTAATTGCCTTTGTCTGATTTATTTCACTAAGCATAATACACTCCAGGTCCATCCATGTTGTTTCAAATGGCAGAATTTCATTCTTTTTTTATGGCTGGGTCATATATGTATATATATGATATAAACCACAGCTTCCTTATTCAGTCATCTGTTGATGGACACTTAGGTTGCTTTCATATCTCTGCTATTAGGAACATTGTTGCTATGAACATTGGGGTGCATGTATCTTTTCAAATTACTGTTTTTGTTTTCTTCAGGTAAATACCTAGGAGTGGAATTGCTGGACCATATGGTAATTCTATTTTTAGTTTTTTGAGGAAACTCCATACTGTCTTATTTAATGGGTACTCCAGTTTATATTCCCACCATCATGGTACTAGGGTTCCTTTTTCTCCACATCCTTGCCAACATCTGTTATTTGTGGTCCTTTATTTGGTCTTTATTTTCTCTCTGATCTTTATTATTTCCTTACTTCTGCTGACTTTGGCTTTCGTTTTTGTTGCTGTTCTTCTTTTCCTAATTCCTTTTATTAGGGCTGTATTAATTTAACTAAGCTTGAAGTTCATGCATACTGTAACTACACAAAGCATGAAGTCTCTGTGGCTTTTTCAGGGTTTATCTTGTTTGGAAATCTCTGTAATTCCTGTACCTGAAAATCTGTTTCCTCCTTCAGATTCAGGGAGTTTTCAGCCATAACTTCATCAAATACATTTTCTACCTCTTTCTCTCTCTCTCCTTCTGGGACCCCTATGTGAATGTTGGTATGCTTGGTGTAGTCTTAGAGGTCCTTTAAACTATCCTCATTTTTAGAAATTTGTTTTTCTTTTTCTGTTCTGGTTGGGTTATTTCCATTATTGTACCTTCCAGATTGTTAATATATTTTTGTGTGTCACCTAGTCTGCTAATTCCTTGTAGTGTGTTTTTCATTTCAGTTATTGTATTCTTCATTTCTGACTGGTTCCTTTTATATTTTCTAGATTCTTCTCAAAATTCTCATTTAGTTCATCTATTTTTTCCCCAAGTTCAGTTAGCATATGTATTACTAATGCTTTGAACTCTTTATCAGGTAAATTATTATTTTTTTAAAATAAATTTATTTATTTATTTATTTTTGGCTGCGTTGGGTCTTCATTGCTGTGCGCGGGCTTTCTCTAGTTGTAGTGAGTGGGGGCTACTCTTTTGTTGCAGTGTGCAGGCTTCTCATTGCGGTGGCTTCTCTTGTTGTGGAGCACAGGTTCTAGGCATGTGGGCTTCAGTTGTTGTGGCACATGGGCTCAGTAGTTGTGGCTCATGGGCTCTAAAGCGTAGGTTCAGTAGTTGTGGCACATGGACTTAGTTGCTCATGGCATGTGGGATCTTCCTGGACCAGGGCTTGAACCTGTGTCCCCTGCACTGGCAGGCAGATTCTTAACCACTGCGCCACCAGGGAAGCCCTCAGGTAAATTATTTACCTCTGTTTTGTTAGTGGTTTTTTTCCTTGGGTTTTTTTTTTCCTTCTCACATTGCATGGCTTGTGGCATCTCACTTTCCTGATCAGGGATTGAACCTGGGCCATGGCAGTGAAAGTGCCAAATCCTAACCACTAGACCACCAGGGAACTCCCCCTTGTTCTTTCATTTGAAACAAAATCCCATCTTCTCATTGTGTTTAACTTTCTCTATCTTTATGAAATTAAACAGTTACCTATCTCAGTCTTGAAGGGCTGTCTTTGAGTGGGAGTGTCCCTATGAAGTCTGCATGTGTCCAGTGCCTGTGTTGGGAGAGCTGGATCTAAAGTGAGCATGGGTCACATCGTTCCTTGAGGTGTGCTGGCAGCTACCACCATGGTAGGAGGTAGCGCTGGTGATGGAAGGGTTAAAACCAGAGCCATGTGTGAGCTAGGACTTCTCCTCTGCGAAATGGTTGTCACTGCCCTATCAGGGGTGGAGTTTGGCCCCAAAGTGTTGGATCAGAAGTCATGAGGTTTAGTTCTGAGCTGGTTCTATTCCTTCTAAGTGTGCGCTCTCCCCCTGGCAAGGGCACTTCTTCCCTAGTGGACAGTAGTGCTGGAGCAATAGGGGCTCGAGTACACACCTGTTGTGGGCTGGGTGCAGGCTGGGATAGTCCCAGCAAGCCATTCAGTGCCCTAGGTAGTTTACAATCTTCTGCCTCTGTGTATTCACTGTCAACAGCTGCCCTTACTCCATTTAGAGGCAGGGCCAGGTCTGAGCTTGCTCTGTTTCCTCCAAGTGTATGTACCCCCTCCCCAAGCAATGGCACATTCACCCCAGCAGAGAGCAGAGCCAGAGGAAGAGGAACTGGAGGACGTGCTCAGTGCAGGCCAGGGTGCTGGGATGGTCTCAACAGGCCAATCAGAGCCTCAGGTAGCTCCCAATCTGCTGACTCTGAATGTTCACTGGCAATGTCCACCATTGCCCTGTTCAGAGGCAGGGCCAGGTCTGAGCTAGCTCTGTTCCCCCCCAGTGTAAAATCTTCTTAGCAATGGCAGCCTTTGCTCTAGTAGAGAGTTGAACTGGAGCAAGAGGAACTAGAGCAGACACTCAATGTGGGTTAGGGTGCGTGCTGGGCTGGTCCTGTGAAACCAGCCAGAGCCCCAGGCCATTTTCAGTCTGCTTCCTCTTACTCATTCCTGGGAATAAGCAAGCCTGTGCATGTTCTGTTCATGAGCAGACTCTCAGTTCCTTACAGCCCTCTAGTAAGCCCCACTGGTTTGCAAACCAGCTAAGGGGACTGGTCTTCCCAGTGTCGGACCCCAGGGCTGGGGTGCCCATTATGTGTCTCAAACCTTTCACTCCCCAGTGAGGACTCCCAAGCCTGGGATATCCCCCTCCTCTTCTGTGTTCCCTGCTATGGGCACAGGTCCTGACCTGATCACTTCTCCTTTCCTACCTGACTCTTTGTGTATCTTTCTTTACAGTCCTGGTTATAGAATAGCCTTTCTGCCAGCCTCCAGCTTGTTTTCAGCAAGAGTTGCTCCACATGTAGATGTATTTCTGATGTGTTTTTGGAGAGAGTGAGTTCAGCGTCATCCTACTCTATCACCTTGATCTCCCCCTAGAAAGTGGATCCTCTAGCACCAGAGGTGTTGTCTGGTGGTCTCTTTACTGCTTGTGCCTCTAAGGTTGCTGGTGACTTTTTGCCAGTGTCACTTCTGTTGTTGCTAGCTTTGCTGCCTTGGGCACAAGGATGGCCAGTGTCCTGCATCTAGGATCTCCTGTGTCACAACTCCACAGCTGCAGGGGGAGAGAGATGATTGAGGGGGAGCCGGGATCATGGGTATCTTTGCCATATCTTGTATTGTCAGGTTCATGGGTGCCACTGCTACGATGGGGATAGGAGAGCAGAGTCATGGGCACCTCTTTAGTTAGATAGACAGATTGCAGGCCCAACTGCTGCTGATGCCCAGTTCCTTGTGGCCACAGGTGATGCTGTAGCTGGGAGGCTGGAGTTGTGTGTGTCACTCTGTCTATCTCCTGCTGCTACTGTGTTCTCTAGGGCTGTGGGCTCAGCTATCACAGCCAGGGGGTCCACCATCACAGGTGCCATCTCTGCTATCTCCCTTGGTTCCACCTCCTCTATGTGTTCCAGTACATCCACTTTTAGATGTACAGATATGGGGAATTCCCCAGAATACTTGTGTGTTGGGCAGAGACACTTTTGTTGGTTGTAGATTGATGGGGAGAGAAAAAAGAGTGTCTCCTGCTTCCATGATGCTAACGTCACTCTCTTTGTAAATAATCTTCATCTTTATTCAATAATGCTTTTATGTTACTTGGAAAGAGTTATATTTTCAGGTCTTAATTTTAATTTGTTAGGAAGGACTAGAGCAGCATTTAGTCTGTCATTAATTTTCACCATGACTGATTTTTCTAAAGATTGTCTTGTATATCACAAGGAATCTCACTCTAGCTGGTGACAGAATGAACACTTCCATGAACCATGTAAACTACAATCACTATTCTATCTTTTTAGGTAGTTCTTTCCATAATCTTGCATAGTTTTCTCTCTCTCTTTTGCTGACCAGTACTCAGCTAAACACTAAAGTTGAAACTTCTTCAGATCCCTGTAGTTCTCTACAGATCCAACTTAAGTTACCTACTCCCCGTTTCCAACAGGACCTACAAAATCAATAATGCTACAATTGCAAGAGCCTTTAAAGGCCATTTAATTCAACATTAATATTTTTTCAGATAGGAAAAGTGAGTCAGATATTAAATGACTTAAGTTATATATATATATATATATATATTCTCTGGCAGACCTAGAACTAAGAATGGATATCTTAAGTCTTAGTACAGTGTTGTATTAACTAATTTCCACCATGCTTCATTCAAGATATCTCTAAAATTTGTCTTTTTTAAACTTCAAATTCAAAATAGTCTTTAAAGTCAAGTCAAAGGTGTACTTGAAAGTAGAGACTCACTGAAGGCAGTCAAGATTTCACAAAAGAAGTTATGCCAAATAGATTTTGAAGGATGGGTACAAAATCATGCAGGCAGATAGGCATATAGAAGAGTATGAATGAATACTCACAGAGGCAACTATTCACAAATCATTGTGGCTTGAAACTGTATGGTGAATTCTGGGGAACTATAAATACTGTGGCATGGATGGAGCAATGACTATGATAAAAAAATTCAATTTTTATTCTGTAGGAAATGATTCACTGAAGCATGAGAATAAATCAGACTTTTATTTTAGATACATCACTCTGGAATCAGTATGAAGGAAAGATTAAAGAGTATGGGAAAGTTGCAGAGAGTTTAGATCCAGAATAATTAGATGACTACTGCAATCATCCAGGCAAGAAATACAGAGAACCTAACTTAAAGGAGTAAAAAAGTGTCAATGGGGAGGTTTTAAAAAAAGAGATAGATATCTATATCTATATATCTATGTATCTCTCTCTCTGTCTATATATATATATATCTTGAGTAGTAGATTCTTAGCTCTTATGACCAATTAAATGTGAAGTTTGAGAAGAAAAACTACAGATGCGATGGTTATGACTCCCAGATTTCTGATTCCTTTTGGTAATTTGGTAGGTGATAACCCCATTACCTAAGAAAAGGCGTTTAAGAGGATGAGTAGTTTTGAAAGAGAATATGAGTTCAGCATTAGATACACTAAATTTAAAAAGCCTAATGAATTTTTAGATTAAAAAGTTAGGTTTGCAGTTGACTGAATTAACTTCACGCAGGAGATCTGATCAAGATACAGGCATACCTCATTTTATTATGCTTTGCTTTATTTCACTTCACAGATATTGCATTTTTTTACAATGCAGCATGGCATTTGTGGCAAACCTGCTTTGAGCAAATCTATCGATACCATTCTCCCAACAGCATTTACTCACTTCATGTCTTTGTGTCACATTTTAGTAATTCTCACAATATTTCAAACTTCTTCATTATTATTATATTTGTTATGGTGATCTGTGATCAGTGACCTTTGATATTATTACTTTGACTCACTGAAGGCTCAGGTGGTTGTTGGCATTTTTTTAGCAATAAAGTATATTTAATTGCACACTTAGACTATGTTATTGTATACAACTTTTATATGCATTGGGAAACCAAAAAAAATCATGTGACTCATTTTATTGCAATATTTGCTTTATTGTGGTGGTCTGGAATTGAACCGAAAGTATTTCTGAGGTATGCCTGTATATAAATTTGGGATCTATTAGTATGTAACTTATAGTGGAAACTGTGAGTGTGAATTAAAACACTCATATTGTGAAGATAAAAGAATAAGGTCAAGAACAGTACCCTGGAGAAAAACAACTTTTACATGTGGATGGAGAAGAAAGACCTACAAAAATACTGAGAGTAGGTGAGTCATAAGAGTGATTACTCAAGAGCTAAGTAAATATTTTAAAGAAGAGGTCAACAGTATAAAATATATAGAAAAGCCAATCAGAGAGTTAATCTTATCTGAATCTTACACTGAGGTAGGCCCAAGGCAGAAGATTCAGCTATCTTCTAAAACAGCAAAGTAAAATATGGGGTCTGATTTCTAATACACATTACTGCTCTGAATTTGGCATAATATGAAGAAAAATGCTGTTGATGCTGCTGTGGCAAGCCATTTAATAGCAAAATATACTGTAGAGATAAGAGGCCTATGTCAGTTTGCTAAGCATTGTAGCTTAATGTTTCCTTCAAGTCCACTTTTAATTACACCACTCTACAACTAAAGACAAAGGTAGGCAGAGATGGGAAAAAGTGAAAACTTAAAAAGCCCAGAAAACAATCAGTGGGCAGAAGTAAGTCCTGACATATCAAAAATCACTCTAAATGTAAGTCGATTGAATTAATAATCAAAAGACACAGAATGGCTAGATGGATAAGAAAAACAGGACCCAAATAAATTCTGCCCACAAGAGACACCTTTCAGTTCTAAAGACATACATAGACTCAAAGTGAAGTATAGTAAGTCCCCTACATACAAATGAGTTCCGTTCTGAGAGTGCGTTCATAAGTCCAATTTGTTCATAAGTCCAACAAAGTTAGCCTAGGTACCCAACTAACACAATCAGCTATATAGTACTGTATTGTAATAGGTTTATAATACTTTTCAAGCAAATAATACATAAAAAACAAACAAAAAATAAAGAAAACTTTTTTAATCTTACAGTACAGTACCTTGAAAAGTACAGTAGTACAGTATAACAGCTGGCATACAGGGGCTGGCATTGAGTGAACAGGCAAGAATAGTTACTTACTGGAGGAGGGAGAGGAGTTGGGAGATGGTAGAGCTGAAGGACTGTCAGCAACAGGAGACGGAGGGCAAGCTGCAATTTCACTCAGGCCTGACATTGATGGCACAGGTTCTGGTTCCTTGCTGGATTCAACTCTATCTACCCTCTTGAAAAAATGATCCAGTGATGTCTGGGTAGTAACTCTTTTTTTCTTATCATAGATGACACAGTAGCACTGGATTGCATTCTGAACAGCTGCTGCAACCTTCGTGTACCATTCTACATTCGGGTCTTGTGCCTCAGAAACTAACAGTGCTTCCTCAAATAAAGAAAATCCCCTTGCCATTTCCTGCATCGTGAATATCTTTGGATCTTCAGTTACTTCTTCTTCTTGTCCCTATTCATCCTATCTCTGGGCCTCCAATTCCATCAGGTCTTCAGTAGTAAGCTCCTCATGTTGCACAACAAGGAGTTCAATGAAGTTGTCCTCTTGCAGATCTAGCTCTAGCTTCTCACTGAGGGTCACTAAGTTGATGAAAATCTCTTTGGACTCCTCATCCACCATCTCAAATCCACGAAAATCATGAACAAACTGTGGGTAAAGATTCTTCCAAACCCCATTCATGGTGACAGCCGTAATCTTGCGCCAAGCGAAGTCAAAGTTTTTATGGCCTTGTAGATGTTATAGTCCTTCCAAAATTGTGACAAAGTTGTTCCTGATTCGTCACTCACCTTTACTGCCTGAGGAAAAGTGTGATGTAAATGATATTTCTTGAAAGTCGCTATAACTCCCTGGTCCATAGGTTGGATAAGCGATGTAGTATTCGGTGGCTGATGCACTACTTTGATGTTGGGATGAAAGTCGTCCATGAATGGGGGGTGGCCCAGAGCATTGTTGAGCAGCAAAAGAATTTTGAATGGGACATTCTTCTCCAAGCAATATTTCTCTACCTCCAGAATAAAGTGGTGGAAAAACCAGTCCTGGAAAATGACCTGTGTAACCCAGACCTTGGGGTTACTCTTCCAAATGACAGGAAGAGAGCCCTTGGCTATGTTTTCAAGGGCTCTTGGGTTTTCTGAATGATTAACTAAGAGAGGCTTTAGCTTTATATCACCGGAAGAATTGCCACAAAACAACAGAGTTAGCCTATCCTTTGCTGCTTTATAGCCTGACAAAAACTTTTCCTCCTTACTGATGTAACTTTGGTCTGGCATCCTCTTCCAGTACAGTCCTGTCTCATCCACATTAAAAACCTTCTTGGGTAAATATGTGCCTTCATCAATAATTTCTCGAAGGATTTTAGGAAATTCCTGGGCAGCTACCATATCTGCACTCACTGCCTCGCCACTTACTTTTATGTTGTGAAGGTTGGCTCTAGCCTTGAACCAATGAAACCAGCCATGGCTGGCATTAAAAGATGCGCCTTCTGATTCTTCACTGTGTTTATTCTTCAAGTCTTCATAAAGGCTTTTAGCTTTCTCTTGAATCAGCATTAAGCTGAGCAGGACTCTATGCTGATGCTGATCCTGCATCCACACACTGAGAAGTTTCTCCATTTCCTCCATCACTTTTGTACACTTCATCAATATTATTGTCAACATTATTGGCACAGCAGACTTCACATGTTCCATGATCTTGTCCTTGTTCTTTAGAATCGTGCTGATGGTTGAATGATTCATGTTATAAAAACAAGCGACATCTACTATCTTTTTGCCTCGCTCCACTCTCTCAACTATTTTCACTTTTGTTTCCATCATTATCGTTTGGTGCTCCTTAGTATCAGCTACATCACCGCTGCTTTTACACTTGCTTCCAGACATCCTGGGCTTGAAATAAAGACACTATACTACCATACTCTATACAGTACTGAATAGTAAAGTACACAAAAGCACAACTACTTGTAGAGAATGCACACATGTGACAGTGTATGCCAGACACGTTAACTAACTTACGTGATTTGACATGCAAAGGCATGTATGCATCTTTGAAAGTTCACAACTTGAAGGTTCATACATAGGGGACTTACTGTAATAAAAGGATATATTCCATGGAAGTGTAAACAAAAAGAAAATGCAGATACTCATATCAAACAAAATGGACTTTAAGCCAAAAATGGTAACAATAGACAAGGTAATTATATAATGATAAAGGGACAATATATCAAGATGACATAACAATCATAAATATATATGCACCCAACATCAGAACACCTAATTATGTTAAACAAACACTAACAGGTCTAAAGGGAGAAATAGACAGCAATACAATAGTACTAGGGGACTTCATAACCCAGTATCAACAACTGATAGATCCTCCACTCAGAAAATCTACAAAGAAATGTTGGAATTGAACCATAAATTTAGACAAAATGGACTTAGACCTATGTAGACTATTCCATAAAACAGCATCAAAATACACACTCTTCTCAAGTGCACATGGAACACTTTCCAGGATAGGTCATGTGATAGGATACAAAACAAGTCTTAGCAAATTTAAGAAGAAGGAACTCATACCAACAGTCCTTTCTGACCACAATGATATAAAACTAGAAATCAACAGGAGGAAATGTGGAAAATCTACACATATGTGAAGACTAAATGAAACTTCTGTAGAACCAATGGGTCAGAGAAGAAATCAAAAGGGAAATATAAAAGTATCCTAATTCTGCCCATGGGCCACTGCCAGATGCATGGGAGGGGCGGGGCACAGCCTGCAGGCTCAGGGACCTTCCTTACCCCAGTCCTGGATAAAGCAACCTCCTGCTTGCCAGGAAGCTGGCATGGCAGGGACCTGGCCTGCGAGTTACCTCCGGCAGCCCAGCACCACAGCAGGAGCCCACGGGGTGGGCTTGCCTTGCTGGGCCAAGAATGGGCCCTGCAGCCAGAGCCGTGTGCATGTGTACTGAGTGGTGCCCTTGCCTGCTCTGAAGTGGAGAGTGAATGGTAGGCTGTGGCTTCCAGGGAGGATGGGACCCAGGTTTCTTAGGGTGACTGTGTTTCTAGGAAGTGTTGGGAAACCTGGAAAGTTGCATGAGTCACTGTTGCTTTTGAACTAGAAATGCCTTACTTGGCGTTAGATGGAACAGGGAGAAGAATGAGTACCTCACAGGTCCAGAGAGGTTGCTCCAGTAATAGAGAACCCCTTTTGAGGTGTTGTGATGCACAGAGGGACTTGGAGCTTGCTATTGGTGGAGTTCTCTGGGTTGAACAGCAAATTAAAGATAACTTGTGAGAGGTCAAAGTCCAGATTCACAGCTGCATAAGTCGTCATCTGGAATGCCTTCAAAGCTGTGAGGTGTGGGTATATGAACAGATAGATCTCATCTATCAGCTTAAAGAGAAGGCACTTCAGCAGCAGACCCAGCAGCTTAACTGGTTACTGGGCCAGTTCAGTTGTCTTATTCATCAACTGGATTGCACCCAAAACAAAGATTGCTAGATCGCAATCAAGTCTCCGTGTGCCTGGACAGACTGGGCAGTTTGACTCTCAAACCTAAAGATTCCACTGTCCTACTCTTTGAAGCCAACATAACTGCCCTGCGCCAGGCCATCACCATATTTGGGTCTCTCAAGACCATTGAAATTCCTGAGCATTTTATGGCTCATGCTAGTTCATCAAATATTGGGCCTTTCCTGGAGAAAAGAAGCTATATACCATTGTCAGAGCAGAAGTCAGTATCCAGCACCACAGCTGTCATTCTCAGCGAATGGCTCCTTGGTAGCAAACCTGCCAATGGTCACCAGGCTCCTTACATACCCAGCACCAATCTCCAGGACTGGATCACCCAAAAAGCAGACCTTGGAGAATAGTCAGACTTCTGCCAGAGCCTGAAATTTCTTCAGTAATGTCTGGGGCAACCTAAAGGGCTTGGAAAACTGGCTCCACAAGAGTCGGCAACAAGAAGTTTCTGAAAAACCAAGTTGCTAAAAGTGTAACAGCTATTCTACTACCAGTTCTTACTCCATTGAAACTGAAAAGGTTGGAGATTTAGGGCTTCTTGATCAAGATGAGATGGACCTTTCTGATTGGCTGGTGACTCCCCAGGAATCCCATAAGCTTGAGAAGTCTGGGAATGGCAGATGTGAAACCAGTGAGAAGTTTAAGCTCTTGTTCCAGGCGTTCCCAGGAGTCCTACAGTGTGTATGATTGGCTTGTCAAGCCTGATTCCTGTACCAATTGCCCAAAGGTGTGGAGACTGAAAATCTGGTCAGTCTGAAGTGCCTGAATAACCACTTGAAGTCCAAGAAACCCATGTCCGCTCCCAGTGTGATTACTGAGGATTGGCTTGTTCAGAACCATCAAGACCCATATAAAGTAGAGGAGGTCTGCAAAGCCAATGAGCCCTGTATAAGCTTTGCAGAGTGCATGTGTGATGAAACTTGTGAGAAGGAAGCTCTGTGTAAATGGCTTCTGAAGAAAGAAGGAAAGGATGAAAATGGTATGCCTGTGGAACCAAAACCTGAACCTGGGAAACATAAAGATTCCCTGAATATGTGGCCCTGTCCATTCAGAAAAGAGGCAACAGAACAAGCTAAGGCACCAAAGGCAATGGCTTCTTCTAGAATTGCTGATTCCTTCTAAATCATAAACAACAGTCCCTTGTCAGAGTGGCTCATTACTCCCTCATGCAAAGAGGGATGTTCCAAGGAAGTGCCTCTTACCAAGGACAGAGCTTGCAAACAAAAGCTTACAAGCCTCTCGGCCACTTTCTGGTTTCGCTTTAACACAGCTGACTGGGTCTTGCCAGGAAAGAAGAGAGGAAATTTTAGCCAGTTATCTTCAGGAGAAAACAAGTGGCTACTTCGAAAGAAGGCCAAGGAAGTATTACTTAATTGGCCCCTACAGGAGGAACACAACTTTCCCCCAGACCTTTACAGCCCCCCCAGCAGTTCGTGATCTCTTTGCCTGTTTGCAGTTTAAAGTTGATTTTAATAAAAAGGTTGTATCGAACTCCTTTACAGATGTGAAAAAATGGAGTACTAGAGTCAAGCAAATTTTCTGCAGATTATCACAAATCCATGAGCTGAGTGACTGTGGCTTGCCAAATCATTGTGTTTCTGGGTCTGATGTAGTTCCTTTCCTGCCTAATTTTGAACTAATGAAGAGAAATAATGTCATCAAATTATGTGTTACTGTGTAAAAGAAAAAGTCTGTTTGTTGATGCTGAGGTGATTCAGTTTCTTCTTATAGCAGCATTAATTCACCCCTACACTAGAAACACAGCATCTTAGTGGCTAGGTCTTCTTCATAAGCTTCCATGGCTCCTTAGATGGGGTTGTTATTAGAAGTACATTAAAAAAACTGTAGTTTTAAAAATGAAATAGTTCTATAATTAAGGTGTGTTGTGTATTCTAAAGCTAGTAAACTTACCTAACTTTTTGATTGCCCTTCTTTGGATGCTTCCCTTGCTGTGGGTTTTCTTCCATTACCGGTGAATTCTTCTGTTTCATTAATATACAATATATTACACACAAATAATTAACCTTGCCAATATAGTGTTTTTTTCTTACCAAAATATGTATTAACAATCCTGGCAAATTTTGACATTAATTACAAAACATTTTAGCTTACATGCCAGGTTCAACATTATTTTTCTTCTTTTGAAAGAAACTCAGTTACTGCAAGTTTTGTCTTTATTCCCTTCTCTAAACATCACTATTAAAGTATCTAGACAGCTCTTTCAGAAGGGTTCAATATTGCTTGAAGTCTATATTCAGGGTAGTCCTAGTCTCTTTCAAAATATTCTGAAAAACTACAGGCAGTAGAGTCCCAGTGCTGAGTAATCAAAAAGCAAAAGACAAGACATGTTGGAAATGTAGTACTTGAACTATTCACTATCCTAAGTGTTATTGGTGCATCCTGTGTAAATGGAAGATGAACTTGCCACTTAGGCATAAATTAAATGTCCTCTCACTGCAAGCATAGCATACTTATGCCTCTAAAAGTATAATGCAGTGACATATTAGTGAATAGGCTGTTTTGAACACTTATGCCTTGGGGTGTTTATTGAAGTTTTATGAAAACTATTGATGTTTCCTCGGTATCCTTAAAGTTATGTCCATGCTTTAAAAAGTTTCTCTGTAGGACAGAAATGGTACTTATACCATGTTTTAAAATTCTCTAAGACGAGACATCTTAGCTGCTTTCCAGGCATTTAAATTATTAAGCCACTCAACTTGCCTATGTGTTATTGGAAATACTTTTAAAGTTTGTACTTGTGGTCATCTAGAAAGCCCTTTTGGGGAAACTTCACAGTCCCAGTGTCATTGCCATACAGCTTCATTAGAATTCTTGAACCACAGCTGAAACTAGCCTATTATTTTTTAGTTCTCAATATACAATTTAGAACTTTAAAAGTAAAGGCGGTGGGTAAAAACTTAAGAAGGAGCCTTTCCATTATCTTAGGTTGCAGGAAACTTTGTAGTTTTTGAGGTTTAACACATTGTGTATCCCTCAATTAACATTAATCACTATGCTAATGAGTATGTAAAGCATTCTTTGGCACTAATGCATTTGTATCTCCCTCCATTCGAAGGATAACAGCCAAAAAAAAAAAAAGTAACTCAGAGAGGGGGATCAAGATAGTGGAGGAGTATTACATGGAGCTCACCTTCTCCCACAAAAATATTAACAATACATCTACAAGTGGAACAATTCATACAGAACAGCTATTGAACGCCAACAGAAGACCTCAGACTTCCAAAAAAAAAAAGAAACAAAATAAACCACCACGTAACTGGGCAGGACAAAAGGAAAAAGAAAAAGAAGGAATTGGAATGGTGCCTGCACCACAGGGAGGAAGCTGTGAAGGAGGAAAGGCTCCCACACCCATGGAAGTCTCCTCACTGGTGGGGAGACAAGACTGGATGGAGGAGGAGCTTCAGAGCCTAGGAGGAGAGCACAGCAACTGGTTAGTGGAAGGCAAAATGGAAAGTATCCTGCACAGAAGTTCAGCACCGCCTCCCTGTGATCCCCAGACTAAGACACTCATCTGTTGGTTCAGGTGGGTGCTGGGTGCTGAAGCTCAGGCTTCAGAGACCAGATCCAGGGAGACGATCAGGGTTGGCTGCATGGAAACAGCCTGAGGAGACTGTGCTGTGGTAACTGATGGTGTACTCGGAAGAAGCCTGGGCCTGCCAGAGAGGTAAGGTGCCATTATTGGGGAGAGAATGAGGAGAGGGGTGGGACCACCATAAGAGCTTCTTTCCCTGTGAGCACTCCCAGGCAACAGGACACCACCTACATGAGCTCTGGGGGTGGGCACAAGTCACTGAGTCATCATGGACTCCAGAGGTGGCCACCAGCACTGTTATGAGACATGCGAGCAGGCGCTAGGCCCTGCCTCTGCTTTCCTGGGAAGGCACAGATAGCATCTGCCTAAAGGAAATCTTCAGGCAGGGGCCATGCCTTGCCCCCACTGTCCTGGGAGGGCAGATAGCGCCCACCCCTAGGAAATCAGTGAGCAGGCAGCCAGGCCCTGCCCCTGCTGTCACAGGAGGGTGCAGATAGTGCTCTCCCCTAGGAAATCTGTGAGCAGGTGCCAGGCCTTGCCCCTGCTATCCTGAGAAAGTGTGGAGAAGAGCCGCCTATAGGAAATGCTTGAGCAGGTGTCAGGCCCTACTCCCAGTACCCTGGAGCATGCAAGAGCCATTTTACCTGCACACCCCATATCAAGGAGATAATGGCCAGCACATGCTGAAGAAGGATGCAGCAAGCATCCAAACTAAAAGCAGCCCCTAAATTCCAGGAAAGAAGGCTGAATAGAAGGACTTGAGCTCAGTTCCTCTTGGGAAAACACCAAAATCACAACTAACTGAACAACCTTCAATAAAAAAAACCTGGAACCTACAAAAAATATATTTTACATTCAAAGAAAAAGAGCAAGCCACAACGAGATAGAAGGAGCTGAGCTTTTGTGACATAATCAAATCCCATACATTCTGGGTGGGCAACCCACAAACTGGAAAATAATTATATCACAGAGGTTCTCCCACAAGAGTGAGAGTCCTGAGCCCCATGTCACTCTCGCCAGCCTGAGGGTCTGGAATTGGGAGGAGAAATCCCCAAAGCATTTGGCTTTGAAAGCCAGCAGGTCTTAAGTGCAAGAGCTCCATAGGACTGGGAGAAGCAGACTCGATTCTTGGAGGGTATGCACAAGGTTTCACATTCACTGAGACCCAGCACAAAGCAGTAACTCCATAGGAGCCAGGGGTGGGCCTACCTATGATCTTAGAGGGTCTCCTGGGGAGGTAGGAGTCAGCTGTGGTTCACTGTGGGGGCAAGGACACTAGTGGCAGAAGCCCCAGAGAATACTGATCAGTGTGAGCTCTATCAGAGATTGCCATTTTGGCATCAAGACCTGGCCCTACCAAACAGCTTACAGGCTCCAGTGCTGGAACACCTCAGGCCAAACCACCAGCAAGATAAGAACATAGACCCACCCATCAGCATACAGGGTGCCTAAAGCCATATTGAGCTCACATCCACTTATAGACACACCTCTTGACACAGCCCTGCCCACCAGAGGGACAAGACCCAGCTCCATGAACCAGTGGACAGGCACAATTTCCTCCCATCAGGAAGCCACCACAAGCTTCAGGACTAACCTAACCCACCAGAGGGAAGACACCAGAAGCAAGAGGAGCTACAGTCCTCCAGCCAGCAGAAAGGAATCTACAAACACAGAAAGTCAGATAAAAAGAGACTGCAGAGAAATATGTTTCAGATGAAGGAACAACACAAAAACCCACAAGAAAAACTAAATAAAGAGTAGATAGGCAACCTAACTGAAAAAGAATTCAGAGTAATGATAGTAAAGATGATTCAAGATCTCAGAAAAAGAATGGAAGCACAGACTGAGAAGTTACAAGAGACGTTTAATAAAGAGCTTGAAGTTTTAAAGAATAAACAGAGATGAACAATACAATAAATGGAATGAAAAATACACCAGAAGAAATCAATAGCAGAATAACTGAGGCAGAAGAATGAATAAGTGAGCTGGAAGACAGAAAGTTGGAAATCACTTCCACGGAACAGAACAAAGAAAAAAGAATGAAAAGAAATGAGGGAAGTCTCAGAGACATCAAGGACAATATTAAACCATTCGCATTATAGGGATCCCAGAAGGAGAATAGAGAGAGAAAGGGCCTGAGAAATATTTGAAGAGATTATAGCCATAAGTTTCCCTAACATGGGAAATAAAAGAGTCACTCAAGTCCAGGAAGGGCAGAGTCCCATACAACATAAATGCAAGGAGGAACACACTGAGACACATATTAATCAAACTGACAAAAATTAAAGACAAAAAATACTAAAAGCAACAAGGGAAAAGTAACGAATAATATACAATGGAATCCTAAGGTTATCAGTGGATTTTTCAGCAGAAAATCTACAGGTCAGAAGGGAGTAGCATGATATATTTAAAGTGATGACAGGGGAAAACCTACAACCAAGAAAACTCTACCCAGAAAGGATCTCATTCAGATTCAATGGAATAATCAAAAGTATTACAGACAAGCAAAATCTAAGAGAATTCAGCACCAACAAACCACAGTTATGATAAATCCTAAAAGGATCTTCTCTAGGTAGAAAAGAAGAGGCCACAACTAAAACCAAGAAAATTATGAATTAGGAAGCTCAATAGTAAAGGCAAACACAAAATAAAGGTAAAAAATCATCCACACACAACATAATATCAAAACCAGCAATCGTGAGAAGAGGAGAGTACCAATGCAAGATATTGGAAATGCATGTGAAATTAAGACATCAGCAACTTAAAACAATCTTGTTCATATCCAGAATGTTATAGAAAAACCACATGAGAACTGCAAACCTAAAATCTACAATAGATACACACATAAAAAAGAAAAAGCAACCAAACATATCACTAAAGATAGACATTAAATCATGAGAGAAGAGAACAAAAGAGGAAGGGAAGAAAAAAGACCTTCAAAAACAAATCCAAAACAATTAACAAAATGGTAATAAGAACATTCATATCGATAACTACCTTAAATGTAAATGGATTAAATGTTCCTACCAAAAGACATAGACTGGCTGAATGGATACAAAAAAAGACCCATATACATGCTGTCTAGAGGAGACCAACTTCAGATCTAGGGACACATACAGACTGAAAGTGAGAATAAGGAAAAATATTCCATGAAAATGGAAATTTAAAAAAGCAGGAGTAGCAATACTCATGTTACACAAAACAGACTTTAAAATAAAGACTTACCAGAAACAAAGAAGGGCACTACATTATGATGAAAGGATCAATCCAAGAAGATATAACAATTGTAAATACATATACACTCAACATAGGAGCACCTCAATATATAAGGCAAATGCTAACAGCCTTAAAAGGAGAAATTGACAGTAACACGATATTAGTGGGGAACTTTAATACCCCACTTTCATCAATGGACACATCATCCAGACAGAAAATCAATTAGGAAACACAGGCCTTAAATGGAACATTAGACCAGATGGACAAATTGATATTTATAGAGTATTCCATTGAAAAGCAGCTGAATGTACTTTCTTCTCAAGTGCACACGAAACATTCTCCAGCATAGATCACATCTTGGGTAACAAATCAAGCCTCGATAAACTTAGAAAAATTGAAATCATACGAAGCATCTTTTCGGCCCACAGTGATATGTGATTATAAATAAATTAGAGGAAAATAAAGTGTAAAAAACACAAATATGTGGAGGCAAAACAATATGTTACTAAACAACCAATGGATCACTGAAGAAATTGAAGAGGAAATCAAAAAATACAGAGAGACAAATGACAACAAAAACACGATGATCCAAAACCTTTGGGGCATAGCAAAAGCAGTTCTAAGAGAGAAGTTTATAGGGATACAATATTACCTCAGGAAACAAGAAAAATCTCAGGTAAACAAACAAATCTTACACCTAAAGCAACAAGAGAAAGAGGAACAAACAAAACCCAAAGTTAGTAGGAGGAAAGAAATCATAAAGATCAGAGCAGAAATAAATGAAAAATAGACGAAGAAAACTATATAAAATATCAACGAAACTAAAAGCTGGTTCTTTGAGAAGATAAAAAAAAATTGATAAATTTTTAGCCAGACTCACCAACAAAAGAAGGGAGAGGACTCAAATCAATAACAGTAGAGGGGGGACCTACAAGATGGCAGAGGAGTAAGACGTGGAGATCAACTTCTTCACCACAAATACATCAGAAATACATCTACATGTGGAACAACTCGTACAGAACACCTACTGAACGCTGGCAGAAGACCTCAGACTTCCCAAAAGGCAAGAAATTCTCCATGTACCTGGGTAGGGCAAAAGAAAAAACAGAGACAAAAGAATAGGGACAGGACCTGCACCTCTGGGAGGGAGCTGTGAAGGAGGAAACATTTCCAAACACTAGGAGGCCCCTTCACTGGCGGACACGGGGGGTGGGGGGGAGGCTTCGGAGCCACAGAGGAGAGCGCAGCAATAGGGGTGCAGAGGACAAAGTGGAGAGATTCCTGCATAGAGGATCGGTGCTGACCAGCACTCACCAGCCTGAGAGGCTTGATTGTTCACCTGCTGGGGCAGGTGGGAGCTGGGAGCAGAGGCTCAGGGTTCGGAGGTCATATCCCATGGAGAGGACCGGGGTTGGCTGCATGAACACAGCCTGAAGAGGGCTAGTGAGCCACAGCTAGCCGGGAGAGAGGCTGGGAAAAAGCATGGAACAGCCTGAGAGCCTTGATTGTTCACCTGCTGGGGCAGGTGGGAGCTGGGAGCAGAGGCTCAGGGTTCGGAGGTCATATCCCATGGAGAGGACCGGGGTTGGCTGCATGAACACAGCCTGAAGAGGGCTAGTGAGCCACAGCTAGCCGGGAGAGAGGCTGGGAAAAAGCATGGAACTGCCTAAGAGGCGAGAGACCATTGTTTCAGGGTGTGCAAGGAGAGGGGATTCAGAGCACCACCTAAACAAGTGCCAGAGACAGGCGCGAGCCATGGCTATCAGCGTGGACACCAGAGACGGGCATGAAACGCTAAGGCTGCTGCTGCAGCCACCAAGAAGCCTGTGTGAAATCACTGGTAACTATCCACACCTCCCCTCCTGGGAGCCTGCATAGCCCACCAGTGCCAGGGTGCTGCAATCCAGGGACAACTTCCCCAGGAGAACACATGGTGCACCTCAGGCTGTTGCAATGTCACACTGGCCTTTGCTGCTGCAGGCTTGCCCTGCATTCCATAACCCTCCCTCCCCCCAGCCTGAGTGAGCCAGAGCCCCCTAATCAGGTAGTGCTTTAACCCCGTCATGTCTGAGTGGGGAACAGAGGCCATCAGGCAACCTACATGCAGACACAGGGCCAAATCCAAAGCTGAACTCCAGGAGCTGTGTGAACAAAGAAGAGAAAGGGAAATTTCTCCCAGCAGCCTCAGGAGCAGCGGATTAAATCTCCACAATTAACTTGATGTACCCTGCATCTGTCGAATACCTAAATAGACAACAAATCATCCTAAAATTGAGGCAGTGGACTTTGAGAGCAACTGTAGACTTGGCGTTTGCTTTCTGCATCTAATTTGTTTCTGGTTTTATGTTTATCTTAGTTTAGTATTTACAGCTTATTATCATTGGTAGATTTTATTGATTTGGTTGCTCTCTTCCTTTATATATATATATATATATATATATATATATATATATATATATATATATATATATATATATATGTATATATGTATATATATTTTTTTTTCCCTTTTTCTCTTTTTGTGAGTGTGTATGTGTATGCTTCTCTTTGTGATTTTGCCTGTATAACTTTGCTTTTACCATTTGTGCTAGGGTTCTGTCTGCCCTTTTTCTTTTTCTTTGTATAGTTTTTAGCCCTTGTTATCATTGGTGGCTTTGTTTATTGGTTTGGTTGCTCTCCTTTCTTTCTTTCTTTCTTTTTTTAATTACTTTTTAAATTATTTTTATTGTTAATAATATTTTTTTATTTTAATAACTTTCTTTTATTTCACTTCTTTCTTCCTTTCTTTCTCTTTCTTCCTTCCTTCCTTCCTTCCTCTTTCTTTCTTTCTGTCTTTCTTTCTTTCTTTCTTTCTTTCTTTCTTTCTTTCTTTCCTTCCTTCTTTCTCCCTTTTCTTCTGAGCCATGTGGCTGACAGGGTCTTGGTGCTCTGGCCAGGTGTCAGGTCTGAGCCTATGAGGTGGGAGAGCTGAGTTCAGGACATTGGTCCACCAGAGATCTCCCAGCTAACATCACATAACATCAAATGGCGAAAGCACTCCCAGAGATCTCCATCTCAGTGCTAAGACCCAGCTCCACTCAACGATCAGCAAGCTACAGTGCTGGACACCCCATGCCAAACAACAAGACAGGAACACAACCCCACCCATTAGCAGAGAGGTTGCCTCAAATCATAATAAGGTCAAAAACACCCAAAAAAAACATCGCTGAATGTGGTTCTGCCCACCAGAAAGACAAGATCCGGGCTAATCCCCCAGAACACAGGCACCAGTTCCCTCCACCAGGAAGCCTACACAACCCACTGAAACAAACTTACCCACTGGGGGCAGACACCAAAAACAATGGGAACTATGATCCTGCAGCCTGTGAAAAGGAGACCCCAAACACAGTAAGTTAAGCAAAATGAAAAGACAGAGAAACACACAGCAAATGAAGGAGCAAGGTAAAAACCCACCAGACCAAACAAATGAGGAGGGAATAGGCAGTTTACCTGAAAAAGAATTCAGAGTAATGATAGTAAAGATGATCTAAAATCTTGGGAATAGAATGGAGAAAATACAAGAAACATTTAACAAGGACCTAGAAGAACTAAATGACAAACAAACAATGATGAACAACAAAATAAATGAAATTAAAAATTCTCTAGAAGGAATCAATAGCAGAATAATGGAGGCAGAAGAACGGATAAGTGACCTGGAAGATAAAATAGTGGAAATCACTACCACAGAGCAGAATAAAGAAAAAAGAATGAAAATAATTGAGGATGGTCTCAGACCTCTGGGACAATATTAAATGCACCAACATTCGAATTATAGGGGTCCCAGAAGAAGAAGACAAAAAGAAAGGGACTGAGAAAATATTTGAGGAGATTATAGTTGAAAACTTCCCTAATATGGGAAAGGAAATAGTCAATCAAGTCTAGGAAGCACAGAGAGTTGCATACAGGATAAATCGAAGGTGAAACATGCCAAGACACATATTAATCAAACTATCAAAAATTAAATACAAACAAAAATATTAAAAGCAGCGAGGGTAAAACAACAAATAACATACAAGGGAATCCCCATAAGGTTAACAGCTGATCTTACAGCAGAAACTCTGCAAGCTAGAAGGGAGTGGCAGGACATATTTAAAGTGATGAAAGGGAAAAACCTACAACCAAGATTACTCTACCCAGCAAAAATCTATTCAGATTCGATGGAGAAATTAAAACATTTATACACAAGCAAAAGGTAAAAGAAATCAACATGACCAAACCAGCTTTACAACAAATGCTAAAGGAACTTCTCTAGGCAGGAAACACAAGAGAAGGAAAAACCAGTGCCTTGGGGAGGAGAGAAGATGGCGGAAGAGTAAAACATGGAGATCACCTTCCTTCCCACAGATAGAGTAGAAATACATCTACACGTGGAACTGCTCCTACAGAACACCCACTGAACGCTGGCAGAAAACGTCAGACCTCCCAAAAGGCAAGAAAATCCCCACGTACTTGGGTAGGGCAAAACAAAAAAGAAATAACAGAGACAAAAGAATAGGGATGGGACCTGCACCAGTGAGAGGGAGCTGTGAAGGAGGAAAGGTTTCTACACACTAGAAAGCCCCTTCGTGGGCAGAGACTGCGGGTGGCAGAGGGGGGAAGCTTCGGAGCCACGGAGGAGAGCGCAGCCACAGGGGTGTGGAGGGCAAAGCGGAGAGATTCCCGCATGGAGGATCGGCGCCGAGCAGCACTCACCAGCCAGAGAGGCTTGTCTGCTCAGCCGCCGGGGCGGGCGGGGCTGGGAGCCGAGGCTCGGGCTTCGGTCGGATCGCAGGGAGAGGACTGGGGCTGGCAGCGTGAACACAGCCTGAGGGGGGCTAGTGCACCACAGCTAGCCGGGAGGGAGTCCGGGAAAAAGTCTGCAGCTGCCGAAGAGGCAAGAGACTTTTTCTTCCCTCTTTGTTTCCTGGTGCGCGAGGAGAGGGGATTCAGAGCGCCGCCTAAACGAACTTCAAAGACGGGTGCGAGCTGCAGCTATCAGCGTGGATCCCACAGCAACAGGGGCGCAGAGGAAAAAACGGAGAGATTCCCGCACAGAGGCTCGGCGCCGAGCAGCACTCACCAGCCCGAGAGGCTTGTCTGCTCACCCGCCGGGGCGGGCGGGGCTGGGAGCTGAGGCTCAGGCTGCGTTTGGATCGCAGGGAGAGGACTGGGGTTGGTGGCATGAACACAGCCTGAAGGGGTTAGCGCACCACAGCTGGCTGGGAGGGAGACCGGGAAAAAGTCTGCAGCTGCCGAAGAGGCAAGAGACTTTTTCTTGCCTCTTTGTTTCACGGCGCGCAAGGAGAGGGGATTCAGAGCGCCGCCTAAACGAACTCCAGAGACTGGCGCAAGCCGCGGTTATCAGCGTGGACCCCAGAGACAGGCGTGAGACGCTGGGGCTGCTGCTGCCACCTCCAAAAAACCTGTGTGCGAGCACAGGTCACTCTCCACACCGCCCCTCCTGGTAGCCTGTGCAGCCCGCCACTGCCAGGGTTCCGTGATCCAGGGTCAACTTCCCCGGGAGAACGCACTGCGTACCTCAGGCTGGTGCAACGTCACGCCGACCTCTGCCGAAGCAGGCTCGCCCCGCTTCCTCCGTACACCTCCCTCCCCCCGGCCTGAGCGAGCCAGAGCCCCCGAAGCAGCTGCTTCTTTAACCCCGTCCTGTCTGGGCAGGGAACAGATGCCCTCAGGCGACCTACACACAGAGGCGGGTCCAAATCCAAAGCTGATTCCCAGGAGCTGTGGGAACAGAGAAGAGAAGGGGAAATCTCTCCCAGCACCCTCAGAAGCAGTGGATTAAAACTCCACAAACAACTTGATGTGCCTGCATCTGTTGAATACCTGAATAGACAACGAATCATCCCAAATTCAGGAGGTGGACTTTGGGAGCAGGATATATTAATTTTTCCCCTTTTCCTTTTTTTGTGAGTGTATATGTATATGCTTCTGGGTGAGATTTTGTCTGTATAGCTTTGCTTTATAATAGCTTTATTTTACTTCACTATATTATAGCTTCTTTCTTGCTTTCTTTTGATTTTTTCTCCCTTTTACTCTGAGCCGTGTGGACGAAAGGCTCTTGGTGCTCCAGCCAGGCATCAGGGCCGTACCTCTGAGGTGGGAGAGCCAACTTCAGGACACTGGTCCACAAAGACCTCCCAGCTCCACGTAATATCAAATGGCGAAAATCTCTCAGAGATCTCCATCTCAACATCAAGACCCAGCTTCACTCAACGACCAGCAAGCTACAGTGCTGGACACCCTATGCCAAACAACTAGCAAGACAGGAACACAGCCCCATCCATTAGCAGAGAGGCTGCCTAAAATCATAATAAGGCCACAGACACCCCAAAATACACCACCAGACGTGGACGTGCCCACCAGAAAGACAAGATCCAGCCTCATCCACCAGAGCTCAGGCACTAGTTCCCTCCACCAGGAACCCTACACAACCCACTGAACCAACCTTAGCCACTGGGGACAGATACCAAAAACAACGGGAACTACGAACCTGCAGCCTGTGAAAAGGAGACCCCAAACACAGTAAGATAAGCAAAATAAGACGACAGAAAAACACACAGCAGATGAAGGAGCAGGGTCAAAACACAGCAGACTTAACAAATGAAGAGGAAATAAGTAGTCTACCTGAAAAAGAATTCAGAATAATGATAGTAAGGATGATCCAAAATCTTGGAAATAGAATAGACAAAATGCAAGAAACATTTAACAAGGACCTAGAAGAACTAAAGAGGAACCAAGCAACGATGAAAAACACAATAAATGAAATTAAAAATACTCTAGATGGGATCAATAGCAGAATAACTGAGGCAGAAGAAAGGATAAGTGACCTGGAAGATAAAATGGTGGAAATAACTACTGCAGAGCAGGATAAAGAAAAAAGAATGAAAAGAACTGAGGACAGTCTCAGAGACCTCTGGGAGAACATTAAACGCACCAACATTCGAATTATAGGGGTCCCAGAAGAAGAAGAGAAAAAGAAAGGGACTGAGAAAATATTTGAAGAGATTATAGTTGAAAACTTCCCTAATATGGGAAAGGAAATAGTTAATCAAGTCCTGAAAGCACAGAGAGTCCCATACAGGATAAACCCAAGGAGAAACATGCCAAGACACATATTAATCAAACTGTCAAAAATTAAATATAAGGAAAACATATTAAAGGCAGCAAGGGAAAAACAACAAATAACACACAAGGGAATCCCCATAAGGTTAACATATGATCTTTCAGCAGAAATTCTGCAAGCCAGAAGGGAGTGGAAGGATATACTTAAAGTGATGAAAGAGAAAAACCTACAACCAAGATTACTCTACCCAGCAAGGATCTCATTCAGATTTGATGGAGAAATTAAAACCTTTACAGACAAGCAAAAGCTGAGAGAGTTCAGCACCACCAAACCAGCTTTACAACAAATGCTAAAGGAACTTCTCTAGGCAAGAAACACAAAAGAAGGAAAACACCTACAATAACAAACCCAAAACATTTAAGAAAATGGGAATAGGAACATACATATCGATAATTACCTTGAATGTAAATGGATTAAATGCTCCCACCAAAAGACACAGGCTGGCTGAATGGATACAAAAACAAGACCCATATATATGCTGTCTACAAGAGACCCACTTCAGACTTAGAGACACATACAGACTGAAAGTGAGGGGATGGAAAAAGATATTCCATGCAAATGGAAATCAAAAGAAAGCTGGAGTAGCAATTCTCATATCAGACAAAATAGACTTTAAAATAGACTATTACAAGAGACAAAGAAGGACACTATATAATGATCAAGGGATCGATCCAAGAGGAAGGTATAAAAATTGTAAATATTTATGCACCCAACATAGGAGCACCTCTATACATAAGGCAAATACTAACAGCCATAAAAGGGGAAATCGACAGCAACACAATCATAGTAGGGGACTTTAACACCCCACTTTCACCAATGGACAGATCATCCAAAATGAAAATAAATAAGGAAACACAAGCTTTAAATGATACATTAAACAAGATGGACTTAATTGATATTTATAGGACATTCCACCCAAAAACAACAGAATACACATTTTTCTCAAGTGCTCATGGAACATTCTCCAGGATAGATTATATCTTGGGTCACAAATCAAGCCTTTAAATTTAAGAAAATTGAAATCGTATCAAGTATCTTTTCCGAGCACAACGCTATGAAACTAGATATCAATTACAGGAAAAGATCTGTAAAAAATACAAACACATGGAGGCTACACAATACACTACTTAATAACGAAGTGATCACTGAAGAAATCAAAGGGGAAATCAAAAAATACCTAGAAACAAATGACAATGGAGATACGACGACCCAAAACCTATGGGACGCAGCAAAAGCAGTGCTAAGAGGGAAGTTTATAGCAATACAAGCCTACCTCAAGAAACAGGAAACATCTCGAAAAAACAACCTAACCTTGCATCTAAAGCAATTAGAGAAAGAAGAACAAAAAAACCCCAAAGCTAGCAGAAGGAAAGAAATCATAAAGATTAGGTCAGAAATAAATGAAAAAGAAATGAAGGAAACAATAGCAAAACTCAATGAAACTAAAAGCTGGTTCTTTGAGAAGATAAACAAAATTGATAAACCATTAGCCAGATTCATCAAGAGAAAAAGGGAGAAGACTCAAATCAATAGAATTAGAAATGAAAAAGGAGAAGTAACCACTGACACTGTAGAAATACAAAAGGTCATGAGAGATTACTACAAGCAACTCTATGCCAATAAAATGGACAACCTGGAAGAAATGGACAGATTCTTAGAAATGCACAATCTGCCGAGACTGAACCAGGAAGAAATAGAAATATGAACAGACCAATCACAAGCACTGAAATTGAAACTGTGATTAAAAATCTTCCAACAAACTAAAGCCCAGGACCAGATGGCTTCACAGGCGAATTCTATCAAACATTTAGAGAAGAGCTAACACCTATCCTTCTCAAACTCTTCCAAAATATTGCAGAGGGAGGAACACTCCCAAACTCATTCTACGAGGCCACCATCACCCTGATACCAAAACCAGACAAAGATGTCACAAAGAAAGAAAACTACAGGCCAATATCACTGATGAACATAGATGCAAAAATCCTCAACAAAATACTAGCAAACAGAATCCAACAGCACATTAAAAGGATCATACACCATGATCAAGTGGGGTTTATCCCAGAAATGCAAGAATTCTTCAACATATGGAAATCAATCAACGTGATACACCATATTAACAAATTGAAGGAGAAAAACCATATGATCATCTCAATAGATGCAGAGAAAGCTTTCGACAAAATTCAACACCCATTTATGATAAAAGCCCTGCAGAAAGTAGGCATAGAGGGAACTTACCTCAACATAATAAAGGCCATATATGACAAACCCACAGCCAACATTGTCCTCAATGGTGAAAAACTGAAACCATTTCCACTAAGATCAGGAACAAGACAAGGTTGCCCACTCTCACCACTATTATTCAACATAGTTTTGGAGGGGTTAGCCACAGCAATCAGAGAAGAAAAAGAAACAAAAGGAATCCAAACTGGAAAAGAAGTAAAGCTGTCACTATTTGCAGATGACATGATACTATACATAGAGAATCCTAAAGATGCTACCAGAAAACTACTAGAGCTAATCAATGAATTTGGTAATGTAGCAGGATACAAAATTAATGCACAGAAATCTCTTGCATTTCTATACACTAATGATGAAAAATCTGAAAGTGAAATTAAGAAAACACTCCCGTTTACCATTGCAACAAAAAGAATAAAATATCTAGGAATAAACCTACCTAAGGAGACAAAAGACCTGTATGCAGAAAATTATAAGGCACTGATGAAAGAAATTAAAGATGATACAAATAGATGGAGAGATATACCATGTTACTGGATTGGAAGAATCAACATTGTGAAAATGACTCTACTACCCAAAGCTATCTACAGATTCAATGCAATCCCTATGAAACTACCACAGGCATATTTCACAGAACTAGAACAAAAATTTTCACAATTTGTATGGAAACACAAAAGACCCCGAATAGCCAAAGCAATCTTGAGAAAGAAAAATGGAGCTGGGGGAATCAGGCTCCCTGACTTCAGACTATATTACAAAGCTTCAGTAATCAAGACAGTTTGGTACTGACACAAAAACAGAAATATAGATCAATGGAACAGGATAGAAAGCCCAGAGATAAACCCACACACATATGGTCACCTTATCTTTGATAAAGGAGGCAAGCATATACAGTGGAGAAAAGACAGCCTCTTCAATAAGTGGTGCTGGGAAAATTGGACAGGTACATGTAAAAGTATGAAATTAGAACACTCCCTGACACCATGCACAAAAATAAACTCAAAATGTATTAAAGACCTAAGTGTAAGGGCAGACACTATCAAACTCTTAGAGGAAAACATAGGCAGAACACTCTTTGACATACATCACAGCAAGATTCTTTTTGACCCAGCTCCCAGAGAAATGGAAATAAGAACACAAATAAACAAATGGGACCTAATGAAACTTAAAAGCTTTTGCACAGCAAAGGAAACCATAAACAAGACGAAAAGACAACCCTCAGAATGGGAGAAAATATTTGCAAATGAAGCAACTGACAAAAGATTAATCTTCAAAATTTACAAGCAGCTCATGCAGCTCAATAACAAAAAAACGAACAGCCCAATCCAAAAATGGGCAGAAGACCTAAATAGACATTTCTCCAAAGAAGATATACAGATGGCCTACAGACACATGAAAGAATGCTCAACATCATTAATCATTAGAGAAATGCAAATCAAAACTACAATGAGATATCATCTCACACCGGTCAGAATGGCCATCATCAAAAAATCTAGAAACAATAAATGCTGGAGAGGGTGTGGAGGAAAGGGAACACTCTTGCACTGTTGGTGGGAATGTAAATTGATACAGCCACTATGGAGAACAGTATGGAGGTTCCTTAAAAAACTACAAATAGAACTACCATACGACCCAGCAATCCCACTACTGGGCATATACCCTGAGAAAACCATAGGTCAAAAAGAGTCATGTACCAAAATGTTCATTGCAGCTCTATTTACAATAGCCAGGACATGGAAGCAACTTAAATGTCCATCGACAGATGAATGGATAAAGAAGATGTGGCACATATATACCATGGAATATTACTCAGCCATAAAAAGAAATGAAATGGAGGTATTTGTAATGAGGTGCATGGAGTTAGAGTCTGTCATACAGAGTGAAGTAAGTCAGAAAGAGAAAAACAAATACAGTATGCTAACACATATATACGGAATCTAAGGAAAAAAAAACAGGCCGTGAAGAACCTAGTGGCAAGACGGGAATAAAGACACAGACCTACTAGAGAATGGACTTGAGGATATGGGGAGGGGGTGGAGTGAGATGTGACAGGGTAAGAGAGTGTCATGGACATATATACACTACCAAATATAAAATAGATAACTAGTGGGAAGCAGCCGCATAGCACAGGGAGATCAGCTCGGTGCTTTGTGACCACCTAGAGGGGTGGGATAGGGAGGGTGGGAGAGAGGGAGATGCAAGAGGGAAGAGAAATGGGAACATATTGTATATGTATAACTGATTCACTTTGTTATAAAGCAGAAGCTAACACACCATTGTAAGGCAATTATACTTCAATAAAGATGTTTAAAACAAAAAACACAAAAAAAATACAAACAAAAAAAACCAGTGCCTTTCAGTGACATGATAAACACAATAGCCTGATTTCTCTTAGTTGTGGTGAAGCTAGGAGACTGGAACTTAGAGGACATAGTTGAGAACACTAATTCTAGAAGTTTGGATTCAAAAAAGAAAAGAGATGAGACAGCCATTGAAGAGGAGAATACATATCACATGAAAATTCCATAGCATGTCAAACATCAGTTGTGACTAATTTTGGAATGGGAAAACAATATCTCTCAATTCTCAAGAATGAAAGGATCTTAAAGTCATCAAATAAAATCTCCAGCCAAAAAAAAAGTAGAAATGAAAAAGAATAAATTAAAACTTGCACCACAGTAAACCAAAAGATAAGAGACTACTACAAAAAAAATATATGCCAATAAAACAGACAACCTAGAAGAAATGGACAAATTATTACAAAGATGCAACCTACAAAGACTGAACCAGGAAGAAATGGAAAATATGAACAAACCAATCACAGGTACTGAAATTGAAACCGTGATTAAAAAGCTTCTAACAAACAAAATCCCAGGGCCAGATGGCTTCACAGGCAAAGTCTATCAAACATTTAGAGAAGAGTTAACACCTATCTTTCTGAAAGTCTTCCAAATAATTGCAGAGGAAGAAACACTCCCAAGCTCATTTTATGAGGCCACAATCTCCCTGATACCAAAACCAGAAAAAGATACCACAAAAAAGAAAACTATAGGCCAATATCACTGAAGAACATAGATGTGAAAATCCTCAGCAAAATACTAGCAAACAGAATCCAACAGCACATTAAAAGGATCATACACCATGATCAAATGGGGTTTATCCCAGGAAAGCAAGGATTCTTTAATATCCACAAATCAATCAGTGTGACACACCATATTATCAAACAGAAAAATAAAAACCATACGATAATCTCAATAGATACAAAAAAAAGGTTTTGACAAAATTCAACACCCTTTTCAGGTAAAATCTCTCCAGAAAGTGGGCATAGAGGGAACTCACCTCATCATAATATCAGCCATATATAAAAAACCCACAGGTAACATCATTCTCAATGATGAAAATTTGAAAGCATTCCCTCTAGGATGAGGCATAAGGCAAGGACGTCCACTGTCACCACTTTTGAGAGCCACAACTACTGAGCCCACGTGCCACAACTACTGAAGCCCACATGCTTAGAGCCTGTGCTCCGCAACAAGAGAAGCCACCACAAGGAGAAGCCTGTGCACCACAACGAAGAGTAGGCCCCACTCGCCACAACTAGAGAAAGCCCATGCACAGCAACGAAGACTCAGTGCAGCAAAAAAAAAAAAAAAAAACGAAAACTGAAATTAGACACTGTCTAACACCGTAGACAAAAATAAACGTGAAATGGGTCAAAGACCTAAATGCAAGGTCAGACGCTATAAAGCTCTTAGAGGAAAACATAAGCAGAACACTCTCTGACATAAATTTCAGCAATATCTTTTTTGATCCACCTCCTAGATTAATGAAAATAAAAACAAAATAAACAAATGGGACCTAATTAAACTCAAAAGCTTCTGCACAGCAAAGGAAGCCATAAACAAAACAAAAGACAACCCACAGGATGGGAGAAAATATTTGCAAACAAAGTGGCCAACAAAGGATTAATCTCCAAAAGATAAAAATAGCACATGCAGTTCAAAAAAAAAAAAAGCCACCTAATTAAAAAATGGGCAGAATATCTAAATAAATGTTTCTTTAAAAAAGACATACAGATGGTCAAAAAGCACATGAAAAGATGCTTGACATCACTAATTATCAGAGAAATGCAAATCAAAAGTATGATGCAAGTAAAGTAAAATCAAAGTACACCAGTCAGAATGGCCATCTGCAAAATGTCTACAACAATAAATGCTGGGGAGGGTGTGCAGAAAAGGAAACCCTCTTACACTGTTGGAGGGAATGTAAATTGGTACAACCACGATGGAGAACAGTATGGTGGTTCGTTAAAAAACTATAATCGAGGACTTCCCTGGTGGCACAGAGGTTAAGAATCCACCTGCCAATGCAGGGGACATGGGTTCCAGCCCTGGTCCAGAAAGATCCCACATGCCGTGGAGCAACTAAGCCCGTGTGCCACAACTACTGAGCCTGCACTCTAGAGCCTGTGAGACACAACTACTGAGCCTGTGTGCCACAGCTACTGAAGCCCACATGCCTAGAGCCAGTGATCCACAACAAGAGAAGCCACCGCAATGAGAAGCTCACACACCACAATGAAGAGTAGCCCCCACTCACTGCAAATACAGAAAGCCTGCATGCAGCAACGAAGACCCAATGCAGACAAAAATTAATTAATTAATTAATTAATTAAAAAAAAAACTAAAATAGAACTACCATATATTCCAGCAATCCCGCTCCTCGGCATGTATCAGGAGAAAACCATAATTCAAACAGGTACATGCACCACAATGTTCATTGCAGCACAATTTACAATAATCAAGACATGGAAGAAACCTAAATGTCGATTGACAGAGGAATAGATAAAAAAGTTGCAGTGCATATATACAATGGAATACTACTCAGTCATGAAAAAGAATGAAATAATGCCATTTGCAGCAACATGGATGAACCTAGAGATTATCATACTAAGTGAAATAAGTCAGACAAAGACAAATATCATACGATATCACTCATACATGGAATCTAATTTTTTTTTAAAAAAGGAAAAGAAGCAAATGAACATATTTACAAATGGAAACAGACTTACAGATATCGAAAACAAACTTATGGTTACCAAATGGGAAACATAAGGGGAGGAATAAATCATAAGCTTAGGATAAACACACAGAAACTACTATATATAAGATAGATTACCAACAAGGACCTACTGTATAGCACAGAGAACTCTACTCAATATTCTGTGATAACCTACATGAGAAAAGAATCTAAAAAAGAATAAATATATGTACCTGTATAACTGAGTCACTTTGACGTACACCTGAAAGTAACACAACATCGTAAATCAACTATACTCCAATAAAATAAAAATAAATAAATAACTTAAAATATGAAAAAATAAATGTATCTGAAAAAAGTGAAAATGGAAATAAAATATATCAAATCCTATGGGATGCTGGAAAAGTACTTCTGAGAGAAATGTTTATGTGATAAGTGTGTATATTAAGAAATTAGAATTATCTCAAAAAGCAACTGAGCTTTACACCTTAGTAAACTAGGAAAAGAACAAATTAAGCTCAAAGTTAGCATAAGGAAGAACATAATAAAGCTCAGAGTGAAAATAAATGATATAGCAAACAGAAAATCTATAAAAAGAATCAACAAAACTAAGAGCTGATTTTTTGAAATGATAGAATAGACAAATCTTTAGTGAGACTATGAAAAAGAGAGGACTCAAATGATATAACTAGAAATGAAAGAGAAGACATTACAAATGATACCGCAGAAATGCATAGAATCATAAAAGACTACTATGAACAATTATATGACAACAAATTAGATAACCTAGAAGAAATAGTTAAATTCCTAGAAACACACAACCTACTAAAACAGAATCAGGAAGATACAAAAAATCTGAAGAGACAATTATGAGTAAAATTATTGAATGAGGAATCAAAACCCTCAGACAGAGAAAACCCCAGGATCAGAAGGTCTTACTGGGAAATTCTATCTAATATTTAAAGAAGAATTAACATCAATATTTCTCAAAATCTTCCAAAATATTGAAGGGGAAGGAATACTTCCATAATTATTTTACAAGTCCAGCATTACCCTGATACCAAAGCCAGATAAGGAGACTACAAGGAAAGAACACTATATACCCTTATTCCTGATGATTACAGGGAGATCAGCTCAGTGCTTTGTGACCACCTAGAGGGGTGGGATAGGGAGGGTGGGAGCAAGACGCAAGAGGGAGAAGATATGGGGATATATGTATATGTATAGCTGATTCAATTTGTTTTAAAGCAGAAACTAACACACGATTGTAAAGCAAGTATACTCCAATAAAGTTGTTAAAAAATTTACCAAATCAAATTCAATAACACACTGAAAGGATTATACAACATTACCAAGAAAGATTTATCTCTGGGATGCTAGAATGGTTCAGTAAAGACAAATCAATAAATGTAATATAATAACACACTAACAGAATGAAAGATAAAAATCATGTGATCTACTCAATAGGTGCAGAAAAATCATTTGATAACATACAACATCCTTTCGTGATAAAAACACTCAAAATATTGGTTATAGAAGGGACACACCACAACATGATAAAGGCCATATACTACAAACCCACAGCTAACACTGTACTCAAAGGGGACAAATTGAAAGCTTTTCTTATAAAATTAGAAAAAAGCCAAGGTTGCCCATTCTCACCACTCTTATTCAATATAGCACTGAAAGTCCTCCCAAATCGGGCAAGGCAAAGAAATGCATCCAAATCAGCAAGGAAGAAGTAAAATTGTCATTATTCGCAAATGATATGATTTTATGTATACAAAATCCCACAGACTCAACCAAAAAACTGTTGGAACTAATCAAGGAATTCAGTAAAGTTGCAGGATGTAAAATCAACATACAGAAGTTAGTTGAATTTATACACACTAAAAATAAAATATCTGAAAAAATAGAGAAAATTATTTCATTCACAGTAACAGAAAGAAAATTCTAGGAATAAGTATAAACAAGGAAGTGAAATATCTGTACCATAAAAACTGTAAGACTTCATTGGAAGGAATTGAAGAAAACACAAACAAATGGAAAGACATCCCATGTTCGTGGATCTGGAGTTAATATTATTAAAATGTCCATACTATCCGAAGCCATAGATTCAATGCAATCCTTATCAAAATTCCAATGAAAGTTTTCATAGAAATAGAAAAAAATCCTAAAACTTACATAAAGCCACAAAAAAACATGAGTAGACAAAACAGTCCGCAGAAAAAAGTGAACAAAGGCAGAGGTATCACTCCCCCTGTTTTCAAACTACACTACAAAATCTATAGTTATTAAAACGCTATGACTCCCAATAGACTTCCTCCAAATGTCTACCTGAGTAATACCATGCAGGAGCCCTTTGCGTTGTCTCTCATCCACATTCATTCAAGCCTTCTGACTTGTATTATCACGTATTGATCCTTGTTTTCTAGTAGCTTTGTGATTTGTCTCTTCAACATGAGGAGGCTATCTGAAGAGGGATACTGATATCTTCCTTTCCTTTGCCTTCTATGAAGTATCAGTGGGGTTGGGTACATGGGTAAGTCTTAAGTAAATGCTTATTGAATAAATGAAAGTATAATTAGAGGCAGAGACAGCCATCTTTAAATACTGTTTACACATAGGGCCTGGTTCCTTGGACACCTTGTTGAAACTAAAATGTACACTTTTTAAAAAATACTTCAGATATACATCAACTTTTCCAGATTATTTAGAAAATCTGTGCATGCATCCCTTATTTTTTATTCCAGATAGACTATGGAAGTCTATTGGGAGTCATTCAAAGGAAGAAATAACTGAGTTTGACAAAGAGAAGAGAATAAAAGGAATTCTACATTCTTAGTGGAGACCTGCGAGAATATACAAAGACCAACCAGATTTGCAGGGCCTTGAGGTCACATGCTCACTGCTGCGGTGCTTAGAAGCACAAGCTCTAAACAAAAGAGAAATAATATATAAAAGAAAAAAAAATAAAGAAAAAGTCACCATATACAAGATTGACCAGCATAGGGAAACCCCGTCAAAAGCAAGAACAGGAAATAAATCAAGGATCATGGGAGCTGTAAACTAAAAATGAAAGTTCACATCCAAGAACCAGGAAACCAAAAAAAGAAATGATGCTACAGATTGTGAATTGGACACATAAAATTGCCAAGGAGAGAAATAGACTGAGACAAACAGAGAAAACAATAGTTGGAAAGGAAAATTAGTAAGTGCGGTCTGTAGCAGCAGCAATCCATTGGATCATCAAGGAAAAATGTCCTGTGGATAGCTAGACAAGCGAGCGGCTTTGTTTTCACTGTTGTCTACCTGTCACTTTGTATAGTGATGAAATTAGTGAACCTGACTCTTCCCTTCCATGACTGGAAAGACTCGAATGTCCTGCCCTTCTTTGCTCATGCATGACAACCACACAGTTCTCCTGTCAGTACAATAAAATCTCTCCAAGTTACAGGGAATCCTAAAAACGCATCGTTTGCTCCTAGAATAATAAACAGGAAATACAGGGGAGAACAATCTTTCCAAAAAGCAGGTAATGAAACCAAATTGCCTTTTTGTTTGTCTGTTTCTTCTAACTGTTATAAAAGAGCATAGGGAAGCAGGGAATATATCTGCCCATTTACCTGACATTCTTTTATCATAATTGGATTTCATCCTAATAACATTAAATTGCTTAGTAAAGAAACAAGTAGACTCTCAACTATTGAATTATTCCAAAGTTAACAACGGGTGCCATATTCAATTCTTGGAAAAGTTTATTTTTTCTTGGCCATCTTTTCCAAAGACAGACCACAGATTAAAGACCTAGTTGACCAAATTCAAAGCATCAAAATAAAACCAAATACTAATTGGATCAGAATCCAAGAGATGCTTAATTTGAAGCCTTAGCAAACAAAAGCCAAGAAGAAAGTTAGCTTCCGCTATGGGAAGAAAAGCCTGAGACATAATTTTTCTTAGTTTTGAACTTAGAAATCAAAACTCAAGAGAGACATGCTACAAATGTTACAGGATAAATGGATTTCCCTTTAACCACAAAATTGTGTTGTCCACAGCATGATTGAAAACTGTTACAAATTTCCAAGAGCTTCAGCACTGATTAGCAAGTGAATTGCCTTCATCTCTGCCAACTTACCTGGCATCCCTCTATGTTTACTAACACACTTCTCCCTGGAGGCTGCAGAGAGCAAGCTCCTGAGCCAACTCTGGAGCCTTATCTCAATCCTCTGAAAGTTGTGAGGGGGGATTATCTCTGCCTGAAGACCCAATGTCATTTTACATGTCAAATTTCAGACATTCGAATATTGTGAAGATATGGATGACTTGGCCTTATCGTTGAAAGCAGACGATTATTATAGGCATTTTATAAAATTAATTATTTGGTTAATACCTGTGCAGATAAAATGGCCTTCAGTCAACTAATTTTTGTTACCAAGACTGATCCTTGCATTCAGCCAGAAACATCAATAACCTTAATAAGTTATTCAGCAGGGACCGTGAATTTGTTCAATAGAGCAGCACATACTGAAATCAGATCAGCGGATAGAGGTTCTGGTAAAAATTTATCAATGTATAGGTTGTGATTTTGTGCATATCAAAGCAATGTATCTTACTGAAGTCTTTTTATGTGTTAACTTTATTAAATTTTAAAGTTTTTAAAAATAATTCTAAACTAGTGTTCATCGGACAAGTAGAATAAGATTGCTGTGACTATATAGAATTAGAATCTAACAAAAGGCCCCATTTAATTTGGCATTTAACAGGCTATCTGGTATTGTTCACAATTGCTTCATGTCTGTTAATCAAATCTGCCCAACTGGACTAGAAGCTGATTAAGTAAATTATTTCAAACTTCAAAAAAAAAAAAAACGCTATGGTACTGGCATAAAGAGACACATAGACAAATGAAACAAAATTAAGAGCCCAGAATTGAACCCTTGCATATATGATTAACTAATATTTGACAAGGGAGCAAAGTTACCCAATTGGGAAGGGATAGTTTGTTCAACAAATGGTGTTGAGAAAACTAGATAAATACATGCAGAACAATGAAATTGGACCACTATTTTCACCACTCACAAGAATTAACTTGAAATGGATCAAATGCTTAAACTAAGACCTGATACCATAAAACTCCTAGAAGTAAATGTAGGGAAGGTCTTTGACATCGGTCTTGGCATGATACCAAAGCACAAACGACAAAAACAAAAATCAACAAGGGACTACATCAAACTTAAAAGCTTCTGTACAGCAAAAGAAACAATCAACAAAATGAAAAGGTAACCTACAGAATGGGAAAAAAATTTGGCAAATCATATATCAGATAAGGGGTTAATATCTAAAATATATAAAGAACTCATACAACTCAATAGCAAAATAAAGAAGCAAACAATAAAAAAGCATACCATTCAATTTAAAAAGTGGGCAGAGGAACTAAAGAGATGTTTTTCCAATGAAGATAAACTAATGGATGACAGGTATATTAAACGATGCTCAATATTACTGGTCACCAGGTAAAATCAAATAAAACCACAATGAGATATCACCTCAAATGTGATAGAATGGCTATCATCAAGAAGACAAGAGATAAGTGTTGGCAGGCATGTGGAGAAAAGGGAACCCTAGTTCATTGTTGGTGGGAATTTAAATTGGTTCACTATGGAAAACCATATGGTAATTCTTCAACAAATTTAAAAAAGACCCACTATATGATCCACCAATTCCACTTCTTCTGGGTATATAACCAAAGGAAATAAAAACAAAATACTAAAGAGATTATGCACCCCCGTGTTTATTGCAGCAGTATTCACAAGAGCTATAGGCTATTTGAAATAAGTAAGGCAGAGAAAGACAAATGTACATCACTTACAGGTGGAACCTAAGAAAGTAAAACTTGAAAAAGCAGAGAATAAAATTATGGTTACCAGGGGATTGAAGTGAGGGAATAAAACAGATACTGTTTAAGAATGGAAACTTGCAGATTGGTTAAAGATGGCAGAGTAGAAGGATGTGTGCTCATTTTCTCTTGCAAGAGCACTGGGTCACAACTAACTGCTGAACAGTCATTGACAGGAAGACACTGGAACTCACCAGAAAAGATACCCCACATCCAAAGACAAACGAGAAGCCACAATGAGATGGTAGGAGGGGCACAACCACAATAAAATCAAATCCCATGACCGCTGGGTGGGTGACAAACTGGAGAACAATTATACGACAGAAGTCCACCCACTGGAGTGAAATTTCTGAGCCCCAGGTAAGGCTTCCCAACCTGGGGGTCTGTCAATGGGAGAAGGAATTCCCAGAGAAATAGACTTCGAAGGCTAGTGGGATTTGATTGCAGGACTTCGACAGGACTGGGGGAAACAGACACTCAATTCTTGGAGGGCACACTCAAAGTAGTGCATACGTTAGGACTCAGGGGGAAGGAGCAGTGATCCCATAGGAGACTGAACCAGACCTACGTGCTAGTGTTGGAGGGTCTCCTGCAGAGGCGGGGAGTGGCTGTGGCTCACTGTGGGGACAAAGAACACTGGCAACAGAAGTTCTGGGAAGTATTCTTTGGCATGAGCCCTCCCAGAGTCCACCATTAACCCCAACAAAGACCCTGTAGCCTCCAGAGCTGGGTCACCACAGGCCAAACAACCAACAAGGAGGAAACTCAGCCCCACCCAACAACAGACAAGCAGATTAAAGTTTTACTGAGCTCTTCCCACCAGAGGAACACCAAGTTCTACCCACTACCAGTCCCTCCCATCAGGAAGCTTGCACAGCCTCTTAGCTAGCCTTATCCACCAGAGGGCAGACAGCAGAAACAAGAACTACAATCCTGCATCCTGTGGAATGAAAACCACATTCACAGAAAAATAGACAAAATGAAAAGGCAGAGGACTATGTACTACATGAAGGAACAAGATAAAACCCCATATAAACAACTAAGTGAAGTGGAGCTAGGCAACCTTCCAGAAAAAGAATACAGAATAATGATAGCGAAGATGATCCAGGACCTCGGAAAAAGAATAGAGGCAAAGATCGAGAAGATTCAAGAAATATTTAACAAAGACCTAGAAATATTAAAGAACAAACACCTAGAAGAATTAAAGAACAATACAATAACTGAAATGAAAACTACACTAGAAGGAATCAATAGCAGAATAACTGAGGCAGAAGAACCGATAAGTGACCTGGAAGACAGAATGGTGGAATTCAATTCCATGGAACAGAATAAAGAAAAAAGAATGAAAAGAAATGAAAACAGCCTAAAACACTTCTGGGACAACATTAGACACAACAACATTAGCATTATAGAGGTCCCAGAAGGAGAAGAGAGAGAGAAAGGACCAGAGAAAATATTTGAAGTGATTATAGTCGAAAACTTCCCTAACATGGGAAAGTAAATAGCCACTCAAGGCTAGGAAGGGCAGAGAGTCCCAGGCAGGATAAACCTAAGGAGAAACAAGCTGAGACACATAGTAATCAAATTGACAAATATTAAATACAAAGATAAATTATTAAAAGCAACAAGTGGAAAATGACAAATAACATAAAAGGGAATTCCCATCAGGTTAACAGCTGATTTGCCAGCAGAAACTCTACAAGCCAGAAGGGAGTGGCACAATATATTTAAAGTGAGGAAAGGGAAGAACCTACAACCAAGATTACGCTACCCAGTAGGGATATCATTCAGATTCGACAGAGAAATCAAAAGTTTTACAGACAAGCAAAAGCTAAGAGAATTCAGCACCACCAAACCAGCTCTACAACAAACGCTAAAAGAACTTCTCTAAGTGGAAACACAAGAGAAGAAAACGACCTACAAAAAAACCCCCAAACAAATAAGAAAATGGTAATAGGAACATACATATCAATAGTAACCTTTAATGTGAATGGATTAAATGCTCCAACCAAAAGACAGAGGCTCACTGAATGGATAGAAAAACAAGACCCATATACATGCTGTCTACAAGAGACCCACATCAGGCCCAGGGACACAAACAGACTGAAAGTGAGGGGGTGGAAAAAGATATTCCATGGAAGTGGAAATCAAAGAATGCTGGAGTAGCAATACTCATATCAGATAAAATAGACTTTAAAATAAAGACTGTTACAAGACACGAGGAAGGACACTACATAATGATCAAGGGGTCAATCCAAGAAGAAGATATAACCATTATAAATATATATGCACCCAATTTAGAAGCATCTCAATACATAAGTCAGATGCTAAAAGCTATAAAACAAGAAATCGACAGTAACACAATAATAGTGGGGGATTTCAACACCACACTTACTCCAATGGACAGATCATCCAGACAGAAAATTAATAAGGAAACAGAAGCTTTAAATGACACAATAGAACAGATAGATTTAGCTAAGGTTTATACGATTTTCCATCTGAAAACAAAAGATTATACTTTCTGCTCAAGTGCACACGGAACATTCTCCAGGATAGATCACATCAGGGGTCACAAATCAATCCTCATTAAATTTAAGAAAATTGAAATCATAAGAAGCATTTTTTCTAACCACAACGCTATGAGATTAGACATAAATTACAGGGAAGAACATGTAAAAAAACCAAACACATGGAGGCTAAACAATACATTACTAAATAACCAAGAGATCACTGAAGAAATCAAAGAGGAAACCAAAAAATACCTAGAGACAAATGACAATGAAAACACGATGATCCAAAACCTATGGGATGCAGCAAAAGCAGATCTAAGAGGAAAGTTTATAGCTATACAAGCCTACCTCAAGAAACAACAAACATCTCAAATAAACAATCTAACCTTACACCAAAAGGAATTAGAGAAACAAGAACAAAAAACCCCAAAGTTAGTAGAAGGAAAGAAATCATAAACATCAGAGCAGAAATAAATGAAATAGAAACAAAGAAAACAAGAGCAAATATCAATAAAACTAAAAGTTGGTTCTTTGAGAAGATAAACAAAATTGATAAACAATTAGCCAGACTCATCAAGAAAAAGAGTGAGAGTACTCAAATCAATAAAATTAGAAATAAAAATGGAGAAGTTACAACAGAAATCGCAGAAATACAAAGCATCCTAACAGACTACTACAAGCAACTCTATGCTAAAAAAATGGGCAACCTGGGAGAAATGGACAAATTCTTAGAAAGGTATAACCTTCCAAGACTGAACCAGGAAGAAATAGAAAATATGAACAGACCAATCACAAATAATGAAATTGAAAATGTGATTAAAAATCTTCCAACAAACAGAAGTCCAGGACCAGATGGCTTCACAGGTGAATTCTATCAAACATAACATGAGAAGAACTAACACCCATCCTCCCAAACTCATTCTATGAGGCAACCATCACCCTGATTCCAAACCGGACAAAGATACTACAAAAACGAAAATGACAGACCAATATCACTGATGAATATAGATGCAAAAATCCTCAACAAAATACTAGCAAACAGAATCCAACAACACATTAAAAGGATCATACACCATGATCAAGTGGGATTTATCCCAGGGATGCAAGGATTCTTCAATATAAGCAAATCAATCAATGTGATACACCATATTAACAAATTGAAGAATAAAAACCATATGATCATCTCAATAGATGCAGAAAAAGCTTTCAACAAAATTCAACACCAATTTATGATAAAAACTCTCCAGAAAGTGGGCATAGAGGGAACCTACCTCATCATAATAAAGGCCATATACGACAAACCCACAGCAAACATCATTCTCAATGGTGAAAAACTGAAAGCATTTCCTCTAAGATCAGGAAAAAGACAAAGATGTCCACTCTCACCACTATTATTCAACATGGTTTTGGAAGTCCTAGCCATGGCAATCAGAGAAGAAAAAGAAATAAAAGGAATACAAATTGGAAAAGAAGAAGTAAAACTGTCACTGTTTGCAGATGACATGATATTATACATAGAGAATCCTAAAGATGCTACCAGAAAACTACTAGAGCTAATCAATGAATTTGGTAAAGTAGCAGGATACAAAATTAATGCACAGAAATCTCTTGCATTCCTATACACTAATGATGAAAAATCTGAAAGGGAAATTAAGGAAACACTCCCATTTACCATTGCAACAAAAAGAATAAAACACTTAGGAATAAAGCTACCTAGGGAGACAAAAGACCCGTTTGCAGAAAAGTATAAGACACTGATAAAAGGAATTACAGATGATAGAAGCAGATGGAGAGATATACCTTGTTCTTGGATTCGAAGAATCAATATTGTGAAAATGACCAAACTACCCAAACCAATCTATAGATTCAATGCAATCCCTACCAAATTACTAATGTCATTTTTTACAGAACTAGGACAAAAAATCTTAAAATTTGTATGGAGACACAAAGGACCCCGAATAGCCAAAACAGTTTTGAGGGAAAAAAACGGAGCTGGAGGAATCAGACTCCCTGACTTCAGACTATACTACAAAGCTACAGTAATCAAGACAGTATGGTACTGGGACAAAAACAGAAATATAGATCAATGGAACAGGATAGAAAGTCCAGAGATAAACCCATGCACCTATGGTCAACTAATCTATGACAAAGGAGGCAAGGATATACAATGGAGAAAAGCACAGTCTCTTCAATAAGTGGTGCTGGGAAAACTGCACAGCTACATGTAAAAGTATGAAATTAGAACACTCCCTAACACCATACACAAAAATAAACTCAAAAGGGAGTAGAGACCTAAATGTATGACTGGACACTATAGAACTCTTAGAGGAAAACATAGGAAGAACAACCTTTGACATAAATAACAGGAAGATCTTTTTTGACCCATGTCCTAGAGTAATGGAAATAAAAACAAAAATAAGCAAATGGGACCTAATGAAACTTAAAAGTTTTTGCAAGTGAAACTACAAACAAGACGAAAAGACAACCCTCAGAATGGGAGAAAATATTTGCAAACAAATCAACGGACAAAGGATTAATCTCCAAAATATATACACAGCTCATGCAGCTCAATATTAAGAAAACAAACAACCCAATCAAAAAATGGGCAGAAGACCTAAATAGACATTTCTCCAAAGAAGACATACAGATGGCCAAGAAGCACGTGAAAAGGTGCTCAACATCACCAATTATTAGAGAAATGCAAATCAAAACTACAATGAGGTATCGCCTCACACCATTTAGAATGGGCATCATCAGAAAATCTGCAAACAACAAATGCTGGAGAGGGTGTGGAGAAAAGGGAACCCTCTTGCATTGTTGGTGGAATGTAAATTGATACATCCACTGTGGAGAACAGTACGGAGGTTCCTTAAAAAACTAAAAATAGAATTACCATATGACCCAGGAATCCCACTACTAGGCATATACCCAGAGAAAACCATAATTCAAAAAGATACATGCACCTCAATGTTCACTGCAGCACTGTTTACAATAGCCAGGACATGGAAGCAACCTAAATGCCCATCGACAGACGAATGGATAAAGAAGATATGGTACATATATACAATGGAATATTACTCAGCCATAAAAAGGAAGGAAATTGGGTCATTTGTAGAGACGTGGATGGATCTAGGGTCTGTCATACAGAGTGAAGTAAGTGAGAGAGAGAAAAACAGATATCGTATATTAACACATATATGTGGAACCTAGAAAAATGGTACAGATGAACCAGTTTGCAGGGCAGAAATTGAGACACAGATGTAGAGAACAAACATATGGACACCAAGGGGGGAAAGTGGTGGGGGGGTGGTGTGATGATTTGGGAGATTGGGATTGACATATATACAGTAATATGTATCAAATGGATAACTAATGAGAGCCTGCTGTATTAAAAAATAAATAAAATAAAATTCAAAATTTCAAAAAAAAGGCAGCTTGCGTAAGCCACTACAAAAATATATTTAATAGTATATAAAATATTTTTTCTCTGTTAAGTAGAATAAACAGATTATAAACAATATATTAAAAAAAGAAATACAACTTGATCAAACCAACAAAATCAGGAAATGAAGAATGAAAAGTATGATAAATAGAAACACTCAAAATAATAATGTTAGCAAAGTATCCAAATGCATCAGTAAGTAAAATAAATGTATATGAGTTAAACTCATCTCTCAAAAGACACTGGGAATAGATTTAAATTTTTTGGTATTTTGAAACAGTTGTAGATTCACATGAAATTTCATAAAAATGTACAGGGAATTACTATGTACACTTCACACAGTTTTCTCCAATAGGAGCGTCTTGCATAACTACAGTATAATATCTAAAGTACAAAATCGACATTGATACCATCCAGAGAACTTACTGATTTTCACTATTTTCATATTTGTGTGCATAGAATACAATTCTATACAGTTTAACTATATGTGTAGATTTATGTATGCACCACAAAATGGTAGTTACAGAAGGGTTCTATCACTACAAGGATCCCTTATTTTACCCCTTTATACCAAATTCACCACATTTCCTGCAATCTCTAACTTCTGGAAACCACTAATACATTCTCAGTCTTTATAATTTTGTTATAAAGTACATAAGTGTTTTTCAATTAGCCTAATCCCTCTGAGATCCATCCAAGTGATTTCATCTATCTAACACTAATTTATTTTTATTGCTGAGTAGTATGGTTGTACCACAGTTCATTTATTCACTTGTTGAAGGACATTTGGAGTGTTTACACTTTTCAGTTGGAATAAAGTTGTTATATATATTAGAGCACACTTTGTGTTTGCAAAGGTCATATGATAATGTATGTATATTTTAAAAAGACACTATCATACTTTCCTCCAGAGTATCTGTACCATTTTACATTCCCACCAGCAAGGTATGAGCAATCCATTGTCTCTACATTAGTGTCAAAATTTGTTATTATCACTATATTTTACTTTAGCCATTCTGATAGGTGTGTAGGGATATCACATTATGGTTTCAATTTGCATTTCTCGGATGACTACTGATAAATATGCTTTAATGGGTTTTTTTCCATCTACATATCCTCTTTTATGAAACGTCTGTTCATATTGTTTTTGCTTTTTAAAATTGAATTATTTTTTACTGTTCAATTTTTAGAGTTCTTTATATATTCTATACACAAGTACTTTGGTATCCTATTCTGTATTTTGTCTGTTTATCATTTTAAGAGAGTTTGTTAAAAAAACCAAAAGTTTTAAACTTTTATGAAGCCCTATTTATCAATTTTTCTGTTTATGAATAGTGCTTTTTGTGTCAATTTAAAAATTCTTCTCCTAGCTCTATGTCATAAAGGTTTTCTCCTATGTTTTGTTCCAAAAGTTTTACAGTTTTATGTTTAAATCTATGATCCATTTTGAGTTAAATTTTGTATAAGGTTTGCGGTTTAAAGGTTAATTTCCTCCCTCCCTCCCTTCCTTCCTTCTTTCCTTCCTTCCTTCCTCCCTCCTTCTTTCTTCCTTCCTTCCTTCCTTCCTCCCTCCTTTCTTCCTTCCTTCCTTCCTTCCTTTCTTTCTTTCTCTCTCTTTTTCTTTCTTTTTCTTTCTTTCTTTTTCTTTCTTTCTTTTCTTCTTTCTTTCTTTCTCTTTCTCTCTTTCCTTCCTTCTTTTCTTCCTTCCTTCCTTTCTCTCTTTTTCTTTCTTTCTCTCTTTTTCTTTCTTTCTTTCTCTTTCTTTCCTTCCTTCCTTCTTTCTTTCTTCCTTCCTTTCTCTCCCTTTCTTTCTTTCTTTCTTTCTTTCTTTCTTTCTTTTCTTCCTTCCTTTCTTTCTTTCTTTCTTTCTTTCTTTCTTTCTTTCTTTCTTTCTTTCTTTCTTTCTTTCTTTCTTTCTTTCTTTCCTTCCTTCCTTCTTCCCTGTGGATGTTCAATTGCTCACTGACAATTGTTAAAAGGCTACCTTCTTTCATTGAATTCCTATCATACTTTTCTCAAAAGTCTACTGTGTGTCAGTATCACATTGTCTTGTTTATTAAAGCTATATAGTGAGATGTAGCATCAGGGAGAGTTATTTCTTTCATATTATTCTTTTTCTTAGATTGATCCCTTGATCATTATGTAGTGTCCTTTTTGTCTCTTGTAAGTCTTTATTTTAAAGTCTATTTTGTCTGATATGAGTATTGCTACTCCAGCTTTCTTTTGATTTCCATTTGCATGGAATATCTTTTTCCATCCCCTCACTTTCAGTCTGTATGTGTCCCTAGGTCTGAAGTGGGTCTCTTGTAGACAGCATATATACAGGTCTTGTTTTTGTATTCATTCAGCCAGTATATGTCTTTTGGTTGGAGCCTTTAATCCATTTACATTTAAGGTAATTATTGATATGTATGCTCTTACTGCCATTTTGTTCATTGTTTTGGGGTTGTTTTGTAGGTCTTTTTTTCCCCTTTCTTCATCTTTTGTTCTCATCTCTTGTGATTTGATGACTATCTTTAGTATTATCTTTGGATCCCTTTTGCTTTTTGTATATATAGTATAGATTTTTGGTTTGTGGTTACCATGAGGTTTTTATACAGAACTGTATATATGCGTGATTGTTTTAAGTTGCTGATTTCTTACTTTCAAATGCATTTCAACAATTCTGCATTTGTACTCTTCTCCCCACATGATTACTGATTTTTAATATCATATTTTACATCTAATTGTTTCATATATCCCTTAACTGCTTATTGTGGATATAGATTATTTTACTACTTTTGTCTTTTAACTTTCCTACCAGCTTTGGGCATGGATGATTTCCTAACTTTACTGTATGTTTGTCTTTGCCAGTGAGCTTTTTCATTTTGTAATTTTCATGTTTCTAGTTATGGCCTTTTCTTTTTCTCTTAGAGAGGTTCCTTTAACATTTCTTGTAAAGCTGGTTTGTTGGTGCTGAACTCTTTAAGTTTTTGCATATCTATAAAGCTTCATCAAATCTGAACAAGAACCTTTCTGTGTGGAGTATTCTTGGTTGTAGGTTTTTCCCTTTCATCACTTCAAATATATTTTGCCACTCCCTTCAGACCTGCAGAGTTCCTGCTGAAAATTCAGCTGATAGACTTATGGGAGTTCCCTTGTATGTTTTTTTTTAAGTTTTTTTTTATTGGAGTATAGTTGCTTTACAATGTTGTGTTAGTTTCTGCTGTACAATGAAGTTAATTTGTTGCTTTTCCCTTGTTGCTTTTAATATTCTATCTTTATCTTTAATTTTTGTCATTTTAATAACAATGTGGTTTGGTATGTTCCTCTTTGGGTTGATCCTATATGAGAATCTCTATGCTTCCTGGATTTGGGTGACTGTATCCTTTCCCAGGTTAGAGAATTTTTCAGCTATTATCTCTTCAACTATGTTCTCAGTCCCTTTCTCTCTCTCTTCTCCTTCTGGTACCCCTATAATGTGAATATTAGTGCAGTTGATGTTGTCCCAGAGGTCTCTTAAACTTTCCACATTTCTTTTCATTCTCTTTTCTTTTTTTTTTCTGTTCAGCATCAGGGATTTCCATTACTCTTTCTTTCAGCTCACTGATCCGTTCCTCTGTATCATTTAGTCTACTATTGATTCCTTCTAGTGTATTTTTCATTTCAGTTATTTTATTATTCATCTCCATTTGGTTTTTCTTTATACTTTCAAACTTTATGTTAAAAACTTCTAACTTCTCACTCTGTGCGTCCATTCTTCTCCCAAGTTCTTTGATCATCTTTATGATCACTACCCTGAACTCTTTCTCAGGTAGATTGCCTACCTTCACATCACTTAAGTTCTTCTTCTGGGGTTTTATCTTGTTCTTTCATCTGAAACTTGTTCCTCTGTTGCCGCATTTTGCCTAAGTTGCTTTTTGTATTTTTATGTATCCAGTAAGTTAGTTACATTTCCTGACCTTGGAGAAGTGGCCTTCTGTAGAAGGTATTCTATGTGGTCCAGAAGCACACTCCATCTTCTCACCCAAGCTATATGGTCTAGGGGTTTCCCCTATAAGGGCTAGGTGGTTCCTTTTGTTGTGGTGAGCTATGTGGGCAATCTGGTAGGCTTGGTTAGCCCCCAGTCTTGTTGATTGCCAGGCCCTGTCTTGTGCGGAGGCTACCAGCTGCTTGTTGGTGGGGCCACAGTATCCCCAGGGCTATTGCTGTCTCACTGGTGGACAGAGTCAGAATCCAGAAGCCTCCAGGGCTCTTGCCCACCCACTGGTTGATGAAGTCAGGTCCTGGGCTTAGTGTTGAACTACTGGCAAGCTGAGTCATGTCCTGGGGTCTGGTTGCAGGGCCCAGGGATCCCAGAGCCAGTGTCAGGTCGGAGGGGGGCTTAGTTCCTGACACATTTGGGTACAAGTTCTGGGGTGTCCTGAAGCTTTTGTTGCCCTGCTAGTGGTCAGGGCCAGCACTCAGCTGGGCTCAGGGCAGGGTCTATTATGCTGTGGGCAGCATGGGTCTGTATGCCACAGGATTGTGGTTTTCTTGTGTCTGGTGTCTGCCCCCTGGTGGTTAAGCCTGGTCCAGAGGCCAAAGCAGGTTTCCTGTAGAGCAGGGCCAGGGCCTAGGGGATTCTGGGACTGATGGCTGCCCAAGGTGGGTAGAGAAGGGTCTTGGGCCCTCCAATGGGCAGGGCAATATCTACAGGTGTCTGTGGGCTCAGGAGGACTTTAGGCAGCTTTTCTGTTGATGAGTGGGCCTGTGACCCTGTCGAGTTAGTTGCTTGACCTGAGGCAGCCCAACACTGATGCCTATAGGCAGTTGGTTGGGCCAGGTCTTGGCACAAATGAGCTAGAGGGAGGATTCCACAGTGATGCCGTGTGTACCGGTGTCCACATGGTAGAAGCAGCATCCAAGAATGACTGCCACCAGTGTCTATATCCTCAAGAAGAGCTACATTTGCCTGTTGCCTCTCTGGGAGACTCTCCAAGACTGGCAGGTAGGTCTGGCCCAGGCTCCTATCAAATGACTGCTTTTGCCCTGGGTCCCAGAGCCTGTGAGATTTTGTGTGTGCCCTTTAAAAGTGAAGTGTCTATTTTCCCCAGTCCTGTGGGACTCCCAAAATTAAGCCCCGTTGGCTGGGGAGCCTAATGTGGGGCTCAGAACTCTCACTCTCATGGGAGAACCTCTGCAATGTAATTATTCTCCATGTGTGGGTATGGGAGTTGAGTATACGGTGAGTCCATCCCCCCTACCCATCTCATTGTGGCTCCTTCTTTATGTCTTTAGTTGTAGACCTTTTCTGGTAGGTTCTGGTCTATTTCATTGATAGTTGTTCTGCAAATAGTTGTGATTTTTGTGTACCCATGACAGGAGGTGAGCTCTGGGACTTTCTACTCTGCCATCTTGGCTGATCTGTATATTATTCTTTTCCAAAATTATTTTACTTATTCTGGTATCTTTGCATTTCATATACATTTCAAAATAAGCTTGTCTATGTCTATGAAAATCCTTGCTGGGCTTTTCATAGGAATTTCATTTGTTCTACATAATTTTTGAAGGAACTGACATATTTAACATGTTGTCTTCAAATCCATCAGCACAGTATAAACTTGTCCTTATTTGGGCCTTCACTGAAGTTTTCCTGAGCATTTTCTGATTTTCAACATGAATATATTGCACATATTTTCTTGGGTTTATCACTAAGTATTTGATTTTCTTTGGAGTGAATTTAAATAGTACTGAGTTTTTAATTTCAGTTTCCACGTGTTTGTTTTTATTGTATAAACGTGTTGATTCTTGTGTGTCGATATTGAACAATGAAATATTGCTTAATAAACTTATTTGTTCTAGGAAGGTATATTTTTGTAGATTTCTTGGGAATTTAGAAGTGACTATCATGTCATCAGCAGAAAGGAACACTGTAATTTCTCCTTTTACAGTCTGTAAGCTTTTGCTTTTTTTGTCTTATCACACTGGTTAAAAATTCTAGTAATGTGTTTAGTAAGAGTGGTGCAAGCAGATATACTTGTCTTGTTCCTGATCTTAAGGGGAAAGCATGCAGTCTTTCACCATTATGTATAAAGTTAGCTTTAGGAAGTCTGTAGAATCTCTTTATAAAGTTGTGGAAGTTTCCCTTTTTTGATAATGTGCTGGTGGTTTTTAATTGTAAATCAGTGTTGGATTTACATGATTTTTCTGTCAATTGATATAATCATGATTGTTCTTTAGCCTGTTGATATGGTAGATTACACTAATGTTTTTTACAGCTTTATTAATTCCCTGGTGGTCCAGTTGTTAGGACTTGGCACTTTCACTGCTGTGGGCCCAGTTTCAATTCCTGGTTGGGGAACTAAGATCCTGCAAGCCACGTGGTGCAGCCAGAAAAAAAAAGAAAATAATTTTTTTTACTGCTTTATTGAGATATAATAGATATATAAAATTGTGTAAGCTTAGAGTGTACAACGTGTTGATTTGATACACATATATTGTAAAATGATTATCACTGAAGCATTAATTAAGACATCTATCCTGACACATAATTACCATTTGACATTATTTCTTCTTTAATGTTTCATAGAATTCACCAGCAAGACCATTTGGTGATGGGATATTGTGCTGGAGGTTTTTGATTGCGAATTCAATTACCTTACTCATTACTGGTCTGTTCAGATTTTCTATTTCCTCATGATTTAGTCTTGGTTAGTTGTATGTTTCTAGGAAATTTTCATTTATTCTAGGTTACCTAGTTTGGGCATATTTTGTAGATTCTTATAATATTTTGTATCAGCTATAATGTCTCCACTCTCATTTCTGATTATTTGTTTAGTCTTTTTCATCTGAGTCTTGCTAGGAAAACAATTTTGTTTATCTTCAAAAATCAGGTCTTAGTTTTGTTGATCTTTACTGTAGTGTTTCTAGTCTATATTTCACTTATTTCTGCTCTGCTCTTTATTATATCCTTTCTTATGTTAACGTTGGGCTTAGGTATTTCCTCTTTTACTCTTACCTTGAGGAGTAATGCTAGGTTATTTGAGATATTTTTTTCCTTATAGTAAGCATTTATCACAATAAAATTCCTAATTAGAACTGATTTTAAAGTATCCCATACATTTTGATATGTGCTTCCAATTTCATTTGCTTTAAGATGTCTCTTTCCTTTTCTTTTTTTAATTGAAGTATAGTTGATTTGCAATATTATATTAGTTTCAGGTGTAAAACATAGTGATTCAATATTTTTATAGATTAAACTCCATTTAAGTTATAAAATATTGGCTATATTTCCTGTGTGGTACAATATATCCTTGAAGTTTATTAATTTTATACATAATAGTTTGAACCTCTTAATCTCCTACACCTATCTCGACCCCCCATCCTTCCCTATCCCCACTGGTAACCACTGGCTTGTTCTCTATATCTGTAATTCTGTTTCTGTTTTGTTCTATTCAGTTGTTTATTTTATAGATTAGACATATACGTGATAACATACAGTATTTATCTTCCTCTATCTGAGTTATTTCACTAAGCAGAATACACTCCAGATCCATCCATGTTATTGCAATGGAAAATTTTCATTTTTTATGGCTGAGTAATATTCCAGTGTGTGTGTGCATGCGTATGTGTATAATCTTCTTTATCCATTCATTTGTTCATGGGCACTTAGGTTGCCTCTATATTTTGGCTATGGTAAATAATGCTGCTATTAACATGGGGGTGCATATATCTTTTCAAATTAGTGTTTTCATTGTATTCAGATATATACCCAGGAGTGAAATTGCTGGATCATATGATAGTTTTATTTTTACTTTTTTGAGAAACCTTCCTACTGTTTTCCATAGTGACTGCACCAATTAACATTCTCACCAAGTGCACTAGGGCTCCCTTTTCTCCACATTCACACCAACTTTTGTTATTTGCAGACTTTTGATGATAACAATATTGACAGGTGTGAGGTGATATGTCTTTGTAGTTTTGACTTGTGTTTTTCTCATGATTAGTAATGGTGGGCATTTTTTCATGTGATGTTGGCTATCTGTATATCTTCTTACAAAAAAATGATCATTTAGGTCTGCCCACTTTTTTTGAGGGATTTTTAAATATTGAGATGTGTGAGCTCTTTATGTATTTTGGATATTAACCCCTATCTGTCATATCATTTGAAAGTATTTTCTCCAATTCAGTATGTTGTCTTTTTGTTTTGTTGATGGATACCTCTGCTGTGCAAAACCTTGTAAGTTTAATAGGCCCCAGTTGTTTATTTTTGCTTTTGTTTCCTTTGCCTGAGGACACAGATCCAAAAAAATATTGCTACAATTTCTGTCAAAGAGTGTTCTGTGTATGTTTTCTTTCAGGATTTTTATGATTTCCAGTCTTACATTTTGGTCTTTGATCCATTTTGGGTTTATTTTTGTATATGGTGTGAGAAAATGTTCTAATTTCATTCTTTTAATTGTAGCTGTAAAGTTTTCCCTACAGCATATATTGAAGAGACTGTTTTTCCCCCATTGTGTATTTTTGCCTCTGTCGTAGATTAATTGGCCATAAGTGCATGGGTTTATTTCTGGGCTCTATTCTGTTCCATTGATCTATGTATCTGTTTTTGTGCCAGTACTGTTTTGATTACTGTAGCTTTTTAGTATATCTTGATGTCAGGGAGCATGATACCTCCAGCTTTGTTCATTTTTCTCAAGATTGCTTTGGCTATTTGGGGTCTTTTGTGGTTCCATATAGATTTCAGATTATTTTTTGTTCTAGTTCAGTGAAAAATGTCATGGGTATTTTGGTAGGGATTGCATTAGATCTGCACATTGCTTTGGGTAGTATGGGCATTTTAACAATATTCTTCCTTCCAGTCCATGAACATGTGATATCTTTCCATTTACTTATATTGTATTCAATTTCCTTCATCAATGTCTTATAGTTTTAATATTATAGGCCTTTTACTTCCGTTGTTAGGTTCTATATTGTTTTTGTTTTTTTGTTTCTTTTGGTCTCTATTCTATTTATTTTCTCTCTGATCTTTATTATTTCCTTCCTTCTCCTGACTTCGGGAATTATTTGTTTTTCTCTTTCTAATTCCTTTAGATGAGAGGTTATGTTCTTTATTTGTGATTTTCCTTGTTTCTTGAGGTAGGCCTGCATTGCTCTAAACTTCCCTCTTAGAATTGCTTTTGCTACATCCCATAGATTTTGGAAAGTTGCATTTTATTTTCATTTGTCTCAAGGTATTTTCTTTCTGATTTACTCTTTGAGTTCTTCATTGACCCACTGTTGATTTGTTGTTGTTGCATCTTGTTTAGTCTCCACATGATTTTGTTTTTCCCATTTTTCTTCCTGTAATTGATTTCTAGTTTCATCCCATTGTGGTTGGATAAAATGCTTAATATAATTTATATTCCCTTAAATTGAGATTTTTTTTTCTGGTCTAATATGTGGATTATCCTGAAGATCATTCCATGTGCACATAAAAAGAATGTGTATTCTTATTTTGTTGAATGAAATGTCCTTTAGATATGTATTAAATCCAACTGGTTTGATGTGTTATTTAAGGCCCCTACTATTATTGTATTACTTTAAATTTCTCCATGAGATCTGTTAATATTTGCTTCATTTATGTAGGTGCTTTGATGTTGGGTGTACGTATAGTTATGTTTGTTACATCTTCTTGATTGTCATTACCATTATTTAATTACATCTTTGTCTCTTGTTATCGTTTTGACTTAAAGTCCATTTTGTCTCATGTATGTATAGCTATGCCTGCTCTCTTTTAGATTCGACTTGAATGTAATATCTTTTGTGATTCCTTCATTTTGAGCTTATGTATGCCCTTCAAGCTGAGGTGAGTCTCTTGTAGGACACATGCAGGGACTATTTTTTTAATCCATCAGCCACCCTATGCCTTTTGATTTGAGAATCCAATATATTTACATTTAAAGTAATATTACTATAGAAGGACATATGAATACCATCATATTAATAATTTTCTGGCTATTATGAAGTTCTCTTGTTACTTTCTAACTCTTTTTCTGCCTTCCTTTGTGAATTGAAAATTTTTATACATGTATGCTTTGATTCCTTATCCTTATATTTTGTGATTCTACTGTAGGTTTTTACTTTGTGGTTACCTTAAGTCTTACATTACATACCACATATATATCATGCCATTTTATGTTGGTAACAACTTAACTTTGATCACATACAAAAACTCTATTCTTTTACTCATGGCCTTTTTTATTTCCCATATTATCGTTTACATCTTTTTACATTGTATCCAGTAAAAAAATTGTTAAAGCTATAGCTATTTTTAAATGTTTAAAAATATTTAACTTAAAATTTTTATTGAAGTATAGCTGATTTATGATATTATATTAGTTTACAACATAATAATTCAACATTTTTATAGATTATAATCCTTTTGAAGTTATTATAAAATAATGGCTATAATTCCTAATAATGTACAATATACACTTGTTGCTTATTTATTTTATATATACTAGTTTGTATCTTCAATCCCATATCACTTTCTCACTCCTTCCCCGTTTCCTTCTCCCCACTGTTAGCCACAAGTTTGTTCCCTATATCTATGAGTCTTTTTTCTGTTTTGTAAATACATTCATTAAAAAATTTTTTTTAGTTTCCACATACAAGTGGTAACATACAGCATTCGTCTTTGACTGATTTCACTAATCATAATATTCTTTGTGCCCATTCACATTGCTGGAAATGGCAGAATTCCATTTTTCTATGGCTGAGTAATATTCCATTGTGTATATATACCACATCTTCTTAATCCATTCAGCTGTTGACGGGCACTTATTTTGCCTCCATATTGGGGCTAATGTAAATAATGCTGCTATGAACATTGGGATGCAAGTATCTTTTTGAATTAGTGTTTTCACTAATTTTCACTAATTTCAAAATTTTTCATTTTTTCTGGATATATACACCCAGGAGTGGAAATGCTGGATCATAAGGTAGTTCTATTTTTAGTTTTTTGAGGAACCTCATACTGTTTTCCATGATGGATGCACGAATTTATAATCCCACAAACAATATACTAGGGTTCCATTTTTTCCACATCCTCAACAACATTTGTTATTTGTAGACTTTTTGATGATAGCCATATTGAAAGATGTGAGATGAAAACTGATTGTGCTTTTGATTTGCATTTCTCTGATGATTAGCAATTCTGGGCATTTCTTCATGTGCCTGCTGGACATCAGTATATCACTTATGGTTAAATATCTATATAAATGTCTTCTGCCCATTTTTAAATTGGGTATCTTGTTTCTTTGATATTGAGTTTTATAAGCTGTTTATAAATTTTGGATATTGCTTATATCACTTGCAAATATTTTCTAACATTCAGTAGGTTGTCTTTTAATTTTGCTGATTTCCTTTGCTGTGTAAAAGCTCTTAAGTTTAATTAGGTACTATTGGTTTATTTCTTCATACTCTTTCTTTTGCCTTAGGAGACAGATCCAAAAAAATATTGCTACAATTCCTGTCAAAGTGTTCTGCCAATGTTCTCTTCTAGGACTTTACAGTTACACATCTTACACTTAGGTGTTTAACACATTTTCAGTTTATTTTTGTCAATTGTGTGAGGAAATATTCTAAATCTCATTATTTTACATGTAGCTGTCCAGTTTTCCCAGCACCCCTTCTTGAAAAGACTGTCTTTTCTCCATTGTATATTTTTGGCTCCTTCATCTAAATTGGCCATAGGTGCACGGATTTATTTCTGGGCTCTCTATTCTGTTTCATTAATCTATGTGTCTATTTTTGTGACAGTAAAATGCTGTTTTGACTACTGTAGCTTTGTAGTATAGTCTGAAGCCAGGGAGTGTGATACTTCTGGCTTTTTCCTTTTTCTCAAGATTGCTTTGGCACTTCAGGGTCTTTTGTGGTTCTATATAAATTTTAGAATTATTTCTTCAAGTTCTGTAGAAATTGTCATAAGTATTTTTATAGGGATTTCATTAAATCTGTAGATTGTTTTGGGCAGTATAGATATTTTAACCATATTAACTCATCCAACCCAACAACAGGTTATATCTTTCCATTTCCTTGTTTCATTGTCGAATTCCTTCATCAACGTTTTATAGTTTTCACACATAGTCTTATGTCTCCTTGTATAAGTTTATTCCTATGCATTTTATTCTATTTTATGTGATTTTAAATGGAATGGTTTCCTTAATTACTCTTCCTGGTAGTTCATTATTAGTCTATATCAGTCTTGTATCCTGCAACATTGCTGTGTTCATTTATTAATTCTAATATTTTTTATGTTTTCTATATATAGCATCATCTCATTTGCAAATAGTGACAGTTTTAATTTTTCACTTACAATTTGGATGCTTTTTATTTCTTTTTCTTGTCTGATTGCTGTGACTAGACCTGCCAATAATATGTTAAATATAAGTGGCGAGAGTGGGCATCCTTGTCTTCTTCCTGATTTTGGTGGAAAAGTCTTCTGCTTTTCACTGTTGATTATGTTGTTAGCTGTGGGTTTGTCATAAGTGGCCTTTATTATGTTGAGATATTTTCCCTCTATAGCAACTTTGTTGAGAGTTTTTACCATGAATGGATGTTGGGTTTTGTCAAATGCTTTTTCTGCATGTATTGAGATGATAATGTGATTTTAATCACATTTTTTATCCTTCCCTTTTTTAATCTTTGTGTTATTTTCATTTTTATTACTGTAAACAATATGGCAATAAATATGCATAAAATAAATTCCTAGAAGTAAGATTACAGGGCCAAATGGTATGTACATTTAAAATTTAATAGTGGTAGCCCAATTACCTTCCAAATAAGGTCGCCAGTATTTGCACATCCTCCAGTACAGATTTCCATACACACTTATTGACACCAGATATTTTTAAACTTTTTTTTGTTAATTTGATAGGTTAAGAAACATTTCATTTTTGTCTTAACTTTTATTTCTTTAATTTTGAGTGAAGTTGAGCATTTGTATTTTTTTCCCCGTGATTTTCCTGTTGATGTTTTGATCAATACTTTGACCATTTTCTATTTTTTTTAAGTTTATTGGATTATAGTTAATTTACAATGTTGTGTTACTTTCAGGTGTACAGCAAGGTGATTTAGTTATACATATACATATATTCATCCTTTTTCAGATTCTTTTCTTACATAGGCTATCACAGAATATTTAGTAGAGTTCCCTGTGCTATACAGTAGGTCCTTGTTGGTTATCCATCTTATATATAGTAGTGTGTGTATGTTAATCCCAAGCTCCTGATTAATCCCTGCCCCCCACACACATTTCCCCTTTGGTAACCATAAGTTTGTTTTCAATATCTGTAAGTCTGTTTCAGTTTTGGAAATAAGTTCATTTGTATCACTTTTAAAAATCAGATTCCATATATGAGTGATATCATATGATATTTGTCTTTCTTTGTCTGACTTACTTCACTTAGCATGATAATATCTAGGTTCATCCATCTTGCTGCAAATGGCATTATTTCATTCTTTTTTATGGCTGAGTAGTATTCCATTGTATATATGTACAACAACTTCTTTATCCATTCCTCTGTCGATGGACATTTAGGTTGCTTCCATGTCTTGGATATCATAACTAGTGCTGCAGTGAACACTGGGGTGAATGTATCTTTTTGAAGTATGGTTTTCTCCAGATATATGCCAAGGAGTGGGATTGCTGGATCATATGACAGTTCTATTTTTTTTAATTTTTATGGAACCTCCATACTGGTCTCCATAGTGGTTGTACCAATTTACATCCTTTCCTTTTTTTTTTTTTTTAAGTGGGATGAATATCAGGAGTCCCACTTTTTTTTTTAATTAATTTATTTATTTATGGCTGTGTTGGGTCTTCGTTTCTGTGTGAGGGCTTTCTCTATTTGCGGCAAGTGGGGGCCACTCTTCATCGCGGTGCGTGGGCCTCTCACCATCGTGGCCTCTCTTGTTGCGGAGAACAGGCTCCAGACGCGCAGGCTCAGTAATTGTGGCTCACGGGCCCAGCTGCTCTGCGGCATGTGGGATCCTCCCAGACCAGGGCTCGAACCCGTGTGCCCTGCATTAGCAGGCAGATTCTCAACCACTGCGCCACCAGGGAAGCCCCATCCTTTCCTTTTTAAATGTGGTGTATCACATTTATTTGCAGATATTGAACCATTGTTGCATCTCAGGGATAAATACCATTTGATCATGGGATTTGATCCTTTTTACATATTGTTGAATTTAGTTTGGTAGTATTTTGTTGAAGGTTCTTGCATCTATATTCCTTAGAGTTATTGGCCTATAATTTTTTTGTAGTGTCTTTGTCTCGTTTTTATATCAGGGTGATGGTGGCTTTGTAGAATGAATTTAGGAGTATTCAATCATCTTCAGTATTTTGGAATAATTTGAGGATAGATGTTAGTTTTCTTATATATGTTTGGGAAAAATTTCTTGTGAAGCCTTCCAATCCTGGGCTTTTGTTTTCTTGTAGTTTTTTAAATTGTAAATTAAATTTCACTGCTAGTGATCTGTCTGCTCAGATTGTCTATTTCTTCCTAAGTCAGTCTTTGAAGGTTGTATATTTCTAGGGGTTTGCCCAGTTCGTTTAGGTTGTCCAATTTGTTGGCATATAACTTTGCACAGTGTTCTCTTATGATTTTTTTGTATCTCTGTGATGTCTATTGTTATTTCTCCTCTTTTGTTTTGTATTTGGTTTATTTGTCTTCACTCTTTTCTTCTTGATGAGCCTTGCCAAAGATACATCAATTTTGTTTATCTTTACAAAGAACCAGCTCCTGGTTTCATTGATCTTTTCTATTGTTTTGTTGGTCTCTACTTATTTGTTTCCTCTCTGATCTTTATTATTTCCTTCCTTCTACTGACTTTGGTTTTTGTTTTTTCCTTTTCAAATTTCTTTAGATGGAAAGTTTGTTTGTGTATTTGAGATTTTTCTTGTTTTTAAGGTAGGGCTTTATCACTATAAACTTTCTTCTTAGAACTGCTTTTGCTGCATCCAGAGATTTTTTAAAGTTGTGTTTCTATTTTCATTTGTCTCAAGGTATTTTCTGATTTCCACTTTGATTTCTTCATTGACCCATTGGTTATATAAATATCATATGGTTTAGTCTCAATGTGTTTGTGTTTTTCCCATTTTTATTTCTGTAATTGATTTCTAGTTTCAGACTATTGCATTTGGAAAAAAAATTGATAGAAGTTCTTTCTGCTTAAATGTGTTAGACTTGTTTTGTGGCCTAGCATGTGACCTATCCTGAAGAATATTCCATGTACACTTGCAAAGAATGTGTATTTTGCTGTTTTTAGACGACATGTCCTATAGATACTTATTAAGTCTAACTGGTCTATTGTGTCCTTTAAGACCACTGTTGCCTTATTGATTTTCTGCCTGTATGATCTGTCCATTGATGTAAATGTGGTGTTAAAGTCCCCTAGTATTCTCTTATTGTTGTCAATTTCTCCCTTTCTTATGTTAATTTTTTAAATATACAGCAGGTTCCTATTAGTTATCCATTTTTACATATTAGTGTATATATGTTAATCTGTCTGTTAACATTTGCTTTACATATATATTGTTGCTTCTTTATCAGGTGCATATATGTTAATGTGTGTAATATTCTCTTCTGGTATTGATCGCTTTATTATTATATAATGCCCTTCCTTGTCTTGTGATATAGACTTTGTTTTAGAGTTTATTTTGTATAAGTATCCCTACCCCAGATTTCCTGTCATTCCCATTTGTATGAAATATCTTTTTCCATCCTCTCACTTTCAGTGTGAGTGTGCCTTTATTTCTAAAGTGAGTCTCTTGTAAGCAGCATATAGATGTGTCTTATTTTTTAATCTAATCAGCCATCCTTTGTCTTGAGGATCATTTAGTCCATTGATATTTAAAGTACATACTGATAAGTAAGTACTTATTGCCATTTTATTACTTCTTTTATGTTTATTTATAGGCCTTCCCTGTTTTTTTTTCTTCTTTTAGTTTCTTTTCTTGTAGTTTGATGATTTTATTTAGTCATGTGCTTTTGTTCCTTTCTCTCATTTTGTGTATTTGTGGTTACCATGGGGTTCATATATGTTGAACGACAACTATATCTATTTGTTTTAAACAGGTGGTCATGTATGTTCAAACACGTTCTAAAAGATCTGTATTTTTTACTCCTTTCCCCCATGCTTTTTGGTTTTGATGGCATATTTTACATCTTCATGTTTATTCCTTGACTGATTATTATAGTTATACTAATTTTACAATTTTTTGTCTTTTAATCTTCATACTAGTTTATTTTTCTTTCTGTTCCACAACGTTAACTATATATTTGCCTTTACTACTGGGATTTTTTACTTTCCTATATATACTTACTTCTTGTTATAGCCTTTTCTTTTCCACATAGGGAAGGTCCTTTAGCATCTCATTTAGGATCAGGATAGTATTGATGAAGTCTTTAGTTTCTGCTCGTCTGAGAAGTTCCTTCTTTCTCTTTCTATTCTAAATGATCTAGGTTGCAGATTTTCCCTTACAGAACTTAAAATATAACATGCCATTCACTTCTGACCTGAAAAGTCTGCAGAAAAATCAGACTCTTTTTCTTACTGCCTTTAGAATTCTCTCATCTTTAATTTTGTATTTAAGTTATGATATATCTTAGTGTGGGTCTGTTTGTGTTCATCTTTTATTTTTATTTTTTTATTTTTTAAATTTTATTGGAGTATAGTTGATTTAAAATGTGTTAGTTTCAGGTGTACAGCAAGGTGATTCAGTTATATATATACATATATTCATTCTTTTATTTTTGAATCTTTTCTCATATATGTTATAACAGAATATTTTTTATTAAACAAGCAAATGTAAATGATTTTTATTAGATTCCTCTTGTCGTTCTAACATTTTCATAATACATGCCCTTTTATTTTTTAATTTTTTTTAACATCTTTATTGGAGTATAATTGCTTTACATTGTTGTGTTTGTTTCCGCTGTATAACAAAGTGAGTCAGCTATATGTATACATATATCCCCATATCCCCTCCCTCTTGCGTCTCCCTCCCACCCTCCCTATCCCACCTCGGTCACAAAGCACCAAGCTGATCTCCCTGTATCACAGAATATTGAGTCGAGTTCCCTGTGCTATATGGATACCAAAGGGGAAAAGTGGAGGGGAGGGATAAATCAGGAGCTTGGGATGAACATACACACACTACTATATAAGATAGATAACCAACAAGGACCTACTGTTTGTGTTCATCTTGTTTGTGACCCTCTGTGCTTCCTTGTGTCTTAATATCTGTTTCCTTCTTCAGGCTTGGGAAATTTTCAGCCATAATTTCATTAAATATATTTTCAACCCCCTTCTCTCTCTTTCTCCTTCTTGTACCCCTAATATGTAAATGATTCATGTTATCTCAAAGATCCCTTAAAGTGTTTTCATTTTTAAAATTTGTTTTCTTTTTGCTCTTCTGATTATGTGATTTTCATTATTCTGTCTTCCAGATCACTTATACATTCTTGTGTATTGCTGAGTCTGCTGTTCATTGCTTCCAGTGGGTTTTTCATCTCAGTTATTGTATTCTTTAGTTCTGACTAGTTCTTTTTTATATTTTCTAGTTCCTTGTTAAAATTCTCACTGTTCATCTAATTTTCCCTAATTCAATAAGCAATATTATTCCTAATGCTTTGAATTCTTTTTCTTGTTAATTGTTTATTTCTCTTTTGTTACTTGTTTTTTCAGGGGTTTTCTCTTGCTCTTTCCTTTTTATAAATTTATTTATTTATTTATTTTTGGCTGCATTGGGTCTTCATTGCTACATGCAGGCTTTCTCTAGTTGTGATGAGCAGGGGCTACTCTTCATTGCAGTGCACAGGCTCCTCATTGCAGTGGCTTCTCTTGTTGCAGAGCACAGGCTCTAGGTGTGCGGGCTTCAGTAATTGTGGTGTGCAGGCTCAGTAGTTGTGGCTTGTGGGCTGTAGAATGCAGGCTCAATATTGTGGCACAAGGGCTTAGTTGCTCCGTAGCATGTGGGATCTTCCTGGACCAGGGCTTGAACCCATGTCCCCTGCATTGGCAGGTGGATTCTTAACCACTGTACCACCAGGGAAGTCCCCTCTTGCTCTTTCAATTGAGACAAATTCTTCTGTCATTTTATTTTGCTTCTCTGTATGAAATTATGTGAAATAGTTACCCATGGTATTCTTGAAGGGGTGTCTTTATGTGGGAGCATCCCTACACATTCTGGGTATGTCCTATGGCTTTGGTGGAAGAACTGGATTTGATGTGAATATGAGTCATGTGTTTCCTCAGAGTGTGCTGGAAGCTATCACCTTGTTAGGCTGGATTTGGAAGGGCTAGGGTCAGAGCCAGGTGTGAGCTGGGGATTCCCTTCTGCTCAGTGACTTTCACTGCCCTATCTGGGGGTGGGGTCAGGTCCCAACTTGCTGGAGTAGAATCATTGAGGTTTGGGTCCAATCTGCCTCATTTTCCTTTAAGTGTGTACACTTCTCCCTCCCAGCCCCAGCACCTTCAGCCCCAGAGGGGAGCAGTACTGGAGTAGGAGCATCCAGTGTGGGTATTCAGCGAGGGTCAGGTTGTGGGGTGTGGCAGTCTGGCCACCATCAGAAATTTGGATTGCCTCTGATGAGCCTCCTGTGCAATCATGAGTAATGGCTGTCTCTTAACTGCCCAGTCATTGCTTAGGGTCTGAGTCACCACAGTGTCACATACTGAGTTTTTTCATCAGTTGTGACCAACCATAGTCCAGTGTGGAACTGCAATGCCAGGCAAATGATGCTGGAATGTTCATTCAGCTCAGCTGTGGTACATGCTGGGGCAGTTCTGGGAATGAGTCAGCCAGCCATGTGGTTTTAATCTGCCCTTTTCACCCTGCTTTGGGAGCAAGGAAGCATTTGCATGCTCTTCACAAGAGAATCCAATCTTCCATCAACTTCCTGTTAGTCCAATCAGCCCTCCAACCTGCCAAGGGGGTTTGTCTTCTCTTTGCTAGACCCCAGGGCTGGTGTGCTCACTCCCCAGGTCCTGACCTGATCACTTCTCTTCCCCTATACCCAACTCCACGTGTATCTTTCTTACAGCCTTGGTTGTACAGGAGACTTTCTGCTAGTCTCCAGTTACTTTTAGTGAAAATTGTTCCACATGTAGATATATTTTTGATGTGTTTGTGGGGGAAGGTGAGTTCCACATCCTCCTACTCCACTGTCTTGATTTGAGTCCTCACTATAGCTATTTTTAACACTTTTGTTCTTGGACTTTTATACTAGAGCTTAGTAGTTAACATATCATATTACATATTTCAATGTATTAGAATTAGGGTATTCTGAAACTAACTATATTCTTACCTTTATCAGTGTGTTGTACATTTTCATATATTTCATGTTACTAATTAGTGTCCTTATGTTTCAGATTGAAGAACTCCATTCAGCATTTCTTATTAGGCAGGTTTAGTGGTGATGAATTCCCTCAGCTTTTATTTAGTAGGGAATGTCTTATTTTGCCTTCATTCTGAGGGTTTACTTTGCTGGGTAAAGTATTCTGATTTGGCAGTTTCCTTCTTTCAATACATTGAATGTATTATCCCATTTTCTCCTGGTCTGCAAGGTCTCTGATGAGAAATGTGCTGTTACCCTTCTGAGGGTTCCCTTATGTGAGAGTAGTTTTTTCTCTTGCTGCATTTGAAATTCTTGCTCTTTGATTTTAGATAGTTTCCTTATGTCTCTTGGAGAAAAATATTTTGAATTGAAATTTTGGTGTGACACATTATCTTCATAAACTTGGATGTCCAAATTTCTCCCCACGTTTGGAAAATTCTCAACCATTATCTCTTTCAATAACATTTCTATTCCTTTCTCCTGGATTTCTTCTTTTGAGACTCCAGTGATGTGTACATTATTTTCTTTCCAATGCTGCTCAATAAGTTCTGTTTGCTTTCTTCATTTCTTTTCATTCTGTTTTCTTTTGCTTCTCTCTATGGATAATTTCAATTTATCTGCCTTCTAGATCACTTATTCTTATGTATGATCAAGTCTGCTGCTGAAGCTCTCTATTAAATTCTTCACTTCATCTGTATTCTTCATCTCCAAAATTCTGTTTGGTTATTTTTAATGTTTTCTCTCTCTTTATTGAACTTCTGATTTCATTCTTGTATTGGTTTTATGATATCATTAAAATTTTAATCTATGTTCTCATGTAGCTCTCTGAGCAGCATCTTTAGAACAATTATTTTGCATCTTTGTTGGGCAATTCCTGTATCTCAATTTCTTTGAGGCGAGTTACTGGAGGTTTACTGAATTCCTTTGGTAGAGTCATGTTTCCCTGCTTCTTCATGATCCCAATAGCCTTGCATAGGTGTCTGCACATTTGATGATGCAGTTAACTCTTCCAGACTTTATAGACTGACGTTGGTAAGAGAAGCTTCTAACCTGTGGGTGGGGGTACATTGGAGTGTAATATCACTGTGAGGCTAGTGGTGCAAAGTGCTAAGTGTGGGGGCATGTGACAGCACTGGTTTTGGATTCTTAGATACCACTTTAGCTCCACAGCGTTGGCGCAGTTGGGGGAGGTGGTCTGTAGGCCCTTGGCTTCAAGGGCTGTTGGGGTTTTGAGGTGTGCACACACTCATTTTGGGGGTCAGCTGAAGGAGCTGGATGCAGATATACACATAGTGATGGGGGCCAGAGAAGGCAACAAGAGCTGGGAGTCAATGACAGGCTCACCAGCAGCTGCAGAGGCCCTGGTTGTTGGTGTGCTCTCCCATGGCTGTACACTCTCCCCTCAGTTGTGCACATTGTAGTGGCCAGTCACTTAGGTCAGGCTGGAGACACGCAGATGCACATCAGGAGGGGCTATCTACAGGTTGGTATGGTGGTACAAGCCAGTGACAGAAGGCAGGGACTGATCAAGTTCCACAAGCAGGTATGGGGCCTTGGCTATCTATGTGCTCCTCTGTGGCTATAAACTCTCCTCTGGGTGTGCACACTGAAGTAGAGAAGTGGAGGTGGATGATGAACATCAGGTCAGTGGTGTGCAAGTGTATACCTGGAGGGGCTGCCATAGTGGTGGATGTTAGCTGGTGGGGCATAGGCTGGTGTGTTAAACTTTTGAAGCTACAGAGGCCTGAGTTGGCTGCCAGTATGGCTCCTGGGCTCTAACATGGGTGGTGAAGGACTTAGGCATGTGGCATCAGTGAATGTGAATATCTGTCAGGCAAAAGCTGGCAAAATTTGCAGCAGCTCTGTTGGCTGTTGGCTTTTTCAATGGCAAAATCTGCTGAGTTTTTCTGCAGAGTAGGTCTCTCTGAACTAGGATTGTACTTGCTGTGTGTCTGCTAATAAGCACCGTGCTTTTCTTCCTTGTTCCTAGTCAGGTTTGTAACCCCAGCTTTGCCAGTCTGATGGGGGAGAAACCAAAGAAGGAGCTTATTGCAGTGCCCTGAAATGCAGGAGAAGGTGGTCACTCACCCCCTCTTTCTTGGTGAGAGGAACATTTCCTAGCTGAGAAGTTCCTTCTTGGCATTAAATAATGCTGGCTTTGGGAATGGGATGATGCAGGCAAAATGAAGCTATCTTTCTTCTCTCCTTGTACAATTTTCTGATGTTTTTTGTTCCACGGCATTGCTAAAATTTCTGAAGAGGACTGTAGAGTTCTCCCAGAAATGTTTTTTTAATGAATAGCTGTCCAGTCTTTGACCTTTGTTGGGGGGATGGCGGGGAGGCTCAGTTCGTCAACATCGTAGTATTGTCTCCTCCTATTCTGTATACAATAATTGACATTTGGATATTGAACTAGCATTGCATGCCTGAAATAAATTCCACTTGATTGTGGTGTTTTATTATTTTCATAAAAGTTGGAATTTATTTGCTCATGTTTTAAAATTGTTTGCATCTAATTTCATGACATATATTGGTGTATACTTTTCTTTTTCTCTTTTTTACTGTCTTTGTATACTTTTGGAATCAGGGTAACACTGAACTTATTAAATGAGTTGGGTAGTGTTCTTTCCTTTTCTATTTTCAGAAGAGTCTTGAATTGCTGATAATTATTCTTTAAATGATTGGTAGAAAATCATTTGTATTTGCAGATAACTTTATCAGATGTCTCTTAATTGCATATTGACTTTATTAGTTATAATATCCATATTATTGACATTATTTCTTCCTGATTGAGTTATGGTTTGATTGAGACTGTAGTTTTTGAGAAATTAGTTCATTTCTTCTAAGCTGTCTAACTTGTCACTATAGAATTGTTTATTGTATGCCCTTATTATCCTTTTGATTCTGTTTCTTTCCTCACTTTGGTCATTTGTTTTTCCCTTTTATCATTGTCAGTTTTCATAGGGGGTTATGAATTTTACTAATTTTTCTGATTAAGCTCTTTTATTCATAAATTTTCTATATTGTTTATCTGTTTTCAATTTCATTGATTTCAGAAGTGGGAGCTTCCATTATTGAGTTGAGAGTTTCCTTATTTTCTAATGTATATATTTAATGCTATAAATTTTCCTCTCAGAACTGCTTTAGATATATCCCACATATTTTGACATAGTGTCTTTTCTTTTTCATTTACTTCTAAGTATTTTTTAATACTTTGATTCTTCCTCTTTGACTCATGGATTACTTAGAAATGTATTGTTTATATTCCCAAGAGTGTCATGTTATCTTCTATTTTTTTCCATTTTAAAATGATTTAAAATAATTGTTCAGTGATTCTTAACTTCCTTTGTTCTTCCATAGCACACTTGACAATTTATAATTTAACCAATAAAAAATGAATCAAATTTAATCTGTGTAAAGAAAATGCATTGCTATTTATTTTAACCCATATAGTTAATGATAAACAGAGAAGAAAAAAAAGGGAGTGGAGAAGCAATATAGCACAAGCAATAAACAGAATGGAGCATATAAGTCACAGATATAAAGTTTTACCTTTGCCATCAGCTAATTTGGTGAGATTTTTAAAAGCTTTGGGCCTTGGTTTACTAATTTGTCAAATAAACATAACACCTACCATATACACCACTCAGATAAGTGTAAGGTGAATAGATGTGGCAATACTTGGAAAGTTAAGACCCTATACAAATGTATGGTATTTTTATGCATAGTTGCCAACAAATTCCAGTTTAGAAGTCTACTGGAGTTAGTTAGTTTCTCATTGGATGAATGAAGTGGCACAGTGACAACCACAGAGAAGCATAAACAGAGCTTCGGGAAATGCTTAGCTTTCCAAAGCCTTACAAGGCATTGAAATGCCCTAATGCATGGCTGGAAAACTCTACATAAATATGAGTACTTGAAAACTATAGGAGTAAAAGAGATATGATAAAGATTCTAAGAACACATAATGAGGAAAGGGTATTTTATCCAATAAATGGTGTTGAAAAAACAAGATGTCCATAAAAATGAATGAAACTGGACACTTATCTCACTCCATATACAAAAATCAACTCAAAATAGATTAATGACTTAAATGTAAGACCTGAAGCTGTAAAACTCTTAGAAGAAAACAGGAGAAAATCTTCATGACATTGGTATTGGCAATGATTCCTTGGCTATGACACCAAAAGCACAAGCAACAAAAGCAAAAATAGACAAGTGAAACTATACTAATCTAAAAAAATTTCTGTATAGCAAAGGAAAAAAACAGAATGAAAAGGCAACCTATGGAATGGGAGAAAACATCTGTAAATCATCTACCTATAAGGAGTTTGATAAGTCTCAATCAGGCTTGAGTTATAATGCTGTTGTTCATGATGAATTCAGCATAAATGAATCAACAATATATATTAAACAAAGATGTCTTTAAGCAGAATCACACTCAATACAAGATTTTTGATAAAAATTGATTGATTGACAAAAATTTTGTGACCAGAGGCTTGCAAGAACTAACACTATTTTTTCACTAGGAGCAATGGTTCAGTATTCACTAAGTAAGTGTCTGTGGTGACTTTATAAAATATTGCTACAAAAACCAAAAATTGGCTGTATTTAATGATGAAAGACTGAATGCCTTTCCTCTAATATCAGGAACAAAGCAAAGTCATCTACTTTCACCTTGCTATTCAATACAACTAGAACTAGAAATTCTAACCAGCACAATAAGACAAGAAAATAAATTAAAAGACATATATATTGGAAAGGAAGAAATTAAACTTGGAGAGGGAGATCAAAATGGCAAGGTAAGAGAATGTGGAGCTCACCTCCCCCCACATACACATCAAAAATACATCTACATGTGGAAGTATTCTATTGAAAACTAACTGGAAACTGGCAGAAGGATTCCTGTACAACCAATGCTGTAAAAAAAAAAGACAGATATGTAATTGGGTAGGAAGGGAAGAAGAGTGATTGGGTTGGGACTTGTGCCCCTAGGAGGGGACTCAGAGGAAAAGGGAGATTGCATGGGCAGACACCCACCATGGGGAGTGAGTGGTTCAAGCCACAGACTGAGTGCCCCAGTCCTGGGATCTTATGTGGAGGAGACAAGCCCCTTGGCTGATTGGAGGAATGCTGGGACAGATAGAAAGGATGGAGAAGCCTGGACTCCACTCATGAGCAGTGAGCACAATGGCTTACCCCTAGGCAGGATGGATAGAAATCTGCACTAGCGGCTGCTGGGTTTCCCATGACCATCTTGCTGTGTGTCCCAGTGAGCTGAGTGAACACTCCGGCCCCACTCACTCAATGCCATAGTATGGCACTGGATCTGGAGTGGCCAGGACTGGGGAAAAGGCTTGACCTTGGGACACAAAGGCAACCTGGTCCTGGGGCAGAATTTGTATGGGCCGACAGCAGCCATTGTTGTCACTTACTCAAGTGGTGCCACAGAAAAAGCCCAGATTTCTGATGGCAGGTGTTCTGTCACAGCTCACACCCCAATACAACAGAGAAACGACATGGGCCCTGCCTTGCCTGTGCAGTGGTTCCATACTGGAAGGGAGTGACAGAGCCTGAAGACAGTGATCAGTTGTGAGAGGAAAAAGGGTCTTGACCCCAGGCAGGGCAGAGAGGTCTGCTCTAGTGGCTCCTGAGTTTCCCATGACTGACTTGCTATGTGCCCCAGCTCAAGCCAAATGAACACTCTGGCCCTGCTCAGTCCATACCAGAGCACATCACTGGATCTGGGGGCCAGGACTGGGGAAAATACTCAGCTGTGGGCTGCGTCTAAGCAGAAATGCAGACACCCACACAGGGAGTGTATCAGACATCTGTATACACACTGGCCCCACTTGCTTCAGCACTCCCCTCCTCTGGGGCAAATTTCCTGATATGGGGAGAAGGAAAAACACACACTTAAAGGGAACAGAGCTAGTGTGACCCAGAATTAGGGAGAAGAATTGATATAATCACAGATGATTTTATCAAGGAATGAGAAAATATAAAAAAGGCCCAATCAAAAATAGATGATTCAATATCTGAAATTAAAAAAAACACATGAGAAGGAATGAATAGAAGATTCAGTGATAGAAAAGAATGCATAAGCAATCTAGAAGATAGAGTAATAGAAATCACCCAATCAGAACAGCAGAAAGAAAAACACAATTATAAAAAAAAAGTAATTTAAAGGTCTCTGAAATAACATTAAGTGCTCGAATATTAACTTTATTGAAGTTCCAGAAGAAGAGAGAAGGGGATCAAAAAATTATTTGAAGAATTTATGGCTGAAAACTTCCTAAACCTGAAGAAGGAAACAGATATCCATGTACAGTAAGAAAGAGAGTCCCAAACAAGATGAACCCAAACAGCCCCACAACAAGACATATCATAATTAAAATGGCAAAATTTAAAGCTGTGGTAGCAGTACATATATAAGAACAATTAAATGTTAAAACAAAAAGTATAATGAAACAAAAATAAGGGGATTATATAGTGATACAGAGATCAATACAAAGAAAAGGCTATAACATGCATTAACATATATATGTGTGCATTTACCTATATAATTATATATATATAATATAATATATATATTATATATAAATATGTCAAGCTTTTTTTTCAACTACAACAGTATTAAACTAGAAAACAACTATAGAAAGAAAAATGGGAAAGGAACAAACACATGGAGACTAAACAGCATGAAACTAAAAAAAAAAAAAAGGGTCAATGAAGAAATCAAAAGGAAAAATCAGAAAATACCTTGAGACAAGTGACAATGGAAACACAACACTCCAAAATCTATGGCATGCAGCAAAAACTGTTCTAAGAAAGAAGTTTATACTGATACAAGCTTTCCTCAGGAAATAAAAAAAACTTCAAATAAACCATCTAAAAAAATTAGAAGAAAGAACAACAAAGCCCAAAATAAGCAGACAGGAAATAAATAAAATACAGATTAAAAAAATAGAAAAAATAAACAAAATTGATGAGCCCTTATCCATGCTCACAATGAAGAATAGAGAGAGGACCCAAATAAAAAAATAAGAAGTGAAAGAGGAGAAATAACAACAGTTATCACAGAGATACAAAAAATCATAAGAGAATGCTATGAACAGCTTTATGCCAACAAATTGGACAACCTAAAAGAAATTGACAAATTTCTAGAAACATACAACCTGCCAAGAATGAATTAAGAAGAAACCGATCGTTTGAACAGATCAATCACTAGTATGGAAGTTGAATTTGTAATAAAAAATATCCCAGCACACAAAAGTCCAGGACTGGTTGGCTTCACAGGGGAATTCTACCAAACATATAAAGAAGAACTAATACCTAACCTTCCTAAACTATTCCAAAAAATTGAAGAGGACGGAAAAATCCCAAATTCATTCTACAAGGCCACCATTACCCAAATACCAACCAAAGGCAATATAAAAAAAAATTACAGGCAAATATCCTCAATAAATATAGATGCAAAAATCCTCAGCAGAATATTAGCAAACTAAGCCCAAGAATACATAAAAAGTAACATACACCATGATCAAGGTGGATATATTCCAAGGTCACAAGTATGGTTCAACATTGGCAAATAAATCAATGTGATACACCACATTAACAAAAGGAAGGATAAAAATCACATGATCATCTCAATAGATGCAGAAAAAGCATATGACAAAATTCAACATCCATTCATGATAAAATCTTTCATCAAAGTGTTTATAGAGGGAACATACCTCAACATAATAAAGGTCATTCATGACAAACCCACAGCTAACATCAGACACAACAGTGAAAAGCTGAAAACCTTTCTCCTAAATTCAGAAACAAATCCAGGATGCCCACTCTCACTACTTCTATTTAACATAGTATGGGAGGTCCTAGCCACAGCAAGCAGACAAGAAAAAGAAATAAATAGTATCCAAATTGGAAGAGAAGATATGAAATGGTAACTATTTACAGATGACATGATACATTATGTAGAAAACCCTGAAGTCTCCACACAAAATCTATTACAACTAACAAATGACTCAGTAAAGTTGCAAGATAAAAGATTTATATACAGAAATCTATTACTTTTCCATAAGCTAGTAATGAAATATCAGAAAGAGAAAGTTTAAAAATCCTGTTTAATATCACATCAAAAAGAACAAAATACCTGGGAATTAACTTAACCAAGTAGGTGAAAGACCTATACTCTGAAAACTATAAAATATTTATAAAGGAAATTCAAGATGATACAAAGAAGTGGAAAGATGTCCTTGTATTAGAAGAATTAATATTGTTAAAATGACTATACTACCCAAAGCAATCTACAGATGTAATGCAATCCCTATCAAAAGCCCATGACATTTTTCACAGAACTAGAACAAATTGTCATAAAATTCATATGAAACCACAAAAGATGGAGAATATTCAATGCAATCTTGAGAATAAAGAACGAAGCTGGGAGTATTACCTTTCCTGTCTTTAGACTATAATACAAAGCTACAGTAATCAAAGAAGCATGATAATGGCAACAAAACAGACATAGATCAATGGAACAAAATAGAGAACCCACAAATAAACGCATGCACGTATGGTCAATTAATCTATGGTAAAGGTGCCAAGGATACACAATGGAGAATAGACATTCTCTTCAAGAAGTGGTGCTGGGGAAAACTAGACAGCTAAATGTAAAACAATGAGATTAGAACATTACCTGACACAATATAAAAAATAAACTCAAAATGACTTAAATGTCAAACCTGAAATCATAAAACTCTAGAAGAGAAAATAGGCAGAACACTCTTTGACATAAGGTGTAGCAATATTATTTTAGATCTGTCTCCTAAGGAAAAAGAAATAAAAGCAAAAAAACCAACCAAACAAACAAAAAACAAAAACAAAAACGAATGGGATCTAATTAAACTTAAAAGCTTTTGCACAGCAAAGGAAACCATTGACAAAACAAAAAGACAACCTATGGAATGGGAGAAATTATTTGTAAATTCTGTGACTGACAAGGGGTTAATATCCAAAATATTTAAACAGCTCATACTACTCAATAAAAAACAAACAAACAAACAACCCAATCGAAAATTGGGCAGAAGACCTGAAGAGACATTTTTTTCCAAAGAAGACATACAGATGGCTAACAGCCACATGAAAAGATGCTCAACATTGCTAACATTAAAGAAATGCTACTCAAAACAACGAGATATCACCTCACACCTGTCAGAATAGTTATCGCCAAAAATTCTACAAATAACAAATGTCGGCAAGTATTTGGAGAAGAGAAAACATGTATACTATTGGTGGGAATGTAAATTGGTGCAGCCACTATGGAAAACAGCATGAAGTTTGTTTAAAAACTAAGTATAAAACTACCATATGATCCAGCAATTCCACTCTTGGATATATATCCAGAAAAAAATTAAAACACTCTTTTGAAAAGATATATGCACTCCATTGTTCATAGCAGCACTCTTTACTGTAGTCAATGTAATACAGCATCCCAAATGACCATGAACAGCAAATGTAAAAAAAATGTGATTTTATATATATATATATACAATGGAATTTACTTAGATATAAAAAAGAAATTAATTCTCCCATTTGCAGCAATGTGGATGTACCTAGAGAATATTATGCTTAGTGAAATAAGTTAGACAGTGAGTGACAAATACTATATGATATCACGTGCATGTGGAATTTAAAAATAATACAAATGAGTATATATTCAAAACAGAAACAGACTCACAGATATAGAATACAAACTACTGTTTACTAAAGAGAAGAGCTGGGGTGGTGGGGGCAAATTAGGTGTATGGAGTTAAGAGATACAAACAACTATGTTTAAAATAGATAAGAAATAAGGATTTATTGTGTAGCACAGGTAATTATATTCATTATCTTAAAAACTTTTAATGAAGTATAATCTACAAAAATACTCAATCACTATTCTTTACACCTGGAACTAATATAATATTGTAAAACAACACTACTTCATTAAAGAAAGAAATGAAACTTTCCCTATTTGATGATTGTTCACACAAAAATGCCGAAGTATATACAAAATTTCCTAGAACTAATAAATGAGTTCAGCAAGATCTCAGGATACAAGATCAATATACAAAATTATTTGTATTTTTATATCTAGCAATGAACACAAGGAAACTGAAATTTAAAATGTGATATTGTTAACAATTGTTTCCCAAACTAACAAAATATATATAAGATATGCTGAAAACTACAAAACACTGATAAAAGCTATCAATGGAGGTGTAAATAAATAGACAATACCAAATGTGGTCACGGATTGGAACACTCAACATAGTAAAAATGTCAATTCTACACAAATTGATATACAAGTTTCATGCAGTTACTATCAAAATCCCAGCAAGAATTTTCATAAATATAGACAAGATTATTCTAAAATGGGTATGAGGAAAAAATAGAGCTAGAATAGCTAAAATAATTTTGAAAGGAAGAATAGAGTGGGAGAAATCATTTTACCTACTTTTAAGATGTATTATGTAGCCTCAGTAATGAAGACTAAGTGGTACTTGCAGAGGGATACACGCATAGATCAAGGGAACTTAACAGGGAACCCAGAAATGGCCCCACAAAATCGTGGCCTAATTAAAGATAGCCTTTTCAACAAACGGTGCTGGAGAAATTTGTTATTCATAAACCAAAAAAATTAGATGAACCTCCAAATAAACCTCACACTTTATACAAAAATGAACTTGAAATGGATAATAATACAAAAGGCAGGAAAAAAATCAATCATAGATTTATATGTAAAATAATAAATCTTTTCCAAGACAACACAGGAGATTATACTCAAGATCTATCTAGGTCTTCATGAAAGATTATTAGATATGACATCAGAAGCATGAACCATAGAAAAAATATCAGTAACTTGTTTTTTTATAAAATAAAAACATTTTGTTCTGCAAAGAAGAAAGGACAAGCTACAGACCTGAGAAAATATTGGCAAACCATGTAGTCTTACAAAAGACATATCTAGAATAAATAAAAACCCTTAAAACTCATCAGCAGAAAATCAAACAATTTAGTAGGAAAATGGGCAAAAGACATGAAGAGACACGAGCAGACCTTTTGAAGAGGAAATGTGGATGACAAATAAGTACATGAAACAATGTTCAACATCACTAGCCATTAGGGAAATGCAAAGTAATACCACTATGAACTATCACTACATCCTTATTAAAACAATTAAAATTTTAAATTGACAATGTCAATTGCTGACAAGTTTTCAGAAAAACTGAATATATTGTACATTCTAGATAAGAATGTAGAAAGGTACATACATTCTGGAAAATAGTTTGACAGTTTATTAAAAACTTAAACATACAATTAACCATATAATCTGGTAATCAAACTCTTGGGCATATATCCAACAGACATGAAAACGTATCTCCATACAGACAGGTGAACCCAATTTTTCATATAGTTTCATTTATAATAGCCCCAAACTAAAAACAACCAAAGTGTCTTACATTAGGTAAACAGTTAAACACACTGAGGTACATCTGTATTATAGAATGCTACTCAGTAACAAGAAGGGATAAATTATTTATACACAGAAAAACTTGGATGGATCTCAAGGGCATTATGATGGGTTAAAAAAAAAGCCAATCACAAAAGATCACATACTGAATGATACATTTTATAAAATATGGTATTAGCGAAAAAAATATAGAAATGGAAAAAATTTGTCAGGCATAGTAGAAGAGCAGGAGAGGGGGGGAAGTTGTCACTATAAAGGGATAGCAAGAGGGGGATGTTTCTGGTTATCGAATAGTTTGTATCTTGATCGTGGTGGTGGGTGCATGAATCCACATATGTGACAAAATAATGCAGGTCTATATACGTACTTTATACCATTATCAATTTTCTGTATTGATATTATACTACAGTTAGGTAACATGTAACCAATAACACAAACAAAGTGAAGGGTACATATGATCCCTCTGTATCATCTTTTCAACTTCCTGTGTATCTAAAGTTACTTCAAAAGAAAAAGTTTAAAAGTAGAGCAAAGTCGGGGGAGTGGGATGAATTGGGAGATTGGGATTGACATATGTATACTACTATATATAAAATGGACAACCTACTGTAATGAGAACCTACTGTATAGCACAGGGAACTCTACTCAATGCTCTGTGGTGACCTAAATGGGAAGGGAATCTGAAAAAGAGTGGATATATGTGTATGTATAACTGATTCACTTTGCTGTACAGCAGAAACTAACACAACATTGTAAAGCAGCTATACTCCAGTTAAAATTTTTAAAAAAAATTAAAAAAATGTAGAGAAAAGTAATCATTATGTTGGTAGATTAAGTAAATTCTCAGATAGAAAAATTAGACCCATATCTTTGTATTCTTCACAGTACCTAAAACAATGCCTTGTACCTGGTCAGTAAATGTCAGTACTGTGGTCAGTAAATGTTTCTTGATTAAATGAAAATAGAAAGTGACAGAAACCCTTAGTAAAAGCTAAAGACTCAGCAGACATTATATTTATTGTGAGATCTCTTTGTAAGGCCATGGAAGACCAAATGAAACAAAAGTTAGCACGGAATTTGGAATAGCAGTCAGTTTTTCTCTAATCTTCTGATTTGTTCTTTCACTCAAGGAAAATAAAAATTAGCAAATAAATGCTTTCAAAATGGTGTGAATGTGGTGATGTCAGCAAGATGGTGGACTAAGAAAAGAAGGTCCAGGCCCTTGTTATAGTTAAGTTAACAAAACATAAGTTAACAAAAATATAAGACCCAAACTACCTCTGTGATAACTCTAGAAAGCAGTTAAGAACCTGCAGCACACAAGCAAATGCAAAACCAAGAAAAACTGCACCAAAAAGGGTACAAAATTCATGGAATTTTGCTAGCCTTTCCCCCTCCCCCTACACGGTTCAGCACTGCACAATTGGGAGTAAGCTTCCTAAGTCATGGAGGACTCTTGAGATGTAAAGAGTAGAACATGCATCCAAACTTCTGGCTTGTCTGAGGGCTTCCCAAAGGCCTGGTTTCTCTTTTGCCTGAATCAGAGCACCAGTGAGAACAGCAGCATAGTTTGAATACTAGGTTAAGGGCTGATGAAAACGAAAGTAAACATGGGGACATATTACAGCAGCAAGGAGTCTGCAGTTTAGTAGGTAGGTGCCAGACAAGTAACAGATAACAGGCAGAGAAATACAATGGAAAATGAAACCAAAACCTCCTGAGAAGAAGCAGGGGTGAGTCTCTCAGGGAAATTACGAAAGATAAAAGCAGCTGTATATACTAGAAGAAAAATGCATACACAAGACCGATGGGGACATATCCCTAGAAAAAGTTGGAGAGATCACAGAATCTCTAGCTGGGCTGACTTCAGAAAATCTTTACTTGTACAAAACCAATCTGTAAAAGATGGGAGAGGTGGGCCTTTTTAAAAATGCCAAAATCTCAACAAAAATTGCAAGGCAAAGAAAGGGGGAAATGGCCCAATCAAAGGAATACAATTAATCTCCAGAAACTGACCCTAAAGAACAGCAAATCTCTGATTTACATGAAAAAGAACTTAACCATCTTAAAAATGCTCAATGAGCCAAAAGAGAACACTGATAGAAAACTAAATGAAATCAGGAAAATGATACATAAACAAAATGAGAATATCAACAAAGAGATAGAAACTATAAAATAGAACCAAACAGAATTCTGGAGCTAAAAAAAAATAAAATAACTAAACTAAAAATTTATTTGGGATTCAAAAGAAGCCTTGCTTAGTCAGAAAAAGGAATCAGAAAACTTGAAGAAACGTTCTTTAAAATTAAGTCAGAGGAGCAAAATGAAAAACAAAAATGAAGGAATGTGAATAGAGCATAAGGAACACATATAAAACCATCAAGAGGACTAATACATACAATATGGGAGTCCCAGAAGGAGAAGACAGAGCAAAAGGAGCACAGAGATTATTTGAAGCAATAATGAACAGGAACTTCCCAAATTTGAGGAAAGAAATGCACATAAAAATTCAATAAGTTCAACATACTCCAGCCAGGATAAACCCAAAGAGACCCACACCAAGACACATAATCAAACAGTCAAAAGTCAAAGACAGAGAATCTTGAAAGCAGCAAGGGAAAAGTAATATGTCACACAAAAGGGAGTCTCTCTAAGATTTTCAGAGGACTTCTCAGGAGAAATCTTGCAGGCCAGAAGTCAGTGAAACGATATATTCAAAGGGCTTAAAAAAGGCATGTCAACCAAAAATACCATATCCAGCGAAGCTGTCCTTCAAAAATGAAGGAAAAATTAAAACTTTCCAAGATAAATAAAAGCTAGACCTGCACTAGAAGAAATGATAAAGGGAGTCCTTCAAGTTGAAAGGAAAGGACACTACACAGCTACATGAAGCCATATGAAAATATAAAGCTCTCCAGTAAAAGTAAATACATGACAAACAAAAACACGTATATTATTGTAATTTTGGTGTGTAATTCTACTTTTAATTATTTTACAGAATTTAAAAGACAAAAGCATAAAAATAAGTATAAGTCTATGTTAATAGGTACATATTCACATCACTATATGAATATACAAAAATGTAATTTTTGACATCAATAATATAAAGTAGGGGGCAGAGCTTTTAAAGGAGTAGAGGTTTGTATGCAATTGAAGTTAAATTGATATCAGTTTCAAATAGATTGCTATAACTTTAAGATGTTTTACATAACCTTTATGGCAACCACAAAGAAATTATCTATAATATATACACACAAAAAATGAGAACGAGAAGAAATGGATAAAAATGACAAAAGGTATACAGAAAACTATTAACTAAATGGCAGTAGTAACTTTTTCCCTATCAGTAATTAAATCTAAATGAATTAAACTTCCCAATCAAAATACATAGATCAACTGAATGGGTGAAAACAGAATCTAATTATATTCTGTCTACAAGAGACTCACTTTAGATCTAAGGATACATATAGGCTGAAAGTGAAATGATGGAAATAGATATTCCATGTACATAGTAAGCAAAAGGGACCAGAGGTGGATAAACTAATATCAGATAAAATAGACTTTTTAAGTAAAAAACTGTTGCGAGACAAGAAAGACATATAATGATAAAAGGGTCAACTTACCAGGAAGATATAATTATAAACATATTTGCAGCAATCATTAGAGATCCTGAATATGTAAAACAAACAGTAGTAATTAAATTCATACAGAAAGAAAGTAAAGGGGTGGTTGCCTAGGGCTATGGGGAGGGGCAGTTAATGTTTAATGGGTATAGAGTTTCAGTTTTGCAAGATGAGAAAATTCAGGATATCTGTTGCAAAAAGTGTGAATATGCTTTAACACTACTGAACTGTACACTTAAAAATGGTTAAGGTGGTAATTTTTATATTATGTGGGTTTTTTTGGACCACATATAAAAATGAATATATTATTTTAAAATGGTGGGAGTGCTCCATAGAGAGATATAACGTATGTTATAACTGGCATAACTGCATCATTACACATTCAAGCTTTATTAGGCAGTTTCATTTGTGGAAGACGTGTATTAAAAAGGTGAGTTACTTTCATCACTCCCCCTTTCTTTTCACTCACCAGTTCACATAATAAGCTAAACTGTGATCAACTAACATGTTTATGGAGTAATGAACACTGTTCAGTTTTTTTAAAGTAAAACTTCCCTGGCCTAATCTTTATTTCGGTCTTAATGTCAACAAACAGGTACTTCAATAGCACTGAAAATAGTGAGCCTTGAGGCTTCTTTAATTAATCAAAGCACATAATAAAGAAGAGTTATTTTGCTTTTTACTATCTGTGAACATCCTCAGATGAAGGTGAGTTGGTAATGAGTCTTTATAGTTTGACGATTTTTTTTTGATGTTAGCTTGTAAGGCTGAAAAAAGCCCATGGCCTAAATTAGAGGACAACTAATAATAGGCTGAGACCAATTAATACAGAAAAAAGCAGCAAAAATTATAAACATCAAAATCACATGCAGTGTATAAGAGGGCACTCAAACTGTAAAGGGACTGTTTATTTCCAATTACTCAAGATAATATACCTGTACATTAACATACACACACACACACACACACACAATGCAATACATACATCTCAAGCCTTATTTACCACTAGTTATTTTCAAAAAGCCAGATTCACCTTGTCAGTTAATAAAAAAATAACTGAATCTGATAATTGATTTAACTCCTTGTCTCCCCCTCAAGTGTATGAAACAAAGAAAACATATTAGCTTCACTTAGGAAAAATTAAAATGAAATATGAAAACTGATACAGTAAGATGATGGAGAATTACTGTTCTGCTCTAATTAGTTTTCTGTGTGAGTTTTAACAAGCTTACAAATAAAACAACAAAATTGTAGTCCTGTAAACAGTTTTTTCAAAGGTAAAAAATTATACTTATTTTCACAGAAGGATTAACATTTTTAAAATTTTCCTTAATGTCCTTAATCTTCCTTAATTTTCAGAATACCATACCTTTCTCTTAATGTATTCTTCTTGTACATTAAATAAAAATTAGCAAACAGAAACTGGCAGAACCACAGACCTAAACATATACTGATATCCAAAGATATCTAAAATAATGAAGATCAAATGTAAAAGTAAAATTGATGAAGCTATTCTCAATGACAAAGTTCAGAGAGGACTCATTAGAATTTTATGAGCAACAAGCACCATTCTGGGAGACTGATAGGAAAATGGCAATATAAACATGAAAATTGTTATTCACCAACAGATAACTGTTTAAAATAATATTAGTAAACTTATATTTGGTGATTACAGCTCTGGATAGGTGAAATGGATGACAGCAATGTTATACGGAGCAGAAAGGGGGAATTGGGAACACTCTGTTATAAGGGATTTGAACTACGTGTGAAAGAATATACTGTTATTTGCAATAGTTTATTTGAAAGGGTTGGTTTTAAATTTATATTGTGAACTCTAGAGAAACTCCTAAAATGTAAAACAAAAATAAAAAATGAAACAAATCCTCCCAAGAAGTATTAATGACATGCATGCTAACAGAAGAGATAATGCGGTATCACATAAACAGCTCAATTAAAACCAGAGAATGGGGCTTCCCTGGTGGCGCAGTGGTTGAGAATCTGCCTGCCAATGCAGGGGACACGGGTTCGAGCCCTGGTCTGGGAAGATCCCACATGCCGCAGAGCAGCTGGGCCCGTGAGCCACAATTACTGAGCCTGCGTGTCTGGAGCCTGTGCTCCGCAACAAGAGAGGCCGCGATAGTGAGAGGCCCGCGCATCACGATGAAGAGTGGCCCCTGCTGGCCACAACTAGAGAAAGCCCTCGCAAAGAAACAAAGACCCCAAACAGCCATAAATAAATAAATAAATACTTTAAAAGAAAAAAACAACCAGAGAATGTATAAAAAAGAGTGGAAGATTAAAAAAGAAACAAAGAACAAGGGCAATAAAGAGAAAACAGGAACAAGAAGATATTAATCCAATTACAATAATCACTTTAAATGTCAATAGTCTAAATACACAAATTAAAAGAGACTGGAGACCTTCAAGATGGCAGAGGAGTAAGACGTGGAGATCACCTTCCTCCAAAAACTACATCAGAAATATATCTACATGTGGAACAACTCCTACAGGAGCTACTGAATGCTGGAAGAAGACCTCAGACTTCCCAAAAGGCAAGAAACACCCCACGTACATGGGTAGGGCAAAAGAAAAAAGAAAGAAACAGAGACAAAAGAATAGGGATGGGACCTGCACCTCTGGGAGGGAGCTGTGAAGAAGGAAAAGTTTCCAAACACTAGGAAGCCCCTTCGGTGGTGGAGACAGGGGGTGGGGGGGGAAGCTTCGGAGCCACAGAGGAGAGCACAGCAATAGGGGTGCAGGGAGCAAAGTGGAGAGATTCCCACACAGAAGATCAGTGCTGACCAGCACTCACCAGCCCGAGAGGCTTGTCTGCTCACCCGCCTGGATGGGTGGGGGCTGGGAGCTGAGACTCGGGCTTTAGAGGTCAGACCCCAGGGAGAGGACTGGGGTTGGCTGTGTGAACACAGCCTGAAGGGGGCTACTGTGCCACAGCTAGCCGTGAGGGAGTCCGGGATAAACTCTGGACCTGTCTAAGAGGTAAGAGACCATTGTTTCGGGGTGTGCAAGGAGAAGGGATACAGAGCACTGCGTAAATTAGCTCCAGAGACGGGCGCGAGCTGCGGCTATCAGCGTGGACACCAGAAACGGGCATGAAATGCTAAGCCTGCTGCTGCAGCCACCAAGAAGCCTGTGTGCAAGCACAGGTCACGATCAAAACCTCCCCTCCCAGGAGCCTTTTCAGCCTGCCAGCCAGGGTCCCGTGATTCAGGGACAACTTCCCCGGGAGAACACATGGTGCACCTCAGGCTGTTACAATGTCACACAGGCCTCTGCCACCACAGGCTCACCCCACATTCTGTACCCCACCCTCCCCATGGCCTGAGTGAGCCAGAGCTCCCTAATCAGCTGCTACTTTAACCAGGTCCTGTCTGGGTGGGGAACAGACACCCTCAGTTGACCTACACGCAGAGACAGGGCCAAATCCAAAGCTGAACACCAGGAGCTGTGCGAACAAATAAGAGAAAGGGAAATTTCTCCCAGCAGCCTCAGGAGCAGTGGATTAAATTGGCACAATCAACTTGATGCACCCTGCATCTGCGGAATACCTGAATAGACAATGAATCATTCCAAAATTGAGGCAGTGGACTTTGGGAGCAACTGTAGACTTGGAGTTTGCTTTCTGCATCTAATTTGTTTCTGATTTTATGTTTATCTTAGTTCAGTATTTAGAGTGTATTATCATGGGTAGATTTGTTTATTGATTTGGTTGCTCTCTTCCTCCTTTTTTTAAAAAAAAATATGGACATATATATATTTTTCCTTTCTCTCTTTTTGTGAGTGTGTATGTGTATGTTTCTTTGTGTGATTGTGTCTGTATACATACGCTTTTACCATTGTCCTAGGGCTCTGTCTAATTTATTTATTTATTTATTTATTTATTTATTTATTTGCATAGTTTTTAGCACTTGTTATCATTGGTGGATTTGTTTTTTTTTGGTTTGGTTGCTCTCTTCTTTCTTTTTTTTCTTACTCTTAAATTTTTTTTATTTTTAATACTTATTTTTTATTTTAATAACTTTATTTTATTTTATTTTACTTTTTACTTTCTTTTACTTTCTTTCTTTCTTTTTCTCTCCCTTTTCTTCTGAGCCGTGTGGCGGACAGGATCTTGGTGCTCCAGCCAGGTATCAGGCCTGAGCCTCTGAGGTGGGAGACCCCAGTTCAGGACATTGGTCCACGAGAGACTTACTGGCTCCACATAATATCAAAGCACGAAAGCTCTCCCAGAGATCTCCATCTCAAGGCTAAGACCCAGCTCCACTGAACGACCAGCAAGCTACAGAGCTGGACATCCTATGCGAAACAATTAGGAAGACAGGAACAGAAACCCACCCATTAGAAGAGACGTTGCCTAAAATCCCACCCCAAAACACACCACTGGATGTGGTCCTGCCCACCAGAAAGACAAGATCCAGTCTCATCCACCAGAACACAGGCAGTATCCACTCCATCAGAAAGCCTACGCACCCCACTGAACAAAACTTACCCACTGGGGGCAGACACGAAAAGACAATGGGAACTACAAACCTGCAGCCTGTGAAAAGGCCAATGAAAACAACATGGCCCAAAACCTATGGGATGCAGCTAAAGCAATTCTAAGAGGGAAGCTTATAGTAATACAATCCTACCTCAAGAAACAAGAAACATCTCTAATAAACAACGTAAACTTACATCTAAAGCAATTAGAGAAAGAACAAAAAAACCTAAAGTTAGCGGAAGGAAAGAAATCATAAAAATCAGGTCAGAAATAAATGAAAAATAAATGAAGGAAACAATAGCAAAGATAAATAAACTAAAAGCTGGTTATTTGAGAAGATAAACAAAATTGATAAACCATTAGCCAGATTCACCAAGAAAAAAAGGGAGAAGACTCAAATCAATACAATTAGAAATGAAAAAGGATAAGTAACAACTGACACTGCAGAAATACAAAGGATCATGAGAGATTACTACAAGGAACTATATGCCAATAGAATGGACAACCTGGAAGAAATGGACAAATTCTTAGAAAAGCACAACCTTCCGAGACTGAACTAGGAAGAAATAGAAAACATAAACAGACCAAGCAGAAGCACTGAAATTGAGACTGTGATTAAATTTTTCCAACAAATAAAAGCTCAGGACCAAATGGCTTTGTAGGCGAATTCTATCAAACATTTGGAGAAGAACTAATGCCTATCCTTCTCAAACTCTTCCAAAATATAGCAGAAGGAGGTACACTCCCCAACTCATTCTACGAGGCCGCCATCACCGTGATATCAAAACCAAACACAGATGTTACAAAGAAAGAAAACTACAGACGAAAATCACTGATGAACATAGATGCAAAAATCCTCAACCAAATACTAGCAAGCAGAATCCAACAGCACATTAACAGGATCACACACCATGACCAAGTGGGGTGTATTCCAGGAATGCAAGGATTCTTCAATATATGAAAATCAATCAGTGTGATAAACCATATTAACAAATTGAAGTAGAAAAAACATATGATCATCTCAATAGATGCAGAAAAAGCTTTCAACAAAATTCAACACCAATTTATGATCAAAATTATCCAGAAAGTAGGCATAGAGAGAACTTATCTCAACATAATAAAGGCCATATATGACAAACCCACAGCCAACATTGTCCTCAATGGTGAAAAACTGAAACCATTTCCACTAAGATCAGGAACAAGGCAAGGTTGCCCACACTCACCACTATTATTCAACATAGTTTTGGAAGTTGTTTTAGCCACAGCAATCAGAGAAGAAAAAAAAATACCAGGAATCCAAATTAGAAAAGAAGAAGTAAAGCTTTCACTGTTTGCAGATGACATGATATTCTACATAGAGAATCCTAAAGAGGCTTCCAGAACACTACTAGAACTAATCAAAGAATTTGGCTAAAGTTGCAGGATACAAAATTAATGCACAGAAATCTCTTGCATTCCTATACACTAACAACAAAAGATCAGAAAGAGAAATTAAGGAAACACTTCCATTTACCATTGCAACAAAAAGTATAAAATACCTAGGAATAAACCTACCTATGGAGACAAAAGACCTGTGTGCAGAAAACTATAAGACACTGATGAAAGAAATTAAAGATGATACAAACAGATGGAGAGATATACCATGTTCTTGGATTGGAAGAATCAACATTGTGAAAATGACTCTACTACCCAAAGCAATCTACAGATTCAATGCAATCCCTATCAAACAACCAATGGCATTTTTCACAGACCTAGAACAAAAAAAAATCACAATTTGTATGGAAACACAAAAGACCCCGAATAGCCAAAGCAATCTTGAGAAACAAAAACGGAGCTGGTGGAATCAGGCTCCCTGACTTCAGACTATATTACAAAGCTACAATAAGCAAGACAGTATGGTACTGGCACAAAAACAGAAATATAGATCAATGGAACAGGATAGAAAGCCCAGAGGTAAATCCACGCACATATGGTCACCTTATCTTTGATAAAGGAGGCAAGCATATACAGTGGAGGAAAGACAGCGTCTTCAATAAGTGGTGCTGGGAAAACTGGACAGCTACATGTAAAAGAATGAAATTAGAACACTCTCTAACACCATACACAAAAATAAACTGAACATGGATTAATGACCTAAATATAAGGCCAGGCACTATAAAACTTTTAGAGGAAAACATAGGCAGAACACTCTATGACATAAATCACAGCAAGATCCTTTTTACCCACCTCTTAGAGAAATGGAAATAAAAACAAAAATAAACAAATGGGACCTAATGAAACTTAAAGGCTTTTGCACAGCAAAGGAAAACATAAACAAGATGAAAAGACAACCCTCAGAATGGAGAAAATATTTGCAAATGAAGCAACTGACAAAGCATTAATCTCCAAAATTTACCAGCAGCTCATGCAGCTCAGTATGAAAAAAAATAACAACCCAATCCAAAAATGGGCAGAAGACCTAAATAGACATTTCTCCAACGAAGATATACAGATTGCCAACAAACACATGAAAGGATGCTCAACATCACAAATCATTAGAGAAATGCAAATCAGAAGTACAATGAGGTATCAACTCACACCATTCAGAAAGGCCATCATCAAAAAATCTAGAAACAATAAATGCTGGAGAGGGTGTGGAGAAAAGGGAACCCTCTTGCACTGTTGGTGGGAATGTAAATTGATACAGTCACTATGGAGAACAGTATGGTGGTTCCTTACAAACCAAAAAAAAAAACTACCATATGACCCAGCAATCCCACTGCTGGGCATATACCCTGTGAAAACCATCATTCAAAAAGAGTCATGTACCACAATGTTCATTCCAGCTCTATTTACAATAGCAAGGACATGGAAGAACCAAAGTGTTCATTGACAGATGAGTGGACAAGGAAGATGTGGCACATATATACAATGGAATATTACTCAGCCATATATAGAAATGAAACTGAGTTATTTGTAGTGAGGTGTATGGACCTAGAGTGTGTCATACAGAGTGAAGTAAGTCAGAAAGAGAAAAACAAATACCGTATGCTAACATATATATATGGAATCTAAAAAAAAATAAGGTTCTGAAAAATCTAGGGGAGGGAGAGTAATAAAGATGCAGATGTAGAGAATGGACTTGAAGACACAGGGAGGGGGAAGGGTAAGCTGGGACAAAGTGAGAGAGTGGCATGGACTTAGATATACTACCATATGTAAAATAGATAGCTAGTGGGAAGCAGCCACATAGCACAGGGAGATCAGCTTCGTGCTTTGTGACCACCTAGAGGGGTGGGATAGGGAGGGTGGGAGGGAGGGAGATGAAAGTGGGAAGAGATATGGGGATATATGTATATGTATAACTGATTCACTTTGTTATAAATCAGAAACTAACACACCATTGTAAAGCAATTTTACTCCAATAAAGATGTTTAAAAAAATAAAAATAAAAAATAAAAAAAACTTTAAATATCAATATTTTGACCTAAAAGAAAATAAAAATATAACTTATCAGAATTTGTAGGATATGTAAATGTAGTAATTAAAGGGAAATTTACAGCACTGAATATGCATATATTAGAAAACAAGAAAGATCTAAAATGAATAACCTGACTTTCCACTTTACAATAGAAAGAGAGGGAGGAGATCAGGATGATGGAATATGAGGACACAGAACTCATCTCCCCCCATGAACACATCAATAATACATCTACATGTGGAACAATTCTCACTGAAAACTAACTGGAGACTGACAGAGAGACTCCTGTACAACCAAGGCTGTAAGAAACATCCACACAGAATCAGGTAGGAAGGGAAGAGAAACAATAAGGTCAGGACCTGTGCCCCTGGGAAGGGACTCAAAGGAAATGGGAGATTACACAGATGGAGATCCTTCTTGGGGAGTTAGCGGTTTGAACCACATATAGGGTGCCCCTGCCCTGGGGTCTGACACTGGGAAGACAAATCCCCTTGTCTGGTTGGAGGGCCAGTTGGACTAAAAGGAAAGCTGTGGAAGCCTAGACTCTACTTGTGAGAAGCACATACATGCCTATAAATGAATGCTAACAAAACAGAAACAGACTCACATGTAGAAAATAGACTAGCCGTTACCAGTGGGAGATGGAAAGTTGGAGGGACAAGGCAGGTATATGGGTTTAATAGATACAAACTACTATGTATAAAATAAATAATCAAGGACATATTATACAGCATAGGGAAATATAGGTATTATTTTGTAATAATTTTAAACAGAGTACAATTTATAAAAATATTGAATCACTGTTATACATCTGAAACTAATATAATATTGCAAATCAAATATAGTTCAATAAAATAAATCAAACTATTAAATACAATTTCATATAGGAATCAATAATTTTTACAAATATTCATTAATTCAAACACTATACGACTTTCATTATTCTGTTATATCATTCTACCTAAATTAAAAACCACTTTCCATTGTATCAAATAGTTGGATATAAATAAAGATATATTTTAAAATTTAAAATAAAAAAGAAGACAAAGTTAAATATAAAGTTAGCAGGAGAGGAATAAATATTAGAGCAGAAATCAGTGAAATTGAAAACATGAAATTAGTAGAGTAAGATCAATGAAAACAAAAGTTGCATTTTCAAAAAGATAAAATATATAAACCTTTAGCCCAGTTAAGTAAGAAATAGAGAAGATGCAATTACTAATATCAGAAATAAAAGAAGGTCCATCATTATCGATTTCTTTTACTGGAAGAATAATAAAGGGATATTATGAACAACTATATTTGTTTCAAATTTGATTGCCTAGATGAAATTGATCAGTTTCTTGAAAGACACAATGTATTAACACTCACACAAGAGATAAGTAGATAATCTGAACATGACTATATGTATTAAAGTGATTGAATTAATAGTCAATAACTTTCCAAATCAGAAAATACTAGTCTCAGATGGGTTCATTGGAGAATTATACCAAACATTTGAGAAAGAAATTATTCAAATTCTCTATAATATCTTCAAAAAATAGATGCAGATCAGAGGAAACACTCCTTAACTCACTCTTTGAGGCCAGCAGTACCCTACTATCAAAACCAGACAAAGCTGTTATAAGAAAGAAAAAGTATATGCCAGTACTTCTCATGAACATACACACAAAAATCTCAACAAAATATTATTAGCAAATCAATACCCACAATATATGAAAAGAATTATACCCATTATTAAGTGGGATTTTTTTAACAGGTAGGTAAAGCTGAACATTAAAAATTCAATCAATGTAATCATCATTTCACCAGACTAAAGACAAGAAATCATATGAACATATCAATAGATGCAGAAAAAGCATTTGACAAAATCCAACACCCACTCATGATAAAATTTCTCACCAACTAGTAACAAAGGAAACTCCTCAACCTGATAATGAACATCTACAAAACTTTATGCTTTCCCCCAAAATGGGAACAAGATAGGGATGTCTCCTCTCACTACTACTATTCAACATGGTAACAGAAGCCGTAGTTAATTCAATAAGCCAAGAAAAAGAAAAGGTGTAGAGATTTGGAAGGAAGAAATAAGCTGTCTTTATTTGCAGATGTCATGATTTTCTATGTAGAAAATCCCAAAGAATCAACACTAACAAAAAACTGAAAATAATAAGCAATCATAGCAAGGTTGTACAATACAAGATTAATATACAAAATTCAATTGCTTACCTCAGTGCCCATTGATAGATGAATTAAAGAAGATATATATATATATATATATATATATATATATATATATATATATGTATATACACTCAGTCACATATATGAATATTTATGGAAAACTACTCAGCCACAAAAAATGAAATATTTCTATTTGTAACAACATGGATAGACTCAGAGGGTATTATGCTAAGTGAAATTGGTCAGACAAAGAAGGACAAATACCATGGGATTTCACTTATAGGTGAAATCTGAAAAACAAAACAAATAAACAAACAGGTGGTTGCCAGATGGAGGGGGCTCGGGGATGAATGAAACAGGTGAAGGAAATTAAGAGGTACAAACTTCCAGTTACAAAACAAGTGAGTTACAGGGATAAAATATACAGTGTAGGAGAAATATAGTTAATAATAATGTTGTATTTTGTGTGGTGACAGATGGTAACTAGACTTATTGTGGTGATCATTTTGTAATGTATATAAATATCAAATCACCACGAATTAACATAGTTTTGTATGTCAACTATACTTTAAAAAACAAACAGACAAGCAAACTCATAGAAAAAGAGATCATATTTGTGGTTACTAGAGGCAGGGGGAGGGGAGGGGGAATTGAATGAAGATAGTCAAAAGGAACAAACTTACAGTTATAGATAAATAAGTATTAGGGATGTAATGTACAACATGATTAATACAATTAACACTGCTGTATGTTATATATGAAAGTTGTTAAGAGAGTAAATCCCAAGAGTTCTCATCATAAGAAAAAAATCTCTTATTTTGTATCTATATGAGATGATGGATGCTCACTAAACTTATTGTGCTAATCATTTTATGATGTAAGTCAAATCATTAGACTGTGCACCTTAAACTTATACAGTGGTGTATGCCAATTATATCTCAATAAAACTGGAAGGAAAAAAACTCAAGTCCTTTCTTAAACATCAGCAATGGACAATTGGAATTTGAAATTTAAAACAAAGTATCATTTACACTACCACCTAAAACATGAAATGCCAAGGTTTAAATCTAACAGTATATGTACAAAATATATATAAGGAGAACTACAAAACTCTGATGAAAGAAATCAAAGAAGATCTAAATAAGTGGGTAGATATCCAAGTTCATAGATTCTGCAAAATCACTTTCAAAATCTCAGCAAATTATTTGTGGGTATCAACAAATTTTTCTAAAGGAAAGGTAAAAGACCGTGAATAGCCAATAAAATACTGAAGGAGAAGAACAACATTAGAAGGCCGACACTACCTGATTTTAAGATTTAGTATAAGGGTGTGATATTGACAAAGATAGACAAACAGATCAATGTAACAGAATAGAGACCCAGAAATAGACCCCAAAAATATAGTAAACTGATCTTTGATATAGGAACAAAGGCAATTCAGTGGTGGTAGAAAAACTGGACGTCACATGAAAAAATTAATCTAGACACAGACCTCACACCTTTCACAAAATTAACTTAAAATGAATCATAGACTTAGATGCAAAATGCAAACTATAAGACTCTTAGCAGGCAAAAATCTAGTGATCTTTGGTTTGGTGATAAGTTTTTAGATATAACAATGAAAGCATAATCTATCAAAGAGAAAAATGATAGGTTGGACTTCATTAAAAAGAATAACAGGGCTTCCTTGGTGGCGCAGTGGTTGGGAGTCTGCCTGCCAATGCAGGGGACATGGGCTCGAGCCCTGGCCTGGGAGGATCCCACATGCCGTGGAGCGACTAGGCCCGTGAGCCACAACTACTGAGCCTGCACGTCTGGAGCCTGTGCTCCGCAACAAGAGAGGCCGCGATAGTGAGAGGCCCGCGCACCGTGATGAAAAGTGGCCCCCACTTGCCGCAACTAGAGAAAGCTCTCGCACAGAAACGAAGACCCAACACAGCCATAAATAAATAAATAAACAAATAAAATTAAAAAAAAAAGAATAACAATTGCTCTGTGAAAGCCACTGTGAAGAGAATGAAAAAACAAGTCACAGACTGATAGAAAACCTTTGCAAAACACATGTCTAATAAGGGACTAGTATCTACAAATAGCTAGCAAATACAAATAACTCTAAAACTTAAAAATAAGAAAAAAAATTATAAAGTGGCCAAAGATCTGAAAAGACCCCTCAGTAAAGAAGCTATACAAATGGCAAATAAGTATATGAAAAGATATTCAACATCATATGTCATTAGGGAATTGCGAAATAAAAAAATGAGATAGTACTACACATTTAGTAAAATGGTAAAATCCAAAACACTGATAACACAAAATGCTGGTGAGAATGTGGAGCATAAGCACATGCATTCATTGATGATAGGGATGCAAAATGGTACAGCCACTTTGGAAGACAGTTTCTTACAAAATTAAACATACTCTTTGAAATTATCCAGCAATTGTACTCCCTGGTATTTATCCAAATGAGTCAAAAATTTATGTCCACACAAAAACCTGCACACAAATGTTTCTAGCAGCTTTACTCATAATTGTCAAAATTTGGAAGCAACTAAAATGTTCTTCAATAGGTGAATGGATAAGCAAACTGTGGTACATCTGTACAGTGGAATACTATTTGAAATGAGCTATCAAACCATGAAAAGTCATGGAGGAGCCTTAAATGCATGTTGCTAAGTGAAAAAAGTTAATCTGAAATGGCTACATACTGTACCATTCCAACTTTATGGCATTCTGGAAAAGGCAAAACTATGGAGAACAGGGGATTTTTAGGGCAGTGAAACTTTTCCATGTGACATTGTAATGATGGATACATATCATTATACATGTGTCAAAAACCACAGTATATACAACACAGAGAGTGAATCCTAATGTACTCTATGAACTTTAGTTAATAATAATGTATCAGTATTGTTTCATCAATTGTAACAAATGTACCACACTAATGGAAAGTGTTAATAATAGGGGAAAATGTATGGGCAGGGAGAAGGGGGAATATGGGCAATCTGTGTACCAAATAATTAGCTAAGTAAAGTAGAGTGGGTATTCAAGACAAGGTGAATGACATGTGCAAGTGTACAGTTTTTATTCTGGGTACTGGAAGGCTCATGTAGACCAAAGTAATGATGAAAGAGAAGGTTAGAAATGTAGTTTGAAGCCAGATTGTGGAAGGCCTTTAATACTGAGAAAAGAGAACTTGAGTTTTATTCTGTAGGTGTTAGGGATTAAAAAAAAACTTATTATAACTTTCTTCTATGAGGATAGTTTCCTTTTGAAATCCCAAATTCTTTAATTCAGACTATTTTCCACATACTATCAAGTGATTGATAAAAGACATAAACACTATTTTACATTTTTAAAAATACATAAAATAAGGTTACTAGGAAACTGTTTTTCCCAAGCCTAAAAATAAAGCTCTACTTGGATCATCTGTGAGCTCAAAATTTCCCAGTGAAATGGCTGTGAACAATTTCTATTTTTAAAAGTAACAAATATCATCGAGCATTTTTGCTGCTGTTTGTAGCAATCTTATTTAACTTTTCCATAGGCTGTGCAATGGTAAAAGTTAATCCAATTCAGATTTTTATTTTATAGCATACTCTACTCGTTGCTCAATACAACATATGATGACCTTCCAGTTTAGCCTCAGTTTACCATAAGATGTTCCTCAAACATTTCATGACATTTTAGTAACTTTAAACAGTGCTTCTTTAAGGTGAGCTTTGTTTGCTCATTCCTACACGTTCTCCATTTCCACTCCATGATTTTACTTGGCCCAGCTTAGGTCACATGCTTACTACTAAACCAATCACTGGCCAGGGGAATGGAGTACTCTGATCAGACATTTGCACCAAATATCTGCTCTTCTAGCAGAGGGGAAAGTGGGATGAGCTCTACCAAAGCCATAAGGAAAATCTCAGTTTTCTGTGGGAGATAATATTTGTCAGGCTACCCAAACTACATCTTCTTATGGAAAATAAAGAAGCAAGTGTAGTTATTATGAATAAGTTTCATTTAATTTAGCTACTTAGAGCATAATGCTCAATAAGAAAGACAAGATTATAGGGTCAATTATTAGCATATGTCAATTAGTCAACATAAGTATTCCATTATTCAATTTATACATCCAACAAATAGCTATTGGTAACCTAATGTATGCAGAGAACTGCTGTAATTGCTACAGAGAAGTCCAAAAAAGTAAATAAGACAACTTTTGCCTTCATACAGTTTTATAACTTAGCTGAAGAAGAAACATACATATTTGCTATAACAAAAAATAATTATGAAGACATGTGGAACTATGTACAAGATAACATAATACAAACTCCACATAGCTTTATCATACTTTGCTCATTAGTTATGTTCTTGAGGAATTAACATATAAAACAATATTTGCATATTGAGTCTCATTGTCAGTTAACTTATAACATGTTTGTTCACACAAAAGATTTTGGCTTCAGCACACACACACACAAGAATCAGAAGAATTTACAAATCATGAAGCACAGTGGTGCTTCACTTTGGCTGCACATTAGAAGCACCAGAGGAGTATTTAAGAAAATACCAGATGTTCAGAGCCCACCCCCAGAGATTCTGACTTAATTAGTGTGGGGTAGGCTTGGAATTTAAAAAAATATATCCCCCAAGTGATTCTAATATGTAGTAGCCAAGGTTGAGACTATTGATCTAGTCTAGCTACTTCATGTTGCAATTGAAGAAAGTGAGGCGCAGAGAAAATATGTAATTTTTCCAAGATAATATTGATAGAGTCCAGTCTTCTGATTCCTAGTCCAGATCTTTTCAGGATAATTCTATTTTTAATCTATGGCTATTAAATTCTTTGACATTATCTTTTATAAGAAATACAAGTCAGATAGACAAGCCATTCATAGGACCTTGTACACATAGTACAATAAACTATATAATTATTTCATTGGAAGTAACCCAAAGACTCCATTAGACTCAAACAGCTATATTGTGCTACTTCTCCTAGTATTTAACAGAACTAAATAGCTAAGGAAATTACTTAAAAAAAAAGACAGAGCTCAGACTACTCAAATAAATATGATAAGGAATTTCTAAGAATCTCATGTTTGATAGTGTTGGATAAGTTAATAGGAATATTTGAAGAGGGAAGGACTGAACTTTGGATGTGCAATGCAGAACATCAGGTATGCAAATCATTACCTACTAAAGTTTAGTAATAGTTTTGATACACTATTGGGTACACTATCTGGAATTTGAACAGAGCAGTGTTAGACAGTTTATAATCAACAGAGGACTTAGAAATAAGGAATGACTGGAGTAGAAGAGGTTGTCCTGGAGATAAGTTTTGAGGAAAATCTCCTTGGAGGGATATATGTAAACATAGAGAAAAGAATAAATGGCATTAGAATTTGTGGGGAAAGGAAAGCATAAGTAAAAGTTGTGCAGGGGACAACATAGAGGACTGATGCTGTGTTTCCCAGACCAACCATCCTAGAGTAGAGGGAGCTCACTGAAATGTGATAACTGAGAATAGGGTTGTTGGAAGAAAAGAAAATGTGTGTGTTCCAGAGGGTCTGTCTTCTGCTTTCTTTTCTCAAAACACACTCTAAGTGATCCTATCTTTGCCCATGGTTGGTTGCCGCATATATGTCAATGAATCCCAAATCTCTAGCTCTGACTACTCCCATGACATGCACTCTGGTACATACAAACATTTGCTGTATACATACCAGTGGTTCTCACTCAGTGTGTAGCCCCCACAAAATACATTTAGAAATGTCTGGAGATGTTTCTGGAATCATGACTGAGAGGGTGGGTGTTATTGATATTCTACTAGGTAGAGTCCAAAAATGCTGTGAAATATTGTACAATGCACAGGAAAGTCCCACACAATGAAGCACTATCTTGCCAACAATAGTGCTGAATTTGAGACAACCTGAGGTATACCAAGTTGGAATTCTCACAAATACATCAAATGAAACATACCCCAAGTTTGTCTTATCTTCTACCCAAAACCTGTTTTTCCACCTGGAATTGTTTTCTTAACTTCATTTTTGGAATATTCATTGCTGCTGCCACATTTGTACCCTTAATAATTCTTAAACTATCTTCTCCACTTCATTCCTAATGAATGCCTTTGGAGAGGCTCTTTTTCATATCTTTCCTGGGCCATTTGTCTGGTAGTGGGCATGAAGTACAAGCCCTTCATGATCTGGCCCCTGGCTATATTTGCAGCCTCATCTATCGTGACCCCAGCCACTACCCTGTGCTTCAGGCATCCAAACTGTGTAAAATTCTCCCAAAATATTTCTGGACTCCTAACTTTGTACAGTGTCTTCTTTCTGCCTGAAATGCCCATTTCCCCCTCACTCCCAAATTCCCACTTTACCTACTCATTTTTAAGACTAAGCTCTGTATCTTCCTTCTACCAACTCAAATCCCACTTGTCCTTCCAGGTCTAGTTTGGAGTTAGTCTCAATGAAGCATTCGCTGCCCAATCTAGATTTCACTCAACTCTCATTTTAGCTCTTGAGATCTCTCAGTATCTTGTCACTTATTCGGTCTATTAATCACACAGTGCACTGCCTCCCACTTCTGCTTCTCTTTCATCTGCAGTTGTACTGCTTCCATAACTTGCTTATAAGGTCATGGAAGGCAGAGGCTTTGCCTTAAATTTCTTTGTATCCTAAAAATATCTGGCATAATGTTACTTTTCCAACTTCTTACTGAGATTTTCTCAAACCTTCAGAGTTGTCCATTACCTCCTCTATACCACATTGTATACTATGTAGAATTCTGTTATAGGACTCTAACATGCCATTGAACTTAATTATGTACCCATCCATCTTCCCATGGCACACTGTGAACTCCTCCAAGTCAGGGACCAAAGCACAGGCTTTAAAGTCAAACAACCCCAGAGACCAAATTCCAGCTCCTCCAGTCACTAGGTGAATTAAGCTATAATTAGTAAGGATTAACAACATTAGCTACAGTAACAATCCTGTAATCTCAGTGCTTTAACACCCTAAGGTTTATTTCTCTATTATGTCAGTCAAATGTGGGTCTGTAAGGCATGGCAGGAGTTTCTGCTCCCCACAGTCATTCAGGAACTCAATGTTCTTCTAGTGTGTGATACCCCCATCTTCAAACATGGGTTATCACTACCAAATGGAAGAGCAGCATGGAGGATAATGTAGGGGATTTTATTGCCTGGCCTGGAAGTTATAGATATATCACTTTCACTCATATCCCACTGGCCAGAACTCAGCCATATGGCCCCACTCTACCAGCAAGGGAACTTGGGAAATTTATTCTCCTGTGTTCCCAGGAGAAAAATGAAATAGATTTATGTTACATATATAGTTGATCCTTGAACAACACAAGTTTGAACTGTATAAGGTCAACTTATAAGTGGATATTTTTCAATGGTAAATACTATAGTACTACATAGTCTGTGGTTGGTTGAATCCACGAATGTGGAGAAAGCTCAGATACAGAGGGTGCCTCTAAGTTATATGTGGATTAACCCCCAACCCCTACATTGTTCAAGGGTCAACTGTATAGCATCTTCTCTGTCACACAAGGAGAAGGAGTCCCTTAACCTAAGCCTTCTTTTCCTCATTGGAAAAATGAAATTACAGCTGACCCTTGAACAACACGGGTTTAAAATGTGTAGGTTCACTTAAATATGATGTTTTTAAATAAATACACTGGAATTTTTTTGGAGATTTGCCAAAATTTGAAAAACTCGCAGACAAACCACATAGCCTAGAAACATCGAAAAAATTAAGAAAAATGTATGTTTTGAATGCATAAAATATATGTAGATACTAGTCTATTCTTACATAAGCATAAGGTAGGTGATATTTAATATAAATTTAATAATGTGTTAGTTTTCTCACTGTTTTATAACTTTGCTTTCAAATAATTACATTACCATACAGTCTGCCTCTCTCTCATAATTGGAGAAACTGCCTATCAGCCTATCATCACTGTGTTTTAATGTAACAGTGTTTCCAGTACTGTATTATGAATATGACTATGACATTGTAAGCCATAAATATTTTATAATGATTCACTTATTAGTGTTTAGGCTAGGCTTCTATGAAGCAATCATATTGATTACATTAGGCTACCATAAAGCAGTCATATTGCTACTACATTATCAATGCATGAATCGTTATACCTGCAAATAATATAAATTTCTTTTTCACATTATCTTTTCATTTTTGATGACTAGTGTTAGTAATACATATTAATCTACAGTGTTTTGTGTCAGAGAAGAAAAATATTTTTTTTACATATGCATGTTTCTATTCTTTTTCAAATTCTTTTCTCGTTTAGGTTGTTACATGATATTGAGCAGAGTTCCCTGTGCTATACAGTAGGTTCTTGTTGGTTATCCATTTTAAATATAGCAGTGTGCATATGTCAATCCCAAACTCCATAACTATCCCTTCCCTCCACCCTTCCCCCCTGGTAACCATAAGAAGAACAATACTGATGTAGCTACTAACAGATGATTCATATTGTAAACAGACAATGTAAACTTATTGCATTGATAAATACATTTTCTCTTCCTTATGACTTTCTCAATGATATTTTTTCTCTAGCGTATTCTATTATTAGAATATAGTTTTAATACATATAACATAAAAAATATGTGTTAATCGACTGTTTATGTTATTGGTAGGTCTTCTGGCCAACAGCAGGCTATTAGTAGTTAAGTTTTGAGGAGCCAAAAGTTATAAACAGATTTTAGACTGTGTAGGGGTTCAATGCCCCAAACCCCTGCATTGTTCAAGGGTCAAATGTGTATCAGGATTAGGTTATGGTTGTATATAATAAAAAGTCTAGGGTTATACTACTTAAACACTTTTTTTTTCCTACACACAAAAGGATGTTCTCAGTAGGTGGTCCAGCAATGGTGCAGTAACTCCACAAAACAGTAAGGGACTCCAAATCCTTACATCTCTCTGCTAGACCATGCCTCAGATGTAGCCATTATCCTCATGGTTCAAAATGGAACTATCCATCACATGCATATTCTAAGAAGCAGGATAGAGGAAGCAGGCAAAAAAGGGCATGCCCCTCTCTTTTAGAAAACTTCCTAGAAGACTATTATGACTACTCTGTTTACATTTCATTAGCCAAGTTTAGTTATATAGCCACACTTACATGTGAGAGTATCTGGGACATACATTTAGCAGACTGGGCAAAAACATATCCAGTTGGAACTCAAGTTTCTATTTCTAAAAGGAAGAGTAGAGTGGATATTGAGGTAGGCAGCTATCATTCTATGCCTCAGGAATGAGGATATTTACTTACTGGATTAATTTAAGGGACAAATGAGATAATGTATAAATATGGTGGCAAATAAGTGTTGTTCGTGTAATTATAAGCAAAGTTTATTGCTATTTGCATGCCCAGCACATACTTAATGCATATTTGAAATAAATATAATGTCAGTTAAAAAGAAGACTAAGTTAGTTCAAATGCTATTTCTTATGGTAAAATGTCCCTACTTCTCTACATCTGGGAAGATTTAACTGCTTTTCTCCTCTACTTCACATAGCATATCTTCCCTACCTCTTAATACTTTGCTATTAGTTGTGTATGTATCTGACTTTTGCATTATATTATGAGCACCATGATGGCAGGATAGGATCCTTACAAAAGGCCTAGCACCAAATCAGAACTCAATAAATATTTTGAATGAATATGAGGTTGTTCTCATTCACCTTTTCCACTCTTTTTTATTGTGGTTAAAAACACACATAACATAAATGGAAACAAATCCCACATTCATGTATTAGAAGACTAAATATTGATAAGATTTCAACACTACCCAAAGCAATCTACAGCTTCAATAAAATCCCTATCAAAATTTAAATAGCATTTTTTGTATAAATAGAAAAACCTATCTTAAAATTCATACAGAATCTCAAGGAAACCTGAATAGCAATCTTGAAAATGAAGAACAAAACTGGAAGATGCACACTTCCTGATTTCAAACTTACTACAAAGCTAAAGTAATGAATACAATGTGGTACTGGCATAAAGACTGATATATAGGGGAGAGGGGCAAGATGGCGGAAGAGTAAGACGCGGAGATCACCTTCCTTCCCACAGATACAGTAGAAACACATCTACACGTGGAACTGCTCCTACAGAACACCTACTGAACGCTGGCAGAAGACGTCAGACCTCCCAAAAGGCAAGAAAATCCCCACGTACTTGGGTAGGGCAAAACAAAAAAGAAATAACAGAGACAAAAGAATAGGGATGGGACCTGCACCAGTGAGAGGGAGCCGTGAAGGAGGAAAGGTTTCCACACACTAGAAAGCCCCTTCGTGGGCAGAGACTGCGGGTGGCAGAGGGGGGAAGCTTCGGAGCCATGGAGGAGAGCGCAGCCACAGGGGTGTGGAGGGCAAAGCGGAGAGATTCCCGCATGGAGGATCGGCACCGAGCAGCACTCACCAGCCAGAGAGGCTTGTCTGCTCAGCCGCCGGGGCGGGCGGGGCTGGGAGCCGAGGCTCGGGCTTCGGTCGGATCGCAGGGAGAGGACTGGGGCTGGCAGCGTGAACACAGCCTGAGGGGGGCTAGTGCACCACAGCTAGCCGGGAGGGAGCCCGAGAAAAAGTCTGCAGCCGCTGAAGAGGCAAGAGATTTTGTCTTGCCTCTTTGTTTCACGGCGCGCAAGGAGAGGGGATTCAGAGCGCCGCCTAAACAAACTCCAGAGATGGGCGCGAGCTGCGGTTATCAGCGCGGACCTCAGAAGCGGGCGTGAGCCACGGCTAACAGCACGGAACCCAGAGACAGGCGCGAGCCGTGGTTATCAGCACGGACCCCAGAGACAGGCAGGAGACGCTAGGGCTGCTGCTGCCGCCACCAAGAAGCCTGTGTGAGAGCGCAGGTCACTCTCCACACCGCCCCTCCTGGGAGCTGGTGCAGCTCGCCGCTGCTGGGCTCCCGTGGTCGGGGGACAACTTCCCCGGGAGAACGCACGGCGCGCCTCGGGCTGCTGAAACATCATGCCAGCCTCTGCCGCCGCAGGCTCGCCCCGCCTCCTCCGTACCCCTCCCTCTCCCCGGCCTGAGTGAGCCAGAGCCCCCGAAGCAGCTGCTCCTTTAACCACGTTCTGTCTGGGCAGGGAACGGACGCTCTCAGGCGACCTACATGCAGAGGAGGGTCCAAATCCAAAGCTGAACCCCGGGAGCTGTACGAACAAAGAAGAGAAAGGGAAATCTCTCCCAGCAGCCTCAGAAACAGCGGATTAAAGCTCCACAAACAACTTGATGTGCCTGCATCTGTTGAATATCTGAATAGACAATGAATCATCCCAAATTCAAGAGGTGGACTTTGGGACCAGGATATATTAATTTTTCCCCTTTTCCTTTTTTTGTGAGTGGATATGTGTATGCTTCTTGGTGAGATTTTGTCTGTATAGCTTTGCTTTCACCATTAGTCCTAGGGTTAGGTCCGTCCGTTTTTTGTTTTTTTTTTTTCTTACTTAAAAAAAATTTTTTTTCTTCCTAATAAATGTTTTCTTAATAATTTTTCCTTATTTTCTATTTTTAGAAATTAAAAAAAAATTTAATAAGTTTTTTCATATTTTTTATTTTAAATAAATTAAAATTTTTTTTTCTTAATAATTTTTTTCTTATTTTTTATTATAAAAAATTAATAAATCTATCTTTAAAAATTAAAAAAAAATTTTTTCTGAATACATTTACTCTTAATAATTTTTTTTATTTTTTATTATAATAGCTTTATTTTATTTTATTTTATCCTCTTTCTTTATTTCTTTCTATTTTTTTGTCCCTTATACTCTGAGCTGTGTGGATGAAAGGCTCTTGGTGCCCCAGCCAGGCATCAGGGCTGTGCCTCTGAGGTGGGAGAGCCAACTTCTGGACACTGGTCCACAAGAGACCTCCCAGCTCCACGTAATACCAAACAGTGAAAATCTCTCAGAGATATCCATCTCAACATCAAGACCCAGCTTCACTCAACGACCAGCAAGCTACAGTGCTGGACACCCTATGTCAAACAACTAGCAAGACAGGAAAATAGCCCCATCCATTAGCAGAGAGGCTGCCTAAAATCATAATAAGGCCACAGACACCCCAAAACACACCACCAGACGTGGACGTGCCCACCAGAAAGACAAGATCCAACCTCATCGAACAGAACACAGGCACTAGTCCCCTCCACCAGGAAGCCTACACAACCCGCTGAACCAAACTTAGCCACTGGGGACAGATACCAAAATCAACGGGAACTACGAACCTGCAGCCTGTGAAAAGGAGACCCCAAACACAGTAAGATAAGCAAAATGAGAAGACAAAAAAACACACAGCAGGTGAAGGAGCAGGGTCAAAACACACCAGACCTAACAAATGAAGAGGAAATAGGCAATCTACCTGAAAAAGAATTCAGAATAATGATAGTAAAGATGATCCAAAATCTTGGAAATACAATAGACAAAATGCAAGAAACATTTAACAAGGATGTAGAAGAACTAAAGAGGAACCAAGCAACGATGAAAAACACAATAAATGATTAAAAATACTCTAGACAGGATCAATAGCAGAATAACTGAGGCAGAAGAACGGATAAGTGACCTGGAAGATAAAATAGTGGAAATAACTACTGCAGAGCAGGATAAAGAAAAAAGAATGAAAAGAACTGAGGACAGTCTCAGAGACCTCTGGAACAACATTAAAAGCACCAACATTCGAATTATAGGGGTCCCAGAAGAAGAAGAGAAAAAGAAAGGGACTGAGAAAATATTTGAAGAGATTATAGTTGAAAACTTCCCTAATATGGGAAAGGAAATAGTTAATCAAGTCCTGGAAGCACAGAGAGTCCCATACAGGATAAACCCAAGGAGAAACACGCCAAGACACATATTAATCAAACTGTCAAAAATTAAATATAAGAAAACATATTAAAAGCAGCAAGGGAAAAACAACAAATAACACACAAGGGAATCCCCATAAGGTTAACATCTGATCTTTCAGCAGAAACTCTGCAAGCCAGAAGGGAGTGGCAGGATATACTTAAAGTGATGAAGGAGAAAAACCTACAACCAAGGTTACTCTACCCAGCAAGGATCTCATTCAGATTTGATGGAGAAATTAAAACCTTTACAGACAAGCAAAAGCTGAGAGAGTTCAGCACCACCAAACCAGCTTTACAACAAATGCTAATGGAACTTCTCTAGGCAAGAAACACAAGAGAAGGAAAACACCTACAACAACAAACCCAAAACATTTAAGAAAATGGGAATAGGAACATACATAACAATAATTACCTTAAATGTAAATGGATTAAATGCTCCCACCAAAAGACACAGATTGGCTGAATGGATACAAAAACAAGACCCATATGTATGCTGTCTACAAGAGACCCACTTCAGACCTAGAGACACATACAGACTGAAAGTGAGGGGATGGAAAAAGATATTCCATGCAAATGGAAATCAAAAGAAAGCTGGAGTAGCAATTCTCATATCAGACAAAATAGACTTTAAAATAAAGACTATTACAAGAGACAAAGAAGGACACTATATAATGATCAAGGGATCGATGCAAGAGGAAGGTATAACAATTGTAAATATTTATGCACCCAACATAGGAGCACCTCAATACATAAGGCAAATACTAACAGCCATAAAAGGAGAAATCGACAGTAACACAATCATAGTAGGGGACTTAAACACCCCACGTTCACCAGTGGACAGATCATCCAAAATGAAAATAAATAAGGAAACACAAGCTTTAAATGATACATTAAACAAGATGGACTTGATTGATATTTATAGGACATTCCACCCAAAAACAAAAGAATACACATTTTTCTCAAGTGCTCATGGAACATTCTCCAGGATAGATCATATCTTGGGTCACAAATCAAGCCTTGGTAAATTTAAGAAAATTGAAATCGTATCAAGTATCTTTTCCGACCACAACGCTATGAGACTAGATATCAGTTACAGGAAAAGATCTGTAAAAAATAGAAACACATGGAGGCTACACAATACACTACTTAATAACGAAGTGATCATTGAAGAAATCAAAGGGGAAATCAAAAAATACCTAGAAACAAATGACAATGGAGACACGACGACCCAAAACCTATGGGATGCAGCAAAAGCAGTTCTAAGAGGGAAGTTTATAGCAATACAAGCCTACATGAAGAGACAGGAAACATCTCGAATAAACAACCTAATCTTGCACCTAAAGCAATTAGAGAAAGAAGAACAAAAAAACCCCAAAGCTAGCAGAAGGAAAGAAATCATAAAGATCAGGTCAGAAATAAATGAAAAAGAAATGAAGGAAACAATAGCAAAGATCAATGAAACTAAAAGCTGGTTCTTCGAGAAGATAAACAAAATTGACAAACCATTAGCCAGACTCATCAAGAGAAAAAGGGAGAATACTCAAATCAATAGAATTAGAAATGAAAAAGGAGAAGTAACCACTGACACTGCAGAAATACAAACGATCATGAGAGATTACTACAAGCAACTCTATGCCAATAAAATGGACAACATGGAAGAAATGGACAGATTCTTAGAAATGCACAATCTACCCAGACTGAACCAGGAAGAAATAGAAAATATGAACAGACCAATCACAAGCACTGAAATTGAAACTGTGATTAAAAATCCTCCAACAAACAAAAGCCCAGGACCAGATGGCTTCACTGGCGAATTCTATCAAACATTTAGAGAAGAGCTAACACCTATCCTTCTCAAACTCTTCCAAAATATTGCAGAGGGAGGAACATTCCCCAACTCATTCTACGAGGCCACCATCACCCTGATACCAAAACCAGACAAAGATGTCACAAAGAAAGAAAACTACAGGCCAATATCACTGATGAACATAGATGCCAAAATCCTCAACAAAATACTAGCAAACAGAATCCAACAGCACATTAAAAGGATTATACACCATGATCAAGTGGGGTTTATCCCAGGAATGCAAGGATTCTTCAATATACGCAAATCAATCAACGTGATACATCATATTAACAAACTGAAGGAGAAAAACCATATGATCATCTCAATAGATGCAGAGAAAGCTTTCGACAAAATTCAACACCCATTTATGATAAAAGCCCTGCAGAAAGTAGGCGTAGAAGGAACTTTCCTCAACATAATAAAGGACATATATGACAAACCCACAGTCAACATTGTCCTCAATGGTGAAAAACTGAAACCATTTCCACTAAGATCAGGAACAAGACAAGGTTGCCCACTCTCACCACTATTATTCAACATAGTTTTGGAAGTGTTAGCCAAAGCAATCAGAGAAGAAAAAGAAATAAAAGGAATCCAAATCGGAAAAGAAGAAATAAAGCTGTCACTGTTTGCAGATGACATGATTCTATACATAGAGAATCCTAAAACTGCCACTAGAAAACTACTAGAGCTAATCAATGAATTTGGTAAAGTAGCAGGATACAAAATTAATGCACAGAAATCTCTTGCATTCCTATATACTAATGATGAAAAATCTGAAAGTGAAATTAAGAAAACACTCCCGTTTACCATTGCAACAAAAAGAATAAAATATCTAGGAATAAACCTACCTAAGGAGACAAAAGACCTGTATGCAGAAAATTATAGGACACTGATGAAAGAAATTAAAGATGATACAAATAGATGGAGAGATATACCATGTTCTTGGATTGGAAGAATCAACATTGTGAAAATGACTCTACTACCCAAAGCAATCTACAGATTCAATGCAATCCCTCTCAAACTACCACAGGCATTTTTCACTGAACTAGAACAAAAAATTTCACAATTTGTATGGAGACACAAAAGACCCCGACTAGCCAAAGCAATCTTGAGAACGAAAAATAGAGCTGGAGGAATCAGGCTCCCAGACTTCAGACTATATTACAAAGCTACAGTAATCAAGACAGTTTGGTACTGGCACAAAAACAGAAATATAGATCAATGGAATAGGATAGAAAGCCCAGAGATAAACCCACGCAGATATGGTCACCTTATCTTTGATAAAGGAGGCAAGCATATACAGGGGAGAAAAGACAGTCTCTTCAATAAGTGGTGCTGGGAAAATTGGACAGGTACATGTAAATGTATGAATCTAGAACACTCCCTGACACCATACACAAAAATAAATTCAAAATGGATTAAAGACCTAAATGTTAAGCCAGACACTTTCAAACTCTTAGAGGAAAACATAGGCAGAACAGTCTATGACATAAATCGCAGCAAGATCCTTTTTGACCCAGCTCCTAGAGAAATGGAAAGAAAAACACAAATAAACAAATGGGACCTAATGAAACTTAAAAGCTTTTGCACAGCAAAGGAAACCATAAACAAGACCAAAAGACAACCGTCAGAATGGGAGAAAATATTTTCAAATGAAGCAACTGACAAAGGATTAATCTCCAAGATTTACAAGCAGCTCATGCAGCTCAATAACAAAAAAACGAACAACCCAATCCAAAAATGGGCAGAAGACCTAAACAGACATTTCTCCAAAGAAGATATACAGATGGCCAACAGACACATGAAAGAATGCTCAACATCCTTAATCATTAGAGAAATGCAAATCAAAACTACAATGAGGTATCATCTCACACCGGTCAGAATGGCCATCATCAAAAAATCTAGAAACAATAAATGCTGGAGAGGGTGTGGAGGAAAGGGAACCCTCTTGCACTGTTGGTGGGAATGTAAATTGATACAGCCACTATGGAGAAAAGCATGGAGGTTCCTTAAAATTCTAAAAATAGAACTACCATATGACCCAGCAATCCCACTACTGGGCATATACCCTGAGAAAACCATAATTCAAAAAGAGTCATGTACCAAAATGTTCATTGCAGCTCTATTTACAATAGCCAGGACATGGAAGCAACCAAAGTGTCCATCATCGGATGAATGAATAAAGAAGATGTGGCACATATGTACAATGGAATATTACTCAGCCATAAAAAGAAATGAAATGGAGTTATTTGTAATGAGGTGGATGGAGTTAGAGTCTGTCATACAGAGTGAAGTAAGTCAGAAAGAGAAAAACAAATACAGTATGCTAACACATATATACGGAATCTAAGGAAAAAAAAAAAGGACATGAAGAACCTAGTGGCAAGATGGGAATAAAGACACAGACCTACTAAAGAATGGAATTGAAGATATGGGGAGGGGGAGGGGTGAGATGTGACAGGGTGAGAGAGTGTCATGGACATATATACACTACCAAATGTAAAATAGATAGCTAGTGGGAAGCAGCCGCATAGCACAGGGAGATCAGCTCGGTGCTTTGTGACCACCTAGAGGGGTGGGATAGGGAGGGTGGGAGGGAGGGAGATGCAAGAGGGAAGAGATATGGGGATATATGTATATGTATAACTGATTCACTTTGTTTTAAAGCAGAAACTAACACACCATTGTAAAGCAATTATACTTCAATAAAGATGTTAAAAAAAAAGAGACTGATATATAGACCAATGGAATAGAATAGAGTGCCCATAAACAAATCCTCACATATATGTTCAAATGATTTTTGACAAGGGTACCAAGATCCCAATGGGGAAAGAGCAGTCTTTCAACTAATGGTGCTGGGAAATATGGATGTTCATATGTAAAAAAAGGAGTTGGACCCTTACCTAACATCATATAAAATTTAACTCAACCATGGATCAAAGACATAAAACTATAAAGCTCTTAGAAGAAAACATAGGACAAAATTTCATAACATGGAATTTAGCAATAATTTCTTGGATATGACTCCAAGGGCACAGGCAACAAAGAAAAAATAAACAAACTAATCTAAATTTTTAAATTTGTTCAAAAGACAATATCAGCAGAGTAAAAAGGTAGCCCATAGAATGGGAAAATATTTGCAAATCATATATTTGATAAGGGATTAATAACCAGAATCTATAGAGAGAACTCCTAAACTCAACAATGACAACAGAAAAACAAACAATCCAATTCAAAAATGGACAAAGGTCATACAAATGGCCAATAAACACATGAAAAGATGCTCAACATCAGTGATCATTAAGGATATGCAAATAAAAACTACAATGGGATACACCTCACACCTAATAGGATGACTACTATTATAAAACAAAACAAAACAGTAACAAGTGTTGAGAAAATTGTGGAAAAATTGGAACTCTTATGCACTGCTGGTAGGAAGGTAAAGTGGTACAACTGCTATGGAGAACAGTATGGCAGTTCTTTGAAAAATTAAAAATAGAATCACCGTATGATTCAGCAATTTCACTTCTGAATATATATACTCAAAAGAATTGAAAGCTGTGTCTTGAAGAGATATTTGTACACCCATACTCATAGCAGCATTATTCACATTAGCTAAAACATGGAAGTAACCCAAGTGTCTGTCAACAGATGAATGGATAAGCAAAATGTGGTATATACATAGAATGGAATTTTATTTAGCTTTTATAAGTTTATTCATAACATGGGTGAAATTTGAGGACATTTTACTAAGTGAAATAAGCCAGTCATAAAAAGACATATATTGTGTGATTCCACATATGTGAGATACTTAGAGTAGTCAAAATCTTAGAGGCAGAAAGTAGGAGTTTCTTCCAGGGGTTGAGGGGAGAGTGGAATGGGGAGTTATAGTTTAATGAGTATAGAGTTTCAGTTTTACAAGATAAAAAGAGCTATGGAGAAGAAGGATGGTGGAGATGCTTGCACGTTGTGAATGTAATGCCACTGGACTATACACATAAAAATGGTTAACATGATACATTTTATGTTATGTGTATTTTTTCACAATAAATTTAAAAAAACACACATAACAAGAGGGTGAGGAGTCAAGATGGTGGAATAGGAGGACATGGAATTGGTCTCTCCTCACAAGTACATCAAGAATGCATCTACACATATAACAATTCTCACAGAGCACCTGCTGAACTTTAGCAGAAGACTTCAGACACCTAAAAGGACAAGAAAAATCCCCTCGCAACCTGGTGGGACTAAAGAAAGAAAAAAAGAAAAGAGGAATCAAAAAAGGGACCAGCAACCCTGGCAGGAAGCTGAAGGTGAGGAGAGGTCCCTGCACTCAGAAACCCCCCTCATGGTGGGGAAATCAGCTGGGACAGAAAGGGACCTTTGGTGGATCAAAGGAGAATGCAGTGGATGGTCTGTGGAAGGCAGGACAAAGTAAGAACTGCATGTATGGTCTGTGCCACAGCCCTGCACACCCCAGCCTGCATCCTGTGTCTCCCATTGTGGAGGGGGCTGGGCGCTGGAAAGTGGGGTTTGGAGTGTGGACCCAGGGAGGGGACAGCTGTTGGCTGTGAAAAGACAGCATGAAGGGACAAAGGAGTAAGGAGCTTCACAACTGGGAAAGTTTGTGGGAAAAGCCTAGGACACCATAGAAGCAAGGTTCCATTGTTGAGTGGCAGGCAAGGGGAAGGGCCACCACTGCAACCCCTTCCCCACCCACCAGCTTAGGCCTCTGTGGGAACTGGGAAGAGCACCCATCTAAGCAGGCTTGCCCACCCCTCAAGCCAAGGTCTCCTCTGCCTGTATAGGCTCTGGGGTCCTGAGTGCTACCCATGCCAAAGCCTCCTCAGGAGGGCACCCCTGCCTGAGACAGGAATCTACAAATGTTGTCAGGGGCTGAGTGTTAAAATTTGGGGTTAAGACGGTGGATCCAGGGCTTTTGGTGGATCCAGGACTGCTCTTGGCTGTGCGGATACAACAGAGGGGATGGGATTGAGGGGCTCTGCAGGCAGGAATGCCCCAAGAGGAAGCGTGGTCATCCTAGGAAAAGAGGCGCCACTGTTGAGTGGTACACGAGGGGCAGGGCTGCCACCGCCCCCACACACCAGTCCCTGCCTCCACAGGCACTTGGAGAGACTCCCACCAGAGTGAGGATGTCCCAGTCTGTTGCAACTGACTGCCAGTCTCTGCTGCCACTGGCACTTTGCATACATCCAAGTTGTGGGCACCATACCCCTCCCTGGCCTGAATGAGTAAGTGTGCCCCAATCAGCAACTGCTATTGCTCCCTCTTGCCTGGGTGGGGAATAGACACCTGAGGGTGGTGCAAACACAGAGGTGGGGCCAAAACCAAAGCTGAGCCTCAGGGGTGGTGCGACTAAGGAAGAGAAATAGAAATCTCTCTGTGCAGCTGCACAAGCCACAGATTAAATCCCTGTGATCAGCTTGGTAAATCCTGCATACAGATGAGTGTTCCCACAACAGACACCAGTCTAGCTTTAGCAGCAGTGGACGTTGGGGGCAAGTAAACTTGGGGGTTGGGCTGGGTCAGAGTCTGAGCAGGTGACACAGTACCCACAGGAGGTCCAGAGACCTACCTAGAGGTATTGGAGGGCTCCCTGGGGAAGTGGGGATTGGCAGTGGCTCACTGTGGGAGCAAGGACACTGATAGAGGAGGCTCCAGGAAAATATTCTTATAACTATTATTCTTTTTTGTTTCTTGCATTTTGTTTAGTTGTTGGCATTGTTTCTATTATTTTTAAATTTTTATTTATTTTTTATTATTTTTTAATATATAATTTTTATTTTTCTATGTTTACTTTACTTTTTGGTTGTTTTGTGTTCTTTTTCTTGTTTTTGTTCTTTGTTTCTTATCATTGTTATGTGTTTGTTTTATGTTTTCTTTGTTTTTTTTTTAGTTTGCTTTCTGTTTCAGTTTTGTATTTCATGTTTTTGTTTTTGTTAGTTTAGTCTGTACTTATTGTTTCATTTTTGAGTTCTTTTGTTTGTCTCTTGTTTTTTGATTTCTTTGTTGCTGTTGTTTCTTTTCTGTCTATTTCTTTGTTTCTGTTGGTTTGGTTTTGTTTTTATCATTTGTCTTCAGTTCAGTTTGTCTGTTTGTTTACTTTGTTGTGTATTTTGTGTGTGTGTTTGCTGTTGCTGTTTGTTTCTGTGTGTTTACTATTTGTCTTGGGTTTTGTTTGTCTGTTTTCTTTTCCTTTTTTTTCTCTCGTTTTTCTCTGGACATGCAGCATGGCTTGCAGGCTCTAGGTTCCCCAGCTAGGGGTCAGGCCTGGGCCTACAGGGTGGGAGTGCCATGTCCAGGACGCTGGACTACCAGAGAATTCCTGGGTTCAGGGAATATTAATCAGCATGCACTCTCCTGGAGGTATACATCTCGACACAAAGACCTGGCTCCACCCAACTGCTGAAGGCTTCAGTGCTGCACACATCACACCAAACAAGCAGCAAGACAGGAACACAGTGCCACCCATCAGCAGATAGGCTGCCTAAAGTCAAAATAAGCTCACAGACACCACAAAACACATCCCCTGACACGGTCTTGTCCATCAGAGGGAAAAGTGCTCCACCCACCAGAGTGCAGGCACCAGCCACTCCTACCAGGAAGCCTAGACTAGCCCCTGGACCATCTTCACCCACCAGGGGGCAGACAACAAAAGCAAGAGGAATATAACCCTGCAGCCTGCAAAAAGAACATAAACACAGTAACTTAAACAAAATGAGAAGACAGAGACATATGTTGCAGATGAAGGAGCAAGGTAAAAACCGACAAGACCAAATAAATAAAGAGGAAATAGGCAAGCTACGTGAAAAAGAATTCACAGTAATGATAGTAAAGATGATCCAAGATCTCAGAAATAGAATGAAGGTATGGATCAGGAGATACATGAAACATTTAACAAGGACCTAGAAGAACTAAAGAAAAAAATCGGTGATGAACAACCCAAAAACTGAAATGAAAAATACACTAGAAGTAATCAATAGAATAACTGAGGCAGAAGAACAGATAAGTGAGCTGGAAGATACATGGTAGAAATAATGGCCATGGAGCAGAATAAAGAAAAAAAGAATTAAAAGAAATGAAGACAGTCTCAGAGACCTCTGGGACAATATTAAATGCACCAACATTCAAATTACAGGGGTCCAAGAATAAGAAGAGAAGGAGAAACGGGCTGAGAAAATATTTAAAGAGATTATAGTCAAAAACTTCCCTAACATGGGAAAGGAAATAGTAAACCAAGTCCTGGAAGTGCACAGACTCCCAAGCAGGATAAACCCAAGGAGAAACATGTCAAGACACATAAAAATCAAACTAACAAAAATTAAATTCAAAGAAAAAGTAGTAAAAGCAGCAATGGAAAGCAAAATATAACATACAAGCATACTCCCATAAGGTTATCAGATGATTTTGCAGCAGCAACTCTGCAGGCCAGAAGGGAGTGGCAGGATATATTTAAGGTGATGAAAGGGAAAAACCAACAACCAAGATTACTCTAACCAGCAAGGATCTCATTCAGATTCAATGGAGAAATCAAAAGCTTTAGAGACAAGCAAAAGCTAAGAGAATTCAGCACCACCAAACCATCTTTACAACAAATGCTAAAGGAACATCGCTAGTTGGAAAACATAAGAGAAGAAAAAGACCTACAAAAACAAACAAGAAAATGGCAATAGGAACATACATATCAATAGTTACCTTTAATGTAAATGGCTTAAATGGTCCTACCAAAAGACACAGACTGGCTAAATGGATACTAAAACAAGACCTGTATATATGCTGTCTACAAGAGGCCCACTACAGGCCTAGGGACACAAACAGACTGAAAGTGAGGGGATGGAAAAAGATATTCCATGCAAATAGAAATCAAAAGAAAGCTGCAGGAGCAATACTCATATCAGATAAGATAGACTTTAAAATAAAGACTGTTACAAGAGACAAGAAAGGATACTACATAATGATCAAGGGATCAATCCAAGAAGAAGATGTAACAATTGTAAATATTTATGCACCCAACATAAGAGCACCTCAATACATAAGGCAAATACCATAAAAGGGGGAGTCAACAGTAACACAATAATAGCGGGGGACTGTAACACCCCACTTACACCAATGGACAGATCATCCAGACAAAAAATTCATAAGGAAACACAAGCCTTAAATGACACATTAGACCAGATAGACTTAACTGATATTTATAAGACATTCCATCCGAAAGCAGCAGAATACACTTTCTTCTCAAGTGCACATGAGACATTCTCCAGGATAGATCACATCTTGGGTCACAAATCAAGCCTTGGTAAGTTTAAGAAAATTGAAATCATATCAAACATCTTTTCCAAGCACAACACTATGAATTTAGAAATAAATTAAAGGAAAAAAACTTTAAGAAACACAAACATATGAAAGTGAAACAATAAGCTAGTAAATAACCAAGAAATAAATGAAGAAATCAAAGAGGAAATAAAAGTATACCTAGAAACAAATGACAAAAAAACACAATGACACAAAACCTATGGGAGGCAGCAAAAGCAGTTCTAAGAGGGAAGTTTATAGCAAAACAATCCTACTTCAAGAAAAAACAAAAATCTCAAGTAAACAACCTAACCTTACACCTAAAGCAACTAGAGAAAGAAGAACAAACAAAACCCAACGTTAGTAGAAGGAAATAAATCATAAAGATCAGAGCAAAAATAAATGAAATAGAAACGAGGAAAACAATATCAAAGATCAATGAAACTAAATGCTAGTTCTTTGAGAACATAAACAAAATTGATAAAACTTTAGCCAGACTAATCAAGAAGAAAAGGGAGAGGATTCAAATCAATACAATTAGAAACGAAAAGGAAAAGTTACAACTGACACCACAGAAATACAAAGGATCGTAACAAACTTCTACAAGCAACTATATGCCAATGAAATGGACAACCTGGAAGAAATGGACAAATTCTTAGAAAAGTGCAACCTTCCAAGGCTGAACTAGGAAGAAATAGAAAATATGAATAGATAAATCAGAAGTAATGAAATTGAAACTGTGATTAAAGATCTTCCAACAAACAAAAGTCCAGGACCAGATGGCTTCACAGGCAAATTCTATCAAACATTTAGAGAAGAGATAACACCTATCCTTCTCAAACTCTTCCAGAAAATTGCATAGGGAGGAACACACCCAACTTCATTCTACGAGGCCAGCATCGTTCTGATACCAAAACCAGACAATGATATCACAAAAAAAGAGAATTACAGGCCAATATCACTGATGAACATAGACACAAAAATCCTCAACAAAATACTAGCAACTAATATCCAACAACATATTAAGAGGATCATACACCATGATCAAGTGGGATTTATCCCAGAGATGCAAGGATTCTTCAAAATATGCAAATCAATCAATGTGAAACACCATATTAACAAATTGAAGAATAAAAACCATATGATCATCTCAATAAATGCAAAATAGGCTTTTGACAAAATTCAACACCCATTTATGATAAAAACTCTCCAGAAAGTCAGCATAGAGGGAACCTACCTCAACATAATAAAGGCCATATATGGCAAACCCAGAGCAAACATCTTTCTCAATGGTGAAAAACTGAAAGCATTTCCTTTAAGATCAGGAACAAGACAACAGTGTCCACTCTCACCATGATTATTCAACATAGGTTTGGAAGTCTTAGCCATGGCAATCAGAGAAGAAAAAGAAAAAGAGTACAAATTTGAAAAGAAGAAGTAAAACTGTTACTGTTTGAAGGTAACATGATACTATACATAGATAATTCTAAAGATGCCACCAAATACTACTAGAGCTAATAAATAAATTTAGTAAAATTGAAGGATACAAAATCAATACACAGTAATCTCTTGCATTCTATACACTAACAATTAAAGGTCAGAAAGAGAAATTAAGGAAACAATCACATTTACCATCACAACATAGAGAATAAAATACCTAGGAATAAACCCACCTAAGGAGGCAAAACACCTGTATGCAGAAAAATATAAGATACTGATGAAAGAAATCAAGGATGACACAAACAGATGGAGAGATATACCATGTTCTCGGATTGGAAGAATCAATATTGTGGAAATGACTATACTACCCCAAGCAATCTACAGATTCAATGCCATCCCTATCAAATCAGAATTAGAACAAAAAAAATTCACAATTTCCATGGAAACACAAAGGGCCCCAAATAGCCAAAGCAATCTTGAGAAAGAAAAACGGTGCTGGAGGAATCACACTCCCTGACTTCAGACTACACTACACAGCTACAATAATCAAGGCAGTATCATACGGTGACAAAAACAGAAATGTAGATCAATGGAATAGGATAGAAAGCCCAGAGATAAACCCAGGCACCTATGGTCACCTAATCTATGACAAAGGAGGGAAGGATATACAATGGAGTAAAGACAATCTCTTCAATAAGTGGTGCTGGGAAAATTGGACAGATACATGCAAAAGAATGAAATTAGAACACTCCCTAACACCATACAGAAAAATAAACTCAAAATGGATTAAAGACCTAAATATAATGCCAGACACTATAAAACCCTTAAAGGATAACCTAGGCTGGACACTCTTTGACATAAATCGCAGCAAGACCTTTTTTGACCCACCTCCTATAGTAATGAAAATAAAAATAAACAAATGGGACCTAATGAAACTTGCAAGCTTTTGCACAGCAAAAGTAACCATAAAGAAGACAAAAAGACAACCCTCAGAATCAGAGAAAATATTTGCAAACAAAGCAACTGACAAACAATTAATCTCCAAAATACTCAAAGAACTCATGCAGCTCAATATCAAAACAAACAAAGAAACAAAAAAACAAAAAATCAATAAACCCAATCAAAAAATGGGTAGAAGACCTAAATAGACATTTCTCCAAAGAAGACATACAGATGGCCAAGAGGCACATGCAAAGGCACATCATCCCTAACTGTTGGAGAAATGCAAATCTAAACTACAATCATCCATAATCATTGGAGAAATGCAAATCTAAACTACAATGAGGTATCTCCTCACACTGGTCAGAATGGCCATCATCAAAAATTCTATAAACAATAATGCTGGAGAGGGTGTGGAGAAAAGGGAACCCTCTTACGCTATTGGTGGGAATGTAAATTGATACAATCACTATGGAGAACAGTATGGAGGTTCCTTAAAAACTAAAAATAGAACTACCATATGACCCACAATCCCACTACTGGGCATATATCCAGAGAAAACCGTAATTCAAAAAGATACATGCACCTCAGTATTTACTGTGGCACTATTTACAATAGCCAGGACACGGAAGCCACCTAAATGCCCATCAACAAAGGAATGGATAAAGAAGTTGTGGTACATATATACAATGGAATATTACTCCGCCATTAAAAGGAACAAAACTGTGCCATATGCAGAGATGTGGACGGACCTAGAAACTGTCATCCAGAGTGAAGTGAGTCAGAAAGAGAAAAACAAATATCGTATAATATTGCTTATATGTGGAATGTAGAAAAGTGATACAGATGAACTTATTTGCAAAGCAGAAATAGAGACAAAAATATAGAGAACAAACTTTTGGATACCAAGGTGGGGGAGGGTGGTGAGATGAACTGAGAGATTGGGATTGACATATATACACTACTATGTATAAAATAGATAACTAATGAGAACCTACTGTATAGTACAGGGAACTCTACTCAGTGCTCTGAGGTGACCTAAATGGGAAGGAAATCCAAAAAAGAGGAGATGTACTTATACTTATAGCTGATTCACTTTGCTCTACAGCAGAAACTAAAACAACATTGTAAAGCAACTATACTCCAATAAAAATTAATTAAAAGAATAAAATGGGAAAACACAAACACATGGAGAGTAAATCATAAGCTACTAAAAATGGATTGATAAAGATATCAAAGTGGAAATTTTAAAAATACATTGAGGAAAATGAAAATAAAAACAAAACTTTCCAAAATCTATGGTACACGGCAAAATCAGTTCTAAGAAGGAAGTTTATAGTGACATAGACGTATCTTGAGAAACAAGAAAAATCTAAAAAAAACCTTAACCTACCATCTAAAGGAATTAGAAAAAGAACAAATAAAGCATAAAGTCAGCAGAATGAAAAAAAATAAAAATATTAGAGAAAACAAAATAGAATGAAAAAATAAAAAGTTCAATGAAACCAAGAGCTCTTTTTTGAACAATAAACAAAATTGATAAGCTTTTAGCAGGCTCATCAAGAAAAAAAAATAGTACCGCAAAAAACAAAATAAGTAGTGAACTAGGAGAAATAACCAACATCACAGAGATACAAAAAATCATAAGAGAATACTGTGAACCGCTATATTGCCAACAAATTAGACAATTAAGAAGAAATGGACACATTTTTAGAAACATACCCCCTTTCAAAACTGAATCAGGAAGAAATAGACAATCTGAACAGACCGATCACTAGGAGTGAAACTGAATTTGTAATAAAAAAACTCTCACCAAACAAAAGTCCAGGACTGGGTAGCTTCACAGGGGAATTGTAACTAACATATAAAGAAGAGTTAATGCCTATCTTTCTCAAACTATTCCAAAAAATTGAGGAGGAGAGACCACTTCCAAATTCATTCTACAATATCACCCTTACCCTGATACCAAAATCAGAGAAATACACTTCAAAAATGAAAATTACAAACCAATATCTCTGATGAACATAGATGCAAAAATCCTCAAATAATATTAGCAAACAAAATTCAACAATACATAAAAAGGATCATACACCATGATCAAGTGGGATTTATTCCAGGGATGCAAGGATGATTCAATATCTGCAATCAATCTGCAAATCAATCTATGTAATACACCACAGCGATCTCTCTTCATAATTCAAAGTCATAAAGATTTTCTCCTATGTTTTCTCACATAAGCTTTATAGTTTTGGGTTTTATACTGATGTATGTGGTTCATTTTGAGTAAAATTTTGTAAATAGTGCAAGGTATAGATGATTTTCCTTCAGAAATGTCCAATTGTTCCAGCACCATGATCTCCAGCACTATGATTTCTAAACAAAATTTTTTTGCAGGTTTGTCCATCAACAGTCCCCCACTTAGGTGTGTGTCCTTTTTTGGACTCTATTTTATTTATTGATGTCTTCCTCTATCTTAATGGATATTTAACGCTCCCTTGATTACTGTACCTTAATAATAAAGCCAGGAATCAGTAGTTGTAGTCCTTCCATTTTTTTTTTCTTTTGAAAGTCATTTAAGATGTTCAACATCCTTTACATTTCTATATAAACTTTATACTCAGCGTGTTGGTGTCCACAAAAGGGTTGTCTAGGCTTCGGATTGTGATTTAATTGAATCCATAAATCAATTCAGGGAGAATTGACACCTTAATAATATTGAATATTCTGACTCAGGAACATCAATTATTTAGCTCTTATTTAATTTCTCTCAGCAATATTTTGAAGCTTAATATAATTGTACAGCTGTTGCAAATCTATTGTTCTGTTATTCCCAAGTACTTTTTCATAATTTTTGATGCTACTATAAATTGTTTGATTTTTATTTCAAATTCTGATTGCTTTAAATACTTGATGCAATTGATCTTTGTATATTAATTTGTATTCTGAAAATTTGCTAATTCACTTACTAATTCTAGGATACTTTTAATAAATTCCATCAGACTATTTAAGTAGATGATTATGTTGTTTTGTAATAAAAGAGAGATTTTCTTTTGCTTTCTGACCTGGATGCCCTTTATTATGCTTTACTATCTGATTGTCCTGGCTAGAACATGCAGTACAAACTTGAATAAAAGTGGTCAAAGTGACTTAATTATTCTATTCTTGATATTAGGGGGGAAGGATTCGGTTTTTCACCATTATGATGTTACCCATAGGTTTTTGTGGATAACCTTTAGTAGGTTAAGGAAACTCCCTTATATTTCTAATTTTCATGGATTTTTTTCAGGAAGAAATGATATACTTTGTCAGTGACTACTGGAATGACCATATTGTTTTGCTTTTATAGTCTGTTAATATGGTGAATTACATTGATTGATTTTTTCCCTTTCTTAATTGAAGTATAGTTGATTTACAATATTGTATTACTGTCAGGTGCACAACATAGTTATTCAATGTTTTCATAGATTATACTCCATTTAAAGTTGTTATAAAATATCAGCTGTTATTTCGCTGTGCTTTATAATATGTCCTTGTAGCTTATTTATTCTAGACATGGTAGTTTGTGTTTCTTAATTCCATACCTCTATTTTGTGTGTTCCCCCTTCCTTCTCCACATTGATGACCACTAGCTTGTTCTCTATATCTGTGAGCTTGTTTGTGTATTGTTATATACATTCACTTGCTTTATTTTTTCGATTCCACATATAAGTGATAACAGAGTATTTGTCTTTCTCTGAAATTTCACTAAGCATAATACCATCGAGATCCATCCACATAGTTGCAAAAGGCAGAATTTATTTATTTATTTTTTATGGCTGGTAATATTCTCTCTCTCTCTCTCTCTCTCTCTCTCTCTCTATATATATATATATATATATATATATCTCACATTTTCTTCATGTATATACACAACAGTGGAATTGCTGGATCATATGACAGTCTTATTTTTAGTTTTTTGAGGAATCTCCATACTGTTTTCCATAGTGGGTGCACGAATTTACAATCCCACCAACAGTGTGCTAGGGATCCTTTTTCCCTACGTCCCCGCCCACATTGTTATTTGTGGTCTTTTTGATGATAGTCATTCTGGCAGGTGTGAGGTGATAGCTCATTGTGGTTTTCATTTGCATTTCCCTGATGATTTGTAATGTTGAGCATCTTTTTAGGTCCCCATTGGCCATCTATATGTCTTCTTTGGAAAAATGTCTATTCAGGTCTTCTGCCCATTTTTTAATTGGGTTGTTTGTTTTCTTGATATTGACTTGTATGAGCTGTTTATACAGTTTGAATAGTAACCCCTTATTGGTTATCTCATTTGCAAATATTTTCTCCCATTCAGTAGGTTCTCTTTTTGTTCTGTTGATGGTTTCCTTTGCTGTTCAAAAGGCTGTAAGTTTAATTAGGTCCCATTTGCTTATTTTTCCTTTTATTTCCTTTGCCTTAAAAGACACATCCAAAACAATATTGCTGTGATTTATGTCAACTTATGGTCATAGATTAATTGACCATAAGTACATGGGTTTATTTCTGGGCTCTCTGTTCTGTTCCACTGATCTATGTGTCTGTTTTTGTGCCAATACCATACTTTTTTGATGACTGTAGCTATGTAGTAAAGTCTGAAGTCAAGGAGAGTGTTGCCTCATGCTTTGCTGTTTTTCTCAAGATTGCTTTGGCTTGGGCTTCCCTGGTGGCGCAGTGGTTAAGAATCCACCTGCCAATGCAGGGGAAACGGGTTCAAACCCTGGTCCAGGAAGATCCCACATGCCACGGAGCAACTAAGCCCGTGTATCACAACTGCTGAGCCTGTGCTCTGGAGCCCACAAGCCACAACTACTGAGCCCATGCGCCACAACTACTGAAGCCTGCATGCCCTAGTGCCCATGCTCCGCAACAAGAGAAGCCACCACAATGAGAAGCCCGCGCACCGCAACGAAGAGTAGCCCCCGCTCGCCAAAAGCCCACGTGCAGCAACCAAGACCCAATGAAGCCAAAAATAAATAAAATAAAATAAAATAATTTTAAAAAAAAGATTGCTTTGGCTCTTTGGGCTATTTTGTAGTTCCATATAAACTTTAGGATTATTTTTTTCTAGTTCTGTGAAAAATGTCATGGTTATTTTAATAGGGATTTCATTAAACCTGTAGATTGCTTTCAATAGTTTGCATATTTTAACAATATTAATTCTTCCAATCTATGCACATATCTTTCCATTTATTTGTATCATCTTCAATTTTCTTCATCAATATCTTATAGTTTTCAGAATATAGGTCTTTCACCTCCTTGTTTAAGTTTATTCCTAGGTGTTTTATTCTTTTTTATGCAACTATAAATGACATTGTTTTCTTGAATTCTCTTTCTGATACTTCATTATTAGTATATAGAAGAGCAACAGCTTTCTGAATATTTCTGTCTTGTATCCTGCAACTTTACTAAATTCATTTATTAGTTCTAATAGTTTTTTTGTGAAGATTCTAGGGTTTTGTATGTGTAATAGCATGTTATCTGCAAATAGGGAGAGTTTTACTTCTTACCTTCCAGTTTGAATGATTTTTATTTCTTTTTCTTTTCTCATTGCTGTGGCTAGGATTTCCAAAACTACGTTAAATAGGAATGGTGAGAGTGGGCATCCTTGTCTTATTCCTGATTTTAGAGAAAAAGCTTTCAGATTTTTACCACTGAGTATGATATTAGCTGTAGGTTTGTCACAAATGGCCTTAATCATATTGAGATACGTTCCCTCCATACCAACTTTGATGAGGATTTTTATAATGAATCGCTGTTGAATTTTGTCATATGCTTTTTCTGCATCGATTGAAATCATAATGTGATTTTTATCCTTCCCCTTTTTAAAATAGTGTATTACACTGATTGATGAATGGATATTGAACAATCCTTGCATCCCTGGGATAAATCCTAATTGATCATGGTGTATGATCTTTTTACATAGTGTTGAATTTGGTTTGCTGATATTTTAAGGATTTTTGCATCTATATTCATCAGAGACATTGTCCTGTAATTATCTTATATTGTAGTTTCTGTCTGGTTTTTGTATCAGGGTTGTGGTGGCCTCTTAGAGTGAACTTGAGAGTGTCCCCATTTCTTCAGTTTTTTGGAATCACTTGAGAAGGATAAGTATTAGCTCTCCTTTTTTTGTTTGGTAGAATTCCCCTGTGTAGCCATCCAGTCCTGGACTTTTGTTTGGTACGAAATTTTTTATTACAAATACAATTTCACTACTAGTGATCAGATCAGATTGTCTATTTCTTCCTGATTTAGTCTTGGAAAGGGGTATGCTTCTAGAGATTTGTTCATTTCTTCTTCATTGTCCAATTTGTTGGCATATAACTGCAGAGTATTCTTTTATGATTTTTTGTATATCTGTGATATCGACTGTTATTTCCCTTCTTTCACTTCTTATTTTGTTCATTTGGGTTCTCTCTTTTTGTTTTTTTTCCCCTTGATTAGCCTGTCTAAAGGCTCATCAATTTTGTTTATTGTTTCCAAAAAAACAGTTCTTGGTTTCATTGATCTTTTCTATCATTTTGTGGTCTCTATTTTATTTCTTTCCTCTCTCATATTTATTATTTTTTTCCCTCCACTGACTTTGGGCTTTATTTGTTCTTAATTAAAGGCTTGAATAAATGCAAAAATGTTTTCAGGACAGTTGATTTTCTGCAAGAACAGTGAACTTAGTAACTTAGAGTTTCATCTCCACTTCCCAGCTCACTGGCAACTGTAAGAATATCAGCTCACATTCTTTGTACCAGAGGAGCAGAATAGACATCATTAGCAAAGAACTGTAATTAATCATTTGTTCTGTCCTGTCCAGTGGCTCCCTGGAAGACCAACCCAGAAGGCTAGGCTTTATTTTACCTAACTCAGAATTGGCATAGTGCTAATACTACTTGTAGGGAACTGGAAATTTGTTGAAAACATTTACAGGTTAGTATCTTAGGTTGCTGCTGCCTAAGGCAAAAGATAACAATTGGAGCAAACAATAGACTCTCCAAAAGCCTGGAGAATGAGATGTTGTTAAGAACTTTGAAAGGCTCTGACATATTCTTGGGAATCTAGAAATCCATGTGCATGTTCAGGGCTGTACACATACTCAGGAAAGATCTGAGAAGGCAATAAGTTCTTACCTACTGCAGACTTTAAGGCCTTCCATACACAGGAATTAAAGGTTAAGAAAGAGTTGTAATGAACCTGGTGGAGTGTTGATGGGGTGCCACAGTAAACACACACGAAGATCCCTTGGCAAAACTTGGATGATTTTTTATTTCAAGGTGTTTAAGGAAATCTTTGTTCAACAATTAGCTGACCAGTAAGCTAAAAGAACAGAGACTCCAGGGGTGAAATTTGTCAAATATGTATTCTTTATAAAATTACTTCAGAAAAGTAACTAAACAAACAAACAACAGCAACTATAATAAGCAGCAACAACAAATCCTGGGGAGAAGTCGATTTCCAGACTTGCCACATTATAATATTCCATAGGTCTGGTGTTCAAAAAAATATTTATAAGGCATCCAAAGAAATAAGAGAGAATTGCATATACAAAGGAGGAAAGAAGAACTCAACAGAAGCTCCCTGAGGAAGCCCAGATGTTATAATTTCTGGACAAAGACTTTAGAGGATTATATTCAGCCCTTAGATGTGTGTTTAATTATAAGTCTTTCCCTCAGGCTGAAGCCATGAAGAGAATATAATAGGCCTCTTTCACAGTGAGACTGGGCACCTCAGTCTTCTGTCTCTGCTGTACGCTAGTGGTGGTTGCTGGTTAAAAACTTTTTCTGCATTTGTTATAGTTCTGTGGCATAATACTTGTGAGAATAAGCCCTACTGGCCACCAGAGTTAGGTTATATAGAGGTGTCCCCTGGGCAGCAGCTTCAAAAATAAAGGCATCAGACAAGTGTACAAGCTCCTTTTGGGGAGATACCAGCAAGCTAGAGGCAGAGAGATAGCTCAAGATGGTGCCTGCTGGCCTCCATCTTTACATAGTATTACAGTATGCCCCTAGATCTGTGTTAAATTAGAAGTCTGCCCCTCAGGCTGATGCTTTAACATAAGCAAATACATAAAGACTCACAAAAAGTCTAGGTACTTTTCAGTCAGCTGCTTCTGCACTGGGACCCATGGTAGGTGAGTCCATGTGAGACCTTTAAGAACTGTTTCTCAATTTGCTATAGTCTTGTGGGACCTGTGAACAGAAGCCCTGTTGGATTTCAAAACTAAATGTTTTGTGGGTTCATTTCTTAGTTTCAGGTCTTAAAAGTTGGGGTGCCAGAAAAGGGGTTCAACCCCCTTGCTCTTCAAGGAGAGGTTTGGGATTGAGTTCCCTCTTGATTGTGGGACAGCATGTTCAGGGTGGGGTTAATGATGAGAGTGTATCAGCCTCTCCTACCAACTTCGATGTGGATTTTTTCTTGTTCGCCTGACGTGTAGGAGTCAGCTAGTTTGGCTTTTTTTTTTTTTTTTTCCCCAGGGGAAACTGTTCCGTATGGAGCTGTAGATTCAGTGTGTCTGTGGGAGGAGGTGTTTTCAGGATCCTCCTACATCACCATCTTGAACTGGAACTCCTGACAACTTTAAATCAGCTATTTTAAATATATTCAGTAAGGTAAAGAAATTTATGTCTAAAGAAATAAAGTATGATAACAACGTCTTACGAATTTGAGAACATCAATAAAGAGAGAAACTATAAAAAGTAACCAAATAGAAATTTTTGAGTTGAAAAGTAATATAACCAAAATGAAAATATTCACTAGAGGGTCTCAACAGCAGATTTGAACAGGTAAAAGAAACAGGCAATGAAGCTGAAGTAGGAAAAGTGAGATTATCCTGTTGAGGAACAGGAAGAAAAAATAAAGTGAAATAGACAGAGCCTAAGAATACTGTGGGACATCATCAAGAGTGCCAAAAAATGCATAATGGGACATCAAGAAGGAGAGGAAAGAAAGAGGCAGAAAGTGTATTTGAAAAAATCATGGCAAAAACTTTCCAAATTTGATGAAATCCATGAATGTACATTTCCAAGGAACTCAAGAAATTTCAAGCAAGATAAATTTAAAGAGATCCACACTTAGACATATCATAATCAAACTGCTGGAAATAAACCACAAAGAGAACCTTGAAAGCAGCAAGAGAGAAGTGACTTATTACATACAAAGCATCCTCAATATGACTAACAGCTAGTTTGTCATCAGAAGCCATGGAGGACAGAAGGCAGAAGGATAACATATTCAATATACTGGAAAAAATCTTCCAACCAAGAAATCTATATCCAGTAGTACTATCCTTCAAAAATAGATGGAAAATTAAGACATTTAAAATAAAAATTGATAAAGAGATACACAAAAATTAATGTAAACAAAAATTGAAGGAATTCATCACTAGTAGAAGATCTCCCTTATAAAAACTGCTAAAGGGAGTCTTTCAGGCTGAAATAAAAGGACACTAGACAGTAACTCAACTCCAAAGAAATGAAGGACAACAGGAAAGGTAACTAACAGGGTAAATTTAAAATATATATTAGTGTATTTTTTTGGTAATTATTGAATAGTTTTTTCCATTTTATTTAAAATGCAACTACAAAAAAAATAATTATTAGTTTGGTTTGAGGGACTCACTACATATAAGGATATAATCTGTGACAATAACATCAGAAATGCAAGGGGAGGGATGGAGATATATAGGAGTAAAATTTTTGTATATTATTGAGATTATGTTGATACTAATGAGAAGTAGATGGGTATAAATTAAGATGTTAATTGAAATCCTCAAGGCAACCACTAAAAAATCAGCTAAAATATAAATAAAAAGGAGCAAGAAGGGAATCAAAATGGTTCATTTGAAAATACATATCTAACACAAACATGATAATAATGGAGGAATTGGGGAATAAAGATATCTTCGTGGGTTGAATTGTATCTCCCAAAATGATATTCTCAAGTTCTAACCCTTTGTCCTTTGAATGTGATCTTACTTGGAAACAGGATCTTTGCAGATATAATTTAGTTAAGGTGAAGTCATGCTGGATTCGAGTGTACCCTAAACCAATAACAATCATTCTTATATGATGAGGGAAATTTGGAAACAGATACAGACACAGAGATAATGCTATCAATCTAACAACACCAGAGTTTTCACTACCTCAAAAGTGGGAGGTCGGCTGCTGGGGGTGCCGCCTGCTCACCCTGTGTGGGTGGCTTTATGCTTCCTCATTCAGTAGGTCATAATCTGAATATTTTAAACACACTAGCTCTAGGCTTTCCAAAATACCTGGCTACAGACCCAGAAACAGCTCCATACTCCTATGGACCCAACTACAGCCCCATTTGGCCATGATGCTGCCATTAGGACCCCCATGCCAAGAGACCCAGGAGGAGTCATGCCCACCTGTGCCTTGAATAATAGGCATTTATTTCTTGGTCCCAGCTCTGGACCCTGAAGGGGCCTGTGATACAGCTCCAGCTCTCCTTGGCTGTGGTCTGGAAGCCCCTAGGTGTAAGCCTGCCAAACTTGGTCTGACTCTTGATTCTGAAATAGCCTTGTAACTGGGCTCCAGCACCTCCTAGATTCAGTCTGTGAACAGTCTGGTTGTCCCAGTGACCCAGCAACAATCACTCCCATCTGCACCACCAGAGATCCTGAAAGGGCCCTATACTCATTTCCAGTCTCTCCCAGTGGCAGTCTAGGTGCAGTCCAGCAGGCCCATGGATCGTATGGGAAACATAACCATCTGCACCCCTGGAGATCCTGAAACTACTCTACATTTGGCTCCAGCCCCTCCCAGCAGCATTCCCTGAGCAGTCCTATTGGCCCAGGGTCCCACCAGGAAACACACCTGTCAGTGCCTGGGGAAGCAGGCCATCCAACTTCAGTTTGACAGAAGATCCAGAAACAGACCTGTGACTCGGCTCCAACCCCTCCCAGTCATGGTCCATAAGTAGCTCTGCTCACCCAGAGACTGGTCAGGATACAAACCTATCTGTGATCCTAGAAGTAAGCCCACCAATCTCAGTCTGACTGCAAGTCCTGAAACAGCCCTATTACTCAACTCCAGTCCTTTTCAGCTATGGTCAGGGAGCAATCCTGCCCACTCAGGGACCTGACAGGAGACATCCCTATCCATGCCTCCAGAGCCAGGTCTGCAGACCCCAGTACTTGCTGTAGGCTCTGAAGCAGACTTGATACTTGGTTATAGCTTCTTTTAGCTAGTCTAGGGCCAATCGTGTCTGCCCAGAGACCCACTTAATGACTTGTAAGAATCCTCATGGGTACCTGGTGGGAACTACACCTGTCCATACATCTGGTAACAGGACCTCTGTCTAAGCATCCAAGTGTGGACATTGAAGAAGATCCTTGTCCCAGTGCCATGTTATGAAACAAACAAAGCTCTAGAGGCAGTCCTGTCCACCCAGGTATCAGACAGGATCCATGCATATTCAAGCCCCTCATAACAAGCCCATCAACTACTGACCCCACTGTGCACCCAGCAATAGCCTCATGATCTGGCTCCAACAAAGCATGACTGTAATTCTAGAGGTAATCCAATCAGCCTGGGGAACTGACAGAAGACCTTTACCTGTCAAAACCATTTTGTAAAAACTGGAAGAGCTGTTTGATGCTCACAGACACAAATGCAAGGCACAAATAAATGGATAGATATCCTGTATTATTGAGTTGGAAAAATTAATATTCTGAAAGTGTCTATACTACTGAAAGTTATCTACAGATTCAATGTAATCCCTATCAAAATTCCAAGGGCATTTTTTCACAGAAGAAAGAAAAAAAACAAGTAATCTATAGATTCAGTTCAATCTCTATCAGAATCTCAACTTCCTTTATTTTTGCAAAGAAAAAACTGATCCTAAAATACATATGGAATTGGAGGGGACTCAGAATAGTAAAAAAACAGTCTTGAAATTGAACAAAATATTTGGAGAACTCACACCTCCTAATTTCAAAACTTAACACAAAGCTACAGTAATCAAGAAGGTGTGGTAGTGTGGTACCAGCATAAGGGTAGAAACATAAATCAATGGAATAGAATTGGGTGATAAGAAATAAGTCAATACAACTATGGCCAACTGATTTTCAACAGGGGTGTCAAAAATCATTTAATGTGGAAAGAAAAGTCTTTTCATTAATGGTGCTGGCACAACAGGATATCCACATGCAAAAGAATGAATTGGACTCCTACCTCATGCCATATACAAAAATTAAGTCAAAATGAATAAAATGCCTAAACACAAGAGTAAAAACTATAAAACTCTTTAAAGGAAACATTGTGAAAATCCATGTGACTTGGATTAGGGAACAGTTATTTAGATGTGACACCAAAACAAAAGCAATAAAAGAAAAATAGATAAATTTGACTTCATATGTTGTTCGTTAAAAGGATACTATCAACAAAGTGAGAGAGTGGCATGGACATATATACACTACCAAATGTAAAATAGATAGCTAGTGGGAAGCAGCTGCATAGCACAGGGAGACCAGTTCCATGCTTTGTGACCAGCTAGAAGGGTGGGATAGGGAGGGTGGGAGGGAGAGAGATGCAAGAGGGAAGAGATATGGGGATATGTGTATAGGTATAACTGATTCACTTTGTTATAAAGCAGAAACTAACACACCATTGTAAAGCAATTATACTCCAATAAAGATGTTTAAAAAAAAAGTGAAAAGACAACTCCAGGAATAGGAGAAAATATTTTCCAAACATTTATCTGGCAAAGGTCTACTATCCAGAATATATAAACAACTCTTAACAATTCAACAATAAAAAGGAAAATAAACCAAGTAAAATCTGGGCAAATAATTTGACCAGATACCTCTCCAAAGAAGAGATAAAAATGGCCAATAAGCACATGAAAAGATTCTTCACATTATTAGTCATTACGAAAATACAAATCAAATCCACAATAAGATACAACTTCACATTTATTTAAAAATATGGAAAATAACAAGTTTTGGCAAAGATGGAGAGAAATTGGAATGCTCAAGCATTGTAGGTAGGAATGTAAATGATGCTGCCACTGTGGAAAACAGTTTGGCAATTCCACTATAATGAAACATGGAGTTACCATATGACCCAGCAATTCCACTCCGAGGTATATACCCAAGAGAATTTAAAACAAACGTTCACAGGGGCTTCCCTGGTGGTGCAGTGGTTGAGAATCTGCCTGCCAACGCAGGGGACACGGGTTCAAGCCCTGGTCTGGGAAGATCCCACATGCCGTGGAGCAACTGGGCCCGTGAGCCACAACTGCTGAGCCTGCGCGTCTGGAGCCTGTGCTCTGCAACAAGAGAGGCTGCGATAGTGAGAGGCCCGCGCACCGCGATGAGGAGTGGCCCCCGCTCGCCGCAACTGGAGAAAGCCCTCACACAGAAACGAAGACCCAACACAGCCAAAAATAAAAATAATAAATAAATAATAAATAAAAAAATTTAAAAAAAAAAACGTTCACAGAAAACTTGTATATGAATGTTCATAGCAGCATTATTCATAATGGCCAAAAAGTGGAAACAATCTAAATGTCTATCAATTGTTGAATGGCTAAACAAAATGTGGTATATCTGTACAATGGAAAATTATTTAGCCATAAAAGGGAATGAAGTACTGTTAAACAATACAACATGGATAAATGTTGAAAACATTATATTAAGTGAAAGAAGCCAGTCACAATAGGTCATGTATTGTATGATTTCTTTCATATTGAATGTCCAAAATCGGTAGATCCATAAAGACAGAAAGTAGGGTGTCAGCAGGGTGGGGGAGACTGGGAAATTGGGACTAATTGCTTATAAATATGGAATTCCTTTGGGGGATGATGGAAATGTTCTGAATTAGTGCTGATGATTGTATAACTTAGTGAATATACTAAAAATCACTTAAGTGTATACTTCGAATGATGGATTTTATGTTATGAGAAGTATATCTCCATTCATGAAATGTTCTATTAAAAATACATGATTGTGCCACTTCCTTTTAAAAATTCTGCTTACTCCTGAAGCTAAAAATAAAATCTCTTTAGCCTAGTATAGACCTATAGCCTGGTATTGGTCCTTCCCTATATGGTTCCAATCTATATTTCCAGGTTCATCTGCTACCATTCTTCAATAACTTAGAGCACACAATATTACACAACATTTCACACCGCTGTGGTTGTGGACATGCCCTTTCCTAACAAATGAATCTTATTCTTTACATCTCAGTGTCAGTAATTCCTCTTTGGGGAGTTTTTTCTCCATTGTTCTGATAAATTTATTCATTTCTGCCTCTGCTTTCACATTGTTGTGTGTAGTGTTTGGCACATAGTAAGTGCACAATAAATAGATGAGTTATAAAGAAGAATGATACTGGTAAGGCTCAATACATAATAGATGAAATCAGACATCTACATAAATATGTTATCTAAAAGATATTTGGGAAATGCCTGAGTCCAAACAAGGGATGACTGGGATGTTTTCTCAGAACTTATATTTATCAGAAAAATATAAAGATCTAACCAACTACATGTAACCTAATTGAAAAAGAAACTGTTGTCAGAAGTTAAATGTTCTGAATACACTCTAGGAAAAAAGAAAACCAAAGCACAATATTTTTTAAAATGTTGGAAGACTCCTCAAATTATTCATTATTAAAATATGTGTGTGATTGTTAGGAATATTGCTATGAGAGACACAGGTGCAGAAAGCCAATGTAGCTTTATGACAATAACCATTAAGATTATTCAGTCCAGTTATTCCTAAAAGCTGGTCTGCAGACAGACTGCATCTGAATCACCTAAAAAAGTTTCTATAAAGATTCCTGTACTTCATCAATAAAGTTTCTGATCCACTAATTTTGAGATGTAACCTAGGAATCTGAATTTTTTAAAGCTCCCTCAGATAATTCTGTTGTATATCCCTACTTCCTTGTTGACTCCAGGCATACTGAGTAACCATCTGATAGTAATTTGGCTTTCTATGTAAATTTTCTTACAAGGGGGAAAATGTGCTGACTAGCAGATTTAAGTGATTGGTCTGCTTGGCAGTTCTTATTTTTTCACTCTAAATTGACAACTTTACTTTCTGGCTTATATATCAGTCTACTTTGGGCTGGTTATCACAAACCAAAACCCCTGAGACTGATCATCTTAAATTAACTGACAAATTAGTTTCTAGCCATGCAATGTCTACAAACAGACCCCTGAATCATGGTACCCACATCAAAATTTTGTTTCTATATGGGGAGACCTTACCATAGATCTCTCTTTTTAAATTCAAATATGTAGCACCATGGTTGCCTATGTGAAAGAAGAAAACACCTCTATGTTTGAAATTCTTTGAGACTCTACAATAAAAGACCCTTATAAACATTATTTTAGATTACCTCAAGGTAGGTACTGAATCACTAGGAACAGCTTTCATTTTTCACTGGGAAAAACTTTGTCATTCTTTGATTATAATAGTCTTTATTACAATCAGGGAAAAACAGTCAGTTGTCCTGTTGTTTCTACAGTATAATGTGGAATCACAGAAAAAAAATTGAAAAACACAACCCCAAACTGTTAGTATTTTAAAGATGCCATTCAACTCAAATTGCACTTAACAAGAAATCTTTAATGCATTTAAATAGAAATTCTATGCTCAGAAAATTAAAACCATAGAATAGAATTTTTATTTATTTTAATGGAGTTTTTGAAGGTAATTTTGTATCAGCCTCAAAATTTTATTCTGAAGTTTCAACACTGTCACATAGAAAGAAGCTGTCATTTGTGTAATCTTTAACATAGTATCACTTTGTTGAAGTAACAAAGGAACTCTCTACTGCTTCAAGTTAAATGAAAATGACAAATATATGACTGATTTCCCCACGGATTCTAAAATGTTTACACTTGTTATTTACTTTTCAAGTTTTGTTTTTTGAATTTTATTTTATTTATTTTATTATACAGCAGGTTCTTATTAGTCATCCAATTTATACACACCAGTGTATACATGTCAATCCAATCTCCCAATTCATGACACCACCACCTCCACCCCCCTGCCGCTTTCCCCCCTTGGTGTCCATACGTTTGTTCTCTACATCTGTGTCTCAATTTCTGCCCTGCAAACAGGTTCACCTGTATCATTTTTCTAGATTCCACATATATGCGTTAATATACGATATTTGTTTTTCTCGTTCTGACTTACTTCACTCTGTATGACAGTCTCTAGATCCATCCACGTCTCAACAAATGACCCAATTTCGTTCATTTTTATGGCTGAGTAATATTCCATTGCATATATGTACCACATCTTCTTTATCCATTCGTCTGTCTATGGGCATTTAGGTTGCTTCCATGACCTGGCTATCATAAATAGTGCTGCAATTAACATTGGGGTGCATGTGTCTTTTTGAAATACGGTTTTCTCTGGGTATATGCCCAATAGTGGGATTGCTGGATCATATGGTAATTCTATTTTTAAGGAACCTCCATACTGTTCTCCATAGTGGCTCTATCAACTTACATTCCCACCAACAGTGCAAGAGCGTTCCCATTTATCCACACCCTCTCCAGCATTTGTTGTTTGTAGATTTTCTGATGATGCCCATTCTAACTGGTGTGAGGTTTATATATTTTGGAGATTAATCCTGTGTCTGTTGATTCGTTTGCAAATATTTTCTCCCATTCCGAGGGTTGTCTTTTCGTCTTGTTAATGGTTTCCTTTGCTGTACAAGAGCTTTTAAGCTTCATTAGGTCCCATTTGTTTATTTTCATTACCCTAGGAGGCGGAACAAAAAAGATCTTGCTGTGATTTATGTCAAAGAGTGTTCTTCCTATGTTTTCCTCTAAGAGTTTTATAGTGTCCGGTCTTACATTTAGGTCTCTAATCCATTTTGAGTTTATTTTTGTGTATGGTGTTAGGGAGTGTTCTAATTTCATTCTTTTACATGTAGCTGTCGAGTTTTCCCACCACCATTTATTGAAGAGACTGTCTTTTCCCCATTGTATATCCTTGCCTCCTTTGTCATAGATTAGTTGACCATAGGTGCGTGGGTTTACCTCTGGGCTTTCTATGTTGTTCCATTGATCTATATTTCTGTTTTCATGCCAGTGCCATATTGTCTTGATTACTGCAGCTTTGTAGCATAGTCTGAAGACAGGGAGTCTGATTCCTCCAGCTCCGTTTTTTTCCCTCAAGACCACTTTGGCTATTCGGGGTGTTTGTGTCTCCATACAGATTTTAAGATTTTTTTTTCTAGTTCCATAAAATATGCCATTCGTAATTTGATAGAGATTGCATTGAATCTGTAGATTGCTTTGGGTAGTATAGTCATTTTCACAATATTGATTCTTCCCTTCCAAAAACGTGGTATATCTTTCCATCTGTTGGTATCATCTTTAATTTCTTTCATCAGTGTCTTATAGTTTTCTGCATACAGGTCTTTTGTCTCCCTAGGTAGGGTTATTCCTAGGCATTTTATTATTTTTCTTGCAATGGTAAATGGGAGTGTTTCCTTAATTTCTCTTTCAGATTTTTCATCATTAGTGTATAGGAATGCAAGAGATTTCTGTGCATCAATTTCGTATCCTACAACTTTACCAAATTCATTGATTAGCTCTAGTAGTTTTCTGGTGGCATCTTTAGGATTCTCTATATATAGTATCATGTAATCTGCAAAGAGTGACAGTTTTACTTCTTCTTTTCCAATTTGTATTCCTTTTATTTCTTTTTCTTCTCTGATTCCTAGCCATGGCTAGGACTTCTAAAACTATGTTGAATAATAGTGGTGAGAGTGGACATCTTTGTCTTGTTCCTGATCTTAGAGGAAATGTTTTCAGTTTTTCACCATTGAGAATGATGTTTGCTGTGGGTTTGTTGCATATGGCCTTTATTATATTGAGGTAGGTTCCCTCTATGCCCACTTTCTGGAGCCTTTTTGTCATAAATTGGTGTTGAATTTTGTCAAAAGCTTTCTCTGCATCTATTGAGATAATCATATGGGGTTTTTTTCATCAATTTGTTAATACGGTGTATCACATTGATTGATTTGTATATACTGAAGAATCCTTGCATCCCTGGAATAAATCCCACTTGATCATGGTGTATGATCCTTTTAATGTGTTGTTGGATTTTGTTTGCTAATATTTTTTAATTAATTAATTAATTAATTAATTAATTTATGGCTGTGTTGGGTCTTCGTTTCTGTGTGAGGGCTTTCTCTAGTTGTGGCAAGTGGGGGCCACTCCTCATCGCGGTGCGCGGGCCTCTCACCATCGGGGCCTCTCTTGTTGCAGAGCACAGGCTCCAGACGCGCAGGCTCAGCAACTGTGGCTCACAGGTCTAGTAGCTCTGCGGCATGTGGGATCCTCCCAGACCAGGGCTTGAACCCGTGTCCCCTGCATTGGCAGGCAGATTCTCAACCACTGCGCCACCAGGGAAGCCCCTGTTTACTAGTATTTTGTTGAGGATTTTTCAATAGATATTCATCAGTGATATTGGTCTTTAATTTTCAGTATTTGTAGTATCTTTGTGTGGTATTGGTATAAGGTTGACGGTGGCCTCACAGAAAGAGTTTCGGAGCATTCCTTCTTCTGCAATTTTTTGGAAGAGTTTGAGAAGGATGGGTGTTAGCTCTTTTCTAAATGTTTGATCGAATTCACCTGTGAAGCCATGTGGTCCTGGACTTTTGTTTGTTGGAATACATTTAATCACAGCTTCAATTTCATTACTTGTGATTGGTCTGTTCATATTTTCTATTTCTTCCTGGTTCAGTCTCAGAAGGTTATACCTTTCTAAGAATTTGTCCATTTCTTCTGGGTTGTCCATTTTATTGGCATAGAGTTGCTTGTACTAGTCTCTTATGATGCTTTGTATTTCTGCGGTGTCTGTTGTAACTTCCCCTTTTTCATTTCTAACTTTATCCTCTTCCTCTTTTTCTTGACGAGTCTGGGTAATGCTTTATCAATTTGTTTTTCTTCTCAAAGAACAAGTTTTTAGATTTATTGATCTTTGCTACTGTTTTCTTTGTTTCTATTTCATTTATTTCTGCTCTGATTTCTATGATTTCTTTCCTTCTGCTAAGTTTGGGTTTTCTTTGTTCTTCTATCTCTAGTTCATTTAGGTGTGAGGTTAGATTGTTTATTTGAGATTTTTCGTGTTTCTTGAGGTAGGCTTGTATAGCTATAAGCTTCCCTCTTAGAACTGCTTTTGCTGCATCCCATAGGTTTTGGACCGTCGTGTTTTCATTGACATTTGTCTCTAGGTATTTTTTGATTTCCTCTTTGATTTCTTCAGTGATCTCTTGGTTATTTAGTAACGTATTGTTTAGCCTCCATGTACTTGTGGTTTTTACGTTTTTTTCCCTGTAATTGATTTCTAATCTCAGAGCGTTGTGGTCAGAAAAGATGCTTGATATGATTTCTATTTTCTTAAATTTACTGAGGCTTGATTTGTGCCCCAAGATGTGATCTATCCTGGAGAATGTTCCATGCACACTTGAGAAGAAAGTGTAATCTGCTGTTTTTGGATGGAATGTCCTATAAATATCAATTAAATCTATCTGGTCTATTCTGTCATTCAAAGCTTCTGTTTGCTTATTAATTTTCCTTTTGGATGACATGTCCATTGGGGTAAGCGCGGTGTTAAAGTCCCCCACTATTATTGTGTTACTGTTGATTTCCTCTTTTATAGCTGTTAGCTGTTGCCTTATGTATTGAGGTGCTCCTATGTTGGGTGCATATATCTTTATAATTGTTATATCTTGTTCTTAGATTGATCCCTTGATCATTATGCAGTGTCTTTCCTTGTCTCTTGTAACGTTCTTTATTTTAAAGTGTATTTTATCTGATATTAGTACTGCTACTCCAGCTTTCTTTTGATATCCATTAGCATGGAATACCTTTTTCCATCCCCTCACTTTCAGTCTGTATGTGTTCCTAGGTCTGAAGTGGGTCTCTTGTAGACAGCATATAGATGGGTCTTTTGTTTTTGTATCCATTCAGCGAGCCTCTTTCTTTTGATTGGAGCATTTAATCTATTCCCGTTTAAGGTAATTATCGATATGTATGTTCCTATGACCATTTTCTAAATTGTTTTGGGGTTTTTTTGTAGGTCCTTTTCTTCTCTTGTGTTTCCCACTTAGAGAAGTTCCTTTAGCATTTGTTGTAGATCTGGTTTGGTGGTGCTGAATTATCTTAGCTTTTGCTTGTCTGTAAAGCTTTTGATTTCTCCATCAAATCTGAATGAGATCCCTGCCGGGTAGAGTAATCTTGGTTGTAGGCTCTTCCCTTTCATCACTTTAAGTATATCATGCCACTCCCTTCTGGCTTGTAGAGTTTCTCCTGAGAAATCAGCTGTTAACCTTATGGGAGTTCCCTTGTATGTTATTTGTTGTTTTTCCCTTACTGCTTTCCATAATTTTTCTGTGCCTTTAATTTTTGCCAAGTTGATTACTATGTGCCTTGTGGTGTTTCTCCTTGGGTTTATCCTGTATGGGACTCTCTGCGCTTCCTGGACTGGGTGTCTATTTCCTTTCCCACGTTAGGGAAGTTTTCGACTACAATCTCTTCAAATATTTTCTCGGGTCCTTTCTCTCTCTCTTCTCCTTCTGAGACCCCTAAAATGCTTATGTTGTTGCGTTTAATATTGTCCCAGAGGTCTCTTAGGCTGTCTTCATTTCCTTTCATTCTTTTTTCTTTATTCTGTTCCACAGCAGTGAATTCCACCATTCTGTCTTCCAGGTCACTTATCCGTTCTTCTGCCTCAGTTATTCTGGTACTGATTCCTTCTAGTTTATTTTTCATTTCAGTTATTGTATTGTTCATCTCTGTTTCTTTGTTCTTTAGTTCTTTTAGCTCTTTGTTAAACATTTCTTGCATCTTCTTGATGTTTGCCTCCATTCTTTTTCCGAGGTCCTTCATCATCTTCACTATCATTATTCTGAATTCTTTTTCTGGATGTTTGCCTATCTCCACTTCATTTAGTTGTTTTTCTGGGGTTTTATCTTGTTCCTTCATCTGGTACATATCCCTCTGCCTTTTCATCTTGTCTATCTTTCTGTGAATGTGGTTTTTGTTCCACAGGCTTCAGGATTGTAGTTCTTCTTGCTTCTGCTGTCTGCCCTCTGGTGGGTGAGGCTATCTAAGAGGCTTGTGCACGTTTCCTGATGGGAGGGACTGGTGGTGTGTAGAGCTGGCTGTTGCTCTGGTAGGAAGAGCTCAGTAAAACTTTAATCCACTTGTCTGCTGATGGGTGGGGCTGAGCTTGCTCCCTGTTGGTTGTTTGACCTGAGGCAACTGAACACTGGAGCCTACACGGGCTCTTTGGTGGGACCAATTGCAGACTCCTGGAGGGCTCATGCCAAGGAGTACTTCCCAGAACCTCTGCTGTCAGTGTCCTTGCCCTCACGGTGAGACACAGCCACCCTCCGCCTCTGCAGGAGACCCTCCAACACTAGCTGTTAGGTCTAGTTCAGTCTCCTATGGGGTCACTGCTCCTTCCCCTGGGTCCTGATGCACACACTACTTTGTGTGTGCCCTCCAAGAGTGGAATCTCTCTTTCCCCCAGTCCTGCTGAAGTCCTGCAATGAAATCCCACTAGCCTTCAAAGTCTGATCCTCTAGGAATTCCTCCTCTTGTTGCCAGACCCCCAGGTTCAGAAGCCTGATGTGGGGCTCAGAACCTTCACTCCAGTGGGTGGACTTCTGTGGTATAAGTGTTCTCCAGTTTGTGAGTCACCCACCCAGCAGTTATGGGATTTGATTTTATTGTGAATGCACCCCTCCTACCATCTCACTGTGGCTTCTCCTTTGTCTTTGGATGTGGGCCATCTTTTTTGGTGAGTTCCAGTGTCTTCCTGTTGATGATTGTTCAGCAGTTAGTTGTGATGCTGGTGTTCTAGCAAGAGGCAGTCAGAGCACGTCCTTCTACTCCACCATCTTGAACCAGTCCTCCAACTGTTTATACACATGATATTAGAGCCTTGCAATGGAAATCTACTAGAAACCACTTATCACCACCAGTAATTTTCTTTGCTCTGAAGTCTACTTTATAAAATATTAGAATAGCTACTTGTGCTTTCTGAAATGTTAACATTAGCAAGGTATATAATTTTATCTATGAAAATTTTCAACCTACAAATGTCATCATGTTTGGAGTGAACACAGCTGATAGCAGTTTTTCCCACCTGTTCTGTGAACCACTAGGGGATGCAGGGTTCTTGTCTATTACTGTTGGTGCTGTCCATAGGGGCAGAAAGTACCTCTGTGGGTCTCTAACTGCCTCTAGGTGGGGGTTGGGAAACCCCAACCTTCAGGGTACAGAAGTTTTCCCTGGGTCGACTCTCCAGACTGTTCGGTGCCATAACCTCCAAATTGATCTTACCATTGGCCCCCAGAGAAGAACGTACCTAGCTGGGCTGCCCTCTGCCACTGAGTAGAGGGTCATGAGATACCAAGACTCAGCTACCTTTAGCTGCTGAGTTAAAGCCTGGGGATGCTTGGCCAGAGGTAACTTTGGCCACTGGGTGGGGGGTTCTCCACCCATGTGCTTAGCATCTCCTAACCCCAACCCAGTGACACTACCTGGCCCAGGAAGCATATTCCACCCACATGGGTGGCACAGGATGGATCAAATGGGACTCCAACTGGCACTGGGTGATCCAGGGAAGAGTTTTCCACCCCCACAGGCCTGGTGCCTCTCACCAACCACTTGGTGGCACAAGGCCTAGGGACCAAATTCCTGTCCTTTGGACAGTACCAGTGGCACCAGGTGAACAAAACGGACCAGAATGGCACTGGCTCTGAAAAATAATAATCATTGGAATCACAGCCCACAAGAGCAGGCCAGGATCTACACCACAAACCTAAACAAAGCGATTGCCTGTTATTATATAAGATTTAAATAGGATCCAGACTATCCTAAAATAATGTTAAAAATGTCCAGGATACAATAAAAACAAAAATCACTGATCATACCAAGATCAACACAACTTGAATGAGAAAAGGTGTTCAGCAGACATCAACACCAAGATAAATAAGATTTAGTAATTACAATTTTTAAACAAATAAAAAAGAGAAAATATCAGAGAATAACAGTATATATATATGTGTGTGTGTGTGTATGTATACATACCATGTAGAACTTATAGAATGGAAGAATACAATAACTGAAGTAAAAAATGTGTTGAGTGAGCTCAATAACAAAACTAATTTAACAGAGTAATTAATCAATGAACTTGAAGACAGAACAATAAAAATTACCTAATTTGAACAACAGAAAAAAAAAAACAGACTAAAAAAAGAGAGAGAGGGAGAGAGAGCAGAATCTCGGAGATCCATGAGACAATAACAAGAGATCTAACATTTGTATCACCAGAGTCCCAGGAGGAGAAGAAAAAGAGTTGATCTGAAAATGTATTTGAACAAACAATCACTGAAAAATTTCAAAATTTAGTGAGAGATTAAAAAATCTGAAAAAAAAATAGGATAAACCCAAAGAAATCCATACATAACATAATTAAATTTCCGAAAAGCAAGACAAAGAAAAAACTTGAAAGCAGCCAGAAAGTAATGATGCATTATTTATAGAGGAATGTATTTCAAAGAATAGTGGATGTTTCATCTGAAACTATGAATACCAGAAGGAAATTGTACAGCATTTTTAAAGTGCTGAAATAAATGAATTGTCAACCACAAGTTATAAATTTGGCAAAACTATCATTCAGGAATTTAGAGGAAATAAAGACATTCTCAGATAAAGGAAAATAATAGGAATCTGTTGCTTAGAACACTACTCTTAAAGATGAATAAAGGAAGTTTTCCAGACAGAAAGGAAATTATAACAAGATTTAAAATTTTAGAAAGGAAGAAAGAACGCCACAGTGGCTAAAAATTGGAATAAATATAAAAGATTATTCCTTCTCCTCATGAATTTCTGAAGTCATATTTAATGTTTGAAAATACAGAGGTTGGTAAAGAAAGGTCATAAAAATATGATGCATTATATTCTTTCTACAAGGAAATGGTTTCAAACACAATAATACAGGTAGTTGAAAGTAAAAGGGTATAAAAACATATACCATGAAAATATTATTTTTTAAAAAGTAGGAGTGGCTATACTAATATCAGATATCATAGACTTCAAATCAAAGAGCACTACTGGGGAGAGAGGAGAAGATGGTGGAAGAGTAAGACACGGAGATAACCTTCCTCCCCACAGATACATCAGAAATACATCTACACGTGGAACTGCTCCTATAGAACACCCACTGAACGCTGGCAGAAGACGTCAGACCTCCCAAAAGGCAAGAAACTCCCCATGTACCTGGGTAGGGCAAAAAAAAAAGAAATAACAGAGACAAAAGAATAGGGATGGGACCGGCACCAGTGGGAGGGAGCTGTGAAGGAGGAAAGGTTTCCAAACACTAGGAAGCCCCTTCGCGGGCGGAGACTGTGGGTGGCAGAGGGGGGAAGCTTCGGAGCCATGGAGGAGAGCGCAGCAACAGGGGTGCGGAGGGCAAAGTGGAGAGATTCCTGCACAGAGGATCGATGTCGAACAGCACTCACCAGCCCGAGAGGCTTGTGTGCTCATCCGCTGGGGTGGGCAGGGGCAGGGAGCTGAGGCTCAGGCTTTGGATGGATTGCAGGGAGAGGACTGGGGTTGGCGGCGTGAACACAGCCTGAAGGGGTTAGTGCACCACAGCTAGCCGGGAGGAAGTCCGGGAAAAGGTTTGGAGCTGCCGAACAGGCAAGAGACTTTTTCTTGCCTCGTTGTTTGCTGGTGCTCGAGGAAAGGGGATTCAGAGCACCACCTAAACGAGCTCCAGAGATGGGCACAAGCCGCGGCTATCAGTGCGGACCCCAGAGAGGGGCATGAGACGCTAAGGCTGCTGCTGCCGCCACCAAGAAGCCTGAGTGCAAGCACAGGTCACTATCCACACTGTCACTCCCAGGAGCCTGTGCAGCCCGCCACTGCCAGGGTCCCGAGATCCAGGGACAACTTCCCCGGGGAGAACGCACGGCATGCATCAGGCTGCTGCAACGTCACGCCGGCCTCTTCCGCTGCAGGCTCGCACCGCATCCATACCCCTCCCTCCCCCCGGCCTGAGTGAGCCAGAGCCCCTGAAGCAGCTGCTACTTTAACCCCGTCCTGTGTGAGCAAAGAACAGACGCCCTCAGGCGACCTATATGCAGAGGCGGGTCCAAATCCAAAGCTGAACACCAGGAGCTGTGAGAACAAAGAAGAGAAAGGGAAATTTCTCCTAGCAGCCTCAGAAGCAGCGGATTAAAGCGCCACAAACAACTTGATGTACCTGCATCTGTGGAATACCTGAATAGACAACGAATCATCCCAAATTGAGGAGGTAGACTTTGGGAGCAAGATATATATTTTTTTCCCCTTTTCCTCTTTTTGTGAGTGTGTATGTGTATGATTCTGTGTGAGATTTTGTCTGTATAGCTTTCCTTTCACTATTTGTCCCAGGGTTCTGTCCATCCGTTTTTTTTTTTTTACTTTAAATTTTTTTCCTAATAATTATTCTTTACTTTTTATTTTAATAACTTTATTTTAATTTATTTTATATTTATTATATTTTATTTTATTTTATGCTCTTTCTTTCTTTCTATTTTTTCTCCCTTTTATTCTGAGCTGTGTGGATGAAAGGTTCTTGGTGCTCCAGCCAGGCATCAGGGCTGTGCCTCTGAGGTGGGAGAGCCAACTTCAGGACACTGGTCCACAAGAGACCTCTCAGCTCCACGTAATACCAAACGGCGAAAATCTCCCAGAGATCTCCATCTCAACACCAAGACCCAGCTTCACTCAACGACCAGCAAGCTACAGTGCTGGACACCCTTTGCCAAAAAACTAGCAAGACAGGAACACAGCCACATCCATTAGAAGAGAGGCTGCCTAAAATCATAATAAGGCCACAGACACACCAAAACACACAACCAGACGTGGACTTGCCCACCAGAAAGACAAGATCCAGCCTCATCCAACAGAACACAGGCACTACTACCCTCCACCAGGAAGCCTACACAACCCACTGAAGCAACCTTAGCCACTGGGAACAGATACCAAAAACAACAGGAACTACGAATCTGCAGCCTGAGAAAAGGAGACCCCAAACACAGTAAGATAAGCAAAATGAGAAGACAGAAAAACACACAGCAGATGAGGGAGCAAGGTAAAAACACACCAGACCTAACAAATGAAGAGGAAATAGGCAGTCGACCTGAAAAAGAATTCAGAATAATAATAGTAAAGATGATCCTAAATCTTGGAAATAGAAGAGACAAAATGCAAGAAACATTTAACAAGGACTTAGAAGAACTAAAGAGGAACCAAGCAATGATGAAAAACACAATAAATGAAATTAAAAATACTCTAGAAGGGATCAATAGCAGAAAAACTGAGGCAGAAGAACGGGTAACTGACCTGGAAGATAAAATAGTGGAAATAACTACTGCAGAGCAGAATAAAGAAAAAAGAATGAAAAGAACCTGAGGACAGTCTCAGAGACTACTGGGACAACATTAAATGCACCAACATTCGAATTACAGGGGTCCCAGAAGAAGAAGAGAAAAAGAAAGGGACTGAGAAAATATTTGAAGAGATTATAGTTGAAAACTTCCCTAATATGGGAAAGGAAAAAGTTAATCAAGTCCTGGAAGCACAGAGAGCCCCATACAGGATAAATCGAAAGAGAAACACGCCAAGACACATATTAATCAAACTATCAAAAATTAAATACAAAGAAAACATATTAAAAACAGCAAGAGAAAAACAACAAATAACACACAAGGGAATCTCCATGAGGTTAACAGCTGATCTTTCAGCAGAAACTCTGCAAGCCACAAGGGAGTGGCAGGACATATGTTAAGTGATGAAGGAGAAAAACCTACAACCAAGATTACTCTACCCAGCAAGGATCTCATTCAGATTTGATGGAGAAATTAAAACCTTTACAGACAAGCAAAAGCTGAGAGAGTTCAACACCACCAAACCAGCTTTACAACAAATGCTAAAGGAACTTCCCTAGGCAGGAAACACAAGAGAAGGAAAACACCTACAATAACAAACCCAAAACATTTAAGAAAACGGGAATAGGAACATACATATCGATAATTACCTTAAATGTAAATGGATTAAATACTCCCACCAAAAGACACAGACTGGCTGAATGGATACAAAAACAAGACCCATATGTATGCTGTCTACAAGAGACCCACTTCAGACCTAGGGACACATACAGACTGAAAGTGAGGGGATGGAAAAAGATATTCCATGCAAATGGAAATCAAAAGAAAGCTGGAGTAGCAATTCTCATGTCAGACAAAAGAGACTTTAAAATAAAGACTATTACAAGAGACAAAGAAGGACACTATATAATGATCAAGGGATCGATCCAAATGGAAGGTATAACAATTGTAAATATTTATGCACCCAACATAGGAGCACCTCAATACATAAGGCAAATACTAACAGCCATAAAGGGGAAATCGACAGTAACACAATCATAGTAGGGGACTTTAACACCCCACTTTCACCAATGGACAGATCATCCAAAATGAAAATAATAAAGAAACACAAGCTTTAAATGATACATTAAACAAGACGGACATAATTGATATTTATAGGACATTCCATCCAAAAACAACAGAATACACATTTTTCTCAAGTGCTCATAAAACATTCTCCAGGATAGATCATATCTTGGGTCACAAATCAAGCCTTGGTAAATTTAAGAAAGTTGAAATCGTATCAACTATCTTTTCCGACCACAATGCTATGAGACTAGATATCAATTACAGGAAAAGATCTGTAAAAAATACAAACACATGGAGGCTACACAATACACTACTGAATAACGAAGTGATCACTGAAGAAATCAAAGGGGAAATGAAAATATACCTAGAAACAAATGACAATTGAGACACGACAACCCAAAACCTAAGGGATGCAGCAAAAACAGTTCTAAGAGGGAAGTTTATGGCAATACAAGCCTACCTTAAGAAACAGGAAACATCTCGAATAAACAACCTCAACTTGCACCCAAAGCAATTAGAGAAAGAAGAACAAAAAAAAACCCAAAGTTAGCAGAAGTAAAGAAATCATAAAGATCAGGTCAGAAATAAATGAAAAAGAAAAGAAGGAAACAATAGCAAAGATCAATAAAACTAAAAGCTGGTTCTTTGAGACGATAAACTAAATTGATAAACCATTAGCGAGACACATCAAGAAAAAAAGGGAGAAGACCCAAATCATTAGAATTAAAAAGGAAAAAGGGGAAGTAACAACTGACACTGCAGAAATACAAACGATCATGAGAGATTACTACAAGCAACTATATGCCAATAATATGGACAACCTGGAAGAAATGGACAAATTCTTAGAAATGCACAACCTGCTGAGACGGAACCAGGAAGAAATAGAAAATATGAACAGACCAATCACAAGCACTGAAATTGAAACTGTGATTAAAATTCTTCCAACAAACAAAAGCTCAGGACCAGATGGCTTCACAGGCGAATTCTGTCAAACATTTAGAGAAGAGCTAACACCTATCCTTCTCAAACTCTTCCAAAATATTGCAGAGGGTAGAAAACTCCCCAACTCATTCTATGAAGCCACCATCACCCTGATACCAAAACCAGGCAAAGATGTCACAAAGAAAGAAATCTACAGGCCAATACCAGTGATGAACATAGATGCAAAAATCCTCAACAAACTACTAGCAAACAGAATCCAACAGCACATTAAAAGGATCATACACCATGATCAAGTGGGGTTTATTCCAGGAATGGAAGGATTCTTCAATATACACAAATCAATCAACGTGATACACCAGATTAACAAATTGAAGGAGAAAAACCATATGATCATCTCAATAGATGCAGAGAAAGCTTTCGACAAAATTCAACACCCATTTATGAAAAAAGCCCTGCAGAAAGTAGGGATAGAGGGAATTTCCCTCAACATAATAAAGGCCATATATGGCAAACCCACAGCCAACATCATCCTCAATGGCGAAAAACTGAAACCATTTCCACAAAGATCAGGAACAAGACAAGGTTGCCCACTCTCACCACTATTATTCAACATAGTTTTGGAAGTTTTAGCCAGAGCAATCAGAGAAGAAAAAGAAATAAAAGGAATGCAAATCGGAAAAGAAGAAGTAAAGCTGTCACTGTTTGCAGATGACATGATACTATATATAGAGAATCCTAAAGATGCTACCAGAAACCTACTAGAGCTAATCAATGAATTAGGTAAAGTAGCAGGATACAAAATTAATGCACAGAAATCTCTTGCATTCCTATACACTAATGATGAAAAATCTGAAAGTGAAATTAAGAAAACACTCCCATTTACCATTGCAACAAAAAGAATAAAATATCTAGGAATAAACCTACCTAAGGAGACAAAAGATCTGTATGCAGGAAATTATAAGACACTGATGAAAGAAATTAAAGATGATACAAATAGATCGAGAGATATACTATGTTCTTGGATTGAAAGAATCAACATTGTGAAAATGACACTACTACCCAAAGCAATCTACAGATTCATTGCAATCCCTATCAAACTACCACAGGCATTTTTCACAGAACTAGAACAAAAAATTTCACAATTTGTATGGAAACATAAATGACCCCGAACAGCCAAAGCAATCTTGAGAACGAAAAATGGAGCTGGAGGAATCAGGCTCCCTGACTTCAGACTATACTACAAAGTTACAGTAATCAAGACAGTATGGTACTGGCACAAAAACAGAAACATAGATCAATGGAACAGGATAGAAATCCCAGAGATAAATCCACGCACATATGGTCACCTTATCTTTGATAAAGGAAGCAAGCATATACAGTGGAGAAAAGACAGCCTCTTCAATAAGTGGTGCTGGGAAAACTCGACAGGTACATGTAAAAGTATGAAATTAGAACACTCCCTAACACCATACACAAAAATAAAGTCAAAATGGATTAAACACTTAAATGTACTGCCAGACACTATCAAACTCTTAGAGGAAAACATAGGCAGAACACTCTATGACATAAATCACAGCAAGATCCTTTTTGACCCAGCTCCTAGAGAAATGGAAAGAAAAACAAAAATAAACAAATGGGACCTAATGAAACTTAAAAGCTTTTGCATAGCAAAGGAAACCATAAACAAAACAAAAATACAACCCTCAGAATGGGAGAAAATATTTGCAAATGAAGCAACTGACCAAGGAGTAATCTCCAAAATTTACAAGCACCTCATGCAGCTCAATATCAAAGAAACAAAAAACCCAATCCAAAAATGGGCAGAAGACCTAAATAGACATTTCTCCAAAGAAGATATACAGATTGCCAACAAACACATGAAAGGATGCTCAACATCACTAATCACTACAGAAATGCAAATCAAAACTACAATGAGGTATCACCTCGCACCAGTCAGAATGGCTATCATCAAAAAGTCTACAAACAATAAATGCTGGAGAGGGTGTGGAGGAAAGGGAACACTCTTGCACTGTTGGTGGGAATGTAAATTGATACAGCCACTATGGATACCAGTATGGAGGTTCCTTACAAAACTAAAAATAGAACTCTCATAAAACCCAGCAATCCCACTACTGGGCATATACTCTGAGAAAACCATAATTCAAAAAGAATCATGTACCAAAATGTTCACTGCAGCTCTATTTACAATAGCCAGGACATGGAAGCAACCTAAGTGTCCATCATCTGATGAATGGATAAAGAAGAAGTGGCACATATATACAATGGAATATTACTCAGCCATAAAAAGAAACGAAATGGAGTTATTTGTAGTGAGGTGGATGGAGTTAGAGTCTGTCATACAGAGTGAAGTAAGTCAGAAAGAGAAAAACAAATACAGTATGCTAACACATATATATGGAATCTAAGGGGAAAAAAAGGTCATGAATAACCTAGTGGCAAGATGGGAATAAAGACACAGACCTACTAGAGAATGGACTTGAGGATATGGGGAGGGGGAAGGGTAAGATGTGACAATGTGAGAGAGTAGTGTGGACATATATACACTACCAAATGTAAAATAGATAGCTAGTGGGAAGCAGCCACATAGCACAGGGAGATCAGCTCGGTGCTTTGTGACCACCTAGAGGGGTGGGATAGGGAGGGTGGGAGGGAGGGAGATGCAAGAGGGAAGAGATATGGGAACATATGTATATGTATAACTGATTCACTTTGTTTTAAAGCAGAAACTAACACACCATTGTAAAGCAATTATACTCCAATAAAGATGTTAAAAAAAAAAGAGTTCCCTCTTTTCCACACCCTCACCAACACTTGTTATTTGTTGTCTTTTGTATAATAGCTATTCTGACAGGGGTGAGGTGATATCTCATTGCGGTTTTGATTTGCATTTCCCTGATGATTACTGATGCTGAGCATCTTTTCATGTGCCTGTTGGCCATCTGTATGTCTCTTTAGAAAAATGTCTGTTCAGTTGTATGAGTTGTTTGTATATTTTGGGTATTAACCCCTTATTGGATACATCATTCACAAATATTTCTCCCATTCAGTAGGTAGCCATTTCATTTTGTTGAGTGTTTCCTTTGCTGTGCCAAAGATTTTTAATTTGATGCAGTACCATTTGTTTATTTCTGCTTTTGTTTACCTTGCCTAAGGAGACATATCCAGAAAAAATTACTAAGACTGATGTCAAAGATCATACTGCCTACGTTTTCCTCTAGAAGTTTTGTGACTTTAGGTCTTACATTTAAGTCTCTAATACACCCTCTAGTGTATTTTTCAGTTTGGTTACTGTATTCTTCAGCTCTGTGACTTCTGTTTAGTACTTTCTTATATTTTCTAGCTCTTTGTTGACGTTTTCAACCTGTTCATCCATTCTTCTCCCAAGTTTGGTGAGCATCTTCATGGTCATTACCTTCAACTCTTTATCAGATAAATTACTAATCTATGTTTCATTAAGAGTTTTCTCGGGTTTTAACCTGTTCTTTTTATTTGACACATAGCCCTCTGTCTCCTCATTTGGCTTGACTATCTGTGTTTGATTCTAGGTGTTTGGTGAAACAGCCACCTCTCCCAGTATTGAAGGGGTAGCCTCATGTAGATGGTGAACCTTATTGTTCAACCTTGTCCAAACTTTTCATTGTCTCTGGAACCTTTGTAATGATCTAAGCACCCAGATTTATTCTTGACAGGTCACAGTTGTTGAGATTGTGCTTAGACCTATCAGTGTTCCAAAGGGTAGTATCTCAGCACCTAGTTTCAGGCTGATTGGAAGCCAGACCCTCAGGCAAGAGCTTTTAAAGTATGCAAACACATATAACGGGACTGCAATTGTAAGCTCTACTGGCCTCCAGACCAGGCTATCTGGATGTGTCCTCTTGGTGGCAGTTGCAAAAATTGGGGCTACAGATGAATGTTTAAGCTCCTTTATGGGTGGTACTGTTGAGTTGTAGCAGGGCGAAGGGAGAGTGCAAAGATGGTGTCCCCTGGTCTATGTTCCCTGATAGCACCTCTGTAGCATCTAGGTGAGGGGTAAACCTGAAGCCTGCCCCTCAGGCTGAAGCTCTAGAAGAAGTAAATAGGCCTTTTTCACAAGAAGACTGAGGGTGTGTTTCAGTATGTTCTATGTGCCATGCAGGTGATAACCTGCCAGGAACTGTCTCTTTGTTTCAGTCCCATGGGGCCCAGAACTGCAAGCCCCCTGTCCATCAGTGCTGGTCATTCAAGGGACATCACCTGTGTGGATTGTATGTACTCACCAGCTTTAGCAGCACTGTGGGAGAGCACAGGTGCTGGATTTACCCACCAGCTTTAGTGGGGCTGTGCAAGAACATGGGGGCAGGCCGTACCTGCCTGCACTAGCAAGGTAGAGGGAGAGCACAAAAATGGCATCCACCATTGCCTCCAACCCTGGATAGAGTCCCAGTAGGCCCCTGGCCCTTTGCCAGATGCTTTAAGATTAGCAAATAAATCTCTTTCCCATATGGTCTAGGTGCTTTTTAAACTGTTGTTTTTGTGCTGGGTCTCAGGGTGAGTGTGTCTGCACATAAGCTTTTAATTTTTATTTTTTAAATTTTTATTGGCTAATACAATATATTGCTTTACAATATTGTGTTAGTTTATACTGTACAGCAAAGTGAATCAGCTATACGTATACATATATCCCCTATTTTTTGGATTTCCTTCTCATTTAGGTCACCACAGAGCGTTGAGTAGAGTTCCCTGTGCTATATAGTAGGTTCTTATTAGTTATCTATTTTATACATAGTATCCATAGTTACACATAAGCTTTTTAAAAGAGGAATCTCAGTTCCCTACAACCTTTTGGGTTTCCTGAATATAAGCCCCATTGGTTTTCAAAGCCAGAAATTTTGAGGGCTTGTCTCCATGATGCAGGTCCCAAGGGCTGGGGTGTCCAATGTGGGGGGAAAAACCCTCGCTCCAGAGGAAGAAGTTTCATATTTGTGAGTTTCCTCCTAATTGTGGGTTGCTGTGCCGAGGGTGGGGATTGGGGCAAGACCACTTGTTTAACTCTAGTTTATTTCTCATTATTCTATCTCTCAACAAGAGAATTTCATAATGAAGAAATATTCAAATAATATCCAGGTTAGAAACAGCAAAGGTTAAGCATAAATAAGTGTTTTCTCATACAATTGACATTGTAGTATTACAAATTCATAATGCTCTTTTTTCCATAAAGCCTAAAAAATTCTTTGATATAGAATTAAATATTAGCATCTCAATTTAAAATCTGAATAAATTATTTGTTTCTTTCTCAAACAGGTGTTACTAAGACTTTTCAATTTGAAAATATTATTTAAAAACATACCTGGTTTGTTTATGTTAATGAGGACTTTTAATTACATCTTTAATATATATTAGTAGGAAGTATAAATAAATTATGCTAAGTTTGGAATAATATTTAAATGAAAATAACCTAAATAAATAACAATAGAAAGTTGTATTATTCAGTTATATTGCTTTAAATGGATTTTTAAAGTAGCAGTTTTTTTCCTGAATGAACTGCTAAACTTCATATCTAAGCCTCTGAAAAAATAAGCTTTAGATTTTGTAATATCACAAAACATTAAAGATACAATGTATTTTTAAATCAAGTGCTAAATTTTTTGCTTCTAGGAAGATGAAGACATGCTTTTTTCCTATTTCTCCTGCTCAGTACAACTAAACACCAAACCAGCTTTACAACAAATGCTAAAGGAACTTCTATAGGTGGGAAACACAAGAGAAGAAAAAGACCCACAAAACAAACCCAAAACAATTAAGAAATTGGTAATAGGAATATACATATCGATATTTACCTTAAATGTAAATGGATTAAGTGTTCCAATCAAAAGACACAGACCAGCTGAGTGGATACAAAAACAAGACCCATCTATATGCTGTCTTCAAGAGACCCACTTCAGACATAGGGACACATACAGACTGAAAGTGAGGGGTTGAAAAAGGATATTCCATGCAAATGGAAATCAAAAGAAAGCTTGAGTAGCAATATTCATATTAGATAAAATAGACTTTAAAATAAAGACTGTTATAAGAGATAAGGAAGGACACTACATAATGATCAAGGGGTCAATCTAAGAAAACATATAACAATTATAAATATTTATGCACTAAACATAGGAGCACTTCAATACATAAGGCAAATGCTAACAGCCATAAAGGGAAAATCAACAGTAACACAGTAGTAGTAGGGGACTTTAACATCCCACTTACAGCAATGGACAGATCATCCAAAGAGAAAATAAATAAGGAATCACAAGCTTTAAATGACACAAGAGACCAGATAGATATAATCGATATGTATAAGACATTCCAACCAAAAGTGGCAGAATACACTTTCTTCTCAAGTGCACATGGAACATTCTCCAGGATAGACCATATTTGGGTCAAAAATCAAGCCTTGGAAAATTTAAGAAAATTGACATCATAACAAGCATCTTTTTATGACCACAAACACAATGAGATTAGAAAACAATTTCAGGAAAATAACTGTAAAAAACACAAATACATGGAGGCTAAACAGTATACTACTAAACAACCAAGAGATCACTGAAGAAATCAAAGAAGAAATTAAAAAATATATAGAAACAAATAACAATGAAAACATGCCAAGCCAAAACATATGGGATGCAGCAAAACAGTTCTAACAGGGAAGCTTATAGCAGTTCAATCTCACCTCCAAAAATAAGAAAAATCGCAAATAAACAACTTAAACTTCCACCTATAGCAACTAGAGAAAGAACAAAGAAAACCCAAAGTCAGTAGAAGGAGAGAAATCATAAAAATCAGCGAAGAAATAAATGAAACAGAAACAAAGATAATAATAAAAAATATCAGTAAAACTAAAAGTTGGTTCTATGAGAAGATAAAATTGATAAAACGTTAGCCAGACTCATCAAGAAAAAAGGGAGAGGAATCAAATCAATAAAATTAGAAATGAAAAAGGAGGAATCACAACTGACACAGCAGTAATACAAAGGATCATAAGAGACAACTATAAACAACTGTATGCCAATAAAATGAACAACCATGAAGAAATGGACAAATTCTTGGAAAAGTACAATTTTCCAAGACTGAACCAGGAAGAATTAGGAAATATAAACAGACCTAACATAAGTAATGAAATTGAAACTGTAATTAAAAATCTTCCAATAAACAAAAGTATAGGACCAGATGGCTTCACAGGTGAATTCTATCAAACTTTTAGAGAAGAGCTAACACCTCTCATTCTCAAACTCTTCCACAAAATAGCAGAGGGAGGAACACTCCCAAATTCGTTCTACAAGGCCACCATCACCCTGATACCAAAACCAGACAAAGATATCACAAAAAAAAGAAAATTACAGACCAATAACACTGATGAACATAGAAGCAAAAATCCTCAACAAAATACTAGCAAACCGAATCCAACAACACATTAAAAGGATCATACACAACAATCAAGAGGGATTTATCCCAGGAATGCAAGGATTCTTCAACATATGCAAATCACACTATGTGATACGCCATATTAACAAATTAAGGAATAAAATATATATGATCATCTCAATAGATGCAGAAAAAGCTTTTGACAAAATTAAACACTCATTTATGATAAATAGACTCCAGAAAATGGACATAGAGGGAACCTACCCCAACATAATAAAGGCTGTCATTCTCACAAACCCACAGTAAACATCATTCTCAAAGGTGAAAAACTGAAAGCATTTCCACTAATATCAGGAACAAGTCAAGGATGCCCACTTTTGGCAATCTTATTCCACATAGTTTTGGAAGTCCTAGCCACGGCAATCAGAGAAGAAAAAGAAATAAAAGGAATCCAAATTGGAAAGGAAGAAGTAAAACTGTCACTGCTCGCAGATGACATGATACTATACATGGAAAATCCTAAAGATGCCACCAGAAAACTACTAGAAGTAATCAATGAATTTGGTAATGTTGTAGGATACAAAATTAATACACAGAAATCTCTTGCATTCCTATACACTAACGATGAAAAATCAGAAAGAGAAATTGAGGAAACAATCTCATTTACCATCACAACAAAAAGAAAAAAAATACCTAGGAATAAACCTACCTAAGGAGGCAAAAGACTTGTACTCTGAAAACTATAAAACACTGATGAAAGAAATCAAATATGACACAAACAGATGGAGAAAGATACCATGTTCTTGGATTGGAGGAATCAACATTGTGAAAATGACTATACTACCCAAAGCAATCTACAGATTCAATGCAATCTCTATCAAACTACCACTGGCATTTTTCACAGAACTAGAACCAAAAATTCTACAATTTGTATGGAAATACAAAAGATCTCAAATAGCCAAAGCAATCTTGAGAATGAAAAATGGAGCTGGAGGAATCAGGCTCCTTGACTTCAAACTATACTACAAAGCTATAGTAATCAAGACAGTATGGTACTGGCACAAAAACTGTAATATAGATCAATGGAACAGGATAGAAAGCCAAGAGATAAACCCACGCACATATGGTCACCTAATTTATAACAGAGGAGGCAAGTACATACAATGGAGAAAAGACAGACTCTTCAATAAGTGGTGCTGGGAAAACTGGACAGCTACAAGTAAAAGAATGAAATTAGAACACTTCCTAACAGCATACACAAAAATAAACTCAAAATGGATAAATGACCTAAATGTAAGACCAGACACTATAAAACTCTTAGAGGAAAACATAGGAAAAACACTTTTTGATATAAACCACAGCAAGATCTTTTTTGACCCACCTCCCAGAGTAATGGAAATAAAGATGAAAATAAACAAATGGGAACTAATTAAACGTAAAAGCTTTTGCAGAGCAAAGGAAACCATAAACAAGACAAAAAGACAACCCTCAGAATGGGGGAGAATATTTGCAAATGAAGCAATAGACAAAGGATTAATCCCCAAAATATACAAACAGCTCATGGAGCTCAATATCAGAAAAACAAACAACCCAATTAAAAAATGGGTGGAAGACCTAAATAGACGTTTCACCAAAGAAAACATACAGATGGCCAAGAGGCACATGAAAAGATGCTCAACATCACAAATCATTAGAGAAATGCATATCAAAACTACAATGAGGTATCACCTCTCACCGGTCAGAATGGCCATCATCATAAAATCTACAAACAATAAATGCTGGAGAGGGTGTGCAGAAAAGGGAACCCTCTTGCACTGTTGGTGGGAATGTAAATTGATACAACTTCTATTGAGAACAGTATGGACGTTCCTTAAAAAACTAAAAATAGAACTAACATATGACCCAGCAGTTCCCCTATTGGGCATATACCCTGAGAAAACTATAATTTGAAAGGACACATGTACCTCAGTGTTCATTGTGGCACTATTTACAATAGCTAGGACATGGAAGCAACCTAAATGTCCAACAACAGATGAATGGATAAAGAAGATGTGGTACATATGTAAAATGGAATATTACTCAGCCATTAAAAGGAACGAAACTGGGTCATCTGTAAAGATGTAGATGGACTTAGAATCTGTCATACAGAGTGAAGTAACCCCGGAAGAGAAAAATAAATATTGTATATTAATGCATATTTGTGGAACCTAGAAAAAATAGTACAGATAAACCTATTTCCTGGGCAAGAATAGAGACAAAGATGTAGTGTACGGACTTATGGACAGTGGGGTGAAAGGGGAGGGTGGGACGAATTGGGAGTTTAGGATTGACATATATACACTACCATGCATAAAATCGATAGCTAGTGGGAACACGCTATAAAGCACAGGAAGCTCAGATTGGTGCTCTGTGACAACCTAGATGGGTGGGATGGGGAAGCGTGGGAAGGAGATCCAAGAGGGAGGGGATGTATGTATACATATAACTGATTCACTTTATTGTACAGCAGAACCTAATACAACATTGTAAAGCAATTACACTCCAATAAAAAAAATTTTAATAAAATAAAATGGAACCAGAAGGTATGAAATGAAGACTCTCATGCACATGCACTCAGAAGAACAGTATGTAAGAATTGAGAAACTGAATGCCTAATTTTCAGAAGACTGTGACTTCTGAAGACAATGAACATCTGCCAAGAAACTCTCCCCCATCCTAAAGCCAGTAAACTTACTCTTGGACTCTGGCTGGATTTCCCCCTTCTTATACTCCTTGCCCATAAATACAGCACACCCCAAACCCTTAACAGACTCAACTGTAGCTTGCTACAGTGTGCATTTCCCAAACTGCAATTCCTCTGCTATTTCCAAATAAATTCAATTTCTGATAATTTGAGTTTGCCTCAATTTACCTCTTTATTTAGGTTGATGTTTCATGGTGTCAGAAGTGGGATCAAAGGAGGTAACCCCCAGAGTGACGGCGACCCTCAGTATTGAGTGAGGTAGCCCCTTGCACTCAGTGCTTCTGTGAGTCACTCTCTGTTTCTGGCTTGATGAGTCTCCTCTCAGTTTTGGAGTTCCCTCATTTTGGTCAAGTTCTCCAACTTTGCCTGGAATTTGGATAAGGAAAAATTGTCCTTCTGGTGAGTACTCTTTTGGTTTATGAATTAGAATGTCTTGATTTAAATTAAAACTTGTGGATTTTTCCTGAGAGCAAAACTAAAATTAAATCAGATACCTTTATATGAGAGACAATTGTCTCTGAAGCACAAGACTCCTGTGTAAGGATAAGGTAGCCACAGATGAGCAAGTTTCACAGAACACCACTCACAGGAAAATTCCATGCAATGAGGGACACCTGGTTACAGGTTAGAAAAATAGGGCAAAGGCTGCCTACTAGGAAAAAGAAGTAGCCTGTGAAAAGCACACTGTCAAGCAAAACCCAAGCCCAAACCCTAAGCATACCCCTTAGGCTGTCTAGGATTTTTTTCTTTGCTCTCAGGAAAATTCCAGAAATGGGATCCCAGTCATCTAAATGTTCTAAGGGTAGCCCCTCTCTTGGAACTCTGGCAAGTTTTATGTTAAATAAAACATGGTCTCTCTCTCCTCATGTGTGTAGACCAATCTCACTGAAGACAACCTAGAATTTACAATGGCCACTATGAAGAATGTTCCAACTATACAAGATCATTCATTTAGGAAGTACACTTGAAAGCAAGGGTTCTCAAATCAAACAAACATAATGAGAAGCTTATTTTAATTCACATGCAGAAGCCTCCAAAAGGCTTCAAAATTCCAAAATAGCTTCATTGAAAGATTAATTGCAAAAGGCTAATAAAGAATTATATATACAAGAAGTACCTAAAACGAAAGACTATAAGACTGATCTAACTTCTACTGTTCTGCTCTATCCTCCTTTACTTGAGTATTCATTCTACTAGTCTTCTGTCTGAACTGTCTTTCCACTCTGAAGAGACCACGTGACCATAAACAAAAGTCTGCCAAGTTCGTAGCCTTAGAGATACCACCAAATATACCTTTGAATGAGGGCCCCCATATGGGCCTTTCCCAGGTTGGATGCGACACCAAAAAACTCTCCTGTAACTACCACCAGTTATTCCCTTAAATAGCCAAGGGGAAACTAAAATTAAAATTAATAAGAAAACCTTGACAAATTCTGGTAAATACTGGAGCTGCACTCTCTACTTTAAACCGCACTCACTACAGAGGCTGCAGATAGGATCCTGGTTGTAAAGTGGCAGAAGCCAGCAAAGAGTGAGAATTCTTACTGGAATCAATTCTCCTGAATATCTGTCTGTAGTACCCAATCGAGAGGAAGGTAAAATTTCATATTTTTCCTCCCTTTCCTAATCCTGAACCACTGGTTATTGATCCTTTCTCTCCTAGGGACAGCTGTTGCTTTCCTGTTTGTCTTATTTTGTGTTCTAAGAACTTGGATTGACAACCATCATGTTTGGGGCCCCAAAATATGGCTGGACAGAAATGTGAGTTGCACCCTACCTGTGGCTAGATATGGCTGGCTAGAAATGTGAGTTGAACTCCATTTACAGCTAGGGTCCTACCAATTATTGCCAGCCCTCAGGAGAATTGTCTAAGTCTTTCTTTTGGTTATCTTTGGGAACAGCTCTGGATATTGGGAGGGTAATATCCACTGTACCCTCTTTGGAGATGCCTCTTGCATCATGGAGTCATTCAATACTGCCAGGAATATTTACGGTTTGTCTTGGTTGAAACCTGATAAGATATATAGAAGGATTTTTAAAGTAGTTCTATGGTCAGAAGTTGGCCAAATTGGAAGCTGATATTCAGAGCCTGATAGGAACATTTTAAGGCTTTCTCCCCTAAAGCAAAATAAAGCTATGTACCCAGAGGGAAAGGAAAACATTCTGAAGCCTTTTGTGGAAGGATTCACTAAAACATTCCAATAACAAAGCTCTAAATCTAGAACATAGGAATCTTTTGATTTTTATCTTAGTTGAAGATCTTCTCCCTGATTTAAAGAAGCAAATTGAAGATAATATAGTTAGATGGGTGCATCAACCTATGTTATTCAAGTTTCAACCCAATTCCTTTATGAATTAAAAACAACTGTATTTGCCTTACAAATCTAGTCTTTACAAGAACAGAAACACAGCTCTTGAAGCAATTCAAAGCCCACCTATCCTTTTTCTTCACCAGTCCCCAAACTTTCTTTACTCATCTCAAAAGTCTTACAGATATTTTAAAACATCTGGATTTAAGAAACAAAAGTCCTTCTTGGAGGAACTTGCATTTTTTCCTTGTCCTTTTAAGATGTAAATGTTCTACCTTGTTTTCTCCAGGAACTCTTATCTAGGTCTCATCTAGGCTTATCTATAACTAATCCAAACATAAGTTAAGGCTAATGTAAACATAATTGTTAAGAACAAGTGAACAAATATGTATTGGTCATGGTCTGCATGTTTCTCACTGGGTAGAAGCTTTTACCTATGGACAAGCACCTGCCTCTTTTGTAACAAAGAAATTACTTGAAAGCATCATCCCTATATTGGGCACCTCCACCATCTTGCATAGTGACCATACAACTCATTTTACTGGGCAGATAATCCAATAACTCTGCAAAGTCTTTCCTGTGCTACAGAGGCTGCATTGCCCATGTTATCCACAATCTTCATGACTAGTAGAAAAAACTAATGTCAGCACTAAAATCCAATGAGAAAAATTTTGTGAGACTTTGGAACATCCCTGGACCAAGGTACTGTCACCGGTCCTTTTGAATCTAAGGTCCTTAGCTTTTGAAAAACATAAGCTCACTCCCTATTAAATAGTAACTGGAAGACTGACGCATCTTCCTCATTCACCATACTCTGACCCTCAAATTGCCCAGCAGGACCTATTGCCAGTCACCTATTCTCTATTCCCAGAAACATTTCTCACAGGTTAAAAATATTATGCTGAATAAAAATACAACCTAAATTCTGACTCCCCTCATAACCTACTTCTTGGAGAATATGTCTACTGGAAAATACATCACCTAAAGGATTCCCTCTTCCCTCATTGGAAAGTATCTTTTCTGGTACTGTTCACCAATTCCTGTGTTGCTAAACTTGAAGGCATCCAACCTTGGATTCATCTGTCACAACTTAAAAGAATCACAGGACCTGAACGGGGCAGTAAAGTCACTGTGATCTCAAACTCAAGATCTCCCAGTGGCCAGAAATAATGACATCTGATGAAGACAGCTATCCCAATACACCACACCAGGCCTGTATACCTCCACCACTGTTCTCCTTTACTATGAAAATCATGATGGGGGGGTTATTAATCAGACCCCTCTGCTTATCTGTTTTATGCTCCTATTTGCCCTTTTCCCTTGCTCCCTGACCTGAAAACATAATGTCCTTGTCCATGTCTCCCAGGCAATTGCCAAGGGAGGTAACCTTTCAGACTGCTCCATTTGCCATCTGAAACTTCGATCTCTTTATAATGTTGGAGAACCCCTATGAGACAGGAAGGAAGGGGGCAGGAAACAACCATTAAAAGAATGACAAAACCATTAAGGAGAACAGGATACCACAAAAACCGGTTAGAACTTATTAGGCCCAAGATGGTGGAAGATTTGACTTCCAGTAGACCTTGAGCCTGATTATGCAATCACTGTAATATATTAGCATACTAAATGACACACCCACAGGTGCCATGACAGTTCTGAAGCCAACTATAAAAGGCCAAAAAGTGGGTGGTGCCCCAACTCCTGGAAATCCCTGCCCCTTATCCAACATAGTTAGAATATTCCTCCCACTCATTAGCCTATGAAATTACCCAGCCCATAAAAACTAACCACCCCACAGTAGAAGGCCACTTTCACTTTCCTAGACGAC